>NW_027507748.1:252335408-252935408 GCF_037356315.1 Lithobates pipiens
GAAACCTAGATAGGAGATCTGTTGTGTGGGGATCAGGCTGGACTTTTCCAAGTTCAGAAGCCACCCCAGGTCTGTAAGGACCCCTTTGGTTAGATCGAGATCCTTGACCAACTGTGTTGGGGACGCTGCAAATAAAAGCAGGTCGTCCAGGTAGGCTATTTTACATATCCCTTGGAGCCGAAGAAAGGCCATGGCTTCTGCCAGGACCTTGGTAAAAATGTGGGGTGCAGAGGATAGCCCGAATGGCAGGGCCTGAAACTGAAAATGTACTGTTTCTCCCCCTAAATCTATGGCAAGGCGTAGAAACTTCTGCGAGGCCTCCGCTATAGGGATGTGTAAATACGCATCCCTTAGGTCCAGAGATACCATGAAACAGTTGCGGGGCAGAAGAGCCCTTACTGAAAAGATCGACTCCATGTGGAATCTTTTGTATGTCACTGAAGCGTTCAGGGGCTTTAAGTTCAGAATCAATCTGAACTTTCCTGAGGGTTTTTTTACTACGAAGATGTGAGAATAAAACCCCCTTCCCTCTTCTGCTTTTGGGACCCTGAGAATAACATCCTGATTCTCCAATTCCCTCAGAGCTTCTAGCAAGGTCTCGGCCTTTACCATGCACCTGGGTAGATGCGTGACAAGGAGCCTTTGAGGGGGTGGTCTTAAGAATTCCAAGAGGTACCCCCTTCTTATTACCCCTAAAATAAATTGATTGGGGGATATTGTCTCCCACTGTGGTAGAAAGGCCCCCAGTCTTCCTCCCACTGTAGCTGGAATGTCACTGGGTTTTACGGGGCTGGACAGGAGGGTGAAAAATCGCCCCTCCTCTGCCCCTGCCTCTTTGGGGCCAGGTTTTCTTTTTCCCCTCTGGTTTAGGGGTTCCCCTACGCCCTTGCGGACGAAACCCCTTTTTTGTTTGTACGGGCGTTTTCCGTTTAAGAGGAAAGGATTTTTTCCTGTCCGCTGTCCGGTCTAGAACAGTCTCTAGCCCTGGGCCAAAAAGGAGGTCCCCCGTCAGGGGTATCCCACATAGTTTTATCTTGGAGGCATTATCCCCTGGCCACGTTTTTAGCCAGAGGGCCCTTCTGGCTGAATTGGCTAGAGCCGCCGTTCTGCCCGACATGCTGACGGACTCAGCAGAGGCATCTGCTATGTAAGCGATCCCTCGCAGCATAGTAGGGAAGGACGACAGAATGGTTTCCTTATCTGTGCCTGCCTCAATATGTTGTTGGATCTGTGAGAGCCAGTGCTCTAAATTGCGAGCCACAACTGTAACTGCCATTTCAGGCTTTAGATTGCTGATAGCCGAGTCCCACGTTTTCTTAAGCAGAGTCAATCCTTTTGTCCATGACATCTGCCAAGGCCCCCATGTCTTCAAACGCCAAATCTGTGTTTCTGGAGACCTGGGAGAAAGCGGCATCTAATTTGGGATTTTTATTCCAAAGGCATGCCGGGTCCTCTGAAAATGGGAATCTTCTTTTGAGGGATCTAGATAAAAAGGGCTTTCTCTCCGGATCCTGCCACTCCTTTTTAACTGTTTCCATTAAAACTTTGTGCACTGGAAACACCCTTCTTTTTGGTTCCCCTAAACCTGAATACATTTGGTCATGAAGGGTTAGGGGCTTCTTATCCGTCTGGATACCGAGGGTTGTATAAATTGCTTTTAAGAGGTCCTCTACCTCATCAAGGGATAATTTATATCTGGAGGCTTTCCTGGACCCCCCGTCCTGGTCCTCCCCCTTTGAACCCTCCTGGGAATCGGAAGAGGAACTGTCTGGAAGTTCCCTTCCTGTCCCTGAAGGGCCTGCAACCTCTGCCCCCCCTGTATTAGCAGGTTGGACCGGAGCAGAACTCTGTGCTAGAGGTGGGGTTGTATCCTGGGGAGATGGACCCGCGGGAAGCTGAAATTTTTCAAAAAGTGATCTAAAAGAAGAGAAGGTGGGAGAGAGCTCTTTGACTGAAGCTGCTAGTCCTGACTCCTGTTCAGATTCCCTTTCCCTAACGAGGGAGTCAATACAGCCTTTGCACAACACTTTGGTCCAAGATTCCCCTAAAATGTCCCTACAGGAGGCACACTTCTTTTTAGAGCTATGCGTAGACCTAGTTTTTTCCATAGCTTTCTGAAATAAGTAAAAAAGGAAAAAAACAGAAAAGAGACAAAGTTAATTCAAAGCTCGGGATACAACCCTGGGAGTGCACTAGACCCTTTTTTTAAAGAAGAGATCTGAGCCTCCCCTCCCCCCTGGCCACCCAGGGGGTCTACCCCCCCCCCATGATAGAACCATACATTGGGGTGGGGGGATCCTAGATAGAGAGTACCCCTCCCCAGGGTGCTCTTACCTTAGGAATGCTGGAGATAGTGTCTGTTGGTTGAGCCTCAGCTTCCGACATGACTGCAGGTGGCTGCTTACTACAGAGTTCCACGCTGCCTGTGCGCGTTCCGAACTCATCTCCAGCTTGTGACCGGCCCTCCTATCAGCTCCACGACCCGGAACCGGAAGTTGATCGTATTCGAGGTCAAGCCTTCGCTTCCACCGGATACGACGTCGCCCGTCGTTCGGCTCGCTCGGTTCAAAGAAAAAAAGGGCGGACTGTACCCTTGTACAGGGAAATCTTTTGAACGGCTTGCCAGCTGCGTCCATGTAGACGCGATAGGAGTCCCCCACGACCTGAAGCCGCGCTCGACTAGGAAGGGGTGGCAGTACCTGGTGAGGTAAGTAAACCGAACATCCGAACGGTTTGAACCCAGCTTTCTCCAAACGAAGCCCCTGCTTCTTTCAACCGGGTTCTTTAACGAAAAAATGGCCACAGCCTCCCCGACTGATCGGCCTGGTTCCTTTGCACAGTGTCTCCCCGCCGGAGGAAACACTAATAACTGAGGTCCGGCAGGGGAAGTAAGAATTTATGGGCTGGCGCAGTGTTTCCAGAGGAAGAGGAGGAGTCTATCTCTCATAGTGGCTGTCCTGAAAGACGATTAGGGAAAAAGGGAATATGATATATCTCTAGAAGTATACAGTCATCCATTCTCCTGCGTAAGCAGAAAAGGAGATAGAGATAGAGAGGGAAAGGGAGAGGGACAGATCTGGATCTATTGAGTTTGTTTAAACTGGGAGCTTTAGTAATCATTTCATTTCTAATCTTTACAGATGAGGGTCTTTATTTTCCCCAAACTCTGATCTAATCCCATGTTCCAGAGCAACGAATCTAATAACAGAGTCAAATTTATGATACAACTGTACATGCCTACCTTTTGTTGTAAACATTTGGCCATTCTTAATCAAGTTAACATGGTCTTGGATCCTGTTACAAAATGTGGGATTTAAGATGCATTACAACTGCAGATTATGAAATAAACCAAATTTTGAATGATGTTGAGAGGATTTTTGTTATAAGCCTGGTTTGTTATGAGCTTGTGTGTACCCTCTGTAAGTGGATAAGGGAATTCCTGTTTTTTTAACTTTGTTTTATTGAATGCTTTGCCATTTCCTGCTATAACCCTTTCTCAGTAGTCTTTCCTGCAATTCCCTAGTAGGTACAAGAAAGTCCTAATCCCTATATTGGCTAAAGAGATGCTGTTAACTAGGGATTTTCGGGTGGGCACTTATAATATGTAGGATAGTATTGGCTGAAAAGGACTTTCTATAAAGATCCAAGATTAATCGACTATTCTCATCTGTCTTAATCTGAATGTCTAGAAAAAGATCAGATTTTTACTACATTCTTTTGTGAATTGTACCGTATATACTCGAGTATAAGCCGAGATTTTCAGCCTCTTTTTTGAGGCTGAAAGTGCCCCCCTCGGCTTATACTCGAGTCATCGCTGTCTGCCCGCTCGATCAGCGTGTCGAGCAGACAGACAGCGGCCATTCTATTCAAAAGCCGCGCCTCCGGCTCCGCCTTCGCCTGTGATAGGCGGAACACTGAATTTCCCAGCAGCCTGTGTTCCGCCTATCACGGACATCGTATCATCCTCGTACTACGGACGAGGATGATACGACGTCTGTGATAGGCGGAACACAGGCTGCTGGGAAATTCAGTGTTCCGCCTATCACAGGCGAAGGCGGCGGCGCAGCTTTTGAACTTTACAATGGCCGCCGACGAAGAGGGCACGGGACGGCACGGCACGGGACGGGACGGGACGGGGGCAAGGCAAGGCACGACACGGGACGGATGCAAGGAGGCAAGGCACGGGACGGAGGCAAGGAGGCAAGGCACGGGACGGAGGCTCGGGACAAAGGTAGGCTGGACACACACACACACACACACACACACACACACACACACACACATGGATGGAGACACACACAGGGATGGATGGATGGATGGATGGAGACACACACACACAGGGATGGATGGATGGATGGATGGAGACACACACACACACAGGGATGGATGGATGGATGGATGGAGACACACACACACAGGGATGGATGGATGGATGGACACACACACACACAGGGATGGATGGACGGACACACAGGGATGGACGGACACACAGGGATGGACGGACACACAGGGATGGACGGACACACAGGGATGGACGGACACACACACAGGGATGGACAGGCATGTCTCACCCTCGGCTTATACACGAGTCAATAAGTTTGCCAGTTTTTTTGGGGGTAAATTGGGGGCCTCGGCTTATATTCGGGTCGGCCTATACTCGAGTATATACGGTAAATTGTAAACGTTGTATAACCGATTTCAGACATAAATTATTCAAGTTCTGAGCATGTGCCACCTCAATCATACATACATCATCAATGTACTTGTGCCACAAAAGAATGTGACACAGGTAGATTTAGCAGTTCTAAGATGAAAGAATTGTGTGACGGACCACCTGACACTCTGCCTGGGTGCCTCCGCCAAGATACAGCTTCCTCCACTCTGGAACCAAGAACCAGAATTGCACCCAAGAACTAGAAGACACTAGCTTAGGTGCAAACTGGAACTGACTATTGTAAATTCACACAGAATATATACACCACACAAAATCAGGTAAGAGCTTGATCCTAAACAATGCAAACTGTAAACAGATAGACTGATGATATCTAGTGAGCAGCTAACATAAGCAAACAGTGATCTTAATTAAACAGTAAGCTAATTAACAACTAGTCACCTAGACAAGCCTAGGTGACTCAGGTCAGTGCCTACTCAGACAGTACAGCACCAGTTCCCCAGATAGAAGACCCAGGGCTATCCAAATCTCATTAACCAACTTTCACTTGTGTAATCTATCCACTAGACAAGTCATCATAAGACTCATACAATGTTCCAGCAGTCTGAAAAAGTGGAATTAATTTATTTTCACATATTTCTCTTTGTTGATAAATATTTCTGTCCCAAGTGGAAGGGCTTCTCCAACTCAGTCAGCAGGAGTGCCACCATTTTTCCTCAGATTATTAACCTGTACAAGATTAATATTACACCTCTCCACCTACTCCAGCAGGGAAGCTGCATTGCCCTTATTCAGAGAATTAATCAAAGCCTATTCACATTGTAATCCATGATTACAGAATGATCTGCTCTCTCCATAGAATCAGATGCCGAACTGAACTCTTTACAATTCTCCGACTAGGAAAAGCAGACTAAATCTCCGGTCTCCTCCATGGGCCAAAAGCCCCTGTCCCATTTGGGTTTGTTTTTCCTTTTGTTTTAGAAAGTCTCCTACCACAGCCAAACCTTGCTTCTCTGTCAACGGTCACCAACCAATCATCATAGGATATAACAAGATCCTCAGTGATGCATAATTACATAGTAAGGTTAAATAAAGACACCAGTCCCTCTAGTTCAACCTGAGTGAGTGTCTACAATTGTCTCTATCCCTGTACATTTCACGCTCACATCAGTCCCTAACCTCAAGTAGCCCACAATCCAAGGTCCCCATTCATATACCATGGCCAATTTTTGGACAGAAGCCAATTTACCTACCTGCATGTCTTTGGCAGGCAGGTAGTGTCATGGTTGGGATTCAAACCAGCGACCCTTCTTACTGCTAGGTGAGAGTTCTAACCACTACACCACTGTGCCACCCTGTGCTCCTTGTCAAAAGGTCTTAAATAAGCAACTACTAATTGGCTGGCATGTTCTGAAATGAAAAGGTTACATTCTACTTCTCTGTTCTTGAGTTTAGGTTTGAGCACCTCTAAAGTTTTTCCTTTTGTTGTCTATGTGGTTCCACACACAGACACTAGTCCACCCTTTCCTCTGCACCCAGGGGAGCAGCTGCAGCCAGTGTTTTTCTTACTCTTCATTCCCAGCTAAGCACCTGACTACACATTCAAACCACAGATCCTGTTTTAAAATAGAGTTCTTTCAAGAATTGTGCCACTCACCAGACATTTAGAAGTTCCATACTCCCCCATACCACCCACAAGACATTGGGGCACGTGAGAGCCATCGTCCATGGGAAACAAGGTAAACACCATTGCTTAACTGAAGGAGTCTAAAAAAAAAACAGCAACCGTATAGTGCATTTCTCGACAGGCTGGCCAACCTACCATGGTATGTTTGTCCGTGCTCTCTCGAGAGTCCTGTGGGATACAGTGCTCACAAAAGTACTCAAACACACTCCTTGTCACAGTTGTGCGCAATAGGAATAAGCTAAAGCACACATGACCCCTCGCTGACCTATAAAGGAAGTAAGATCATCCAAACACACTGCTGGTTCGTCTTCAGCTTCCTGTGATTCCCACGTCTGCTCTTGAGATCTGTATTACCCGTTGTGACCCGGATTGCTTCATCGACCTCGCTGACCTCCTGACCCGACCTCTGGCTTGACCTTGGACTCCCACTTTCTGAATGTGTTTGACCTTCAGCGTGCATCTGGACTTACCTGCTATCTCCTGTGTTCGACCCCTGGCTTGTCTTTGGATTACCCTTCTGTCTCAGCGTTCCTGGTACTTGTTGTCTTCTGATCTGGACTGTGTTTGACCCCTGGCCTGCCTCCTGGATTCTGCCTTTGCCTTACGGACTTCCTACCATTGCTTCTGGACCATCCCACGGGACATCACCTTTCAGCTCTGCTCAAGCTACCTGCTGATCTACTAGCAAGTGACTGTCCTACTGGTAGCTTGTGCCTCTTGGTGCAACCACCCTCTGTGCCACCTTCAGGGGTGGTCTGCGCCGAATCGCAACAGCGACCGCTGTCGGCATCTTGGCCTCGGCGAGTACATTTATATGATACCCCTTTTCATACTCCTTGAAATTTTCCACATTTTGCCATGTTACAACCAAAAACATTAATGTATATTATTGGGATTTTATGTGATAGACCAACACAAAGTGGCACATAATAGTGAAGCGGAAAGAAAATGATTAATGGTTTTACATTTTTTTACAACCACCATTTTGCTGCAATTACAGATGCAGTCTTTTTAAAGTGTGTCTCTTCAAGCTTTGCAGATTTAATCACTTCAGCCCCAAAAGGATTTACCCCCTTCCTGACCAAGCCCTTTTTTTTGCGATACGGCACTGCGTCTCCCTAACTGACAATTGCGCAGTCGTGCAACGGTGTGCCTAAACAAAATTGACATAATTTTTTTCCCACAAATAGAGCTTTCTTTTGGTGGTATTTGATCACCTCTAAGGTTTTTATTTTTTACGCTATAAAGAAAAAAAGAGCTAAAATTTTGAAAAAAAAAAGGCTATATTTTTTACTTTTTGCTATAATAGATATATCCCCCAAAAATATATAATAAAAAAAAATTCTTGCACAGTTTAGGCCAATATGTATTCTTCTACATATTTTTGGTAAAAAAATTGCAATGTTAATAAGTGTTTATTGATTGGTTTGCGCAAAAAAAGGCATTTTCATTAATCATAGTTTTATGAGTAATGACGGCGATCTGCAATTTGTATCGTGACTGCGACATTGCGGCAGACAGATCAGACACTTTTGACACTATTTGGGGACCATTGGCATTTATACAGCGATCAGTGCGATAAAATGCACTGATTACTGTGTAAATGTCACTGGCAGGGAAGGGGTTAAACACTAGGGGAGATCAAGGAGCTGTGTTCCCACAGCATGTTCTAACTTTAGGGGGGATGGGCTCACTAGAACATGACAGAGATCACTGGGAGCAGTAAATCCCTGTCATGTTACTAGGCAGAACAGGGAAATGCCTTGTTTACATAGGCATCTCCCCGTTCTGCCTCTCAGTGCCATGATCGCGGACCACCAGCGGACATTGAATCTGCGGGACCCGGTTGCATGCACCCGCTAGCCATGGATGAAGCAGCGCCGTACAGATACATTGTTTTGTGCACCCGTGCCACATTGCCAACGTATATCGGCGTGAGCCAGTCGCCAAGTGGCTAGAGAGTGACATTTTTGCCCATTCCGCTTTGCAAAATAGCTCAAGTTCTGTCAGATTGGATGGAGAGAGCATCTGTAAACAGCAATTTTCAAGTCTTGTCACAAATTCTCAATTGGATTTAGGTCTGGACTTTGATTGGGCCATTCTAAAAAATAAATATGCTTTGATCTAATCCATTCCATTATAGCTCTGACTGTATGTTTAGAGTCGTTGTCCTGCTGGAAGGCGAACCTCAACCCCAGTCTCAAGTCTTTTTCAGACTCTAACAGGTTTTCTTCTAAGAGTGCCCTGTATTTGGCTCCATCTATCTTCCCATCAACTCTGACCAGCTTCCCTGTCCCTGCTGAAGAAAAGCATCCCAACAAGATGCTGCCACCACCATGATTCATGTTCAGGGTGATGTGCAGTGCTAGTTTTCTGCCACACATAGCGTTTTGTCTTTAGGCCAAAATTTAAAATTTTGGTCTCATCTGACCAGAGCACCTTCTTCCACATGTTTGCTGTGTCCCCCACATGGCTTCTCATAAACTGCAAACTGGACTTCTTATGGCTCTCTTTTAAAAATGTCTTTCTTCTTGCCACTCTTCCATAAATGCCAGATTTGTGGAATGCACGACTAATAGTGGTCCTGTGGACAGATTCTCCCATCTGACCTGTGGATCTTTGCAGCTCCTCCAGGGTTACCATGGGGCTCTTGGCGGCTTCCCTAATAATGCTCTCCTTGCCTGTCCTGTCAGTTTAGGTGGATGGTCATGTAGGTTTGCAGTTGTGCTATAATCTTTCCATTTTCGGATGACGGATTGAACAGTGCTCCGTGAGATGTTCAAAGCTTGGGATAGTTTTTTATAACCTAACCCTACTTTAAACTTCTCAACAATTTTATCCCTGAACTGCCTGGTGTGTTCCTTGGCCTTCATAATGTCGTTTGTTCAGCAAGGTTCTTAATGACCTCTAAGGGCTTCACAGAACATCTGTATTTATGCTGACATTAAATTACACACAGGTGGACTTTATTTACTAATTAGGTGACTTCTGAAGGCAATTGGCAACTCTGATACTCTTCCTGCAGAAGATATGGCAACCAAGAAAATTTGTTTTGCTCGTCAAGAGGACCAAGGGAATATCTTGTATGGGCTCAAAAGGCTGCTTCTGTAAAGCCGACAGGACTAAATTTAAGTCCCAAGGGTTCAGGGGTGACCTGACTGGAGTATTAATCCGTGTTACCCCCTGAATAAAGCTGAATCAGAGAGTGTGAAGCAAGTGGTCGTTGAAAAAAACACAGATAAAGTCGACAACTGGCCTTGATAGCACTCAAGGCCAGCTTAGTTTCTAATCCTATCTGTAGAAATTCAAGGATCCTACCTAGGACATATTTTCTGGGGTGCCAACCCCTGGATTCACACCAGGAGACATACCTTCCAGATTCCATAGTATATGACTCTGGAGGCAGGCTTCCTAGTATTAACCAAATAGAAACTACTGAAGCTAACAGCCCACAATCTTTTAGAATGTGGGTCTCAATAGCCAAACTTTAACGTTTGTAAGGTGGCGTGGAATACCGGACCTTGCGAGAAAAGGTCTGGCCATAGTGGTAGGGTCCAAGGGTCCTCAACCGCCATTTTTACTACCTCGGCAAACCAAGATCTCCTGGGCCATTCTTCTCCTTCCCTTCTTGCTTGACCCTGTGAGAAGGCGCGGAAGTAGTAGAACAGGTGGAAACGCATGGATCAGTGAAAAACTGATCCCACAGAAAAACCAAGGCATCTGTTCCATATGCCAACAGATCCCTTGTCCTTGAAACAAAGTTGTCGATCTTGTTGTTGAACCTGGAAGCAAACAGATCCACGTCCAGAATGCCACATTTCCTCTCTCTGGGCTGCATGACTTCTCGTGCCCCTTTTGTGATTGATATAGGCCACAGATGTGGCATTGTCAGATTGGATCCTGACAGAACAATTCTGTAGTCTGAGCGTCCACGCCTCCAGGGCCAGGCGTACTGCCCGAAACTCTAGAATATTGCTGGGCATGGTCATCACTGATTTGGATCATTTCCCTTGGACAGACGCTTCTTCCAGGACTGCGCCCCAGCCCAGAAGGCTGGCATCTGTTGTTACCACCTTCCAGGTAACTAGTAGGAAGGATTTTCCTTTTTGAAGATTCTTGGATATCAACCACCAATTGAGGCTCTGATGCACTTTGGGAGATAAACACGTTGGGAAGTCCAGAGCTTGGACCTTCTTGTTCCAAGTTGACAGGATACTGTTTTGCAGCAGTCTTGAATGAGACTGCGCATAAGAAACGACCTCGAAAGAAGCCACCATCTTTCCCAACAATTTCATGCAAAGTCACAGAGAAGGGTTCTTCTTAGTTTTGATCAACTCAATTAGTTCCCTTATGGAACTGATCCTTTCATGGGGCAAAAATACCCTCTTCTTAGCTGTATCTATGATTAGTACTGCAATCTCCTTGATGGTTTTAAGGAGGATTTTTCTAGGTAGAGAATCCAACCTAGGTATTCCAGGTAGCTGACTGTGGTGACCAAACTTTGGTTTTAAGTGGGCTACCGATTGATCTACCAAGAGTAGATCATCTAAGTAGGCTAAAGGAGGAGCCAGGACCTTTGTAAAAACTTGAGGTGCAGTAGCTAGACCAAAGGCAGAGCTACAAACTGGAAATTAAGATTTTCTACCTCGAATCGTAGAAAGTATTGGTGATCGGGGGAAAATCAGCACATGGAGAAAAGCATCCTTGATGTCGATTGATGCCAGAAGTTCTCCCCCTTGTAGGATGGATACTACTGATTGGATTGACTCCATGCGAAAAGAACGGTATTCAAAAATCAGTTTAGATCTTTGAGATCTAAAATGGGTCTGACATCCCCCTTAGGTTTTGGAATCGTGAAAAGGTTTGAATAAAAACCCTAATTCTTGCTCTTCCAAGGGGACCACCGATATCACTCTTTGAGACAAGGGATGATCCAAAGCTAGAAAGAGACTTATTTTTCACTGGATCTCTGGGAACATTTGATCTGAGAAAACGAGGAGACAGGAACCCTTTGTAACCTAGAAAAATTGAGGAAGCCACCCATCTCTCTTGACATTGTTCCTGTCAGACCCTTGAAAACTGTAGAAGCCTTCCCGCCACATGAGCGAACGGGGGTGCCCCTTCATAAAGAGGCTTTAGTATTTTATTTTGTGGGTTTTCTCCCCCAGGTCCACTTTTGGCCCTGGGAGTAACCCTGAGGTTTACCTCTTGTACCTGATGGTGGAGGCCGTCATGACTGCCTGGAGTCTGATGCCCCTGGCACCAGAGAAGAAGATTGTTTTAAAAGAAAAAATGTTTAAACTTCTTTTTAACCAGTAAAAGGGAACTTATCCCATTAGAAATTCTTTGGCTATACAGATTGTCTCCAAATAACCGTTCACCATGAAATGGGAAACTGGCCAAGAGCTTTTGCTGCCGCTTTGGCTGACCAATTTTTCAACCATAGGATTCTATGCACATGTACCAGCCTTAGCATGAGCCGTGAGGCTTGGAGAATAGAATCTTTCATAGCGTCTACTGTAAAACACAATGCTTCTGATATCCTGGCCAAATCTTGGGCCTGCTGATCAGGAATAATCTTGAGTACCTCCATAAACTGGTCCTTTAAGGACTGTGATACTCTGATCGCTGCCACCGCAAGCTGAACCTGCACGTGAAATATATCTTTTAAAAAGGAATTCCAACTTCTTATCTGTTGGATCCTTTAGCATATGAGCATTGTCTACTGGACAAGTCAGGTACAGAGGATATAGCAGCGTCAATTGCTCAAAATCCCCATTTCTTATAGAACTTTTCCTCCATAGGATAAAGTATTTAAAACTTTTTTGAAGGAAAAAAACATTTATCTGGGTGCTCCCACTCAGAATACATAAGCTTTTTTAGCCATGAATGGATAGGAGAAACATGAACAGATTGAGGAGGCTTTAGTGAACCCAAACCAGAATTGGGCTCATGGATTGACTTCGCTTATTGGCAGTAAAAATGTGAAGCAGACTAATTCAGTGAGAGACTGTACCAACCACCTGATCTTTTCTTATAAGGTACTTTGGACATCAGCCTCTTCCTGGTCCCTTGAGAGAATTCATCATCTCTCACCCCTTGTTCCCCATCATGAGGGTCCTGAGCAATGGACGGGGACCTGTTATGCTTAGTCCCACTCTGGGATGCGATTAAAGCATCAATTTTTTTTCTCCAAAGTTAGAATGGTTGGAGAAAAAAACCTCCTTAAGTCATATATACATGGGCTGTAATGTTAAAAGCACTGCAACCCTTGTCCCTCCTGATCGCTCATTCTGACCAGCCAAATTAATCTCAGGGGAGGATGCCCTCTCTTTTTTGAGATGGGTCTAGGCTCCCTAGTGAATATAGTCTTTCTAGAGTCCTTTTTTGAGGTGATTTTCCACATCCGTGATCAGGTCTGTACAGTTGGTAATCAGTAAATCCAGTAAAGCTTTATTTCTAGTTGGTGCGTCTACCATCAGAACAATTAAATTGTCCTGCAAGACATTTAGGAACTGGCGAGCCTTAGACGAATGCAAAAAAAAAACATTATAACACATTCACTTGTACATTATTCTTGATATATAGGCATACCCCTCCGCCTTTTTTACCCTCTCTATCCCTACAGTAAAGGAAGTACCCTTGAATGGTTGCCAGCCAATCATAAGAGCGGGGTTAAAAGTGCCCCGCTATTGGCCGAAAAGCGCTGCTTAAACAGCTGTAAAGCACCGCTAAAACGAGCGGCACTTTAGGGGTAATTCCGCCCTCGGCCCCAGTGTGAAAGGGTCCTTACTCAATAAGTGGTGATAAATCATACCACAGCACTAATTCTGTCAATTTGACAAATTGTGTCAGTGTTTATATCAATCCATACACAAGTATCCAGTGTACGATTTTGATAGGTGTTCAGAGAGAGGGATTCTAGTTTATGGCATCTTAACATCTATTTGACAAAAATAGGGCCTCATGCCTTTTCTTTGTCCAAGCACCATCTCCAAGAGATGGGTTTGAAGTTGGCTCCTTAAAGGGACCTATGCACTAGTGGGTCTGTGACCAGGAGCCTAATCTACCTGGAGAGGACAGGACAGTATGTCCAGTATCAAGCACATGGGATCTATCTTCAGTATGGGTGAAGGTCAGAGGTGAGCATGCAATTCACATGGAGGTGCACTGATGGTTTTGGAGTGTTTAACCGCTTCCCATCCAGGGCAATTTTGACATTTCTCGCCTACATGTAAAATTCATAATTTTTTTGCTAGAAAATTACATAGAACCCCCAAACGTTATATATTTTTTTTGGAAAAGACCCTGGAGCAGTGGTCCCCAACCTTTTTGGCACCGGGGACTGGCTGCGTGGAAGAAAATTCTGCCATGGCCCAGCACGGGGGGGGGGGGGGGGGGTAAGCGAATTTCACGGGCAATTTATCGGGGCAATAGCTGGTGTTCTGGTGTTGGTACTTCAATCATCATGGCACCAAGGTTGGTATGGTGTCAGAATGATTGAACGCATTGTAATATAAATGAAATAGTTCAACTCACCATAATGCAGAATCAGTGGGAGCCCTGAGTGTGTCACTTTCCATGTCGCCTGCCACCAGATGAGAAATGGCACTTGCCACTCTGTCTGCCCCCAGATGAGGAATGCCACTTGTTACGCTGTCTGCCACCAGATGAGGAATGCCACTTAATATGCTGCCTGCCACCAGATGAGGAATGCCACCTGCCACCAGATGAGGAATGCCACTTGCCATGCTGCCTGCCACCAGTTGAGAAATGCCACTTGCCACGCTGCCAGTGCCACCAGAGGAGGAATGCCACTTGCCACATCACCTGCCAGTGCCACCAGATGAGGATTGTCACTGCATTGGTGACACTGGTTCAGTGGTCTTTCTTAAATGAGGGCAGGAGAGCAGAGATATGGGGCAGGCAGTGAGAGATGATGTAATCTCTCTGCTCCCAGCCGCACCTCCGACATGCTGTGAGGGTGGAAGAGCGGTGATGCTAGGCGGGCAGGGAGAGATAATGTCATCTCTCTGCTCCTCGCTGCACCGCTGACATTCTGCACATTGTGAGGGCGGAAGAGCAGTGATGCTATGCGGGCAGAGAGAGATGTCATCTCTGCTCGCCAGCCTGCTTCTCTTATTCACCCGCCCGCCTTCCTCTCTGATCCACCGGTGCCTTACAGCCCGCCGCGGCCCGGCTGCAAAGATGCTACGGCCCAGAGGTCGATGACCCCTGCCCTAGAGAATACAATGGTGGTTGCAACTTTTTATCTCGCACAGTATTAGCACAGACATTTTTCGTACACTTTGTTTTGGAAAAAAAAATAGTTTCATGCTTTAAAAAAAAACCTTAAAGTTTTTACTGGTTACATGTTTTGAGTTACAGAGGAGGTCTAGGGCCAGAATTATTGTTCTCACTCTAACGTTCTCGGCGATACCACACATGTGTTGTTTGAACACCGTTTTCATATGTGGGCGGGGCTTACGTATGCGTTCGCTTCTGTGTGCAAGCACACGGGGACAGGGGTGCTTTAAATTATTTTTAAGTGTTAATTTTACTTTTTGTTTTTAGTTTGACACTTTAAAAATATATATATATATATTTTGATCACTTTTATTCCTATTACAAGGCATGTAAACATCCCTTGTAATAGGAATATGGCTTGATCTGTCCTCTTTATAGTGAGATATGGGGTCAATAAGACCCCATATCTCACCTCTAGCTTGGGAAGCCTGAATTAAAAAAAAAAAAACAATCTCCGCTTCCCAGCCGAGGCGGCGCCATTCGTTTGAATGCAGAGGCTGGGTGTGACGTCATAACATTGAGCCCGGCTTCCGAACGCTCATAGAGACTCCAGCGACCATCTGGTTTGCCGGAAATCTCTATGATCACCATCCGGGGTCGGCGGATTCTGTTTCCGACTCACCGATGGAAGCGTTGAGTCGGTAGAAGCACCGGAGGGTGGCGGGAGGGGGGGTGTCTACTCTCGCCGCCTGTAAGAACAGTCAAGCGGCAGAAAAAGCCGATATCTGAATGATATATAAACAAATATTTTGCGCAGATAAACTAACAATATGTAAAAATATGGTAATGCAAGCTGACACTTAAGGATAATTCAGAATTCCTCAATCAGATAAATAAGAGAATACAGTGCAGCTCAATAAAATAAAAAACAGTCCAGATCTTTGTCCAATTGATGATAAAACAGTCCTGTCAGTAGATACACATAAAGAGCCTCCTAAGGTGCAGAAATGAACAAGGACAATGAAGCAGTAATTGTAGCCCTCCACTGCAGATACTCCAGCCTCTCACCTCATAGACTTGACCTGTAAAAGGTCATACAGCATTTTACCCACACCTGGGGTACCAATCACTTGTGGATCCAGCCAGTGGTGATGTCAACATATAAATGAAAAGAAGGGGACAATCTAGTGCTCTGCGTTTTAAAATGTTAATGATCAAATAAAAGGAAAAACAAACATGGCGCTCCGGCCGAGTGCTAAAAAAAAAACAGGCATGTATTGAGTATAGTTTCAAACCAGAAAGATGGCTGCGGTTGACATCAGACGTATCTCCTCCCCCCGTATGCATTACATCCTGTGGGCGGGACTTCTTCAGCATGGGGTCGGAGGTACATCATCAGCCTGCTCATATTTATATGTTATCATCGAAACCGCCCCTAAACAGAAAAAACACTCACAAATCGAGCGGCGCAGCCGTACACATGGTAAATAGCTATACTTATAGTCTCTGTATTAAATGTAAAGTCAGTCAGCGCAAACCAATACCTTCTGTTTAAAATATAAATAACAAAGCTGCTGTACAATAAAGGCAAATATAGCAAAAACCTCAAATAGACATCATAAACAAAGTAGTGCAGCGCTAACAAAACCCCCTATTCATTATGCATAAAGTCTCTCGAGATGAACGAAAAATAAAACAAAGTTATTGAGGAAACTCTGATAGTAGTGGTCAACAGTAGTACATTCCTCTCAGTTGGTGAAGATGCATACAGATATCCTTGGACATCAACAAACTCAGTGCTCCCACCACCAGACAGCCAGACCGCTCACCTTAGAGTATAGACCTCTGACTGAACAGATAGGTCAAACAGAGCATTCGCCACTGCCAGTGGTCATACACCAGAGTTCAGGTAGGTCAGGTAGATGAAACCCAGCTCCTTGGATATTGTGGCTTGTCATCAATGATAGCTCAGATTCCCCAAATAGACATCATGGAATAATAAAATATATATAGTGCAGACCGTATGGATAAAAGACACATACAGAGCACTACACCTCGTGCTGGATTATAAACATGGACAAAAATGTTCAACGAACAATGCAGTAAGGTGGTTGCAGTGACATTCCAGGGTCCTCCCGCACGCGCATCGTTCTGTTTAATGTGTGAGCACTTTTGCTGCATTAGGGAATTGTTATAGGTCTGTGGTGGCTTTTCCCTCTTGCGCTGTATTGTATTGGTGCCCTTAGTGACGTGGTTAGCACAGTGATGGCGAAGGCTACTATTTTAATTCATAGAGGTTTCCGCCCATTCTGTTGCGTCATGATAGTAGAAATGCCGATGATCCGATCGGGGCGGAAGTCTGAGCTACCATTGATGACAACACCACAATATCCAAGGAGCTGGGTTTCATCTACTTGACCTACCTGAACTCTGGTGTATGACCACTGGCAGTGGCGAATGCTCTGTTTGACCTATCTGTTCAGTCAGACATCTATACTCTAAGGTGAGCGGTCTGGCTGTCTGGTGGTGGAAGCACTGAGTTTGTTGATGTCCAAGGATATCTGTATGCATCTTCCCCAACTGAGAGGAATGTACTACTGTTGACAACTACTATCAGAGTTTCCTCAATAACTTTGTTTTATTTTTTGTTCATCTCGAGAGACTTTATGCATAATGAATAGGGGGTTTTGTTAGCGCTGCACTACTTTGTTTATGACATACTTATAGTCTGCATGGAGCCGGTCTGTCAGAGATAACACTATCTCAGATAAACAATCAGAAATCTAAAAAAAAAAAAACTAAAGATATATAAACATTCATCTCCCGATCACAGTTAATGGGCCAGAGCAACCCATAACCTCTTTATTAAACAGCCTCAAAATGGGTACACCCTGGCTGCTAGATTTTAAAGGGGAATATACCCTATAGGAATTTTACTTATATGAAAAAAAATCACAATGAAAATATAAAATCTTAGAGACCACAAACTCACAGGATCTGAGAGGGTAGCAAGAAGATGAGTTTGAAATGTAGTCAAGTATAAACAGGCCCCAAGTATAATTCTAAAACAAAAAAAATATACTTCTCTTTTAAGCATACGAATAGGCTAGGCCAAAGTGTCTTACTTATTACAAACACATTTAGATGAACGGGTTGTAAATAGCAACCTAGACAGCTCAATAATGTGTTAGAGTGTAACCGCATAGTACGAATAGACCACAACCTTCTAGAAAACTAGTCTGTAGCCGGTATAGTGTTAACTACAAAGTGGGCCGGTCTATAAGTAAAGTGAGGACAGTCCAGGATGATCAAGGTCAGTCCCCAAAAAGACAAAATGAGTGGAGAATGAAAGGTCTCATTCACGCCTTACTCAAGAGACTCACTAGTATGGATGAGCTGTCATGTTCGCATGGTCCATGTGAGAGCCTGCCAGGAAGTCGGAGCAGCGCTGCGCTAATCACAGGCAGTGAGACATTGCCCGATCTCTGCAGCCGCGCATCGGGGCAATGTCTCACTGTCTGTGATTAGCGCAGCGCTGCGCCGACTTCCTGGCGGGCTCTGTACGTGGACCATGCGAACACACCTGAGCTTATCCTTACTAGTAGGCCATCTCCAAAAGCACCATTAGATTCAAAATAAAATCTATAACCCTTATATCCAGAAGTACAAGGAAGAAAGCCAGCCGTCAATTTGTATGATATCCCATGAGCGGACAAGCAAAGAGGTAGAGGGGAACACACAAATAAAGCAATGAAGAATACTCATCCATTTGTAGCAGACTGGAATTTCTGGCTTTGAGATGTGAATTAAGATTAAGAGGCTTCAGAGTAGAGGTACCCATAGATTTTTGCTGTGAGATTTATGAAGAGTAGGTAGATTCCAGAGGAACTTGCAAGGCCTAGCTCATGGGTGCACTTTTTTGTGGATTCTGGCATTGTCATTTGATACAGTTTAAATGGGAACCCACATCTATACTTAATATTCATCTCCTGTAAAACTTGCAGTCATGGACATAGAGCCCTTCTCTTTAGGATTGTACGTTGTGCCAGATCAGCGAATAATTGGTAATCATGGCCCTGAAACGGCAATGATGGTTTAAATGCAGTTGCACATAAAACCAGATCTTTAGTGTGGAAATAGTGACATTTCACTGATAGTTCTAGGGGGCCCACCTGGTGTCTCAGCAAGGCCCTATGCACTCTATCCATCTCTAGCCGATCCACAGGGAGATTTGGACATAGTTCTTGGAACAAGGCTTTACCTGTCCCATTTAAATCAATGATAGTTTCAGGCAGCCCACAGATTCTAAGCCCTTGTACACACGGTCGGAGAATCCGTCGGAATGTGTCCTATCGGACCGTGTTGTCGGATAATCCGACTGTGTGTGGTATGCATCGGACTTATTCCGTCGGAATATCCATCGGACCCAATTTTCCAACTTGTTGGAAATATTTTCCGACAAACTGGTCCGATCGGACATACTCCGATCATGTGTAGAGAATTCCGATCGGACAAAGTGCCACGCATGCTCAGATCAAATTCCTACACCAAAGCTATTGGCTACTAGCCTGAACGTAGTCCCGTCGTAACGAAATAACGTCATCACGTTCTGAATGATCAGATTTTCTGACAACTTGGTCCGACCATGTGTATGCAACAGTTTCGGACACAATCCAACGAATTTGGTTGGCAGAATGTCCGACCGTGTGTACAGGGGCTAAGACTGCTTCTTTGGGACTGGTTATACTGTAGCTTCAGAGAAATGTCCATGCCTAAGCAATAATCCATTTTTTTCCTAAAGGTAAAATCTTATATCGTCTTCACGATAAAAAAATTATTTTGGAAGGACTGGGGAAATTCATTGGACATCCTTTAAGGATAATCTAACCCGAGTAGGAAAGTAGTTTCTACTCTGACAGCTGGATTACACATCTCCAACAACTGGCCTTAAAAAATGGACCAGTTATTTCCCCCCCTCCTGACAGTTGAAACTCTTCTAAAGTCTATCTTGGAGCATGATCAAAACCGCAATGTATTGTAAAATTATGCTTCGGCTTTTAAATTCTTATATAATTCCATATTCTTGCAGAAGCCCATTTGTTAGGTCAGGAACTGGACGAGAAGGCCTGGCTTGCAGTCTCCGCTGTAATTCATCCCAAAGGTGTTCTGGGTTCAGATCAGGACTCTGTGCAGGCGAGTCAAGTTGCTCCACCCCAAACTCGCTCATCCATGTCTTTATGGACACTGCTTTGTGCACTGGTCCAAATCATTTGGTGGGGGGGGGTTACGGTGTGAGTTTTTTTCAGGGACTTAGTTCCAGTGAAGGAAACTCTTAAAGCATCATCATACCAAGACATTTTGGACAATTTCATGCTCCCAACCTTGTGGAAACAGTTTTGGGGATAGTCCCTTCCTGTTCCAACATGACTGTGCACCAGTGCACAATCGAGGTCCATGAAGGCATGGATGAGTGAGTTTGGGTTGTAGGAACTTGACTGGTCCTGACCTCAACCTGATAAAACACCTTTGGGATGAATTAGTGCAGAGACTGCAGGCCAAGTTTTCTCGTCCACATCAGTGCCTGACCTCACAAATGCGCTTCTGGAAGAATGGGCAAACATTCCTATGGACACACTCCTAAACCTTGTGGACAGCCTTCCCAGAGGAGTTGAAGCTATTATAGCTGCAAAGTTTGGGGCAACCAAATATTGAACCCTACGGAATAAGACTGGGATACCATTAAAGTTCATGTGCGTGTAAAGGTAGGCATCCCAATACATTTGGTAATATAGTGTATAGTTTGAGATTGTAATACTGAATGAAATAAATTACACAATAGACTGGTATATATTAACAAAAACAAAATAAACAATGCAGAGAGATATTCGGCAGCACCTTCCAAACCAAAGAAAATGTACAAGTCTTTTAGCGCAGAAGATGGCGATTCACCATTTCAGTACTGGAACACAATGAAAATTCTCGGAAATGAGACAATGGGGGTTATTTACTAAAGGAAAATCCACTTTGCACTCCAAGTGCAGTTTCAGGTGCACTTTTGCGGTGCACTTGTAATGCATAGCGGATTTGCTTTTAATAAATAACACCCACAGTGCTTTGAAAAGTGCACTTGGAAGTGCAGTCCCTGTAGATCTGAAGGGGACATGCAAGGAAAATAAAAAACAGCATTTTAGCTTGCACATGATTGGATGATAAAATCAGGAGAGCTTTCACTCATTTCAGATCTACCCCTTAGTTTCAGGGCGACTGCACATCTAAGTGCACTTACAGTGCAAAGTGAATTTGCTTTTCGTAAATAACCTGCAGTGACTCATCAATTCAATCCTCATTACCTCTGCCAAATCTTTTCAATTTGTGGAATCATACTTTTTCTGAACTAGTGGTGCTCCCTTTGATCCCTTTCCTGTTGGCTTGGAGTTTGTTTACCAAGCAGTAAATTCAGAGGGGTGTCATAAGTTATTTTACTTTTTTGGCTGTTTGGGGTTTTTTTGGTTTGAGTTGCTCTCGGTGGAAGAGAGTTCTGTTGATCCTTGTCTTCAAAGAGCAGCTGTGATTTCCAGATTTTCAAGATCATCTCTTCCTTGTATTTGATCCCCACTGTCAGCCTCTGAATCAGATTTGCTCTCTGTACCATTATAAAAATGCAGCTTATGAGAGTCAAAAATGAACAGGAATTAAGTATATATTTGTACATCATTAACCTCCCTGGCGGTACGATTATTTCGGATTTTAGGTGCTAAAAGCGGTACAATTATTTTGCATGAAAATTTGGCGTTTTATATTGTAGTCCTGTAATTCTTAGGAATAACTCTCTTAAATCTGTCCAAACCACAGTCTAGCAGACATCACGGGTATAATAAAGTTTGAAAAATGAAATCATAAATTATAATATAATAAATAACTATAAATAATTGTACCAAATAATAATATAACAATAATAAAAATTATTCAATAATGTAATCAAATCAAAAACACTGAAATTTGCTCAGTTGTAGAATTGTCACTGTCATTACTTTTCAGTATTTGATGACGGATCTCCCCACAAATCGCTGTCGCTCAATTCTGCGAGTGATTCCAATTTATTATCGCTATTTTCTAGCTGGTCTAAAACCATCTTTGATGTAAAGGGACAGTTTTGGTTGCTATGGGCAATCTCCAGTTTCCAGGCATAAAGAACAGTTTTTATAATATAAAACTGCATGCAGGACACTGGGCAGACCACTAGGGACAAAGGGGATGTGAAATATTTACATACAACAATGTAATCTGTAAGATTACATTATACTGTATGTATACTGTGTGTTTCACTTTTTAAATTTGGCGCCGATCTCCGTCCCCGTGCGTCGCAACGCTCCCAGGGAACGGAGATCGGCTCCGTGATAGATCGAGCGAGACGCGGCTCGCTCGTACAGCGGGGAGACAACGCTGGATCCGAGGGAGAAGGTAAGTAAACCTCCTCCTGGATCCAGCGATGCAGTCCCGAGTCTGGCTCGGGGTTACCGCTAATGGTACAAAAATTCCACCCCGAGCCAGACTCGGGAAGACCGTCAGGGGGGTTAAATAATAACCTCTTTAACCACTAGGGATCCGCGCTATAGCCAAATGATGGCTACAGCACGGACCTCCTTTGCCGGGACTACGTCTATCCTGTAGACGTCGTCCCGTGCACGAGTGGCGCGCTCTGTGATCAGCGAGTCTATGAGACTCGCCTGATCACGGATCGAAGCAAGGGGTCGATCCCGACCCCTTACCACGTGATCAGCTGTCAGCCAATGACAGCTGATCATGTGATACAACGGAGCCGGCAATCAGCTATTTTTCCTCCTCGCGCTGACAGCGCGAGGAGAAAAAAAAAAGAGCCGATCACCGGCGGCCGTGATCGGGACATCAGTCCCGATCACGGCCAGCTTACCAGTGCCCACCTGCCCCCTGCCAGTGCCACCTCAGTAATAAAAAAGTGCCACCCATCAGTGCCCACAGTGCCACACAGTGCACACAGTGCCACCCATCAGCGCCCACAATCTGCCTCAACAACGGTGCTGCACCCTAGTGCCACATATCCGTGCCCATCAGTGTCATCTACCAGTGCCCATCAGTGCCACCCATCAGTGCCCAGCAGTGCCACCTATCAGTGCCCATCAGTCCCATCTATCAGTGGTACCTATCAGTGCCCCTTAGTGCCACCCATCCGTGCCATCTTATCTGTGCCCATCTTTGCCCATCAGTGCTGCCTTATCTGTGCCATCAGTACTGCCTTATCTGTGCCTATCGGTGCCACCTTATCTGTGCCTATTAGTGCTGCCTTAACTATGCCTATCAGTGCCCACTAGTGCAGCCTATCAGTGCCCACCAGTGCAGCCTATCAGTGCCCACCAGTGCAGCCTATCAGTGCCCAACAGTGCCGCCTCATCAGCGCACTTCAATGAAGGAGAAAAATGACCTGTTTGCAAAATTTTATAACAAACTATTAAACATGATTTTTTTTTATTTTGCATCTTTTTTTGTTTGTTTAGCAAAAAATAAAACTCCCAGTTGTAATTAAATACCACCAAAAGAAAGCTCTATTTGTGGGAAAAAAAAGATAAAAATGTCATTTGGGTACAGTGTTGTATGGCCGCACAATTGTCATTCAAAGTGCATCAGCGCTGAAAGCTGAAAATTGGTCTGGGCAGGAGGGGGATTTAAGTGCCCAGTAAGCAAGTGGTTAAGATCAGGAAGTGTGAATACGGCTTATACAGCCCTCACTTTGAGACCAAGGATGTTACAATTAGATGCTCTTTGTATAATTGATGATTAAATGCCTAATTACATTAGTAGTGCTCATAAGTTTACATTACCTGGCAGAATTTCTTGGCCATTTTTCAAAGAATAAGAATAACAACACAAAAACTTTTTATTTCATTCAGGGTTAGTGTTTGGCTGAAGCCATTTATTATCAACTCAACTGGGTTTACTCTTTTTAAATCATAATCACAACAGAAACTACCCAAATGACCCTGATCAAAAGTTTTCATACCCTGGTGATTTTGGCCTGATGACATGCACATGAGTTGGCACAAAGGGATTTGAATAGCTATTAAAGGTAACAATTCTCATCTGTGATCTGTTTGCTTGTAATTAGTGTGTGTGTGTATAAAAATAGGATTTTTGAATACAGCTAACCTGTAAAATCCTTTTCTTGGGAATACATCACGGGACACAGAGCCTTCGTTACATAGTGGGTTAGATAGGCACCTTCGGTGATTGGACACTGGTTAACTCTAAGGAGAATTCCTCCCCTATATAACCCCTCCCATTCGGGGAGCACCTCAGTTTTGGAGCAAAGCAACAAGTAACCACGTAAAAACCCGTAGAAGGGCAGGAGTTTCGTGTCCCGTGATGTATTCCCAAGAAAAGGATTTTACAGGTAAGCTGTAGTCAAAAACCCTATTTTCTTGTTCATATGTCACAGGACACAGAGCCTTCATTACATAGTGGGATCTCCCAAAGCAATACTCGATTTTAGGGGAGGGAGACACAGATCAGAAACATAGACTGAAGACCAAGTCTCAACCTTGCAGATCTGAGCCCTAGTTGGGTGTGCTTTAACTTGAAAAGGAGGAGTCTTCCTCTTTATACCATAAGCCTGAAAAATAACTTGTCTAATCCATCTAGAGTGGATTTTGATGCTGCATGGCCTTTTTAGGGCCTTCTGGCAGGATGAATAATCAGTCTTCCATATCTGAGCGGTTGCCTGCAGATAAATACTGACTGCTCTAAAATCAAGAGTGTGTAAAGATTCTTCTTCCACGGACTGCGGATCCGGATAACAGGATGGTAGGATAACATTTTGATTCAAATGGAATCCTGAAACCACCTTGGGTAAGAAGGACCGATGTGGAAGCATCACTACTCTGCCCTTGTGAATAATCAAATACGGCTCTTTGCAAGAAAGAGCTGCTAACTCCGATAATCTCCTAGCAGAAGATATAGCTACCAAAAAGACCAACTTCTTAGTCAAAAGAGCTAAAGAATCATGGTGCAATGGTTCAAAAGGTTGTCCCTGTAATGAGGACAAAAACAAATTCAGATCCCATGGGCACGCCTGAGGTTCGACTGGCGGATTTAAGCACAGTATAGTAAATAAGCCTGGAGGCCAGCTTTCTGGCATTAACCAGAGTGGAAAGGACTGAATCCGAGAGCCCACGGTTTTTCAGAATGTGGGTCTCAGCAGCCAGACCATCAAATTTAGACTTCGTAAAGCAGGATGGTATATTAGACCTTGTGAGAGTAAATCTGGCCGGAGTGGAAGGACTCAAGGCCTGTCTACTGCCATCTTTACGTTTTATTCATAAAAAAGGTCATCTGGGCCAAGATCCAAGATACCAAGGTTGTCTGCTACTAAAAGGACCGACTTTGCGAACAGGTCTATATCCGGGGGTTCCCCACTTTTGACATATGATCTGAAATATGTCGGGGTGTAGAGATCACTCTACTGGACAAAGCTTCTGGTGGCTTAGAAAATCCACTTGACAATTTTCTACCCCTGGAATGAAGACCACAGATAGGCAAGGAACATGCCTTTCTGTCCATGCAAGAATGTGATTCTTCAAGAACATTGTCGGACTGTACCCAAATAGGATGTCCTTGTAGTCTGAAAGACCAGTTCATGAGGGCCAAATAAATTGCCTGAATTTCTAGGATATTGATGGGCAAGAACCTTTTGGTTCGCAGACCACCTTCCCTGAGTGCATGTTTTTTACAGAACTTCTCCCCAGCCTATTAGGCTGGCATCTGTGGTTATGATTTTCCATGGTAGTGGAAGAAAGGTTTTGCCTTTCAAAAGATTTTTATTTTTTATTTATAACAGAGAAACTGATCCACAGGGACCACAATACAGGGTCAAGACAGCAACTGTCATATATATATATATATATATATATATATATATATATATGTATATATGCAATAATACATCTACATATGCTGATTTATCACAGTCTTAAATGATCCGTGCCTGGCTTATTACATTGGACGAGCGTGCTGTGTGGGACTGTAGTGGCCCTATTCAAGCTGGGCGAAGTCCAAAGTCTCTTCCAGCCTCCCTTCTGGTTTTCACTTTTATTATAGCGAAAAGTGTGGCCTAGTACCACTAGGAAAGAAAGAGCAGTGAAGAAAGATTAGAGAAGAGAGTGAAGAAGAGAGGAAGAGGGGGGGAGGGGGGTTGTGAACATGGGCCTGGTTGGTCGTCTCCTTCAGGGCTGCGAACACTTATCTACTCCTTCCGGAGACAAGGGGTTGGGTCCCATCAGGTCAGGTTATCTAGTCATACCTTCTAAGTTTCTGTCCTCCTTCAGAATATTTAAATGCATTCCATGCCTGCCATGTCCTGGAGTAACTCTCCTGCCTGTGCTGGCTGGAGAGGATCAAGTCCTCCATCCTGCTAACCTCATTTACTTTGTGAAGCCATTGGGCTATGGATGGTGGGTATGAGGATTTCCAATTCAATGGAATGCAGGCTTTTGCTGTATCCAAGAGATGGCGGATCACAGATTTTTTGTAAACTCGGGTCGGTGTGCTTGTCGCATGTAGGAGAAAGTATGCCGGTTCATCCGGTGCCATCCCGTCTGTGAATAGTTGGGTTATCCGTCGGACTTCCACTCAGTAATGTCGCAGTTGAGGGCAGATCCAAAAAATTTGTAGGATGGTACCCTCTTCCATTTGGCATCTCCAGCAGTGGTCTGAGGTTGTTGGAAAGAGTTTATGCAAGAGGGCAGGGGTTCTGTAGCAGCGTGGAAGGATCTTGTAATTTGTTTCCTGAGTTTTAGTGCATAGGGAGGATTTGTGAGTGAAGTTAATGATGTGTTGTGTTTCCTGAGTCGGAAAGTGGCTGTCTAGGTCTCTTTCCCACTTAAGAAGGCCTGGAAGTCAGTAGTCTCCTGGTGGTTCCATCAGGATGGCGTAAGTCAGCGAGAGTGTATGTGTGATTACCCCAGTCTCCGTGCAAATCACCTCCAAGGTTGGGAGAGATTGTTGTGTATCGTTGAGTGAGGGCGGGAGACCGTTAAGAAAGTGGTTGAGTTGTAAGGCTCTCATGAAGTCTAGTTTTTACTGATCACTAGGGTCAGAGAGTTCCTTATGTGTCTTCCACCTTCCCATGGTGCTAAAGTGGGATGCTTGGTACAGTCCCATAACCTGGAGAGCTATATATTTCTTGTCCTGCAGGCCTGGTTCGAATTGGGGGTGGCCAAGTTGAGAGTTGAGAGGCCAGGTTTCGACATTATTTGTGAGCATACTTTGGCTGTGTTGCCTATCAAGGGATGGTGTGTAAGTATAGGTGGTAGTGCTGCGAAACATCAAGGCGTTCTGTGAAGTGGTATATTGTACTGTTCCAACTGTGTCCACAGTTTGACTTCCTTTTTCCGGCACCAATCAATCAGCCTGCTAAGGTGGGCTGCCTGATAGTATACTCTAATTTCCAGCAAAGCCAGCCCTCCCCAGGACTTTGGGAGGGAAAGTATTTTCCTACACAGTCGTGGGTGTTTCCTGGCCAAAAGAAAATGTGAAAAAGTGGCTTGGACTTGCTACTGGGTATGTTGATCGGGAGCGCTTGAAGAAGGTAGAGGAACTTGGGCAATATTGTCATTTTGAGGATATTGCAGCGGCCGAGCCACAAGTGGAGGCCGCCGCTCCATCCGTTTAGCAGCCCTTGGACTATTCTCAACAAGGGGGGAAATTGAGTTTGTACAGCTGGGATAGTGAAGGGGGGATGTAAGTGCCTAGATATTTTACAGGTAGTGTAGTTGATAGCACTTTCGCCTAGCAGTAAGAAGGGTCGCTGGTTCGAATCCCAACCACGACACTACCTGCTTGGAGTTTGCATGTTCTCCCTGTGCCTGCCTGGGTTTCCTCCCACACTCCAAAGACATGCTGGTAGGTTAATTGGATCCTGTTTAAATTGTCCCTAGTATGTATGAATGTGAGTTAGGGACCTTAGATTGTAAGCTCCTTGAGAGTAGGGACTGATGTGAATGTACAATGTATATGTAAAGCGCTGCGTAAATTGATGGCGCTATATAAGTAACTGAAATAAATAAAATAAATAAATTTCAGGGCTGTGTCAGTCTACTTTAGATTGAAGCTGTCCCTGAGGAGCTGGGGCTGAGGTATTCCTATACCCATGGCTTCCGATTTGGAAAAATGAATCTTTAAGTTGGAAAGGTGACCGTAGATGTCAAATTCTTGTAGGAAGTTCGGCAGCGAGACCAGGAGGTTCGAGAGGGAGAACATGAGGTCGTACGCGGAAACCTTGTGTTGCATTTCCTTGATTCCAATACCAGTAATGTTTGGGTTAAGTCAGACATGGCATAGGAAGGGTTACAGGGTCAAGGCAAATAACAAGGGCGAAAGGGGACATCCCTGCCTGGTCCCGTTCGTGATCAGGAATGTCTCCAAAAGAACTCTGTTTGCCCTTACCCTGGCCGACAGCACAGTGTAAGCTGCACAGATCTAGTGCAACATCTTATTCGTCAGACCCACCTGCCGCAGTGTCTCAAACATAAACCCCCAGTTGACACAGTGAAACGCCTTCCCGGCATCCATGCCCAGGAAGACGCTTGGCGTTTTACGGCTAACTGCTATATGGAGCAGATTGAGGACCTTGGAGGTGTTGTCTCTGGCCTCCCTGGTTGTAATGAAGCCCACTTGGTCTAGGTAAATAAGATGGGGTAGGTGCTGCTGTAACCTGGATGCTAAAATCTTGGTAACATTTTTTAGGTCAGTATTCAGGAGGGAAATTGGGCGGTAACTGCCGCATTGGGTCGGGTCTTTGCCCTCCTTGGGAATGACTGTGATTTGTGCTTGCAATAAGGTGTGGTGAAGTTTTGTCCCTGTGCCAAGCCTGTTGAACAACGTCACCATGTGTCGGCCCAGGGTTGGTAGTAATATCTTAAAATAGGAGGCTGTGAGCCCGTCTGGGCCTGGGGCTTTGCACCCTTCAAGGCTTGCTGAAGCTCGGGCAATGTGATGGGTTCCTCCAGGAGTTCCTGGGTTTCCTTCGGTAGTGAAGGCATTCAGGCTAGTTCAAGGTAACTGGTCATATCTGCATGTGTAGGTGGAGGCAATGTTAAGTTGTACAGGGAGCTATAGTAATTTCTGAACTCCTGTGTGATCTGTTGGTGCAGTGACAGCTTCTGACCAGAGGTGGTTGTGATGATATAGGCCAGTGATGGCGAACCTCGGCACCCCAGATGTTTTGGAACTACATTTCCCATGATGCTCATGCACTCTGCAGTGTAGCTGAGCATCATGGGAAATGTAGTTCCAAAACATCTGGGGTGCCAAGGTTCACCATTACTGATATAGGCTGTTGCTCACTGTGTCTGTGTGGTCTGAGACAATAATTTCCCACATTTATTCCCCGACTCATATGTCTTTCTGCGACATATCTGCAATGCCGCTTTGGCCTTAAATTGTTAGCCCTTGTACACACGGTCGGAGATTCCGACAACCAAATCCGACGGATTAATTCCGGACGAGGTCCGGAAGTGACGTTGCATACACAAATTCGGACCAAGTTGTCGGAATTTCCAGTTGCCAAGAACGCAGTGATGTAAGCCGTGTACGGCGGGCCTAGAAAAGGGAAGTTCAGCACCACGTCCAGCACCCTTTGGGCTCCTTCTGCTGATCTTGTGTGTATCGCGTGTTAGTAGAAGTTTGGTGAGAGACGATTCACGCTTTTCAGATTTGTGATTCAGTTCGGTACTGCTCTTCAGTTTCTGCTTGTCTTTGCGTATCTGATAATCAGTGCGTGTAGTCAGTAAGCATTTGTTTCTCATTGTGGACTATATCTTGGTATAGTACACTTTGATTTGCATTGCTTATTGTCTGCTTGCTTCTGCTATTCAGTTCGTTCTTTCAGGCATTGCTGTTTATCAGTGCTTTCTGTTGTCCGTTCTGACCAACGGACCGTTTTCAAACCATGTTTCATCTACGTACTCGTCGTAGAGTTTGTGCTGTGCAGGGGCTTTGTGTTGGGGTTCTTACTTTGACACAAGCCCGGTCCATGAACAGGGAGGGGAGGCGTTTGTGGACCAAGAATTGGTTGCGCCAGCGTGACCAGTTCTCGCACATGCCTTTGCTCCGTGAGATCCGGGAGAATAATCCTGATGATTTCAGGAATTATCTCCGGATGACGGACCCCGTTTTTCACCGTCTGCTGGCTTTGCTGACCCCTTATATCAGCAGGCAGGATACCTGCATGCGGCAAGCCATCACTCCGGAGCAGAGGCTCATCACCACGTTGCGCTACTTGGCGACAGGGAGAAGCCTTCAGGACCTAAAGTTCTCTACAGGCATCTCCCCCCAGGCTCTGGGGATCATTATTCCAGAGACCTGTTCTGCAGGACCTGAATGATGGCAGAAGGACTATATGAAGGTAAGTTTTATCTTTTAACATCACATTCTATGTATTTCATAATTGCTAATGTCTTGCATTTCTTTCCTCATTCCCTAATTACCATCATTGCAATATGCTCTAATTCATATGCTCTGCCCTTTGTCCTCATGCATATTTGCCTCACTAACTTCCCCACCATGCTATTCTTGGCCCATAAAACTATAGTCTAGTCACTTACCAATGTCTTTCGTCAGCTCCATAGTATTGCTTTCCCCTAAACACCCCCTAAAATGTCTACAAATGTTATGTGTGTGCTTCAACTCATGCAGAGTGACTTTTTTTTGGTTGTGCCAAACTCATCAGGAACCCCCCCTCCCCCTAACTGCTAGCTCAGCTGATAGCAATCCTCCATCTGCTGACTTTACCAAACCCAATACACACTCTACCTACCTTTTGGATGCTCACATTTATGGACGAATTCACCAAAGCATGTAGTGCAAGGGCCTGCCTCAATACTTTCAAATGCTATCATTTTTTATTTTTTTTCCCCTATTATTATCTTGATATGTAATAGCAGAATGTCAAAATGTGCTTCCATTTTGTTTTCTTTTTGGTATTAGGACACTTCTTACCTGTCCGGTGGGCTGCCAATAGTGTAAGTAAGGAGGGGCTTCCCAAAGTATCACACATTATTTAGGCAATCAAGTGGAGAGGGTTACCTGTCCAAAACATCCCCCCCCCCTCATTTTTTAGCAAGGGCCCATCAGATGGGGGGGGGGGGGGGGTGGGGGGTGATGACTCTGATAAGGGGACCTTATACTTTAGGCTTTAAATACTCAGTTCCCAAAATGTTATACTGATCTTGGCCAAAAATGTTGGTGTCTAATCTGCTTGCAATGTTGATTTGCAAACTTACTAATTTTTGGTCTTGTTTCACTCCACAGTGTCCTTCAACGCCACAGGAATGGCAGACTGTGGCCTCCCACTTTGCCAGTTGTTGGGACTTTCCCAATTGTGGAGGTGCAATTGATGGGAAGCTTGTCCGTATCATCCCACCACCCAACTCGGGGTCATATTATTTTAACTACAAGGTGTTTAAGAGTATCGTGATGTTGGTGGTGGCGTCTGCGACCTATGACTTCTTGTATGTGGACGTGGGCAAAATGGACGGATGTCGGATGGTGGAGTGTTCGCACGGACGGAGTTCTACTGGCGTCTCCAGAGTGGCAGTCTGGGCTTGCCACCCCCAGAAGAGAATCAGGAAGGACTCCCGTTCGTCTTCGTCGCGGATGAGGCGTTTGCCCTGGCAAACCATCTGATGCGGCCTTTCCCGATGAGGACCCTCACCCCGGACCAGAGGATTTTTAATTTCCGCCTGTCCAGAGCCCGAAGAGTGGTGGAGAACACCTTTGGAATACTGGCCAGCCGGTTCCGCCTTTTTTTAACGCATATCCACATGGTGGAATACAAAATCAATCACATTGTGCTGGCGTGCTGTGTTCTTAACCACTTAAGGACCGCCGTATTGCCATTGTACGTCAGCACAATGGCACAGGCAGGCACAATCACGTACATCTACGTGATTGCCTTCCAGCGGGTGGGGGGTCCGATCGGACCCCCTCCCGCTGTTTACGGCGGTCCGATTCGGTCCAGGAGCGCTCCGTGATGAGGGGATGGCCGTTGGTTTTCGGCCACCCCCTCTGGATCGCTCCTGGCCAATGAGAAGCTTCCTCCCCTGTGTATTGTTTACACAGGAAGGAGGAAGTGATGTCATTCTCCTCGGGGCGGTCTTTTTGACCGGACTACGAGGAGAAGAGTAAAAGTAAGTGTGCACCAACACTACACTGACATGTAGGTACACACAGGCACACAAACCCCCCCCCGATCCCCCCCCGATCGCCCCCCGATCCCCCCCCCCGCCCCCCCTCCCCCCCCAGTCACAGTGTCACTGATTGCATTGATCATTTCTTTACTGATCAATGCATTCAGTGTCAGTTGTGACAGTAAAAACTGTCAGGACAGTTAGTGTTAGGTCCAGGGTAGCCCCCTATCACCCCCCAATAAAGATTTAACCCCCTGATTGCCCCTAGAGTTAACCCTTTCACCCCCTTTTGCCAGTGTCACTAAGCGATCATTTTTCTGATCGCTGCATGTGTCCCTAGGTAGCTAGTTATTTTTTTAGGTTCACCGCCAGGTTTTTATATCGCTAGGTACCCCGATATACTACCCAATAATGGTTTTAACCCCCAGATTGCCGCTAGTTAACCCTTTCACCCCCTTTTGCCAGTGTCACTAAGCGATCGTTTTTCTGATCGCTGCATTAGTGTCGCTACAGTCGCTAGGTAGCTAGTTATTTTTTTAGGTTCACCGCCAGGTTTTTATAGCGCTAGGTACCCCGATATACTACCCAATAATGGTTTTAACCCCCTGATTGCCGCTAGTTAACCCTTTCACCCCCTTTTGCCACTGTCACTAAGCGATCATTTTTCTGATCGCTGCATGTGTCGCTAGGTAGCTAGTTATTTTTTTAGGTTCACCGCCAGGTTTTTATATCGCTAGGTACCCCGATATACTACCCAATAATGGTTTTAACCCCCTGATTGCCGCTAGTTAACCCTTTCACCCCCTTTTGCCAGTGTCACTAAGCGATCGTTTTTCTGATCGCTGCATTAGTGTCGCTACAGTCGCTAGGTAGCTAGTTATTGTTTTAGGTTCACCGCCAGGTTTTTATAGCGCTAGGTACCCCGATATACTACCCAATAATGGTTTTAACCCCCTGATTTCCGCTAGTTAACCCTTTCACCCCCTTTTGCCAGTGTCACTAAGCGATAATTTTTCTGAACGCTGCATCAGTGTCGCTAGTGTCGCTAGGTAGCTAGTTATTTTTTTAGGTTCACCGCCAGGTTTTTATAGCGCTAGGTACCCCGATATACTACCCAATAATGGTTTTAACCCCCTAATTGCTGCTAGTTAACCCTTTCACCCCCTTTCACCAGCGATCACAGTATAAGTGTCACTGGTGACGCTGGTTAGCCAGTTAGTTATTTAGGTTCCCCGTCAGGTTTTTATATAGCGCCAGGGACCCCCATATACTACCTAATAAAAATTTGAACCCCCTGATTGCCCCTAGTTAACCCTTTCACCACTGATCACCGTATAAGTGTTACGGGTGACTCTGGTTAGTTTGTTTTTTATAGCATTTTATATTCAAATCCGGTAGGCAGTGCTTGGTTTTCGGGGTCCCGTACGTGGCTAGGCTCCCAAAAAGTCCCCCACATGTGGTATTCCCGTACTCGGGAGAAGCAGCAGAATTTATTTTGGGGTGTAATTTGACTTCTGCCCATAGCATGTGTGAGCAATATATCATTTAGTGACAACTTTGTGCAAAAAAAAAAAAAGTTTGTAATATTCCCGCAACTTTTGGCAAAATATAAAATATTCCATGGACTCAACATGCCTCTCAGTAAATAGCTTGGGGTATCTACTTTCCAAAATGGGGTAATTTTGGGGGGGTTTTGTGCTATTTTGGCATTTTATGGCCTTCGAAACTGTGATAGGTAGTGAGGAGTTAAATCAAAAATTTGCACCCTTAGAAATCCTGAAGGTGGTGATTGGTTTTCGGGGTGCCGTGCGCGACTAGACTCCCAAAAAGTCCCACACATGTGGTATCCCCGTACTCGGGAGAAGCAGCAGAATGTATTTTGGGGTGTCATTTCACATATGCCCATAGCATGTGTGAGCAATATATCATTTAGTGACAACTTGGTGCAAAAAAAAAAGTTTGTAATATTCCCGCAACTTGTGGCAAAATATAAAATATTCCATGGACTCAACATGCCTCTCAGTAAATAGCTTGGGGTGTCTACTTTCCAAAATGGGGTCATTTTGGGGGGTTTTGTGCTATTTTGGCATTTTATGGCCTTCGAAACTGTGATAGGTAGTGAGGAGTTAAATCAAAAATTTGCACCCTTAGAAATCCTGAAGGTGGTGATTGGTTTTCGGGGTGCCGTGCGCGACTAGACTCCCAAAAAGTCCCACACATGTGGTATCCCCATACTCGGGAGAAGTAGCGAAATATATTTTGGGGTGCAATTCCACATATAACCATGGCATGTGTGAGCAATATATCATTTAGTGACAACTTTTTGTAAAAATTTTTTTTTTTTTTGTCATTATTCAATCCCTTAGGACAAAAAAAATAAATATTCAATGGGCTCAACATACCCATCAGCAATTTCCTTGGGGTGTCTACTTTCCAAAATGGGGTCATTTGGGGGGGATTTGTACTGCCCTGCCATTTTAGCACCTCAAGAAATGAGATCGGCAGTCATAAATTAAAAGCTGTGTAAATTCCAGAAAATGTACTCTAGTTTGTAGACGCTATAACTTTTGCGCAAACCAAAAAATATACGCTTATTGACATTTTTTTTTACTAAAGACATGTGGCTGAATAAATTTTGCCCTCAATGTATGACTAAAATTTAGTTTATTCGATTTTTCTTATAACAAAAAGAAGAAAATATCTTTTTTTTTCAAAATTTTCGCTCTTTTTCCATTTATATCGCAAAAAAAAAAAATCGCAGAGGCAATCAAATACCATCAAAAGAAAGCTCTATTTGTGGGAAGAAAAGGACGCAAATTTCGTTTGGGTGCAATATTGCATGACCGCGCAATTACCAGTTAAAGCAGCGCAGTGCGAAATTGCAAAAAGACCTCTGGTCCTTAAGGTGTTTATTGGTCCGGAGCTGAAGTGGTTAACAATTTCCTCAAAAGACATTCTGCAAACTATGCGGTCTCAGTTGGCCAAGAAGCAGACTTGCTGGAAAATGAGAACCTCACGGGCCTTGAAGCTGCTCGTCCTGGCTTGCCCCCCCCAAAGCGCCCGTGAGGTCAGAACCCAATACATGGACTACTTTGTGGGTATAGGGGCCATTGATATGCCAGACAATGTCTGAGCGGCATTTTAGGAACACATTTTTCTTTGAAACTCCAATATTTGTTTTCATTTACTGCTTGGCTTGGTTTTAGGTGTCTCCTAGGTAAATTTATGTTTTTTCTTGTTGTGCCTTTTTCTACAACAGTGCAAACCCAAGTTCTGAGAAAAGTACACCTGAAACTGCACTTGGAGTGCAAAGTGGAGTTGCCTTTAGTAAATAACACCCATTGTCACCGAAAACAACAATTTTACTCCAAATACATCTTTTGCGCAATGAAAAAGGAAGCCACACATTGTTGATAATTTTACTTTTTAATCAAAGCACATTCACATGTGCGTTTAGAAAAGGGTTTTACAAAAACCAACAAATTGGGTGTATCAAAAACAGTCTTTCAGGTAATTTTTTGTTAACTTTGTGTTTTTCTGTAAACATTCATGTATCAAAGTGTAACATACAGAACACAGGAACTTACAAAGTTCAACTTTGAAAAGTGAAGACAATATCAGACATGAGTATGTACAAACTGGGCTGATATTGCCTTCATCACATGGGGTGTAACCCCTGGAAAATCCAAATTTGGATGATGCACACAGTGTGTCAACATGTGCTATCTCCCATCATGAGGGATCAATGTACATGTTTTGGGGCTGCAACCCCTTCATCTCAGCCACTTTCCACAAAACACGTACATTGATCCCCCATGATGGGAGATAGCGCATGTTGACACACTCTGTGCATCTTCCAAATTTGGATTTTTTAAAAATACAAAAGTTGTGGTTTAAAAGCCAAAAAATAAAACCCTAGCTAGTTTGGGCTGTTTCACACTCTCCCCAAAACATCAATGGTGTTCTTCATTTTATTTTTAAAGTGGTTGTAAACCCTTACAACACACTTTGACCTACAGGTAAGCCTAGATTAAGGCTTACCTGTAGGTCCAAGAAATATCTCCTAAACCTATACGGTTTAGGAGATATTTGCCCAAAGACAGGCACCGCTGTCTACGGCGCATGCGTTTCTTTCTATATCCAGCTGCCGCGCGTGTCGGCTCCCGTGCGCATGCGCGGGAGTGACATCGCGGCTTCGTCGAATGACAGTGGCGGAGCTGCGAGACCGACCGAGAAGATGGATGCGCCGGACTACATGGGACAGCTGTGACTTTGCTGGCTCCTGTGTCTGGTAAGTGACACATAATGGACTACTATGCGATGCATAGTAGTCCATTATGCTTTGCCTTTGCAGAGAATGAAAGAGGAAGTAAACTCATCAGGGTTTACTTCTTCTTTAACATCATTGATGTTTTGCTGTATATTTTCTAAATCCCGATTGCACCCCATTATCTCCCCAATCAGGATCTGGGTACTTTCACTGGTAAAAATGGGATTCTTCTTCCACATCACCTACAAAACAAAGCAAAAAAACACACCATGTATTATAAATATGGTGACATACATTGATGAGCTTACTGGAAGCTGTGTTCTCTGACACTCACCTGTTGTGGTGACAATTTGTCCAACTTCAACGATCTCTCCTTCCTCCTCCTCCTCCTGCTCCTCTGCTTCTGGTTTTGGAATTTTGCCTTTTTTGGGAGGGGTGGGGTCCCTGGGGTCCTCATACTTGGCGAGTCTTCTCTCCCCTATGAGAATGTAAAAAACAAATAATTAGCACACAGAGGGCAGAAATAGGAATATGAAACATTGCTTGGAAGTGTTGTACAATTGTGTTTTTTAGCCGAGTTCCAAGGTGAGAACATTATTGTGGACACTTTGTTAAGCTGGAATACTTACCTGCAGAACGATGTTTCTTACGAACGAATGAAACCATGAACTTGAAAGTGGCCATTTTAAAATGCACAACATGAAATCAAAGCACATGGAACATGTATGAAAGCAAGAATAATCATTTGAACACACGAAAACTACTTACTTTTTTGAAGAACACGCTTGATCCTTATGTACTGCTCGTGCTCCCTCAGTTTCAGGTCCGACCAGCGTTTTCTCAGTTGATCCATGGATCGGCGTACCCCAAAATTCTTCTGAAGACTCTTCACAACTTTTGATATTTGGGTTTGGGTAAGGTCCATCCTTCCCATCATAGTCGGCCCTGTTCAATATGTCCACCATCTCCAACATCTCTCCAAAAGACATATTTGAGGCCTTAAATCTTCTCTTCCTGGATCGGGATGTTTCAGGCTCCGGGCTTTCCTCAACCTCCTCCTCGTTAGTGGAACTATTATTAGTGCGCACCTGCATTCTCTCCGCCATGTGCTCTCCCCACTGCGCCGAAGGCGAAGGGGCGGGGAATAGTCTAGAAAGAACGTCAGGGGCGGGCGAGTTTCACGCATGCACTCTGTATATAAAACGCAACATGCGTGTGTCGTCCATACGATCTGTTAACAAAAGGAGAAGCTGACGCACCGATCGTGGAACGAAGGTAAAAATTTTAACTTGGTACATCACTAGGCTATCCTGCTTCTAGAATGAGGCCTGCATTAGTGGAGTTTAGCCTGACATTAGGGTTTGTCTTGTGTTGTGTCTTGCAGACATTATGGACGGGTTCAATGATTGTAGCTTCCTCCCTCTGTTCATCAATAAATACAGGGAGATGCCCTGCCTGTGGCAAGCGACACACCCTCAGTATAGTAACAGACAAAAGAGGCAGGCAGCAATGGAGAATCTGGTTGAGTTTGTAAAGCCGGTGGTCCCCGAGGCAGACGTCAACTATTTAAAAGTGAAAATTGGTGGCCTGAGGAGTACATATCTGAAGGAGAGGAAGAAGGTGCTGCAGTCCATGCAATCTGGTGCTTCAGCAGATGACGTTTATGTCCCCAGGCTGTGGTATTATAACAGGATGCAGTTTCTGTCAGACCAGGCTGAGGCCAGAGAATCACTCTCTACTCTTCCTTCCACGCGTCCTATGCTACATTCCACACCCGCTGAGTCTTCCGACGCCCAACCTGGGCCTTCCACTCAGGAAGAACTTGGGGAGCCCAGCTTGAGCCAGGTATAGTATTGTTCTACATATTTTGGGAGTAAATATTAATGATGTTAACTTGATTTGTGCTCACTAATTGCTGATTTTAGAAAGTGTTTCACATATCAATAGACAGTAGTGGCCAAAACCTTGGGGACAAGAAAGAAAAAAGCTGAGCTCAGAATGATAGTCTTTTCTATTGGTTAACAGTTTGCAACAGTTTTGATGTGAAAATTGTGCGTGTTTGATGAACCAAAAACGATGTCTCTTTTTCATACACAGGAAGACATCAGCCAGGAGGAGGGTGTGGAATGCAGCAACCAGGAGGTGGCTGTGCAAAGTGGCAGCCAGGAGGAGGCAGGGGTAAGTGGCAGCCAGGCGGTGGGTGGACAAAGGAGCCTTACAGAATGCCAGGTCCCTCCCCTCCGCCTTCCACGCAAAAGGGCGAGAAAGGGGGGGAATGTAGAGGAGTCGGCTCTGAGGCTGATTGGGGAGGCATCAGCGGCCCTCCAAGCCAAACCCACCTATCAAGAAGCCTTTGCCGCCTTGGCTGCGTACAAACTGGAGAAAATGGAGGAGGGGCAACAGGTCTTGTGTGAGGAGGTAATTATACACACCCTCAACAAGGGTCTGTTGGGCCAAATGACACAAACGACACACTTGTGTGATTTGGCCAATGCCCCTCCTCCTCTTCCTGCCACACCTCCAGCACCACAGCGTGGAAGGAAGACCAGAGTGTGATGACCTGGGTTCAGTCTGGTCTGACAGAAGATGCAGCCTGGGAACATATATGTCATCTGCTGCTGTTCCGGGTTTCTGGGACTTCAGGACCAGACTTCTCTCCCTCAGACATGTACTCCTCAGGCCACCAAGTTTTGCATTTAAATAGTTGATATGTGCCCTGGGGGCCAAAGGCTTCACTAATCTCCCCAGTTTCTCCATCGCTGCCTCCCTCTTTATCTGTTACTGACACCTAAATAAAGTTTTTTTTTGTTTGAAGAAATACTTGCGTATGTGTTTTACTTCAAAAAGGCCAGTTTATTTGTGAGCAGGCAGGTACATTTCAAAAAAACAAAGTGAAATGAATAACAAGGGGTACCAACACTAAACAACCTTGTGTAGATTAAAAAAGAAAACAAAATATCAAAAATATAATAATGTTGTAGTAAGTGACCCGCCTGTCAACCAGATAGAGCGCCCCGCGTTTCCCGGTAGTTCAATGGGAGTGAGGCATACACCTGGCAGAATTGGAAGGACTATGTCTATCATCTACAAGTGGACACACGGTGCCAGTGCTGTCAGCCCCATAAGGCAGCACTGGGGTATCAACAGGGGCGGGGTCAATGGGAGTCCTCTGTGGAGAACATGGCGGGAGGTAGGCAGGTTCCAAAAAGGGGAGTCACCGCCCAGGGTGGAAGGTTACATGGAAAGGTATCTTGTGCCCCAAAAGAACAACAGGCTGTGCCTTAGGCAGTTTGGGTCTGGGGCAATCACGAGAGGGCAGGTAAGGAGGCAAGGATCTGGGAGAGATGGCCCATGGCCTGCTCACGTAAGGCGACTCTGGATCCTGACTGGCATCTCCTTATGTCATGGAACTGGCGGGGTGACAGGGGGCCACAATTTGCAAGGGGTCCCGATCTTCCTAGCTGGCGAGGAAGGAGCTGCAACCAATCGGGTACCTGGATCTGTGCCCAGGAATTGGAACAGGGCTGGCAAGCCTGCTGTCCTTTGCAGTGTAAAAGAGCCTGTTTCCCTGCGAAAGGTCACGGGCAGGGGATATCCCCAGCGGTACGTCGATCCGTTTTGCTTGGCCAGATCCAGAAGTGGGCGGAGGAGGGCTCTGCGTCGGAGAGTCGATCTGGATAAGTCTTGCAGAATTTTAACTTGCGATCCCAGCACTTCTACGTCACCCCGCTCCCATGCTCTCCTCAAAATCTCCTCCTTCTGGGTAAAACGATGGACTCTACATATGTCTCGGGGTCTGCTCGGGTCAGTGGGTCTAGGGCCAAGAGCTCTGTGAGCCCTATCTAGGATAATGTCAGCTCCCGGATCCTCCAGTACATCACGGAATATTCCTCTGTCCGTGTCACCAACCTGCTCCATCTCGGATGTTTCTGAGACTCCCCGGAGCCGCAGGTTACTTTGGCGGCTCCGGGCTTCAATGTCCTCGAGGTGGAGCTGAAGCGCCACCGCTGCGTCCTGGTGTTGGCCACGGGCTTGCTCAAGTGCCGATACTTGCGCTTCCTTGATGACAATGAGGTCTCTCCGGTGGACACTCGATCCGCTAGGGAAGAAACCTCACCCCTGACCTCCTGAATCTCTCTCCTGTGCATTTCTTCCAACTGGAGGATCAGGGCCTCTATGGCAGACTGAGGGGGGAGGGTCTGCAGCATATCCCTGATGTCCTGATCCAGTGGGGAGGCTTCTGGTGGCTGGGGGTGAGCCATCGCCGACTGCTGGGACATCAGTAGGTCACCTATGGAGCTTTCTGGTGGTGTCTGGGTGTCGGTCACAAAGTTACCAGGGTCCGCTGTATGTTCATGCTGGGCCGCGCTGGATGTGGGGCCTCATGGTGCTGTCGCTCTGGCGCCAGGGGAGATCCCCTGCAGATTTTTGAAATAGCGCTGAATCTCACCCGGATTTTTGCCTGAGGGGGTTCCCCATGTAGTCGCTCTGGTTTTGTACTTGGAAGAACTCATACCAGTATAATTAGCCGTCTTTTGCCGGGTTATGAGAGTTCAGGCCGGGAGCTCCAAGAAAAGACAACCTCACTCGGTCATGTCTAGGCCACGCCCCTCCTTTCAAAAGATTTTTGGTCCGTAACCACCAATTGAGGCTTTGGCGTATTATGGGGATAGGCACATAGGAAGATCCAAGGCATGAAGCTTCTTGTTCCAAGCCACGAGGGTGCTTCTCTGCAAAGCCCTTGAGTGAAATTGGCCAAATGGGGCAACCTCGAAAGAGGCGACCATCTTTCCTAACAGTCTCATACATAGCCAAATAGAGGGACTCTTTTTGCTTAATACTAGGGGAACCGGAGCTCGTATGGCCTTGGCCTTTGGTTCTGGTAGGAACACCCTGCCTTGAGAAGTGTCTATGTCCATGCTTAGATATTCCAACCCCTTTAACCCGCAAGGAAGACTTTTCTAGATTGAGAATCCAACCTAGGCTTTCCAGATGTTTCATTGTCTTGGAAACACTGTGGTTTAGGTGTGCTGATTGCTCTATGAGTAGCAAATCGTCCAGCTAAGCTATCACAGTTATGCCCTGGGCTATTAGATTCACTAAGAGCGGCGCTAGAATTTTTGTAAAAACTTGAGGAGCTGTAGTGAGACCAAAAGGAAGGGCCCCAAATTGAAAGTGGCGCTGGCCTACCGCGAATCTTAGATATTTTTTGTGAGCGGGAAATATTGGCACATGGAGATATGCATCTTTGATATCTATTGATGCCATAAATTCTCCCCCTTGAAGGATGGAGATTACTGAGTGGATTGACTGCATGCGGAAGGACCGAATGTGCAGGAATTGATTCAGGTCTTTTAGATCTACGATGAATCTGACATCTCCATTTGGTTTTGGAACCGTGAAGAGATTCGAATAAAACCCTGATCTTCTAGGTTCACCTCTACTATCACCCACTGGGATAGTAGGCGGTCTAAGGCCAGAAGAAGTGGCTTTCACTTTACTGGATCTCTGGAGGCCTTTGACCTTATGAATCGAGATGGTGGAAGCTCTTGGAACTCTAGCTTGCAGCCCAGAGATACTGAAGAGACTACCCATCTGTCTTGAACCTCTTTCCGCCAGGCTCCAGCAAACTGAAGGAGCCTTCACCCCACTCGGCCAAGTGGGGGCACCCCCTTCATAGGAATGCTTTGGGGTCCTGCTTGATAGATTTTTGTCCCCCAGTCTTCTTCTGACCTTGAGTCTTTCCTCTGGAACTAGATTGGGAAGGCCGCCGCTGCTCCAAGGGATGGGGAAAGAATGTTTAAATGGTGGTCGTTTACTCTTTTTAATTGGTAAAAGCATAATTTACCACCAGTAATCCTTTGGATAAATTTATCCAGATCATCCCCAAATAAGCGCTCCCCTTTGAAAGGGAATCCAGTTTAAGTATTTCTTACATGAGAGTTCATATGCCCAATGCTTAAGTCACAGAGACCTGCACATGTGCACTAACAGGAGACAAACTAGATGCTTGCTGGACTGAATCCAGAATGGCATCAATCATAAAAACACAGAACTTGAGGAAGGTCTGCATAATTCTCCACTTCCTCAATGGGAAGGAGGTTAAGCATCTTCTTAACTTGTTCCTTGAGGAATTCGTATAATCCAAGGATGGACTACAGTGCCAGCCAAGGAAAAGGAGGCTTTTAATAAAGTTTCCAGATTCTTATCAGCTGGATCCTTAAATACCTGAGCATTGTCCAGAGGACAGGTCAGGTTTTTATTCACACAAGAGACAGCTGCATCCACAGATGGAACCTCCCACTTATTGGTGAAGCTTTCCTCCAGAGGATAAAGCATAAAAACCCTTTTAGGAGGAGAAAACAGTATATCGGGATGTCCCCAATCCTCATACAACAATTTATCCATTAAAGGATGAATTGGAAAGGTAAAGCCAGTCTGTGGGATCTTTCTGACCCCCAAAGAGTAAACAGAGGATGTGGCAGCCTCAGCAGAGGGCATCCTGAATGTGGTATGCACCAACACAGTATAATACCGGACCTGCCTCTTGAGTGCCTGAGAGGTAGAAACTTTCTCCTTTTCCTCTGATTCATCGACCACTCCCAGGATAGGGATCTTTCCTCATTGTTAGAAGAATCTCACAAAAGAATCTGAAAGAGAACCTGCAGCAGAGGGAGGGGAGCTACCCCTTTTTCTGCTATCTTTTAAGGAAGCTGTAACAAAACGAATAATCCTTGCTTCCAATGTAGCCCTTAGGGAGTCTTCTGTGACATGCTGGGGCTGCAACATTGGGAGAGGCTGCAAAACCTCACAGAGGCACTGACTCATCCTGTGAGGATGGCTCCAGTCTTGCAGGGGGGGGGGGATGATAACCTACAGGCTTCTTTAGGACCCCTAGATGTAGGCGGCGATTTCTTTCTGCCTTTATTCCCTCCCCCCGAGTTCCTCTTACGAGGAGACAAAGTCCCAAGCTACAAAGCAGAGGTACAAGTACATATGAAATCATTGTTGTGCTAAAGTCTTATAATATAAATATATGCTCAATACTGCACAACCTGGTTCTGAGTAGGTGTCTTAGGTTTGCCTGGATCTAACCACTTTAGGATGCTTACTGTCAAGGCTCTGACGCCTGCGCCGTGCACGTCACCGCAACCATGCCCCTCCCTCTGCTCCCCTGCCAGGACTGTAAAAGCATGCACGTAGGACCATCATGGTGGTGGCCTAGGATGAGAGGGGGAAAAGAGGACCACCATAGGGGACTGCGCGGGACCTTCAGGACAACATGGGACCCCCCCCTTTATACATATTTGTGGCAGAGCCTGCAGCGGAGGAGGTGAGTGGCCCGGAGACCGGCTTCACTGAGAGTGTATCCTGGAAGGCATGTAAGTATACACCAGGTTTGCTCTTTACTTCCTCTAGTGGTGGAAATACAACTACTCTCTGAAGAAATCCATAATATGCAATATATAGGGTTAACTTCACCTACCTGTCCCTGCCGCAGAAACCGCTGAGTACAGACAGCCTTCAACCATCACGGCAGGTAGTATTGTGTCAAACCTTCAGGGTTTTATGGGTTCTAACTCAGGGGAACCTCTTCCCTGGACCTGTAAAAGACTCTGCCAGAACTTTCGTGCCACTGTCTTATGCCGCGTACACACGTAGCGGACTATCCGGCGGACTTCCCGAACGGGCTACTTGCCCACACACGGCACTTTTTCAGCGGATTAATACGGTGTACTAAGTCCGCCGGACTATCCGCCGTACTTTTGAAATGAACGGACTCGCCCACACAAGCGGAGGAAAGTCCGCTCATTTTAAACACGTCTCCAGGTAGGCGGGGCCCGCGAAGGATGCGTCGCTGGCCCCGCCACCTGGTATGGACTTAAAGGGGAACCCCCAGGTCCACATCAGACCCTTGTCCGAGCACGCTACCTGGCCGGCCAGGAAAGGGGGGGACGAGCGAGCGGGCGCCCCCTCCTGAGCCGTACCAGGCCGCGTGCCCTCAACATGGGGGGTGCCTTGGAGAAGGGGGGGCCACGCGGCCCCCCCACCCCAAAGCACCTTGTCCCCATGTTGACGAGGACAAGGGCCTCTTCCCGACAACCCTGGCCCTTGGTTGTCGGGGTCTGCGGGCGGGGTGCTTATCGGAATCCGTGAGCCCCCTTTAATAAGGGGGCCCCCGGATCCCGGCCCCCCCACCCTATGTGAATGAGTATGGGGTACAATGTACCCCTACCCATTCACCTGTAAAAAAAGCAAGAAGAACCGAAGAGAGGGACAAGACCTCCGAAGTCGGAAGAAGAGGGCGGCAGCGAGGAAGAAAGCCGGGCTCCTCCGCTAGCAAAAGAGCTAGAAGAAGATAGCGGAGGAGTCCGGCGAGAAGACCCCCAAAGACGGAAGACCCCCGGAGCTGTGCAATAAACTATTTTAACCCTTGTGTGATGTGTTTTTTTTACAGGTGAATGGGTAGGGGTACATTGTACCCCATATTCATTCACATAGGGTGGAGGGCCGGTATCCGGGGGCCCCCTTATGAAAGGGGGCTCCCGGATTCCGATAAGCCCCCCGCCCGCAGCCCCCGACAACCAACGGCCAGGGCGGGAAAAGTCCGTTCATTTCAAAAGTACGGCGGACTGGCATACGCACAGCCGGATTGTCCGCCGAAATGCGAGTCCGGCGGGAAGATTGGAGTGCAAAACTACTTTCTAAGTTCGCCGTACTTTTGGGTAAAAAAAAGTCTGCTGGAGGCTACACACGGGGGGATTGTCCGTCGGACTTGAGTTTGCCGGACTTTTCCACCGGATTGTTCGATCGTGTGTACGCAGCATTAATAGTACACCAAGCCTGGTTTTCCCAGAGCCCAGTCCTCCAAGGAGAAACTTACAGGCAAAACCTTGTTTCTTCGGATAACGAGGCCCGGGTACCATACCATCTTGGGAGACAAAATATCAGCCAGAGATATGGATCCGGTGAGCATAGCCCCTAAGCCCCCGCAGGGACCTGAATAGAGCTTTCTTCATAGAACATGTTTTACGTGACCAACCACTTGGGACATGGTGAAAAAAAATGAGAACCTCTCCCCGAATGGGAGGGGTTATATAGAGGAGGAATTCTTAATTAGGGTTAACCAGTGTCCAATCACCAAAGGTGCCTATTTAACCCACTATGTAATGAAGGCTCTATGTCCCGTGATGTATGAACAAGAAAGGTCAATACATTTCTGGACTCCTGACAGACCCTTGCATCTTCCATCCAGTGCTGCTCTGACATTTCTGGATTCTGAGTCACGGGGAAAGCACAAGAATTGTCAAAGGATCTGCGGGAAAAGGTAGTTGACATTTCCCAGATTTGGCGACAGGCTTCTAACCTCAGTTCATGTGAAATTACTGTATATATATTTGCTATATCCCAAGTGACCAGAATGGAACTAGCTGATACATTAACCTTTCCAATATTGTCTAAAAAAATTATAAGTATCTTGTATATAAGAACAGGTTTTAAAGATCAGTGGTGTAATACATTTATCTAAATATGTAGCCAAAGGGGCAGTCATTGATTACATGCTGCACACAATTGGGTGGCCCGGAGGGTCACAGTGTCAGGGCTGGCTTAGCCCTTCCTCTTCTGGGCTGGCCGCTCAGCTGTCGGCTAATTGCCAGCTCTCTTCTCTCTCTTCAGTTACCAGCTGTTGTTTCAAGACTGGCTTGCTAACATCCCTCCTGGCTTCCATCCTGCTTGCAGTTGCTCTCCGTGGATCCCTGACGTCTGGACTGGCTGATTACCCGATCTGGTTTATGAACTTTGGACTGGCTGACTACCCGATCTGGTTACTGCACTCTGGCTTGCTTGATTACACTTTTTCCTATTTATCTTTTTATTAATAAACAAGTGTGATTAGATTGTACTTCTGTCTCTGTCTGTTTCATGGTTCCTGACAGTACGTGAAGGCCATGAATTCAGAAGATACAGTCAATCCACTTGTTGGTAATATTTTTTCCAGATTGGATGAGCAAGATCACCGCATGGATCAGTTTGCCATGGTGTTACAAACGCTCCTGAATCGCACGGCTCACCTGGAATCCCCCACGGTGACTGCTCCGGTACAACCTGAGTCGCAGGCCATCCCTGCTGCTGCGCCAGTCTCTGTGCAGGCACCCGCCTCAAGTATTGCCTCTATAAGAGGTATGTCTGGTTCTGCCCCGCTTCCCCAGCGATTTGGGGGCGATCCAGTTCAATGCAGAGGGTTTCTCAATCAGGTTGAGATTTACTTCGAAATGCTGCCCCATGCGTTTGCCACGGACAGAAGCAAAGTAGGTTTCATGATATCTTTGCTTTCTGAGAGAGCCTTGGCCTGGGCTAACCCTCTATGGGAGACGCAAAAACCTGTTGTCTTGAGTTACCCTCAGTTTGTGGCCTCCTGTAAAACGTTTTTTGACGTTCTCGCACGCTCCACTTCTGCTGCCAAGAGCCTCATGTCCATCAGAGTACGAGAACTGTTGCCGACTACGCCATTGAATTCCGTACTCTGGCAGCAGAGGTTGCTTGGAACAATGAGGCCCTCGTGGCTGCTTTTTCTCATGGTCTCTTGGATTCCATCAAGGATGAAATAGCAGCCTGAGATATACCCACTGAGCTGGAGAGCTTGATCTCGTTTGCCATCCTCATTGACTCCAGACTCAGAGAAACACTTTCTCTTAAGGATCGCTTGCGGAAGCCTCCTGTACGCTTTGTTGTCCCACCCATGCCTCCCTCACCTCCCATGCCACCTGGTACCGAGTTGGTCAGTGAAGATGAACCCATGCACCTGGGCTTCACGCATCTCTCTGCGGATGAGAGAGCCTTTAAGGAGGAGAGAGAGATTGTGCTTTTATTGTGGCCAGGCACGTCACTTTTTTAAGTCTTGTCCTACCCTTCCAGGGAACGCCCGAACCTTGAGGTCCTGTCATGGACAGACCTTAGGTGGCGTTGTGTCGTCCCCAGTTATCCAGAAGGATAAGCCCCTGGCTTTGGTCACTGTAATCGACTCTGGGGCTTGTTGCTCTGCAGGCCTGTTCAATGAGGCAGCATTTGTTTCGCAGCACTCGATTCCGCTGCAGCTGCGTGACACTCCACTTGGCATTGAGGCTCTTGACGGGAGACCTTTACAGCCTGCCCATGTGACTCGTGAGACGGTTCCGTTGTCCATGGCCGTGGGGGCTCTTCACCATGAGATAATCCAATTCCAAGTTATTTCCTCACCCAGATTTCCGCTGGTTATTGGTTATCCTTGGTTACAGAGGCACAACCCCTCTTTTGATTGGCTCCGTGCTGAGGTTCTCTCCTGGTCACCACAATGCAGTGAGACATGCTTCCTGAAGGTATCCAAGGTCCTGTGCACCACTTCACTCCCCTCCCTGCTGGAGAAGTACCGTGATTTTGGCGATGTCTTTGATAAAGGTCAAGCCGGTAGTTTTCCTCCACACCGCCCTTATGATTGCGCAATTGACCTTCAACCTGGTGCCATACCTCCTCGTGGCTGGGTTTACCCTTTGTCGGTCTTGGAGGATAAAGCCATGGAGGTGCTGACGCACTTTCTCGTGGTTTTGTCCGCAAATCCTGGTCTCCTGCTGGTGCTGGTTTCTTCTTTGTGAAAAAGAAGAGCAGTGAACTGAAACCTTGTATAGATTATAGGGGTCTCAATCATGTCACGATTAAGAATGCCTACCCGATTCCATTGATTACTGAGTTATTTGACCGCTTCAAGGGAGCAACGGTTTTCACAAAGCTCGACCTGAAAGGGGCATACAATCTCGTGAGCATTAAGGAGGGCGACGAGTGGAAGACTGCGTTTAATACCAGAACAGGCCATTATGAATACCTGGTAATGTCTTTTGGCCTTTGTAACGCCCCGGCAGTTTTCCAGGAATTTATTAACGATGTCCTCAGAGATTTGTTGCAGTTGTGTGTGGTGGTTTATCTCGATGATATCCTCATATTTTCCAAGTCCCTGGAGAGCCACCACACAGATGTCTGTCGTGTACTTCAGAAACTAAGAGAGAACAATCTATGGTAAACCGGAGAAGTGCAACTTCCATCGAGAACAGGTGACATTCCTGGGCTATGTCATTTCCACTGCTGGTTTTTCAATGGACCCAGAGAAACTTTCGGCAGTCCTACAGTGGCCCCGATCCGTGGGTTTACGTCCTCTGCAGCATTTCCAGGGCTTTGCCAATTACTATCGGAAGTTTATTCGTAACTTCTTGTCTCTGGTCAAGCCGGTCCATTGAGGCCTTTGAGACTCTCAAGGCTGCCTTTGTTTCTGCTCCTGTGTTGGCACATCCTGATCCTACGTTGCCTTTTATCCTAGAAGTTGATGCTTCTGAGACTGGAGTTGGTGCCCTTCTGTTTCAACGTCCTAACTCTGAGAGCGCTAGTGTGGCTACTTTTCCAAAAAATTGTCACCTGCTAAGTGCAATTATGAGATTGGTGACAGAGAGCTGTTGGTGATCATTTTAGCCTTGAAAGAATGGAGACATCTCCTTGAAGGTACCACTGTGCCCGTTCTTATTCTTACTGACCATAAGAATCTTACATTCTTGTCTGAGGCTAAGCGACTCTCTCCCAGAAGGGCGCCATGGGCTCTTTTCTTGTCAAGCTTTAATTACATTGTTTCATTTTCTTACTGGGTACTAAGAGTGTAAGGGCGGATGCCTTGTCACGACAATTTTCCTCTTTTGTGCACAGTTGGGAATCCAGCTTGCGTTCTCTTCTGCGTATCACCCGCAGTCTAATGGGGCCACAGAACGAACCAATCAGTCCTTGGAGCAATTCCTACGTTGCTATATTTCTGACCATAACAAGGTCTGACCTACTACCTTGGGCAGAGTTTGCTCACAACAGTGCCTTGAATTCTGCCTCCCGTTTGTCTCCATTTATGGCGAATTATGGTTTCCAACCTTCCATGTTGCCTGACTCGTTTGTTCCGCAGAGTATTCCTGCATTAGAGGAGCATCTCCGTGGTCTTCGTTCCACTTGGGTACAAGTCCAGGAGGCTTTGCGTCATTCTAATGATAGGTACAGACTCCATGCTGACCGCAGACGCTTGCCAGCGCCTTCCTACCAGGTTGGGGACAGGGTCTGGCTGTCATCTCGCAACCTCCGGCTCAGTGTTCCCTCGCTGAAATTTGCACTTCTGTTTATTGGGCCTTTCCGTGTCCTTCGCAGGATTAACCCAGTAGCTTACACGTTGGTACTTCCTCCTAGTATGCGCATCTCAAATGTGTTTCATGTCTCCTTATTGAAACCGTTGGTCTGTAACCAATTTACCACATCGGTGCCACGTCCTCACCCTATTCAGGTTGAGAACCATGAGGAGTATGAGGTACAATCCATTGTTGACTCCCGTAGGTTCCGTGGGCGCATACAGTACCTGGTGCATTGGAAAGGGGTACGGTCCTGGGTTTCTTCCTCTGATGTACATGCCCCTGTCCTCCTCCGCGAGTTCCATTGATGGTTTCCCCTCAAGCCCGGTGGCCCTCCGAGGGAGAATGGTCATTGGGGGGGGGTACTGTCAGGGCTGGCTTAGCCCTTCCTCCTCTGGGCTGGCCGCTCAGCTGTCTCTTCTCTTCTCTCTCTTCAGTTACCAGCTGTTTCCGATGATGCTCGTCTGGTCTGCCTATATATAAGTCTTCCAGCTCATTTCTCCTTTGCCTTCACATTTGGTCACATCACTAGGAACCATCTCCTGCTGTTGTTTCAAGACTGGCTTGCTAACATCCCTCCTGGCTTCCATCCTGCTTGCAGTTGCTCTCCGTGGATCCCTGATGTCTGGACTGGCTGATTACCCGATCTGGTTTATGAACTTTGGACTGGCTGACTACCCGATCTGGTTACTGCACTCTGGCTATGCTTGACTACGCTTTTTCCTATTTATCTTTTTATTTTTATTAATAAACAAGTGTGATTAGATTGTACTTCTGTCTCTGTCTGTTTCATGGTTCCTGACACATAGGAGTTTTTATGAATCTTAGGCAAAATTTACAGGAACTGGAGGCTTTTTGCTAAGAGGAATGGGATGCTTTACCATCTGAGAAGATAAAGAGCCTCATCCACAAATACCACAAAAGAATTCAAGATGTCATTGATGGTAAAGGGGGCAATACACGGTATCAAGAACTGGGATATGTAAACTTTTTATCAGGGTCATCTGGGTAGTTTCTATTATGATTTAAAAAGAGTAAACAGTTGATTGATAATAAATGGCTTCAGCCAAATGCTAACCATGAGTGAAAAAGTTTTTATCATTCATATTCTCTGAAAAATGGCCAAAAAAAACAAATTCTGGCAGGATATTTAAACGTAATGTTATTAGCACAACTGTAGTTCCTGGTTTAAGATGACTATATATTGATAATGAGAATGGTTTCCCATTTATGTATGTTCCTACCCGAGGAAGAGCGCAAACGATTATAGCATGAAACGTTTTTTTATGGAACGACCGGAAATGGAAAGATTTTTATATTTATTTTTTTCTTCTACCATTCAAAAAATTTTGAGTGCAGCAATCTCAGACTTATATCTTATATGTGGCCTGTGGGAGGGCCCAATTGCATGCACCAAGAAGACTGCGGAGTGCTGCTCACCTCACCTGTATACCTTTATATGTGAACATGCCCCAGAATTGCTGGGAACTCTTAGAGCAATGGCTGCATGAGGTTCATTGTTTGCCCCCCAAAAAACCCAACTTCTTTGGAGGCTACATCCTCAAATCCCCTTCACAGCTGGAGAATGGGGGTGCAAGAGGCAAGAAATCCAGCACAACCAGAAGGATGGGACAGCAGAGATCGTCAGAGAATGTGGTACATAATATTTCTTATTTTGAACTGTCAGAGACTGAGAGACGTGTTGATTAAGGGACTATGTTTTTGTCCAAAGGAACGTATTAACATTTTTTTTTTTTTTATTGAAACAGGATCTTTATAGATTTTAGACAAACTTGATTGAAAACCTTTTTTTCCTCACGATCATTTATAAAGCAATCCCAATTGTAATTTAAGTAACAAAAGTCAAATAACACCTCTTACTTCTTCACCGATGGTTGATCATAAAAAAGGTTGATCATATGATATTTTTGGAAGATCAGACCTTGATAGACCATACACACCAAATAATCTGAATAGTGATGAAATTGCAGCATTAGCTTCTTTGTCGGCCAGGCATGATACCACGATTTAAGCGGGCCGACAAAGTAGGATCTATTGTAGTAATGGATACAGAGAAATGTCAAAAGGAAGTTATCAGAGTGTTGTAGGATTATAAAACCGATGCTTGCCTGAACGATAATCCTATTTTCCATATACAGAAAAGGATTAAGCAACTTTTAAAGCATGCAGTGCAGGATAAAATGATGATGACACAGTCCTATTTAACAAATTAATTTCCGGTGACCCCAGTCATGTATATTTTACCTAAGATTCATAAAAACTCCTATGACCCTCCGGGTCGCCCAATTGTGTCCAGCATGTAATCAGTGACAGGCCCTTTAGCTAAATATTTAGATAAATGTATTACACCACTGATCTCTGAAACCTGTTCTTACAAACAAGATGCTTATGATTTTTTTAGACAAAATTGGAAAGGTTAATGTATCAGCTGGTTCCATTTTGGTCACTTGAGATATATCAAGTATATATACAGATATTCCACATTAACTGGGGTTAGAAGCCTGTTGCTGAATCTGGGAAATGTCAGGATTGTACACAACTACACAGATTAACTTTTTATTGGAACTTTTGAAAATTGTGTTAGAGGAAAAAGCATCTATGGGTTCTAATTTCACCCCCCATATGCAAACCCATTCATGGGTATGATTGAAAATTATTTAATTTATGGTAATGTTCTCTTTAACCACTTCAGCCCTGGAATGATTTTCCCCCTTTCTGACCAGGCCATTTTTTGCAATACGGCACTGTGTCGCTTTAACTGACCATTCGCGCGGTCATGCAATGTGGTACCCAAACAAAATTGAAGTCCTTTTTTTCCCCACAAATAGAGCTTTCCATTGGTGGTATTTGATCACCTCTGAAGTTTTATTTTTTAGCACTATAAACCAAAAAAGTGTGACAATTTTGAAAAAAAAAAACAAGATTTTTTAGTTATATAATAAATATCCCCCAAAAAATGTTTTTAAAATACAAAAATCTTCATCAGTTTAGGCCGATATATATCCTTCTACATATTTTTGCTAAAAAAATAAATAAATAATTGGTTCTCGCAAAAGTTATTGCTCCTACAAAACAGGGGATAGATTTATAGGCATTTTTATTATCTTTTTTTTACTAGTAATGGCGGCAATCAACGATTATTATTGGGACTGCGACATTGCAGCGGATAGATCTGACACATCTGACACTTTTTTTGGGACTCTTGACATTTATACAGCAATCAGAGCTAAAAATAGCCACCGATTCCTGTATAAATGTCACGGGCAGGGAAGGGGTTAAAACTATGGGGCAGTCAAGAGGTTAAATGTGCTCCCTCAGTGTGTGTTCTAACTGTGGGGATGGGAGTGACTAGAGGAGAAGACATATCACTGTTCCTAACTAATAGGAACACACAATCTGTCTCTCCTCTCCTGACAGAAATGGAATTTGTGCATTTACCCACAGATCTCAGTCTCTGTCTCTTGTGCCCGCAATTGCGGGTGGCCGACGGTCATCGCAACTGCCGGCAACGCGCATCGGGACCCCCTGCCGTGCATCGGGCACGGGCCTGCTAAGGCTCTTAAAGGAACCAATGTACCTGTATGTCGTTTTGCGCAGGGCTGCCAACCAGCTGACGTATATGTACATGTGGCGGTCGGGAAATGGTTATGGAGAATTGTAAGTGTTGGTATCACTTTATAGATGTGTCTGCGGTGTGAAGGGGGGGCCTGACATGGATATAATTACATAGTTAGTAAGGTTGAATAAAGACACCAGTCCATCCAGTTCAACCTGAGAGAGTGTCTACAATTGTCCCTATCCCTCTACATTGCACTCACATTGGTCCCTACCCTCAAGGAGCCCATATCTTATTATTGTTTCATGCATACCTTAAGCTTTTAGTGCCAGGTTCGGAATTTAACATTAACCCCTTCAAGACCAGCTGACGCAGTTATACTGCAGCAGGTTGGCTCCCCTGGGCGAAACTTAGAACCCTTTGGCTCGCCTTTTGACCACTAGGGGGCGCGCTTGCGTGTCACGCCGGAGCTGATGCGCGTGTCCGGCGGTCGCGGTGAACATCAGGCACACATGATCGCTTCACACTGAGACAGAACGGAGATCTGTCAATGTAAACAGAAAGATATCTGTGCAGTCAGGGGTGAGGAGAGCAATCTGGTGTTCATACTAAGTATGAACAACGATCGGTCTCCTCACCCAGGCAGTGCCATCCCCCCACTGTTAGAATTACTCCCTAGGTAACAAAGTTAACCCCTTGATCGCCCCCTACCGTTAACCGCTTCCCTGCCAGTGACATTTACATAGTAATCAGTGCATTTTTATAGCACTGATCGCTGTATAAATGCCAATGGTCCCAAAAATGCGTCAAAAGTGTCCGATCTGTACGCCATAATGTTGCAGTCCCGATAAAAATCGCTGATCACCGTCATTACTAGTAAAAAAAAAAATAATAGTAAAAATGCCATAAATCCCCTATTTTGTAAACGCTTTAACTTTTGCGCAAACCAATCAATATACGCATATTGCGATTTTTTTTTTACCAAAAATATGCAGAAGAATACACATCGGTCTAAACTGAGAAAAAAATTATCTTTTTTTTTTTTTAAACTATTTATTATAACAAAAAGTACAAAATATTGTGTGTCTTTTCAAAATTGTTGCTTTTTTTTGTTTATAGAGCAAAGAATAGAAAAAATAAAAATCATAGATGATCAAATATCACCAAAGGAAAGCTCCTTTAATTGTTGACCTTAGGGTTATCACGCACCTTCAGGAGAGGACTAGGCAGAACATGTAACATGTAAAAACAGCAAAACTGCACAGCACCGCCCTGGGAGGTCCCTCTGGCTATAACCCCTCACCCTGCTTCCTGCAGCTCAGTTAATCAAAAAGCAGTACAAACATAAATAGGAAGGGTGGTGCTGTGTCCGTCAATGAACTTCAGAGAAAAGGATTTAACGGGAGCACAAAAATCCAATTTTCTCTTTCGTTCATTGACGGACACAGCTCCTTTAATTCTTGACCTTAGGGACGTCCCCAAGCAGTGTCAAAAAACGAGGGGTGGAAACAGCAAAACATAACTTCACCCATAACAAAGGGAATGCATCAACAGAGAAGTCGCCATCTGAAACAGTCGCCATCAAAACCAGCGGCCAACTTGTGCATCAAAAGATGCGTTCACAAGAAACTAGTAACTTAAAGAAAGTGTAACTGCAACCTTACACAGCTACCTGCAAAACCTTGCGGCCAAAGCAAGCATCCGAAGATGCACTTACATCAACTTTGTAGAATTTAGTGAAAGTGTGAATGCATGACCAAGTCGCTGCCTTACACACCTGGGAGACAGATGCTTGATGTCGGAAAGCCCAGGAGGTCCCAATTCCTCTGGTGGAATGAGCCGTGACAGGAAAAGGGGCACCCGCCCCTTTAAGGCATAGGCTTGAAACACGATCTGTCTGATCCACCGAGAAATGGTGGACCGTCAGACCTTTTTTCGGACCAGCCATGAGACAGTGTGAGTGAGAATCTGACTTCCGGAAGGGAGCTGTAGCAGACAGATACACCCGTAAAGCCCGAACCACGTCCAGGGAATGTAAGGCAAGCTCTTTTAGGTGTGTTGGCTTAGGACATAAGGAAGGTAACACAATGTCCTCATTTAGATGGAATGCCGAAACCACCTTTGCAAGGAAAGATGGCTGTGGATGTAGAACCCCCTTATCCTTGTGGATGACCAGGTAGGGAGACTTGCAAGACAAGGGCGCCAACTCAGAAACCCTCCTGGCAAATGTAATAGCCACTACATTACAGTCAAAACCTACATTACAGTACAAAAACTGCTTTCTGAGAGAGTGTTAACAAGGGAATCTCCCTAATGTTCTCAAACAGCGGTTTATGAAGCACCGATACCACCAGATTCAGATCCCATGGAGGTAGCAGTGGTCAAACCGGAGGGACTATGTGTCAAACCCCTTGCACAAAGGTACTCACCAATGAGCGAGTAGCCAAGGGGCATTGGAAAAAGACAGCCTAGGCTGATATCTGTCCCTTGATGGTGCGCTTAAGGCAAGTCTCTGATCCACTTCTCGCTGCAAAAACAGCAGGATCCTGGATACTGAATAAGTGTGCGGACATCACCCCATCTCCTCACACATGGAGATGTAAGCCTCCCATGTATGATGGTAAATCTTCCAGGAAGAAGACTTCTGTGCCCTCACCATAGTGGAAATTACCGAGTCTGACAGACCTTGGTCCTTTAGCACTTGGTTTTCAACAGCCAGTGACGGTAAAGCAGGATGAAGTATCGGACCTTGCGCTAGAAGGTCCTCTCGCAGCGGTAGCCGCCAAGGAACATCCGCCACCAGTCATACTAGGTTGATGTGCCAAGGACGACGAGGCCAGTCTGGGGCAATCAAAATTACTGGAGTCCCCTCGGCCTCCATTCTGCGCAGCAGACATGGCAGAAGCTTGAGTGGGGAGAAGGCATAAATCAGCCTATAATGCCCCCATGGAGCCACCAACGCGTCTGACGCGTCCGCCCAGGGGTCTCTGCCTGAATACTTCTGGATGCAACAACCATTCACCTGGGTTCAGCATCTGACGACATAGGTAGTCCGCCTGCCAGTTTTCTACGTGCGGGATATATATGGCCGACAGGACTGGCTCATGTCGCTCTGCCCACTGGAGGATGTGAGCGTCCTCTTGTTCTGCAGCTGAGCTCCTTGTTCCTCCTTGATGGTTGACGTATGCCACCTTCGTGGTGTTGTCTGACTGGATCCTGATTGGATGCCCTTGTAGCCTTATTGACCATGTGGAGAGGCACAAAGTCTGATCGCCCGAAGCTCGAGCACATTGATTGGCAGTTAGGATTCTTCCCGCGACCAAAGGCCCTGGGTTGACTGTACTCCCAGCACTCCCCCCCCCCCCCCAACTGGTCAGGCTGGCATCCGTTGTGATCACCGTCCAATTGAGAAGAAGGAACTGAAGAGCTGCAGTCCTCAGCCACCAGAGAAGGGAATCCCTGACTAACTGGCTCACCCGAATTTGACAATCCGGGGATAAAGGAGATTTGTTCCATTTTGACAAAATCTCTTTCTGCAAGACTTGTGTGTGAAATTGAGTGTACGGTACTGCCTCGAAAGTTGCTACCATGAGGCCCAGAACGCGCTTGCAGAAGCGCAGCAATGACCACCTGCTGTTGATCAGCAACTTCACCGCAGCTTGAAGAGTCTGCAGCTTGTCTGAAGGGAAAAAAACTCTCACTTCTGAGGAGTCTAACAGCAAGCCCAGGTACTCCAGGCGTTGATTCGGCACTAACACTGACTTCTTTAGGTTCAGCACCCAACCAAACTCCCAGAGAGTTTGCATGGTGATCGCTACATCCTCCCTTAATTCTGAGGCAGAAGCTGCTCTCAGAAGGTGGTCATCTAGGTAACCCACGGATGAGATCCCACGTTGCTTTAACAGTGCCAGAATTGGAGCTAACACTTTTGTAAAGACTCGGGGTGCTGACACCAGGCCAAAAGGGTGAGCCACAAACTGATAGTGCTCTTCCCCAACTGCAAATCGCAAAAACCTCTGATGCCTGAGGTCATATTATCAGGTTATTTCTCACACACAGCATATGCATACAACAAATTACACCCCAAAATACATTCTGCTACTCTTCCCGAGTACGGCGATACCACATGTGTAGGACTTTTACACAGCCTGGCCACATACAGAGCACTAACATTGATGTAGTACCTTCAGACGTTCTACGAGCAAAAATTACGCATCTCATTTCTCAACCACCTATTACACTTTTGAAGGCCCTGGAGTACCAGGACAATGGAATTTCCCATAAAATTACCCCAACGTATAATCTGTGAGGCATAATGAGTCTTTTGAACGGTTCATTTTTTTCCAGAAGTTTTTGGAATATGTGGAAAAAAATTAAAACGCATTTTTTTTTTACACAAAATTGTCAATTTATAAGATATTTCTAACACATAGCATGTATATAGCAAAAATTACACCCCAAAATACATTCTGCTACTCCTCCCGAGTATGGCGATACCACATGTGTAGGACTTTTACACAGCCTGGCCACATAGAGAGGCCGAACATTGAAGTAGTACGTTCAGGCGTTCTAGGAGCATAAATGACACATCTCATTTCATTCCTACCCATCACACTTTTGAAGGTCCTGGACCACCAGGACAGTGAAATTACCCCCAAAATGACCCCATTTTGGAAAGCAAACACCCCAACGTATATTCTATGAGACATGGGCTGGAGATAGGTACTCGGGTACTCTGATGGCCTGGTGACAGGTACTCGGGTACTCTGATGGTCTGGTGACAGGTACTCGGGTACTCTGATGGTCTGGTGACAGGTACTCGGGTACTCTGATGGTCTGGTGACAGGTACTCGGGTACTCTGATGGTCTGGTGACAGGTACTCGGGTACTCTGATGGCCTGGTGGCAGGTACTCGGGTACTCTGATGGCCTGGTGACAGGTACTCGGGTACTCTGATGGCCTGGTGACAGGTACTCGGGTACTCTGATGGCCTGGTGACAGGTACTCGGGTACTCTGATGGCCTGGTGACAGGTACTCGGGTACTCTGATGGTTTGGTGACTGGTATTTGGGTACTCTGAAGGGCGGTGACAGGTACTCATATGGACTGTGACAGGTACTCGGGTACTCAGATGGACTGTGACAGGTACTCTGGTACACAGATGGACTGGAACAGGTACTCGGGTACTCAGATGGGCTGTGACAGGTACTCGGGTACCCTGATGGACTGTGACAGGTACTCGGTACTCTAATGGACTGTGACAGGTGCTCGGTACTCTAATGGACAGTGACAGGTACTCGGGTACTCTAATGGACTGTGACAGGTACTCGGGTACCCTGATGGACTGTGACAGGTACTCGGTACTCTAATGGACTGTGACAGGTACTTGGTACTCTAATGGACTGCGACAGGTACTCGGGTACCCTGATGGGCCGTGACAGGTACTCGGGTACCCTGATGTGCCGTGACAGGTACTCGGGTACCCTGATGTGCCGTGACAGGTACTCGGGTACTCTGATGTGCCGTGACAGGTACTCGGGTACTCAGATGAACTGTGACAGGTACTCGGGTACTCAGATGGGCTGTGACAGGTACTCGGGTACTCTGATGGGCTGACAGGTACTCTGATGGGCTATGACAGGTACTCGGGTACTCAGATGGACTGTGACAGGTACTCTGGTACACAGATGGACTGGAACAGGTACTCGGGTACTCAGATGGGCTGTGACAGGTACTCGGGTACCCTGATGGACTGTGACAGGTACTCGGTACTCTAATGGACTGTGACAGGTACTCGGTACTCTAATGGACTGCGACAGGTACTAGGGTACCCTGATGGGCCGTGACAGGTACTCGGGTACCCTGATGGGCCGTGACAGGTACTCGGGTACCCTGATGTGCCGTGACAGGTACTCGGGTACCCTGATGTGCCGTGACAGGTACTCGGGTACTCTGATGTGCCGTGACAGGTACTCGGGTACTCTGATGGGCTGTGACAGGTACTCGGGTACTCAGATGAACTGTGACAGGTACTCGGGTACTCAGATGGGCTGTGACAGGTACTCGGGTACTCTGATGGGCTGACAGGTACTCTGATGGGCTATGACAGGTACTCGGGTACTCTGATGGGCTGACAGGTACTCTGATGGGCTGTGACAGGTACTCGGGTACTCTGATGTGCTGTGACAGGTACTCAAATACTCTGATGGACTGTGACAGGTACTCTGATGGACTGTGATTGACAGGTACTATGAGGAGTGGTGACAGGTCCTCTTTATTGGGAGGGGGGCAATCAGTATGATTGGTGTACACTGTATGCGGTAACGAGATGTTACCGCAATCTCCTCCTCACACACGATCGGTGTGTGAGGAGGAGAACCCGGTAACATCCCGTTACCGCAGTTTGTTTACATTTTTGTGATCGGCTGTGAAAGGATCACAGCCGATCACATGGGTAAACAGCCGGCCAATGGCTGTTTACCAGCGTCGGTGACGAGCAGTGTTCCCGGGGAACACGCCGCCACCGACGTGCACGCGCAGCGCGCTCACGATCGCACGCATGCGCCGTGCACGTTCGGGGTGTGACCATCTGTGATCGGCCGTGACTTCATCACGGCCGATCACGTGGTAAACAGCCATAACAAATGGCTGTTCACCCCCTTCGGTGGCGAGCGGTGTCTCCGTGACACGCCGCCACCGAAGAAACAGGGATGCGCGCGCACGATCGCGCGCATTTCCTGTTTAAACGGGAGGCCGTCATATGACGGCCTCCCGCCACAATAGGTGCGCCGCCTGGCCGTCATTTGACGGCCGGCGGTCAGCAACTAGTTAACAATATAAGATTGGACTTCAACATCAGCCCCATTTCTGTTAATTTTTTAGACCTCACTATAGAAAGAGATAGGGATCACTTGAAGACGACAGTATTCTTCAAAACCACAGACCGGAATAGTTACCTGTCCACGAGGAGTGGTCACCACCCCTCGTGGATAAGGAACATTCCGAAAGGCCAGTTTCTGAGAGTTTGCCGCAACTGCACTACAGACATGGACTTTGCTGCTCAGTCTGGTGTATTGAAGGAGAGATTTCTACAGAAGGGATATAATTGTACCCGCCTTGACAAAGTAATAGAGGAAGTGGGAAATATCCCTAGGGAGGTATGTCTGCGAGATCAGGTGAGAAGCAGTGATCAGACACAGCATCAATTCAAATTCTTATCAGGTTTTCATCACCAATATAGGGACATAGAATCTATTTTTGCTAAGCATTGGCATATTTTGGGCAGGGATAAATACCTGGGCTCAGTTTTACCAACTGTTCCCAGGTTTATCTATAGAAGAGCTCCCAATATTGGTGACAAGATCGTTAAGAAGATACTAGATCCGCCGATAAGAGTTACTATTTCTGGAGATTTAAAAGGATTTTTTTCATGCAGAAAATGTATTTGCTGCAGAACGGTTTTAAAGATCAATAGGGGTATAACCTCAGTGACCAACGGGGTGGGTGAATCCTTCAGAATAGAGGAATTTATGACCTGCAACACGACCTTTGTGGTATATTTGTTGTGGTGTCCATGCAGGCTCTATTATGTGGGACGCACTAAAAGGCAATTGAAGGTCCGTATTTCGGAACACCTTGCCAATATACGGAAGGGATACAAGTATCATAGTGTGTCTATGCACTTCAAAGAGTGCCATCAGCAGGATCCATCCCTTCTACAGTTCTGCGCCATTGATCAGGTTCATCACTCTTGGAGGGGTTCAAACCGGATCAGAGACTTGTCACAAAGGGAAACGAGGTGGATATTTTTGATGAGGAGCTTGACACCAACGGGAATGAACATCGAGTTGGATGTCAATAGCTTCATCAATAACTCCTGACATAATTTGCTGTTGGTGAGAGTGTCCGCTTCGTTTTCCTTTTTCTTGCTTAGAGGGCAGTATTGAAAATATGGACTGATTATAAGCAATTAAAATCTTAGTTACAAATATAGCTATTGGACGCATCTTGGGGGACTCTTGGATTTTGTTAGTTTTATATATATTTTTTATTTTTTTGATCTTGATTTTTTTAGGAGTGTACTTGTGTATATGGAGGTACACCGTGACACCAACTATTATATTTAGGTGTTTTTTAAAATGAATGTCTACTGTCCATGTATCTCATGTTGTAATGAGTAGATGGGTTTGGGATAAGCAATGTATACGATAGTTGTTGCTTTGATTTTGGCGTTTTATTAAATAGTGTGTCTGTAGAGTAGGAGAAGTTTTATAAATTTATGTGAACTCCTGGGCATTGGTCGCATAAGGATGTCAGCAGGTGTGTTCAATAATAAGGGGGACATTGAGCATCCCCTCTAAAGTAGGGGGGATAAATACACATTGCTTGTACTCCTTTGTGTGATCTCCTCCGCTGCCTGATTATTTTAGTATTTTTTATTTTTGTCACTTGCCCATATAGGCATTCAAAGATTCTTAATATTCAGATGTTTTGTAATACGTGCATACACATTACCAAGAATTTTGTTTTATGTATACATTCTGTATGATGGATCAGTCTCACCATAGGGGTTAATATCTTTTTGTGTAGTTGAGATTGGGAGCGTTGTTAGGATGCTATGCTGAGCTGAACGCTATGTGCAAAGTCATTGCTTTATTTGGGAGGAATAGAGTAACTTTGCCACTGAGTAGTATCTGATGTGACCACTGATCTTCCCCTGATTTGCCCACTGGCGATTTCGATTGGAGGGAGCTGCCGATGGGGAGGAGACTGTGTTCTCCTCGCCATGAGGTTTTGTAGGGACCGGTGCCTGCGCAATCTATTAGTGAATCCCGGGGGTAGCAAGATGGCGTGGGTGGAGTGGGCGGTCCGGGGTAAACATGCTAGCGCAAGCGTGATGACGGAGACGCCCAGTTGAGGAAGGTATAGCCAATCAGCCTGCGAAGTGAACGAGCTTCCCCGGAAGTCCGCGCATGCGCGTGGACAAAATAAACCGTCCATTACTGCTTGGATGAGGTAAATGAAGAGGAGAGCAATCGGAAAGAGAGGTGGGTGTTTTAGTCTCTCTGGAAATGTGCGGTGATCAGCCGATGATTCACTTTCCTGATTTAATTGGGAGTAGTATATGAAGGAGTGATGAGTGGTTCTATACACAGAGATGGGGAGGAGTTGGGGAGGAATTGATCATTAACCACCCACCGGAAGGGTTTAACAACCAATTGGAAAGCATAGGGGGGAGGAGTTACCTGTACTGGGACGGACTGGTCGCATGTGTTTTTAAATAAAAGGGGGGTTGTGATAGCTGGATAGCCAAACCCATGAGGAAGTCTATTGGACGAAACATGTCGGGGGCGTGGCTATACGGCGACCAGCATACACAGTAAAAGGTTAGAGAGAAGGCGGAGGAAGGAGAACACACAAGTGGAAGGACTGGACATTACTATTTGGCGCTGCTTTCAAATTTGGTTGTCTGCTGTCAGGTACCACACAGCTACCTTATATAGAGACGGTGCTTTTTGGTATTAACTTAGCCTGCTTCCAGAGTGCTCACCAATGCCTATGAGGGAAGGATCTCCTGATTGATAAGTGGAATGTCTATTTGAAGTGCCTGCTTTTAATTTGATCCATGTGAGTGTGATTTTAATCGATTTTTTATTGAGATTAAAAACAGTTTTGCAATTTTGCACTATGGGAAGTCTCTTTTGTCTCCCCGAGGTAATTCTGAGATATTAAATCATTACCCTCTGCTGCGAAGTCTGTTAGGCCGCGTACACACGGGCGGACTGTTCGCCCAACTTTGTCCGCTGAACAGTGTTTGGGCGGACAGTCCGCTCGTGTGTGGGCTTTCAGCGGACAGTTTCAGCGGACAGTTTGACGAACAAGGTTTTACGGAATTTCCGAAGAACAGTCCGCTCGTGTGTAGGCTTGTTCGTCAAACTAAGTTCCGCGCATGCTCAGAAAGGATTTACACGCCGAAAGTTATAATGCAGTGTATAGGACGTCGTATTTTTCGTCCCGTCGTACGTGCCGTTCACGTCATCGCGCACGGTTTCAGCAAACTGTTCGTCCGTCGTGTGTGGCCATGTCCGTCCATGCTAATTTTGAGCGGACTGTTTGCCGAAACTGTTTGACGGACAAAGTTGGGCGAACAGTCCGCGCGTGTGTACGCGGCCTTACAAGAGTTGGCTGGAGAAATAGTAATCATCTTTATTTACTAAAAGCGATTTTTGCCCGACACGAGAGTGCTGGGCAATACTGCTGGTGAGTGTTCTAAATAAGGGGGGCACGAACACCAAGGGTGCGGTGGAGGCTTTTCGTTTTATGGACACTTTGCTGTAGAACTTTCACTGGAAAAGGAGCTTTTGAACTAATGTTACTACCACTATAATTTTTTATATTAGATAATAATTGTGTCTGTTTGATTATTGGACTTTTGAAATTTTTTTTTTTTTTTTTGGGACTTTGATCACTATTGTTCACATCGATATTAGATCACTATTAGTAGAATATTATTTATATATTTTTATTTATATTTTCTACTTATTTATGGTTTGTCACATATTTACTTCATCACCCATATGTGATTGTTTATTATTATTTGTGGCTATTTAATCACAATTTACTTATTTACTTAATTGTACTGTATTTATGCACATGCGTTTATAATCTTCACGTGGTTTATTTTGAACATTGTAGTACACTGTTATTCAGCAGTTTTTTCTTCTTTTCAGCGCCACAAGGTGATTTTTGTATTGCTATTGTCAGTTTTTCTCTTTTTTTCACCTTCTGAGATATATATTTAAATATTTAAGTGGCAGCTGGGGGGAGGGGTGTTTGGGCGCTGTGATGATATACTAGAGGGGAGGCCATTAATAGTGTATCTTGAGTTTTATCCATTTTAGTGATCAGCATGATATTTGCTTCAAAACAAGTCCACACATGACAGGTTTCCCATTTCAGGGTTACCTAGGAGGAGTAAGGGGTCCCAGTGGCTTCCCATATGACCTGACATAGGGGTGTTTGGACTTGAAATGTTAGAAATTATCCGAGGAAACTAAATATATCCATATTATGGCTGTGCTATGATGGCTTTGAAAGTTATAAAAAATGTTGAATTTTCAAAACTTTACTAATCTTTCTGCAGTCTGTGGTTGGAAGTATTTACGACGGGTATCTGTTGGTTCTCTGCATGGAGAAAGTGACAGTTTTACGACAGGCCGGAATATCTTGCCAGGCAACTTGAGCCTTGTTTATTGACCTAGCCTGGTTCAGTTTTCTCTGCTAAGATAACCTTTCTTTCCTTTTGAAGATGTTAAAAGCTTTGGAATTCCTAAAACAGGGAGGGGGGGTTTAGAGTCTTCTGTAAGTTTACAAGGTAGCCAAGCTGTCATGGCTGCGTTCCAAACAACATGGCGACTAGTTACAATATATCCTGGCTCAGACGTGATATCGTTACAGGAGGAACCTTGCAGTTAACGCCAGTCTATCCTTCCAGGGCTTTAACAGGTTTATATGGTAAACCTGCTCGAGCTTCCTTTTTCCTGGTTGATACAGTTTGAATTGAATACATTTGAATTACTTATCACATATATTTTAAATACCACATGTATACAATGAACCTTGGACAGGCTCCACAAAGATTTAGATAAGGTTTTAGCTGTACAAACAATTCCCCCTTTTAGGCAATTTCAGAGACATTCATTATTGACTGTCCAGATCTTGTGAATGTTGTTGTTCTGGTTTATCATTACCCTCGTGTCAGAGGATCAACAGACTTCAACATCGGTGCTTCCCTGTGCGCCTGCGTGGTAGACCAGCGCAGAGGCGCACACGGGTGCGCGATACGGCGGGTTTGCACATCACCTGATCACTCTGGCAGGCCTATAAAAGGCAACCATTTGCTCTGTGTCTTTGCTGGTTTGTCTTCTCAGCTCACCTGTGTTCCTCTGCTTCCTGTTCCTGTTTGCCACTTCCTGTTGTGACCCGGACTGCCTGAAGACTACTCTGATTTTCTCCTGACCTGATCCCTGGCTTGTTTAACGGACTTACTGCTCTTAGCCTTGCTGGCTCCCGGACTGATTACATGTGTTTTGACCCTCGGCCTGCCTCTGGAATACCCTCTGTCTTCCGCATTTAGCCTTGCTAGCTCCCGGACTGATTACATGTGTTTGACCCTCATCCTGCCTCTGGATTATCCTCTACATTCAGCCTTGCTGGCTCCCGGACTGATTACTTGTGTTTGACCCTCGGCCTGTTCCTGCACAAGCCCTCTTCCAGACCTTCACACAAGCCAGGTGTTAGAACCCCTGCCGGGCGTTCTCTTCAAGTACATCCCAAGGCCATCTGCACGGGCATCTCTTCCCTCAGAAGACTTCCTGCATACCAGTCACCTGCTGGCAACCCGTGCCCCTTCGTGCCCTGTACCCGCTGTTCCACCCTCAGGGGTACTGTGCACCCAGTTGCAAGGGAAGCCGCTCTCAGCACTTCGGCCCCTGGTGAGTACCTGACAGTACAAACCAGCCATGTCAGAGGCCCTCTGCCAGCAGGTTGCAGCCCTCACCCAGGCGGTGCAGAGACTCCAAGATGGCTACTTCCAGATTGAGGGCCGCCTTCAGCACTTGGCAATCTCTCCCAGTCTACCAGATTCTTCACCTTCCACAGCCAGCAGCCCTTCTGCTTCGCAAGCCCAAGGCAGTGCTACACCTGCAGTAGTCATGACCCTTCCGGAACCCAGGGTCCCTACTCCTGAGCGTTTTTTGGGCAGCCGGAAGAAGTTTAGGGCATTTAAGAATGCATGCCTCCTGTATTTGGCTTTGCAGCCCAGGACCTTCCATTCTGAGTCAGTAAAGGTGGGTTTCATCATTTCCCTGCTATCCGATGAGCCACAGTCCTGGGCTCATAACCTCCTAGAACAGAAGAGCCCCCTTCTTGATTCGGTAGAGACTTTTTTTGAAGCTATGTCACAACTATATGACGATCCCCAGCGCACCGCTACGGCTGAAGCCATCCTGCATTCCCTAACCCAGGGATAGAGACCAGTAGAGGACTACATTGTGGAATTTCAGAAATGGTCTGGGGACACTAACTGGAATGAGGCTGCCCTTAAGTATCAGTTCCGTCTGGGCCTGTCTGAGACCTTAAAAGATGAACTAGCCCGAGTAGACACCCCTACATCCTTGGAAGATCTGGTCCAGTTGGCTACCAAACTTGATCGACGTCTACGGGAGCGTCCCTCCGAAAGCCTCCAGTCACCTAGACCCATGTGGATGCTACCCCGGGTACCCCCGGTACCCGCACCTGTTCCAGCTCCCACCTCCTCTACTGATGGCGAACCCATGCAGCTGGGCTTGGTCCGGGCTCCACTCACCCCTGATGAGAGACTCCGTCGGCGTCAAGCCAACCTTTGTCTATATTGTGGTGAAGCGGGCCATTTCCTACGCAGCTGCCCTGTGAGACCCAGTAAGTGCCGACCTCGTGTTGCTGTGAATTCTCAGATTGCGGTTTCCACCCGGTCTCACCTTGTCCTCCCGGTTTCATTACAGGTGGCGGAAGGGGAGGTTCAGCTGGGAGCCATCATTGACTCTGGGGCCTGCAGTTGCTTTATGGACATAACCCTAGCTCGGAGCCTGCACGTTCCCCTCTGCTCTAAAAAACAACACCTTCAGATTCATCTGGCTGATGGCTCCCTACCCTGCTCTGGTCCTGTGACCCAGGAAACAGAACCAATCTTGACATCCACAGACTCTGGTCACTGCGAATTTCTTCGCTTTGACGTTATCCACTCTCCTATGTTTCCAATCATTCTTGGTTTCCCTTGGTTACAAGCCCACGACCCACAGATCAACTGGAACAAGAAAGAAGTACTCTTTTCATCTGCCTACTGTTCACAGCACTGTCACCTGCCGACCTCCCACAAGTCCACCTCCTGCCTAACCATACAGACCATTCCTGATAACCTGCAACATGTCCCTTCAGCCTATCATAATTTTTTGGACATCTTTGACAAGAAGAAGGCTGATACTCTGCCACCCCATCGGCCCTATGATTGCCCGATAGACTTGCTACCTGGTTCCGAAATTCCGTTTGGTTGGATCTTTCCATTATCAGAGACTGAACTAGAAGCCCTACTCTCTTACATAGATGAAAACCTGGAAAAGGGATTCATCCGACCATCCTCTTCTCCAGCTGGTGCAGGCATCTTTTTTGTTGAAAAAAAGGACGGTTCTCTCAGGCCTTGCGTGGACTACAGGGAACTTAATAAAATTACCATTAAGAACAGATACCCGCTTCCTCTCATCCCTGAACTTTTTCAATGCCTAAGAACTGCCAAGATATTTACTAAACTAGATCTTCGGAGAGCATATAACTTAGTCCGAGTCCGTGATGTGGATGAGTGGAAGACGGCTTTCAGGTCTAAATTTGGGCATTTTGAATATCTAGTGATGCCCTTCGGGCTTTGCAATGCCCCGGCCACATTCCAGCATCTGGTCAACGATATATTCCGTGAGTATCTAGACAACTTCGTGATAGTATATCTTGACGATATTCTGATTTTTTCCAATTCCTTAGAACTGCACCGTACCCACGTCAAGAAGGTCCTCCTCGTCCTCAGAGAACATGGGCTCTACCTAAAGGGAGAAAAGTGTGAATTTGAAAGAGATACCCTCCAGTTCCTTGGATTTATCATCACCACAGGAGGAATCTCAATGGATCCACAAAAGATCAAAGCCATCCAGGAATGGCCGGCACCTTCAGACAAAAGGTCTGTACAGCGATTTGTTGGCTTTGCCAATTTTTATCGCAGGTTCATCCAAGGGTTCTCCACGATTATTTCCCTCATCACCCAACTAACCCGCCAGCAGGTCAAATTCCAATGGTCTCCACAAGCACAGGAAGCCTTTGATGAATTAAAGAGACTCTTTATATCAGCTCCTATCCTCCTACATCCAGATCCAAGCCTTCCCTATGTGTTGGAGGTGGACGCCTCTGAATCCGCATTAGGTGCTATCCTCTCCCAAAGAAGTCTCTCCTTCATCCAGTCGCCTTTGCTTCCCGGAAACTCAGTCCTCCGGAGAGGAATTACGATGTCGGAGATCGAGAACTTCTCGCTATAAAGTTTGCACTGGAAGAATGGAGGTACCTGCTGGAGGGTGCGTCTCAACCCATCATGATCTTTACAGATCACAGGAACCTGGAGTACCTCTGAGCTGCTAAACGCCTCCGACCCCGACAAGCACGCTGGGCTCTCTCTTTCTCCAGGTTCAATTTCTATATCACCTTCCGCCCCGGTTCCAAGAATGGGAAAGCAGACGCACTCTCCCGAATGTTTCCAGAAGCCAAAGAACCACCTGAACCCGCAACTATTCTGTCTCCACACAACTTCCTCCAAATTATCCAGCCCGATCTAGAAAAACTCCCATCAAACAAGCCACTAACCAACTCTCCAAAACGACAGCATCCTCCCTGGAAAGGAAACACGGTTTGCTATGGGCACACAGCAAAGTATTCATTCCTCCTTCAGTAAGACTTCAGATTTTGCAAACCTTTCATGACCACAAGATGGCAGGACATTTTGGGATCCAGAAGACTGCCGATTTAATCAGTCGTTCGTTCTGGTGGCCGGGTTGGATAAGGGACTGCAAGAACTATGTCCATGTCCAGTCCTGTATCACTTGCCAACGTAACAAGGGGGCAAACACCAAGGCCTGGGGACTTTTGAGGTCCTTACCTGTTCCCGAACGCCCTTGGAGAGAGATCTCTATGGATTTTATTGTCGACTTACCACCTTCTGACCAGTTTACTACAATCCTAGTAGTAGTAGATCGTCTCTCGAAGATGGCACATTTTCTACCTATGTGTGGCACTCCTTCTGCTTCGGCTACAGCAAACATCTTCATCAAGGAAGTCGTGAGGCTACATGGCATCCCTTCCAACATCGTGTCTGATAGGGGAATCCAATTCACCTCCAAATTCTGGAAGGACCTCTACAAAGCACTGGAAATCAAGACCTCACTATCCTCCGCATACCACCCGCAAAGTAACGGGCAAACAGAAAGAACGAATCAGACACTAGAGCAATACCTTCATTGCTTCTGCTCCTGCTCTCAAGACAATTGGTCCTCTCTCCTGCCCTGCGCGGAATTTGCCTACAATAACTCCCAAACACCCTTTTGGGCCAATTATGGTTATCACCCTTCCTTCCTGCCAGATTCCATTCCCGAAGTCTCCACTCCTGCAGCACAAGAACGGGTAAAATCAATTCAAAACAATTTCCTACAAATCCAAGAAGCTATGAGAAAGGCTCAGAGGGACTATGAGGAATATTATAATAGGGGGAGGAAGAACTGTCCGAGTTTCAAGATGGGGGGAAAAGTTTGGTTATCCTCTATTAACCTTAGATTACCATACCCATCAAGAAAACTCGGCCCCAAGTTCATTGGTCCCTTTGAGATCAAGAGGGTGGTAAACCCAGTAGCCTTTGAATTATCACTACCTAGTTCGTACAAGATCCACCCGGTGTTTCATGCATCCCTATTGAAACCAGTGATCCCAAGCTCCATTCCCGGAAGAGAAGTGGCACCACCTCCACCGGTCGAAGTCGAAGGCGAAGGCGAAGAAGAATTCAAGGTGGAGGCCATAGTGGATTGTCGAAAAAGGGGGAGACGGACTCAATACCTGGTTAAGTGGAAAGGGTATCCCCCTGAAGACAATTCTTGGGAACCCTCCAGTAATATTCATGCTCCTAGCTTAATACAGGACTTCCACCGTAGACACCCTGAGTTACCAGCCAGATTGGGCATCCGGAGGCTGCCCCTTGGGGGGGGGGCACTGTCAGAAAATCAACAGACTTCAACGTCGGCGCTTCCCTGTGCGCCTACGTGGTAGATCAGCGCAGAGGCGCACGCGGGTGCGCGATACGGCGGGTTTGCACATCACCTGATCACTCTGGCAGGCCTATAAAAGGCAACCATTTGCTCTGTGTCTTTGCTGGTTTGTCTCCTCAGCTCACCTGTGTTCCTCTGCTTCCTGTTCCTGTTTGCCACTTCCTGTTGTGACCCGGACTGCCTGAAGACTACTCTGATTCTCTCCTGACCTGATCCCTGGCTTGTTTAACGGACTTCCTGCTCTTAGCCTTGCTGGCTCCCAGACTGATTACATGTGTTTTGACCCTCGGCCTGCCTCTGGAATACCCTCTGTCTTCCGCATTTAGCCTTGCTAGCTCCCGGACTGATTACATGTGTTTGACCCTCAGCCTGCCTCTGGATTATCCTCTACATTCAGCCTTGCTGGCTCCCGGACTGATTACTTGTGTTTGACCCTCGGCCTGTTCCTGCACAAGCCCTCTTCCAGACCTTCACACAAGCCAGGTGTTAGAACCCCTGCCGGGCGTTCTCTTCAAGTACATCCCAAGGCCATCTGCACGGGCATCTCTTCCCTCAGAAGACTTCCTGCATATCAGTCACCTGCTGGCAACCCGTGCCCCTTCGTGCCCTGTACCCGCTGTTCCACCCTCAGGGGTACTGTGCACCCAGTTGCAAGGGAAGCCACTCTCGGCACTTCGGCCCCTGGTGAGTACCTGACACCTCGCATCTCAGTCATTGTTTGTAAAAAAGCTGAGTCAACATTGGGTGCTTACTAGTGAGGAGATCTCACCCTTTGAAACAATGGGGTTATTTGCCATAGCTTTTCCTTTAATTAAAGGCTTTGTTATTTGGATCTTAAAACACAAATTTGACCATTGTCAGCTGGTTCCATGTAAGGGGGCACCATTGTTCAGGTTACTCTATTTCAACATAAGCTTTGTCTCTTGACTTCTGCTCTCCATTGAATATGATAATTTAATCAGCCTTCTCTGTGGGGAACACTCTTCTGGAGTGATGACTCCTCAGCTGAAGTCTATATGAAAAATATAATATTTTGATGTATCCATGAAAATCCCCCTTTGTATAGCAGGCATGTAAGGAAAAACGTGCATGGAATTCACTCCATAATATGGCGATGATCAGACATTTGTTGTAGCCTCTACTGATGGGTGGTGATTCTTTTGTCTATCAAGATGACTCTGGGAGCTTCCTGGACCAGTATCCCAGAGGAAGGTCCTGGTCAGGTGATGAGACTGGCCTGACCTGGTGTGGACATTTATAGTAGAATACCAAGGCTTTTCCATATGGTGGTTTCCTGGGGTGGTCTCAGGGTCACGTCCCTCCTTTGGGGCATCTGGTTGTCCTTTCTGGTGTGATTGTGGGTGGTCGGGTTTCTGGTTCGGAAACCTGGGAAATCAATGGGTCTTCCTTTGATTATCCAGTCACTATCACCTCCAATTGTGAGTTTGGATGGTGGCAGAGACATCATTTTGCTGATGTATACACTGTTAAAAGGAAAATAGACAGTTTGAGTACCACATAGATATAAAAAAAGAACGTTCTGGTGAGGTAACCTTTTTAATTGACCTTGAATGTAGAGGTCACCAATCACGACCTTTCGATCACCAAGGAGGGGCAGGAGGGTTAGTCCTTCAGTACCTGTAAATGGGACTTGGGGTGGCAAGCAAGTAATCGATTCATGTGCACACATCTCTCACTGATTTTACCGTTCTGTGGAAAATGCAATTTATATGCCACGGGGGAGATCCTGTCATTGTTAAATGGACCTCTCCAGGACGGCAGGAATTTCCATTCCTTTACCTGGTTTCTTGCAAAATTGTAGAGATATACCTTGTCCCAAATGTCATACTTCTTGGTGGTTTTAAGGTCATAGTAGGTTTTAGCACTAGTTCCGGCTCTTTCAATATTTCTCTAGGCGAATGAGAATGCATTTTTGTAAGTATTTCCGTAAATCTTCTATGTATTGGAAAGTTGTGGTGGCATTGACCAAATTATTACAAGAGGTGTTGGGGCAGGACCATCCACCTTCCGGTCATGAGTTTGAAGGGTGACGTTTTTGTGACTGTATTCGGGGTTGCTCTTAAGGCCATCAGGGAAGCTTTACATCCAAGTCCTTTCTAGTCTCCTTGACAAATTTCTTGAGTATGTTTACAAATTGTCTGATTGTACCGTTCCACTCATCACTAGAGGTGGTCCAATAGGCGATGTGTAATTTTCTTTTCTCTATCGTTTATTGATGGACACAGCTCCTTTAATTCTTGACCTTAGGGTTGTCAAGCCACCTTCAGGAAAGGACTAGGCAGAATATGTAAAACAGCAAGACTGCACAGCACCGCCCAGGGGGTGGTCCCACTAGCTATAACCCCTCACCCTGTTTCCTGCAGCTCAGTTTTTTTTTCTGCCTAGTGCAGCAGAAGGACCTGGCTCCCTGAGGGGATCATTGGTCATGGGAATTTTTTTCTGCAATTTTGATCCTGTAATCTACAAATCAACAGCTGGGCTGGGTGACAAGTTGTATAATATAGATCCTTGTAGTGTCCCCAGCCTGGTCATCGAGCGTGAGCAGACCCTAGCTACACACTGGGTCGACCATGACATGCCCCTTCTGCTCCGGGTTATTGCTGTGTCCCAGTGTGCCGTGGCCAGCAGCCACCCCGTACAACTCGGGTGATGGGTATGTGGTGGAATGCATCCAGCAATCCCAACAGGAGGGGTGGGTATGTGGTGGAATGCATCCAGCAATCCCTACAAGAGGGGTAAGTGTGGATCCCCCTGCCTCGGCAGGATGGAGCAGCTGGGCATTCCCTGGGAGGTCAACTAGGGGGTCCCTCCCTCTCCATTTTCTCTCTCCCTATCCCTCATTCCCTCCTCCCCCTGCTGGGGCCGCTGTGTGACTGGGCATGAGGTGCGGTGTATGTACCTGGCTGGGGGTCCTAGGGGGGAGGGGGATCTGGGCCTCACCTTGCGGGCCGAGGCCAGTTTCCTGTAGCCTTATGTAGTGTATTTGCTGTCAGCCATTTTCTAGAAGATTTGGCGGCCATTTTCTTGGTGATTTTTATATATATTTTTTCTTTTTTGCTAGGACGGCCGGCGGACATTTTCTTGTAGCCTCAGTGTGGTTTATCTCTAGTGCTGGTGTCTGTATACTTCAGAACAGCGCGGTTTTTACAATGAGCAGTTTGTGGCTGACACAGGGCAGAGCAGACAGAGATAGCACAGTGCAGTACTTGGTCAGGGTGGGGAGAGCTATGACTCAGACTCGGGCCCCGTTGTGACTGGCGACCCCTGTTCTGATGGGTCAGAGGATGCGGACCAGGTCTGTTTGGACAGTAAGAATGGTCCATGTTTATGGTGGTGGGGTCAGCATTACAGCCTGTGGTGGCTATGGCCTTGGTATCACAGACGCTTACTGAATGGGCAAAGTTGTTGCACTGTGAATTGGAGAAGCAACAGACTTCTGCTCTGTGTAGAACTGGCAAATCAGTGTGTGCATGGCCTTAAGTATGTCTGTGATGTGGCCCTGGATCCCCCTGCTCTCTAGAGCATCAGTATCAACAGTGGTGCTACGGTGCCTGATTTGGCTGAAATGCTGGTCTGTGGACCAGGCATCTAAAAAAGCACTGGAGAATTTGCCCTTCTTCCAAGGTGAGAGGCTATTTGGAGCTTAACTGGATGACATTATTAAAAATTGCCCCCACAGTCCAGGAAGGGTAAGGAGTAAGGATGAGCCGAACACCCCCCCACCCCCCAGTTGGGTTCGCACCAGAACCTGCGAACAGACCTAAACTTGGTGTGAACTTTAGAACCCTATTAAAGTCTACGGGAAAAATGCAAATTTTAAAGGCTAATATGCAAGTTATTGTCATTAAAAGTGTTTGGGGACCTGGGTCCTGCCCCAGGGGACATGTATCAATGCAAAAAGTTTTAAAAACAGACATTTTTTTGGGGAGCAGTGATTTTTTTCCCCAAAAAAGTTTATTGAGAATTGCAGATTACAATCATAGTATGCACGCATATAAAAAAGTGCATAAACAGAGATTAGAAAACTCAAGAGAACTATATCTCAACCTGCATTAATTTAGCATGAGATCAACTAAGAGAACAGGTGCTGCCCAGTTGAAGGGCACATATAAAGAGAAACATGAAAGTAAACAACTTCAGTCAACATGGACTCCTAAGTAGATTGCAACTCAGTAGCTGAGCGTAAAAGCCCAGTGGTAAATTAGCAGGGAGTCCGGGGGCAAACATAGGTATCAAGCATTGACTTCCCAGCACTGTGTCCCACATTAGCAAGCGGAGCACATCTAGCTCTGGGAAAACGTCCAATTTATTGGAGTACAGAAAAGCCCTTATCAAGTCTCCAGTGTAGCCATCCACTCCAAAGGGGAACTCATTGTGGATAGACGAGAGCTGATGACTAAGAGGTGTTATAATTGAGGAGACCTGATAAGATCCGGTGAGAGTGTCACATTCACTTGCTGTAGGTGAACAGTCATAAATATTTTTAGGAAAACAAGAGGGGTATGTGTGAGTCAATAGGGGAGGGGGGGGGACGTTATAGGGTCTGTTGGGCAGTGTGAATATGAGGTTAGAGGAGAGGGAAGGAGTTGGAGTGAGGTAACAGGTAACAGGTCTCCCCTGAAGGGAAGCCAGGGTAGAGGTATTAGGAAGAGTGAAGAGGATAGGTGTATGGATAAGGGTCATGAGTGTAATGAAGAGGTCACTTAACCCGATGGTTGGTCATGGTGGGTTGAAGGAGTCAGTGTTGGTGAGGAGTTTCATGTGTGGGTAAATTTGGCGTGTCTGTCATGCGCTTGATGGACTAGTCTTTCCCTCTCTTCGGTCCTGTCAATCTGCCGGTACCAGTCCTCAACAGTCGGTGGTAGCACAGATCACCAGTGTCGGGGAATGCATTGGGTTGCTGCATTGATCAGGTGTAGAATGAGAGATTTCTTATAAATTCCTTTCGGTATCGGCGTGTGGTGTAGCAAGTATTGGGTCGGGGAGAATTCTGGGTGGTAGGTAGTAATTTTGATAATGTTATTGTGAATCTCCTTCCAATATGGCTGAAGTAATGGGCAGTCCCACCAAACATGTAGGAAATTGCCGATTGCTGCGTTGCATCTCCAACAGGTCGGGGGAACATCGGAGAAGAATATATTAATTCTGTCAGGGGTGCGGTACCATCTGGAGTAAATTTTGTAATGATTTTCTTGTGCCGATACATTTACCGTCACCTTATGTATGTGTTCATAGATCAGGGCCCAATGATTCTTACTCAAATTGAGCGCAGTATCCGTTTCCCATTTCTGTACGATGGGCTTATGCGGAGTGAGGTCTCAGCTCAGCAGTGTCATGGTTATGCAATAGAGTTGGTCTGCTTACCTGTTTCCATGTGTTCATCTCTAGAGACCAGCCGACCCTCACCTGACTGCTTTTGTAATCCATCCTCTGGCATGACTCCACCCTAGCTCCTATCAGAGAACTCTATATTAACCTGCGCACTGCAGGCCAACCCTGCTGATCAACCATTGTGTATTCCTTTGTGTGTTAGCTTCCTGTTACCTGCCGTGTGCTCTTCTATTGTTCCGTTACCGACTTTGGCATGTCTTTGACTATCCGTTTGCCTGTGATCCTGACCTTTTGGCGTGTCCCTGACTATTCCTGTCTGCTTGTGGCCCCGACCTTGGCTTTGTCCCTCACCATCCCTATTTTCCTGTTGCCTACTGTGGGTGTGAGCTGGGGGACCATGGGGGTCGCGACCTGGAGCCAGTTGCAGCCAAGTCCATCCTCACCACTCGAGGCTCTGGTGAACACCTGCTGGCTCTTAGACTCCGCGCCCCAGGGAATCTTACGCTCTAACCCCGGTGGGACCTGTCTCCCGTCCGCAGCAGTCAGCCTTAGGGTCCACAACCTTGCAGTGAGATCCACAGGAGGTGGGGCATCGGGAATGGGGCGAGTGCATTCTCCAGTTGGATCCATGCTTTGTCTTTTTGATGGATGTGCCAGTCTACTATTCTGGCAGGGAAATTCGCATTGTAATAGGTATGGATATTTGGAAATCCTAGGCCTTCATATTGTTTAGGAAGAATAAGTTTGGCCCAGCTCAGTCGGGGGGATTGGTGGGATCATAAAAATTTTCTACAGAGGTTTTTATATGTGTGAAAAAATGATTTGGGGGCAGCTATGGGGAAAGCTTGTATCAGACATAGTAATTTGGGGAGGACATTCATTTTTAAAATAGCTATCCTGCCAAACCAGGAAAAGGGGCCTTTGTGCCACTTCTGAAGGTCTTCTTGAAGTTTGAGAAGTGCTGGAGTAAAATCTAATTCATATGGCCGGGACAGATCGTGGGAATTTTAATGCCCAGGTATGTTAAAGCAGTACTCTCCCAGCAGAAGGGGAAATTGAGGCGGCATTGCGACACGACATGGTCAGGTAGTGAGATGTTTAAAGCTTTTGATTTTTCAAAGTTTATTTTTAAGTTTGAAATACTATAGAAAGCATCTAAGTCTTTTAAAAGGTTTGGGAGAGAGGTGATGGGGTCTGAGAGGAATAACATGATATCATCCGCATATGTGGCAAGTTTGTATTGGGTGTTTTTAATGTCAATTCCTTTAATGTTTGGATTTTCCCTGAGCATACGAAGCAATGGTTCTAAGGTCAGTACAAAAATAATCGGGGAAAGAGGGCAGCCCTGATGGGTACCATTTGCGATGGCGTTCGATAGTCGGCCATTCACTCTTATTCGAGCTGTAGGGGTCGAGTAAAGGAGCGATATCATATGAACTATCCATGGAGGTATTCCAAGGTGAAGCAATACGGGTAACATATAGTCCCATGCCACCCTATCGAACGCCTTCTAATGATAGGAAAAAGCCTTTGCTCTGAGACGTGGTTAGCCAATGATGTATTTTTAGGGTCTTGGTGGTATTGTCTCTGGCTTCTCTGCCAGGGACAAATCCAACTTGATCGGTCGATATTAGTTGAGGAAGTAGGGGCATGATGCGATTTTCTAATATTTTGGCATATAACTTGACATCCTCATTGAGTAGGGAGATAGGGCGATAGTTAGGAATCAGCGTGTCGTCTTTGCCTGGTTTAGGGATCAGCGTGATGTGTGCTTCTAGGAGATCTGTAATCGAATGGGTGGACGAGGTAAGGTTATTAAAGGTTTTGAGGAAGTGGGGCACTAATAGGTCTGAAAAAGTTTTGTAATAAGCAGCCGATACTCCGTCTGGACCTGGGCTCTTGCCCACCTTAAGTTGCTTGAGGGCGGAAGTCAATTCTTCCGTGGACAAGGGGGAATCCAATACATGTCAGTCAGTAGGATCAATGGGGGACGGGGAGTATTTGGATATAAATGCCTCTATTAACTCTGATCTGTCGCCAGTGGTGTCAGCGGGAGTTTGGTGTGGCAAGTTATACAGCGAGTGGAAGTATGTCACAAAATGTTGTGCTATAGTGTCTGCATCAATTACAAAGTCCCCTTTAGGCGTTACGATTCTATGTATAGTATGATTCGCTTTTTTTGCCTGAAGGGCTCTCGCTAGAAAATTACCAGCTTTATTGCCAAATTCATAGAAAATTGTATTTGTCAGCGCAAATTTAGGATTTAACGTTTTCTGGAGTTCTTCCAGGAGGAATTCCCTGGCTTCAGTGAGCTCAGTGAGATAGGCATCAGCCAGAGTGCGTTTGTGAACCCGTTTGAGGGATTGAATGCGTAAATACAGGGAATCTAGCACTGCCTTCCTGCACCTGTGTCCCTTCAGGTCTGGTATGGATTTTAAGGGGAACTCCACGCCAAATGAAAAAACAAAGGGGTGGAGTTCCCCTTAAAATCCATACCAGACCTGAAGGGCCTGGTAATTGAATTTGGGGGAACCCCACACTTTTTTTTTTTATCAATGACTTTCAATGACTGTTCTCTGTATTATGGGGAGCCGACAATTCATTATAGCTGCGAGTGATTTTCAATTACTTTTTTTCCTGCAGAAATTACACTTTTGCAGGGACAGTTCTAAGAACGGGAAACATGCGCCCCTTTACAGGCATACTATACACACCCCCCCGGGTACGAAAATTTCAAGGAATATTACACTTTTATTGTTTCATTTTAAGCATTATTAAAATCACTGCTCCCGGAAAAACGTTAGTTTTTAAAACTTTTTTTTGCATTGGACCCAGGTCCCCAAACTTTTTATGACAATAACTTGCATATAAGCCTTTAAAATTAGCACTTTAGATTTCTCCCAAAGACTTGTACAGGGTGCTCCGCGGCTTTTCGAATTTGCCACGAACACAACAAAATGTTCGGTGGACAGGCAATGTTCGAGTAGAACATGAGTTTGACTCGAACTCAAAGCCACGCTGAAGGCAAGGGCCCTCTTTTCTGCTCAGAAAAGTTTTTTTCACCCACGTGGTTCTGCAGGTAAGCGTTCCTAGTCTGATAAGGCACCTGCTGAAGGACAAAATCGTCCCTGGTTTCGCAAGCCGAACAAGTCTGCGAGCAAAACTGTTCCCGCATAAAGGTTTGCCCCGCCCGACTCTCGGTGGGGGGGGGGGGGGGTCGCCTTTGGGAGTTTGCAGCTTGGTGGACCTCACTGCTGTCCGACCAATGGGTCTGTGAACTAGTTTCATCGGGAGACAAGATAGAGCTTCTTGTCCACCAAACAGATTATTTTCCCTCCAACCTGCATCTGCTTCTGCCTCGTCGGGAAGCCCTGTTCGGGACCTGCTGCTGCGTGGGGAGATAGTACCTGTACCGACACTGGAAAGGTTTCAGAGATTCTACTTTGTTTTGTAGTCCCCAAAAAGGAAGGGGTAATCCTAGACTTGAATGCCCTCAACAGCTTTGTGAAGGTGCAAAGGTTCAGGATGGAATCAGTTTCTTCATGGTCGCTGCACTCTATCAGGGGGACTTCATGGTGTCCTTGGATATCAAGGACGCATACTTGCATGTACCTATATGCCTCAGGCATCAGAGGTTTCTGCGATTTGCAGGCAGAAGAGCACTACCAGTTTGTGGCTCTCCCTTTTTTTTGTTTTTGTAAAATCTTTATTTTGAAACATTTTAACAGAAGAATACACTTGAGTACACATAAGACAGGTGTGTCAGGACCAATTACAAGTCAAATAAACTGTATGAAACAATTACACCTGTTGATCCTTTCCTGGGTGGCAGAGAGTGGGTGGTCTAAGTCGGACACATAAATCTGGTGCCCAACTTCAAGCTAACACCTGCAGTGTCTCCTGCATATCCGTATCTGTTCTGGTTTCCCTGAGCCAGGGTCCTGCCACAAAGTGCTTCTAATTTCAAGGGAGGGGACAGGCCGATGCCCAATCCCCTTTCCCCCCAATATGCATGGGGTCGGGGAGGCATGGGGCCGCCCCCTGACAGCTACCCAGGAGAGGGGGGCCAAGTTGCCTCCATCTACCTCTCCTGGGCCTCCCCCGGGGGTGAAGCGGGCCTGCAGCAGTCGCACCACCCAGGAGGGGCAGGTCTGTAAGGGCCCCTCCGGACAGAAGGATTCCCCTTCGCCAGATAGGCAGGGCGGCCACAGGATCAGCTAGCTTGCAGGAAACATAACGCTCGACCACATCTCAATGCCAGAGATCATTAGAGAGCAAAGTCTTACTGAAGTGTGGAATAGAGAGAAGGACGGAAAAGAAGACTAAGGGGGGTGGGAGGGAGGGAAATAGGGATATAGGGGGGGCTGGGAGGGGAGGGGGGGGAAGGGAGAAGGAGCTTACCTGTCATCCCGAGGAAGTGCAGCAGCCCAGCACCAGGCGAGTCTTAGCAGTGGGTTTGCCTCTCCAGCAAGGGGGCAGGGAGGTGAAAAATAGTTACTAGGCAATAATGCCATTTCCTGTGCGGGATCTCAGGGACGGTTCTGCTAGCTCCAGAAGAGCCAAGTCCAGGATGGAGGATGCGTAGATAGTGTTGGACATGGCTGTCCAAGACTGCCATGTGATATCAAACTTAGCCCTTGTACCTCTACATGTTGCTACCCAATGTTCGGCCTCTCTAATGTCATTGACTTTTTTGACCCAGTCTTCCCATGTGGGGATTCTGGTCTGCTTCCAGTAGATTGGTATAAGACGTCTAGCCACGTCGTGGTACATCCAAGTTCAAAATTGCTTTTATGTGGGATCGGATGTCTGCCCAGTATGGCTTTATTCGCGGGCAATCCCACCAAATATGAAGGAGGGTGCCCTGTTGGCCACAGTCCCTCCAGCACCGGTCCGATAACGAAGGGTAAATACATGCTAGGTCTGCCGGCACTCTGTACCAGTGGGACAGGACTTTATAATTAATTTCTTGGGTTTTGGATTCCATGGAGCTTGTGTGAGTGAGTTTGTAAAGGTGGGACAGTTGAGTCGTGGAAAAGTCAAACTGTAGGTCTCTCTCCCACACCCGTATGTATGTTGGTCTAGCGGTCTTGGCAGCAGAGCCGAGCAGTTGGTACAGTTCGGAGATCATGTGGGGAATGGGTTCGTCTTCTACAAAGAGACGTTCAAAGGGTGTAAGGGACACCTCGTCTCTTATTTCGAAAAAATTATGTAATTGCCTGTACCGCCAAAAATTCATGGTGGTGTTCACGTGCCCGGCCTGTAGGGATTTGTAGCTGACCATCTTGCCTCCACTCATCAACTCTCCACAGCTGGCATTCCCGCCGTCCACCCAGGGGAGGAAGGAAGCCCTCTCTTCCCCTGGTGGGAACCACAGGAACCCCCCAGCGGGGCAAGCGGTGACACAGGAGGGGATAGGCACAAGGTCTGGTTCATTTTATCCCATATTGAGAGAGCCTGTACTGTTAGTGGGGAGGCATCCTCCAACAGTCCCCTATGTTCCCGGAATAACCAGGGTGCGTAAGCCAAGTCTCTCCCAGCTAGCCATTTTTCTAAGGAGACCCACATATTAGACTGAGTATGAAACTTCCAATTAAGTATCCTCTGTAGGATAATAGCCCTGTGGTACTTCAGGATGTCTGGGACCCCCAGACCCCCCGTCAGCTTCGAGCGCCTCAGCAGTGTCATGGCTATTCTCAGTTTCTTTGTGTTCCACACAAATGGCGATAGTATGCTATTCAGTTGGGTAAAAAACAGTTTGGGGAGGGAAATGGGTATCATTTGTAAAAAAATAAAAAATAAAAAAATAAAAGGAGTACCCGGGGCAGGATGTTCATTTTAATAATATTAATGCGACCTAACCAGGTAAAAGCGGTTTTAGTCCACTGCAATAGATCTGCTTTCACTATGTTAAGGGGGGGAAATTGGTAGCATATAAGGTATCAAAGCGGTCCGTCAACTGAATGCCCAGGTACTTAATGGAAGACTTGGCCCAGGTGAAGGGGAAAGCCAATTGTAAATTCGTCGTTAGGGACGGGGTCAGGTGAATAGGCAATGTCTCCGACTTGGAAAAGTTTATCTTAAAATTGGATAACTCTCCGAAGTTCTTCAGTTCCTTCAACAGAACTGGCAGCGAGATCAGGGGTTCAGAGAGATAAAAGAGCACATCGTCTGCATAAGCCGACAGTTTGTGCTCCGTCCTCCCTACCCTCAGGCCCTTAATGTCAGCGTTCACTCTCACGGTGCAGAGCAACGGCTCTAGTACCAGGGCGAAAAGGAGGGGAGAGAGGGGACTGTCTCGTGCCATTTCGAATCAGGAATCGGGAGGAAAGCACCCTGTTCACTTTGACCTGTGCACACGGAGTAGAGTACAAGGCCATGATCAAGGACAACATACGTGTCCCGAGCCCCTGAGCTTCCAATACGCCCGTAAATATGTCCAGACGATGCGGTAAAACGCCTTTTCGGCGTCGGTAGAAAGAACGATGCAAGGTTTAGGATTGGGGCTGGTGCGAGCCCAGTGTATAAGTTGAATAGCTCTGATGGAGTTGTCTCTCGCTTCCCTCCCTCAAATAAACCCTGTTTGGTCTGGGTGGATAACATGGGGCATGAGACTCCCAAGTCTGTTTGCCAGGACTTTTGCTATGATTTTAATATCAACGTTAAGGAGGGATATAGGGCGATAGCTTTGGGGGATAATGGGGTCCTTGCCCTCTTTTGGCAGTACCGTAATGTGCGCCATGAGCGCTTCGGTTGGAATAGGGCTCCCCTCCGCTACGGAGTTAAAGTAGGTACACATATATGGTGCTAGGAGGGGCAGGAAAGTTTTGTAGTAGAAGCCAGAGTAACCAACTGGTCCTGGACTCTTGCCCTTGGGCAGGGACTTCACCGTTAGCGCCATCTCCTCCGGAGAAATTGGCAGCTCCAGATCGACGCATTGTTCTGCGCTTAGTGGAGGGACTCCCGCCGACATGAGATATTCCTGAATGGCAACAGACTTGGGAGGCTGGGCGTCTGAGGGCAAAGCCGGTTATAGATTATAAAGTTGGGTATAAAATTCCTGAAACCCTGAGGCAATTTTGTTGGACTGGACCGAAATGTCTCCGGAAGGGGGAGCGGAGCTTTTGTACTTACGACTGAGCATGCTTCTTGCGGAGGGCCCTAGCAAGCATACGGCCGCATTTGTTGCCATGCTCATAATATTTATGCGAAAGGTGCCTGGCCTGTTTACGCGTATGGCGGTCTAGTAAGCGCAAAAACAGTTCACGCAACTCAAGAAGCTTCTGCTTTGCCGCAGGGCCCCCCCTCCCACAGAGAATCAGAAAACCTGCCTTAAATTCTGTTAATAGGTCAAGGGTATTGTCTAAGAAAGCAAGTTGGTCAGAATTGGGTGCGTAAAGTGAGGCGAAAGTGTACATACTACCAGCAATGGTGCCCTTTATGAAGATATATCGGCCCTGAGGGCCTATTTTGCCATCTACAGGTTGAAAAGGACACGTCTTGTGGAACGCTATAGCAGTGCCTTTGGACTTGGACTTAGGGGATGTACTATGAAACCACTGATTAAACATGTGGGTGGGCAGTCTGTGTAGGGAATGGCTGGTAAAATGCGTCTCCTGTAGGAAGACCTCTTGTGTCCCCGCAACTTCTTAAGTTCCCACCATAGTTTGTTCCTTTTCCCTGGAGAGCAGAGACCCCACACATTGTAAGATATTACCTGAAGTGTAGACATGGGAGATTTGGAGGACGAAGGAATGGACGAGTGTCCCAACGCGCCTGGCGCAAGGACCACAGAAAGGGCAAGCTCCTAGAAAGGGAGGGGGGTAAGAGGGGTGGGGGAGGGAGAGGAGAGGGGGGGAAGAAAAGACACAGTAGGTTAGTACGGAAACTACAAAAACACAAAAGCATAACGTCAACAGCAGTATTGAACAAGGCAGTGGTATGCTGGGGGGGTGAGGTCCACCCCGATACCAGGGGGGGGATCTCAAGCCACAGCCTAATGTCCCAATGGGGAGCTAAACCCATGGATGGGTGGCCTACATGAGGAACGTGTACCAAAACAAGGGGGGAGACAGAAGGTCCCAACCCTGTCCATCGCATCTGAAAACAGTAAAACCTCAGTTCGGGGAAAAATCTGAGCAATAAAGAACCAATGTTAGCTGATAGATTGTGGGGTCTGGGCAGGCCATGCCGGAAAGTTTGTGCCCTACCCCAGGTGGGGTCCACAGTGCTCCACAGGGCTGTACCCAGATCACAGCAAAACGTCTGTCAGGGGAGGATGGGGATCCAGAAGGTAGCTACCGTGGTGAAAAAATAAAAACAACCCCCCCTCCCCCGAGTGCTCAGTGAGAAGAGAAAAAGGGTGCTGTGGCAAGTCCTCTTCACATAGTGAGAGTGAAAACAATCTCAGTCGGGTAGGCCTAGGTTGAGATTCCAAACAATTCCTGAAGCTGAGAAGGATTCTCCAGTGATTCTTGCAGCCAGAGCTGCTGAATCTAGCAGCCACGTGGGGCACATCCTGCTCCCAGGAACACCTGGAGGGCTCGGGATCAACGCATAATTCTCACAAGGGGGGCTCAGACTCCTTCAAGTACAACATAGAGGGTCAGCAATCAGCATTCAGCCATGCGGCTCAGGCCCAGCGTCAGTCTCTGGTGGTGGATGGTGCCGCGGAGGGGTCCCGGGTCGAATTGTGCCTGTCCCTCCTCCGATTTTTGCGTGTGACTGTGGACCATTGTGGAGGGAGGGGGGGGGCTTGATCAAGTCGCCAGGGGGTCCTCTCCAATCCAGGAAGTCCACGGGTTCCAACCCCAGAGAGGAGAGAAAGTGTGGGAGATCGTCCTTAGTGCGAAGGGTAACTTGCCTTCCATCTTTGTGCACATGCAGAGAAAAGGGGAAGCCCCAGTGGTATGCCAGTCCTGCGGCTTGGATCACAGAAAGGAGTGGGCGGAAGGCCCTCCGCTGCATAAGGGTGTGCCTATAGAGATCCTGATAGAAAGTCAGTCGTGCACCATCAAAATCATAAAAGGGCTTACCGTGCACTTTTTGCATAATACGGTCTTTGATGGTATACTTGTGAAGTTTGCAGATAATGTCTCTAGGGTTGTCAGCGTGCAGAGACGGGGGTCTCAGTGCTCTATGAGCTTGGTCAGTCTCGATGGGTGCAGAGGCTGGTAGGCCCAATATATCTCTGAAGATGTCCGTCAGTGTGGGGACAATATCTCTGGATGCAGTGGCCTCTGGTAGTCCTCTAATCCTGATATTGGCCCTCCTGCTGCGATTTTCCACATCATCTAATTGCCCCAGCAATGTGTCAATCTGATTATCCTGCATCTGACATCTAGATTGCAGCAGAGCATTGGTGGGGAGAGCCTCCTCCAGTTTCTCTTCCAGGGACTCCACTCTGTGACCCAGGTGTGTGGTAGCTGTTTTAAGTTGGGCAATATCAGCAGCAAAAGCCTTCTCTACCCTGCTAGTAAACCGTTCTAGGTCCTCTCTGGTGGGGAGAGACATAATATGGCGGCGGATCACTTCATCCCCCATGAGGTCAGAAACCTCTGAACGGCCATCCAGGGACCCAGGGGAGGCAGGGGGGGGCTGAATCGCTCACCGATCCTGGGGAGGGCACCGGAGAGGCCATGGAAGACGTTCCCTTCGGCTGGAGAGATGCTGCTGTGGCAGGCTGAGAGGATTTCCCAGCCCTCTGATTTCCCAGTCGGTGCCATGTTGGATCCGTCGCGGCCTTGTCCGCGGGGGCCTGGGAAGTAATGTTCCAGCTGTCCCTGCCGCGATTTAGTGCCCTGTGGCGGTCGGGAAGACTGCCGTGAACGCTGGGTCATGGATCCCGGTGCCGGTAGCCGTTTTTCCCCGCTGAAGCTTGCGATGTAAGCGGCAATGGAGCGGAGCCGAGGTGAAGCACTTACTCCTCCATGGTCAGGACACGCCCCCGTGGCTCTCCCTTTTGCCCTGGCGTCAGCACCCCGAGTCTTCCCCAAGGTGTTAGCTCCAATTCTGGCGTTGTTAAGGCAACGTGGGATTTTTGTTTACCTAGACAACCTTCTTCTGAGAGCAGCTTCCACCTCAGAATTAAGGGAGGATGTAGCAAACACCATACAGACTCTCCGGGAGTTTGGTTGGGTGCCGAATCTAAAGAAGTCGGTGTTTGTGCCGACTCGATGCCTGGAGTACCTAGGCTTACTGCTGGACTCCTTAGGAGCGAGGGTTTTTCTCCCTTCAGACAAGCTGCAGACTCTTCAAGCTGCGGTGAAGTTGTTGGTGAACCGCAGGTGGTCGTCGCTGCTCTTCTGCATGCGAGTTCTGAGCCTCATGGTTGCCACTTTTGAAGCAGTACCGTATGCTCAATTTCACACTCGAGTCCTGCAAAAGGAGATTTTGTCAAAATGGGACAAATTTCCGTTATCCCTGGATTGTCAAATTTGGGTGACCCAGCTAGTCAGGGATTCCCTTCTCTGGTGGCCGAGGTCTCCGGCCCTTTGGTACAGGAGATCGTTCCTTCCTCTCCATTGGACGGTAATCACCACAGACGCCAGCCAGACCGGTTGGGGGAGTTTTGGGCATACAGTCAGCCCAGGGCCTTTGGTCGTGGGAAGAATCACAACTGCCGATCAATGTGCTCGAGCTTCGGGCGATCAGGCAGTGCCTCTCCACATGGTCAAGGAGGTTACAGGGGCGTCCGGTCAGGATCCAATCAGCAATCAAGGAGCTTGGCTGCAAAACGGAAGGTCACTCACATCCTCCAGTGAGCAGAGCGGCACGTGCCAGCCCTGCTGGCCATATACATTCCGGGCATAGAAAACTGGCAGGCGGACTACCTAAGTCATCAGATGCTACCCAGGGGAATGGTTGTTGCATCCGGATGTATTCCGGCTCCTTTGCCTAAAGTGGGGCACACCAGATGTGGACTTCTTGGCCTCTCGGCTCAATTGGATGGTGCAGAGGTTTGTATCCAGGGCAAGATACCCCTGGGCGGACGCATCAGATGCGTTTGTGGCTCTTCGGGGGCATTATCGCCCGATTTATGCCTTCCTTCACTAAAGCTCCTGCCATTTCTGCTATGCAGAGTGGAGGCCAGGGGCATTCTAGTAATTCTGATTGCCCCAGATTGGCCTCGGAGTCCTTGGTATGTCAACCTAGTATGACTGGTGGCGGATGTTCCTTGGAGGCTGCTGATGCGAGAGGACCTTCTATTGCAAGGTCCGATACTTCATCCTGCTTTTCCGTTGCTGGTTTTAACGGCATGGCTGTTGAAAGCCAGGTACTAAGGGACGAGGTCTGTCAGACTCAGTAATTTCCACTATGCTGAAGGCACAGAAGTAAACTTCTCTGAAGATTTACCATCGTACATGGAAGGCTTACATCTTCATGTGTGAGGAGATGGGTTGGTGTCTGCACACATACTCAGCTTCGGGGATCCTGCTGTTTTTGCAGCGAAGAATGGATCGGAAACTTGCTTTGAGTGTCTTTTTCCAACATCCCTTGGCAACTCACTTATTGGTGAGTACTTTTGTGCGAGGGGCTCGACACGTAGTCCCTCCGGTTCCACCACCGCTACCTCCGTGGGATCTGAACGTGGTGCTATCAGCGCTTCAGAAACCGCCGTTTGAAAATATTAGGGAGATTCCTTTTGTTAACTCTTTCTCAGAAAGTAGTCTTTCTAGCGGCTATTACATCTCCCAGGAGGGTTTCAGCCTTGTCATGCAAGTCTCCCTACCTGGTCATCCACAAGGATAAGGTGGTGCTAAGTCCGCAGCTCTCTTTTCTTCCAAAGGTGGTTTCAGCATTTCATCTGAATGAGGACACCGTGTTACCATCCGTATGTCCTAAGCCGACACATTTGAAAGAAGTTGCTTTACATTCCCTGGATGTTTGTCTCTTTGGCTGGTCCAAAGAAAGGTCTATCGGTCTCGTCAACCACCATTTCTCAGTGGATCAGACAGATCGTGGTTCCTGCCTATGACTTAAAGGGTTGGGTGCCCCCTTTTCCTGTCACAGCTCATTTCACCAGGGCAATTGGAACCTCCAAGACTTTCCGACATCAAGCGTCTGTCTCCCAGGTGTGTAAGGCGGCAACTTGGTCGTCCGTTCACACTTTCACAAAATTCTACAAAGTTGACATCGGATGCTTGCTTTGGCTGCAAGGTTTTGCAGGCAGCTGTGTAGGTTGCAATTCACACTTTCATTAAGTTACAAATTTGTTGTGAACGCATCTTAGATGCATAAGTTGGCCGCAGGTTTTGTTGGCGGCCATTTAAGGTGGCAACTCCTCTGTTGAGGTGTTCCTCTTGTTGTGGGTGAAGTGTGTTGTGCGTTTTTGCCATTTCCACCCCTCGTTTTTTGACACTGCTTGGGGATGTCCCTAAGGTCAAGAATTGAAGGAGCTGTGTCAATCAATGAACTCCAGAGAAAAGGATTTTACAGGGAGTACAAAAACGTTTTTTTTTACGCCCAATATCTTCCACAGTTTAGTCATTACTTCACTAGTGAAATGTGTACCCCTATCAGATTCTATTCTTTTCTCTGGGGAAGGCCGAAGCATGAAAATCTATAATTTATCAAAAGGGCAGCACATGTGTCGGCACTGTTTTGGTGCTGAAATACACTCAACATATTTGGTAAACAAACATGTCACGGTTAACATATATTGATTCCTTAGAAGATTTAGTTACATAGCTAATGAAATTAATTTGAAGGTCTGACCAAGGCATGCATATCCCCCTTTTCTGAAGGGGTGCCCTATGGGTGGGCAAAGCTGGTTGAAATTGAGGACATATTAAGCAGCCTTGGCAGTATGCTTTTACATCATGCAGCATATGAGGCCAGTAAGCGTAATCTTGGAGAATCTGATTTTTTTTTTCCTCTGCAGTGCCCAGACGTGGGGGCATCATGGACAGGCTGTAGCATTAAACCTTTGAATTTAAGTGGCACTAACCATTGTTGGATACCCCCTTTTGAGGTGCGGATCACCAATCCCTGGGATTTGGATTTCATTAATGTATGTAAGTCTTTCTTACTAGGAAAATTTTCTTGACTAAGGGGATTCTGGTCTGGGCGTTCTAAATGGTTAGAAAACAAGCCACTTATTGGGTCTTCCTTTTGGGCTGTGATTAAATCTTCACTGTGGTTTTTATGACACCATTGCAATACATTTGAATCATCTGTCATTTTAGCTTGTTGTCTAGTCACAGCTTCTAACTGTACCGAACCTAAGAGATTATCTATATCTAGCAACTCCTTCTTTTGCTAGGGTATGGGCCTGATCATTCCCTTCCTTTTCTTCACCTTGGACTTTGGAGTGACCCTTGGTTTTTTTAAAATAGAGTTATCTTGTGTTCCCTTACCAATTGGTCGATTTGACAAAACAACTTACCAAGCTTGACATGTTTATGGTTACTTTTTACCATGTTGTTCCTTTTTCCATCATGGAAGATGCGCAACTAAACTATCCCTGGCATAATTTGAATCGGTGATGATGGCAAATTCTTTAATGCGGTAATCTATGGCCATCTCAGCAGCTTTCAGGATTGCAGCGAGTTCAGAAACTTGACTGCTTCTTGGACCAAGCTTGTATCCCACAGAGTTTGGAGCTACACCTTGGGACCATATGATCCCAATAACGGCCACAGTTGTTGTGTATGTCCGTGTATGTCCGTGGTCCCAGTGCAGGGATCAGGGGCAGAACAATCATGCAGCTCATCAAGGCCCTGGGCCACTGGACTTTTCTTGTTCTGTTTGTATAGAATTTCCAGGGGCCACCCTTGCAAGGACAGAGTCCAAGCAGTGATGCAGCTATTAGACACATTTCCATCCCTGATGCGTTCACTCTTTCACCTTGAATATAACTGCATAAATTCTGTAATGCCCAGACAGTGGACAATAAAGCTTTTTCGCAGTCAGAAAACGTAATCTCAACTGAGCACAGTGTTTTACTGACATAGGTGATAATCTTACTGACATTCTTTTGTTTTTTGGTAAAGAATGGAACTCATACTCACCAGCATGTACCCTGATTCAAGGAAAAATGGTTTACTTCCTTCTGGATATGCAAGGCAGGGGGCTTGGGTGAGTCGTACCTTCAGTTCCTTCACCGCGTCTGCTTGTTCCTTGCCCCATGACCATTCAGTGTCTTTCTTCAGCAGATGAAGTAACGGTTTGCTAATCTCTTTGCTAATTTTCGATGAACTTGCGTGAATAGTTAACAATTCCTAGAAACCATCTTAATTCCTTAAGATTAGTAGGGACCTTACAGTTAAGTACTGCCTTAACCTTTTTCTTTTGGGGATTTAAACCTTCTGAGGTAACTTCACGGCCTAAGAAATTTACCCGGGTGTGGCACCACTGTGCTTTCTGAATGGATAACTTCACTCCGGCTGTCCTTAACTGGCCCAAGATATGTCGAAGTTCTGTAAGGTGCTTGGTCATAACAGTACTTTTGATGAGGATGTCATTGACATATGCCAATGTTCCTCACTCAAAGGCATTTAGCACAGCCTTTTGCGTGAAGATGGCAAATTCATGGCCAGAATTAATATAGAAGAAAGGCATACGCGCCCAGCAGTGCTGTTGGTTTCCAAAACTGAAGTCCAGTTTATACTGATCTTCTTCGATGACTTTTATGGTCCAGTACCCCTGGGCACAGTCAAGAGCCGAGAATACTTGGGATCCCTGGAGTTGGGCAAGGCACTGGTCTATGTAGGGTACAGGCCATCCTGACATGTAGACACATTTGTTGAGTCGTTGGAGATCAGCGCACAAGCGCCACTGTGCATTGGGTTTAAAAATCCTCAGGATGGGGAGATTGTACGAGCTGTGAATGGGCTTAATTATACCCTGTTCATGTAACTTTCTAATGATCTCAGCGAGATACTCATAGGAGTCTGAGGATCGGTCTGGATCAATGGCGTCCCTAGGGCAATGTCTTTTTGTTTGCATTTGTAGGGGATGTGCCGCATCTTACTCAGGCCGCTGCTGGAGTAACAGTTTCTATTGAGAGGGAGAGCATCCCCAGTCAGCTCCTGCGTGTGATTCCTCCCCTCTCCCTCTGCTCGCTGACACTGCATAATGCGAATGCTCACACAAACACGGCTGTCCGATCTGCTCCTTCCCCTGCATCCTCATTGGCAGGGAGAAGAGCGAGTTGCAGTAAGGACTCCACCAGGACTCGGTTTCTGAAAAAACAGACTGATTTCTCTCGTCATTAGGACAGGAGGACCAGCCTGTAAATTCCAAGAGTTGTGACTGCAAGCTGAGCCGAATGTCAGTCTATGACCCTCTTTCACAGCCTCTCTCCTCATGTACGTTAGAGCAGAGATGAATACAGCTCCTCCTCCTCCCCCCGCCCCTGTTCCTCCTGAGTCTACCAGTCCCGCCCACACTATCCCCAGCGTGCAGCTATAATATCTGAAGAGAGGGGATGTGTGGGCGGGAAATATGAAAAGCGACAGCATTCCTGGCTGTGTGTCAACAATGATGCCTAAGCCTTGACTTGTGGGTAAGTGTGTGCACTGCAGTACAGTGATTACAGTGAACTGCGTTATCTCCATCCCTTCTCTCCCCCATCTGTCCCTCTCCCTCTCCTGTTTTTTCAGGACCTTCACAATTTACTTTCACTTTCAGTTAGGCAGGTAATATATGGTGCAAATGTATTTCCTGCATCCAGAGATTGAAGGAAAGAAACTTGCATAATTCCCCCCCATCAACACAGACAGTGGTGACGGGGAATCCTTCCTGCCCAGCAATTGTATTCTCCCAACAAACAGTGATTTATCACTAGTGGCTATAGCAACCCTTAGTGATAATCATAAGCGTATCTGGCAGGCTGGTTGTACCAAATTTGATCGATCAACTTGGTACATTCAGCCTGCCCATTAATGGTTCAAATCTCAGCCAGTTCCTGCTGAACCAGCTGGGACTTAAACTGTCTATGGCTGGTCTTAGCACTTAGGTAGTCATACATTGATCACTTTTTTCATTCAACTAGTAGGTGAATGGAAAAAAAAAAAAAAGAAGTGATCCAATTCTCCCATCTACACATTATAGGTGGTTGGGGGAATCCTCCCAGTGTGGACCAGTGGTGGAACTACCAGGGCTGCTGTCCTGTCCCAGCTATTCACAGCTCTGGTCTCTGTCTCCATGGCAGCGGTGGCACATTGGAACCCAGTGCTGGTTACTTTATGGGGCCAGCACAATTTGTTGTTAGAGATGGGCTGGGCATGTTCAAAATCCCACATGCCCAAGCCCGCCAGGAAGCCCACACTGCACAGCGCTAATCAAAAGCAGTGAGACATTTCCCGGTCCGCAGCTGCACAGATCAGGAATGTCTCACTGCCTGTGATTAGCCGTGTGCAGTCTTGGCTTCCTGGCAGCATCGGGCATGTGGGATTTCAAACACACATGAGCCCATCTCTAATGGTTGTAGAGTAGACAGTTGACCGCCCTGCAGGTTGATTAGCAGCAGTGCAGCCTTCTCTGACATGCTGATCGGGATGCAATCCAGGTGATGCTCCTAGTCAAATCCTAGTGTTAAATATCATAGTGATTTTATTGATCAAAGCCCACACCTTACAGGCATAGAGCCCACATGGCTGCTGAACATATGGTTGATGTGGTTGTACTCTTGATGCTAATAAATACTGTGTTTATTAGATCTGACTGGGAGCATCACTTGGATCACATCCTGATCAGCATTATTGCTGCTAGGTGACCAGCTGCTAGGTGACCAGCTGGGGGCTTGGCTCTCTACAACCAATAGTGCCAGCCTTCCCCTGCATGCACCCATCAGCACTAGGTCCTAATAGACTGCCACCACTGAGACAGGAGACAGATGCCAGACCAGCACTGTCAATAGCAGGGGAAGGACAGCAAGAGGGGGCTGGGGAACCCCGTAGTGGCAGAACACCAAGGCGCCTGCAAGAAGAGGCCGGTTTGAAGATGTGTTGGTGACTTCGGATATGAGGTCATTCTTTCAGCCGACCCATCGACAGGTGTCATCCGGATCCAGCATCAGGGAACGCCTAGACCGTCAGGTGTCCGACTACATCGGGTTAATGGCCGGTTATGGATGCTCTGAGGAGTGATGAACCCCTGGACTACTGGGTGGGCAGGCTTGACCTCTGGCCAGAGCTTGCCCAATTTGCAATGGAACTGTTGGCTTGCCCCTCATCCAGTGTCCTGTCCGAAAGGACGTTCAGCGCAGCAGGGGGGGGATCGTGACCGATAAGTGTACTCGCCTAGCTCACGACAGTGTTAACTACCTCACATTTCTAAAAATGAATGAGGCATGGATCTTGGAGGAATTCAACACATGTGACCAGTAGACCATGTGTATGTCTATAAACAATTTTTTTAAACGAGCACAAAGACCTTCTTTCTTCATTTGGCTCACTTCCTTGTCCAAAAAAAGCACACCGTACTATATGCCCGTACCCTCCTCTTTAAAGAGGTTGAGCGGTGTCATATTTCTACTGGGGCTGCTTATTATGAGGGGCTCCCACCATCCCTGTGCTGTGCTGACTTCCTCCTGGGGCTGCTTATTATGAGGGGCTCCCACCATCCCTGTGCTGTGCTGACTTCCTCCTGGGACTGTACCTCTGCTGTGCATATTATGAGGGGCTCCCACCATCCCTGTGCTATGCTCATTATGAGGGGCTTCCACCATCCCTGTGCTATGCTGACTTCCTCCTGGGGCTGCTTACGGTGCAGGTGTCAGTGCTGTATATCACGGTGCTTGTGTGAGTGCTTTATGTCACGCTGCTGATGTCAGTGCTCTCTATCACGGGTGCTGTTGTCAGATCACTATCACGGTGCAGGTGTCATTGCTGTATGTCACGCTGCTGATGTCAGTGCTCTCTATCACGGTGCTGTTGTCAGATCACTATCAAGGTGCAGGTGTCATTGCTGTATGTCACGCTGCTGATGTCAGTGCTCTCTATCACGGTGCTGCTGTCAGATGACTCTATCACGGTGCAGGTGTCATTGCTGTATGTCACGCTGCTGGTGATCATCTCCTGCACCCTCTTCTTTGCCTACCCTGGTCCCTGACCTTCCCTCTCCTCCATTGCCTTCATGCGCTCCACAGTCCTGAATTGTCACAACAATTTCCCATATAAAAAAAGAATGCTAGTAGTTGTCGATCCCAGATTCACCTCATGCATGTGTTATGTCATTGGCCACGTGGTGGGACTATGTTTGCACAGCTATTAATTATTTTGTGGCTGCAAATTTGACCTGTAAGTTTGAAAAGTTCGCCTCCCATTGAAGTCAATGGGGCCCGCCGCGAACGTTACGGTTCGCGAACTATCGGCCGCGTTCGCGGTCCGCGTTCGCGAAACGTCCCGTCGGAAGTTCGTCCATCACTAATGCTCTTGCTTTTAGATCAGTTTTGGCATATTTTCTTTTCAAATGTTTTTATTGAGATTTTTAGCAGAGTTAGTTACAACAAGGGTTACAAAAAAATAAAATAATATATACCGTATATACTCGAGTATAGGCCGACCCGAATATAAGCCGAGGCCCCCAATTTACCCCCAAAAAAACTGGCAAACTTATTGACTCGTGTATAAGCCGAGGGTGAGACATGCCTGTCCATCCCTGTGTGTGTGTCCGTCCATCCCTGTGTGTCCGTCCATCCCTGTGTGTCCGTCCATCCCTGTGTGTCCGTCCATCCCTGTGTGTCCGTCCATCCATCCCTGTGTGTGTGTGTGTCCATCCATCCATCCATCCCTGTGTGTGTGTGTGTCCATCCATCCATCCATCCCTGTGTGTGTGTGTGTCCATCCATCCATCCATCCCTGTGTGTGTGTGTCTCCATCCATCCATCCATCCCTGTGTGTGTGTGTCTCCATCCATCCATCCCTGTGTGTGTGTGTCTCCATCCATCCCTGTGTGTGTGTGTATCCATCCATCCCTGTGTGTGTGTGTCTCCATCCATCCATCCCTGTGTGTGTGTGTCCATGTGTGTGTGTGTGTGTGTGTGTGTGTGTGTGTGTGTGTGTGTGTGTGTGTGTGTGTGTCCAGCCTACCTGTGTCCCGAGCCTGTGTCCCGAGCCTCCGTCCCGTGCCTTGCCTCCTTGCCTCCGTCCCGTGCCGTGCCTTGCCTCCTTGCCTCCGTCCCGTGCCGTGCCTTGCCTCCGTCCCGTGTCGTGCCTTGCCTCCGTCCCGTCCCGTGCCGTGCCTTGCCTTGCCTCCATCCCGTGCCTTGCCAGGATCGCCGCTCTTCGTCGGCGCCTCGGCGGCCATTCTAAAATTCAAAAGCCGCGCCTCCGCCTTCGCCTGTGATAGGCGGAACACTGAATTTCCCAGCAGCCTGTGTTCCGCCTATCACGGACATCGTCTCATCCTCGTCCGTAGTACGAGGATGAGACGATGTCCGTGATAGGCGGAACACAGGCTGCTGGGAAATTCAGTGTTCCGCCTATCACAGGCGAAGGCGGAGGCGGAGGCGCGGCGTTTGAAGGGTAGAATGTCCGCTGTCTGTCTGCTCGACACGCTGATCGAGCAGGCAGACAGCGATGACTCGAGTATAAGCCGAGGGGGGCACTTTCAGCCTCAAAAAAGAGGCTGAAAATCTCGGCTTATACTCGAGTATATACGGTAGTAACAAAAGTAACCTAACACAGTATAATGTAGTGACAGGGTTTTCTCAGCACAATATAGCATAGTAACAAATAGTCCACAATAAAGAATAAAGTAGTATTCCCAAGTATCTAATATTCATAGTCATAAAGGGATTCGTACAAGAGTAAGTCTCTAGGAACTTGTATAATAAAGTCCGTAATATAATTATTGTAAGAGTTATAAATAGCAATATGGATAATGGCCACTTCTGGACCCCAAGACACCCCTCACAGGGATCTATCTGTGTGTGTGTGGAGTACCTAGGCCAACATCCTAAAGGAAATTCAAACACAGTAGTTATCTTTTATGAAGGAGAATAAAGATCTATTCTTACTCCGCAGCTCAATTCAGATAAACAGACGTGATATATTTGTCACTTTGTTATGAAATTATTTTTAAAGCCATCCAAAAAAATATTAAAAACGCACAGGAGTTCTTTCTTCTATATGATTAAAGAATCAGCATTATCTAAATTGTGGAAGTATAATTTTTGTACCATATACTCCAAGGTTCCCATAGTTGTTGTTCCCTAATATATAGGGATTTGTCATTAGGAATTAATTCGTAGGAGTGGTGGAGTTGGGTTAATTCTATAACTTCTGTCATAGTAGGAAGAGAGTCAGTTTTCCATTTTCTAGTTATGGATAGTCTCGCAGCTAAAAGTATATGTGTTACTACTTTACGATATTGTTTGGGAATCGTATGTAAATTCATATTCAGAATGGCTAGTTCTGGTGAAAGTTGAAGGACAATACCTGTTACGGAAGTGAGTAAATGGGAGATTGCCTGCCAGTAGTTATGTAAGCTTGAACAGTCCCACATAATATGAAATAGGGTCCCCAATTGGGTACAATTTCTCCAACAATTTGGTGAAGAGTTCCCCTTGAATTTTGCTAGGATATGTGGAGTCAGGTATTGCCTTTGAACATTTTTTTGTGCCAATTCCCATAGTGTAACACATGCAGTGGCCCTATATATGCTTCGTAGGGAAGCCATCCATTGTTTAATTGAAAATTCTTGCTCCAAATCTTGTTCCCATTTAAGGAAGGAAGGTAGTTTGCTGGGTATGTTTTTTTCCCCTAGAATTGGGTATATTGTAGCTACTCCTTTCTGTGAGGTGGCATGGTTATTGAGGAAAGACCATATTTTAACCGGGATTGAAGCTCTGAGTTGTGGATTGTGTAGCAGACACTTTTCTATTTGAATATATGTAGATCGCTCAGATTTCGGAAGCTGTAATTCATTACTTAACTGAGAAAAAAGACTTTAATGAGCCCTGTTGGAAGAAGGAACCAAGTTTGATATCCCGACCAAAATTCCAGTAGTGTATTTGTATGCCAGGAATTAATGTTGGTATGATTGTTAGAGGAGGGTTTAACACCATGATTGGAGTTTTATCCCATTTGTATGTGATGATTCTCTGCCAAGAGTGTAGCGTCGCTTTCACCGTTGGTGGGTATTGAGCTGTAATTGTGGACTTAATTTTCCTACTAAGTAACCAGAATTGCATATTAGGCTGTCGCGTGATGTCTTTCTCAATTTGTCCCCATAAAGTTTTAGGAGTAGGCAAGAACCATTCTTGCAATTGGGTCAAAAGAGTTGCGTCATAATAATCCTGTAGATCAGGTACGGTCGCACCACCTATATTTCTATGTTTAATTAGTATATGGTATGCGCAATGGGATTTTTTGCCATTCCATAGATATTTTCCCCAAGCTGCTTTGTAAGGATTTAAAGTAGTATTTAGGGATATATATTGGAAGGGACCTGAGTTGATATAATAATTTTGGTAAGGTCATCATTTTGAAAGCTGCCAGGCAACCGGCCCATGTAAATTCGAATTTACTAAGTGTTGTCAGATCTGTTTCAAAATGTTTCTTAAATGGTAAAAAGTTTGTTTTTAATAACTGTTTTGTTTTGTTAGTGAGAGTGATTCCTAAGTAAGAAATCTCCTCGTCTTTCCAGTGGTAGGGGTATTTATTAGACAATAACTGCCTGGTTGTGTTATCTAATCCTAGGTCTAAAATATGGGACTTGGTTTCATTGATTTTATAATATGATGCTGCTCCAAATGTCGTTAGTATATTTTGGAGATTCGGGAGAGATGAAATAGGATCAGACACTATAAGCACTATGTCATCTGTGAACAGACTCATTTTATTATCTATTTGCCCAATTTTTATACAAGATAGTTTTGTGTCAGATCGTATACGTTCTGCTAGAGGTTCGATGGCTAAATTAAATATTAAAAGGAGATAAGGGGCAACCTTGTCGTGTTCCATTCGAGATGCCAAAGGGCCTAGATATCATATAATTTGTGTATACTCTCGCTGAGGGGCCTCTATACAGTGCAAAAATTGCCGATAAAGGGGGGCGTGGCCGGACCTCACAGGAAGATGGACACATAACAGGTTAGCTCCCGCTGTGTTAACTGCCGCTTTGCTGCTGAGAGACTTTTCTTTGCTTACCCGGTCCAGCTGACATGGGGACAGCATCGCGGACATCCTCCAGCTCTCGTTCCCGCTCACCAAGAAGTAATCAAAGCGGCACAAACAGCAATTTTCCTGACCCTTTCTGGACACAGGGCTCTAACATGGCAGCTTCCCGCCAAATTTCCTCACAGAACTCCCAGTTACCTCAGCAGAGAATACCTGGAATGCAGCCAGATTATCACCCCGCTGACTCAGATATTTCAGTGGCCTCTGCTTCTGCCCTAGGTGCTACACACCCAAGTCTTTTAGACCTCAGAACAGTAGCAGCAGATATAAAGGATACTCTGTCAGCTGCCATTGCAAACCTGCATCTAGACATCTGTGCTATTGCTGACAGGGTTCTTGTGGTAGAAAACACAGCTGCCCATCATCATACAATTCTGCGCAGAATGTCCCATAAAATAGATGCCCACACACTACAGTTTAGAGACCTACAAAGACACACAGAAGATTTGGATAATAGAGGGACAAGACATAATCTGATAATTTACTGTCTGCCATTACTACTATATTCAATGACCTGCTAGACAGACCAGTGCACACAAATATAGCAATGGAAAGAATTCACAGGGCCCTCAAACCTAAAGACAGAGAGAATAATCCCCCCAGGGATGTGGTGTGCTGTTTGGTTGATTATAAACTTAAAGAAGACATTCTTCACAAAGCGAGAAACAGGATTCGCATTATGTATGAGGGAGCGGAGATTCATATATACCAAGACCTTTCTGGCATTACTCTGAAGAACCGAAGAGACCTAAAACCCCTATTAGACACACTGCGTGCCAAAAATATTCCGTACAGGTGGAAATTCTCCTTTGGGCTCTCAGCTACATTTCAAGGTCGCACGGCTCTGTTGAGAGTGCCCGAGGACCTACCATCCTTTTGCAACACCATGGGCATTCCTCTAGCAGAAGTCCCAAATTGGTACGCTGAATTCCGACAATCTGCGACTAAAAAAGAACAACAACATGAAGAGCCTATGGAGGCACAGGAGACCCGACACCGTCGTCGCAGATCTCCATCAGACAACAGGTCTTCAATGTCCACCAGAAGACAGCACAACGGTACAAGCTCACCTGAATCACCACGACCTAGAAGGGCCAGAAGGGACCACGGGTCACAGCACAACCGTGTTTACCAACGCTAACAATCAAGCTTGGAGAGTATACTGGTTTAATCCATGGTTACATAGTTAGTCAGGTTGAAAAAAGACACAAGTCCACCCAGTTCAACCAAAAAAAATAAAAATAAAATATATATAATAAATATACCAGCCCATATACCCAATTCTATACCCACAGTTGATCCAGAGGAAGGCAAAAAAAAACAGCAGAGCATGATCCAATTTGCTAAAGCAGGGGAAAAAATTCCTTCCTGATCCCCCGAGAGGCAATCGGATTTTCCCCGGATCAACTTTACCTATAAATTTTAGTACCCAGTTATATTACGTACACTTAGGAAATAATCCAGGCCTTTCTTAAAGCAATCCACTGAGCTGGCCATAACCACCTCTGCAGGGGGTCTATTCCACAATTTCACAGCTCTTACTGTGAAGAAACCTTTCTGTATTTGGAGATTAAATCTCTTCTCCTCTAGACGTAAAGAGTGCCCCCTTGTCCTCTTTGTTGACTTTAAAGTGAATAACTCGACACCAAGTTCCCTATATGGACCCCTTATATATTTGTACATGTTGATCAAATCCCCCCTTAATCTCCTCTTATCAAGAGTGAATAAATTCAGTTCCTCTAATCTTTCCTCATAGCTGAGTTGCTCCATGCCTCTTATCAGTTTGGTTGCCCTTCTCTGCACTTTCTCCAGTTCCCCGATATCCTTTTTGAGAACTGGTGCCCAAAACTGAACGGCATATTCCAGATGAGGTCTTACTAATGATTTGAACAGGGGCAAAATGATAGCTCTCTCTCTGGAGTACATACCTCTCTTAATACAGGAAAGGACTTTGCTCGCTTTGGAAACCGCAGCTTGGCATTGCATGCTATTATTGAGCTTATGATCTACCAAAACCCCCAGATCCTTCTCCACTATGGATTCCCCCAGTTGTACTCCCCCTAGCGTGTATGATGCATGCATATTCTTAGCCCCCAAGTGCATAACCTTACATTTCTCAACATTAAACCTCCTCTGTCACATAGTCCCCAATTAGACAGAGCATTGAGGTCGGCTTGTAAATTGGTGACATCCTGTAAGGACTTTATTGCACTGCATAGCTTGGTGTCATCTGCAAAGACGGAAATGTTACTCTTGATCCCAGACCCAATATCATTTATAAAGATATTAAAAAGCAAGGGTCCCAGCACTGAACCTTGGGGTACACCACTTATAACCTTAGACCATTCAGAGTAAGAATCATTAACCACTACTCTCTGAATTCTGTCTTTTAGCCAGTTTTCTATCCATCTACAAACTGATGTTTCCAAACCTGTAGACTTTACCTTACACATGAGCCGTGTGTGCGGAACTGTATCGAACGCTTTTGCAAAATCCAAATATATCACGTCCACCGCCACCCCTCTGTCCAAGGTTTTACTTACCACCTCATAAAAAGAAATCAGGTTTGTCTGACAACTCCTGTCTTTCATGAATCCATGCTGTCTATTGCTCAAAATATTTTTTTCCTGCAAGAACTTGTCTATGTGGTCTTTTATTAATCCCTCCAGTATCTTCCCAACTATAGAAGTTAAACTAACGGGTCTATAATTACTTGGTAAAGACTTTGTTCCCTTTTTAAATATAGGCCCCACATTGGCCCTGCGCCAATCCAGTGGTACTATTCCTGTCATTAATGAGTCCCTAAAAATTTGATACAATGGCTTTGAAATTACAGAGCTCAATTCTTTTAGGATCCGTGGGTGGATGCCATCAGGTCCAGGTGCTTTATCCATCTTTATTCTGTCCAAATATTTCTGGACCATATCACTTATGAGCCATTGTGGATTAGGGGCTGCGTCAGTACCACCCCCATTGTGGACATGAGCTCCCCCCATGCTCCTTTGTATACACAGAGCTGAAGAAAGTATTTAATAAGTTAGCCTTCTCTTTGTCCCCAGTCACCCACTCCAGATTATTTTGCAAAGGCCTACATGCTCAGACTTAACCTTTTTACTATTAATATATTTGAAGAATTTTTTGGGGTTTGTCCTACTGTCTTTTGCAATCTGTCTTTCATTTTACATTTTTGCATCCTTGATTTCCTTTTTAAATATTCTGTTATATTCCTTGTAACATTTAAAGCACACTTGTGTTCCTTCATTTTTATATTTTTTGAAAGCTCCTTTTTTATAGTTTATAGCTTTTTTAACTTTGGCCGTGAGCCACATCGGCTTTATTTTTAACCTTTTAAACTTATTGCCCATGGGAATATACTTGTCAGGTACTCACCAAAGCCGAAGTGCTGAGAGCGGCTTCCCTTGCAGCTGGGTGCACAGTACCCCTGAGGATGGAACAGTGGGTACAGGGCACAGAGAGGCACGGGTTACCAGCAGGTGACTGGAATGCAGCAGGTCTACTGAAGGAAGAGATGCCCGTGCAGAAGATCTCGAAACTGGTAGAGGTAAACGCCTGCCAGGGGTTCCAACACCTGGAGTGAAGGCCGAGGGTCAAACACAGGTACAGTCCGTGAGACAAAGGATATTCCAGAGGCAGGCCAAGGGTCAAGTACAGGTATCAGTCCGTGAGATAAAGGATATTCCAGAAGCAGGCCGAGGGTCAAGCACAGGTATCAGTCCGTGAGATAAAGGATATTCCAGAGGCAAGCCGAGGGTCAAGCACAGGTATCAGTCCGTGAGCCAGCAAGGCTAAGTGTAGAAAGTCCGTTTAAACAAGCCAGGGGTCAGATCAGGAGAGAAGCAGAGTGGTCTTCAAACAAGCCGGGTCACAACAGGAAGTGGTCAACAGGAACAGGAAACAGGAACACAGGAACACAGGTGAGCTGAGGAGACAAACCAGCAAAGACACAGAGCACATTGATGCCTTTTATAGGACTGTCAGGCCAATCAGGTAAGGCCCATAGCCGTGTGCATAGGCTTGCACATGCATGTACGACATTGTGTCGTACGACGCATATGCATGCGTCGTTGTGCAGCTCTTCCCCGCAGGCGCACGGGGAAGTGCCGACGTTGAAGTCTGGTGATTCTCTGACAATACTTTGCCGTGAGATCACAAACAAGCTTTTTGAAGAATTCCCATTTCTGTTCTGTGCCCATTGGTGCCAATATTCTCTCCCAGTCTAAGTCCTGGAGAGCAGCCCTCATCCTTGGAAAATTTGCTCTCTTGAAATTAAGTGTTTTTATCTTTCCCGTATGTGATTTTTGCTTACAGCTAACATCAAATGAAATCATGTTATGGTCACTGCTACCCAGATGTTCCTTTATCTGAACATTAGTAATACGTTCTGCTTGGTTTGAGATTACCAGGTCCAACAGAGCATCATTCCTAGTTGGGGCCTCAATAAACTGTACCATAAAATTGTCCTGTAATAGGTTTACAAATTTTTGCCCTTTAACTGTCCCAGCAGTGCCATTACCCCAGTCAATTTCTGGGTAGTTAAAATCCCCCATTATTATCACTGTCCCAGCCCTTGCAGCCCTTTCTATCTGTGCAAGGAGCTGAGTCTCCACCTCCTCATGAACATTGGGTGGTCTATAACATACTCCAATGATTAACTTTGAACTACGCGCATCTGTATGCAGTTCTACCCATAATGCCTCAGACTCATCACACTCTCCGCCCACCAGGTCCTCTTTCTCACTCGCTTTGAGATTATTTCTCACATACAGCCAGACCCCTCCACCTTTCCTTTTTACTCTGTCTTTCCGAAAGAGTGCATAGCCAGGAATATTAATAGCCCAGTCATGTGAGGAATGAAGCCAAGTTTCAGCAATACCGATTACATCATAGCTCTCCTGATGCACCAGAGCTTCCAACTCGCCTATTTTGCTTCTGGCATTGGCGAACAAACATTTTAATGTATTAATATATTTTGACCGGTCACATACTATCCTCTTGGGTGTTCCAAGATTACAACTAGGACTTGCTACTATATTTACCTTGGGTTTATGTGCTTCGGTTACCCCACCACTAATGCCCCTAATATTACCCTCTGGAATATGCTCCACGCTGACTATCTCTATCTCTGAACCCCCCCCCCCATCACCTAGTTTAAAAAACCCTCTCACTTTTTTGGCCATCCTCAATCCCAGCTGATCTGCACCCTCCTCATTTAGGTGCAGTCCGTCCCTTCTATAGTACCGGTTGTCGACTGAGAAGTTGTCCCAGTCCTCCAGGAACCCAAACCCCTCCTTACTACACCAGCTTTTGAGCCACTTGTTTACTTCCCTAATCTCCCTCTTCCTTTCTGGTGTGGCTCGATGTACTGGTAGTATTCCTGAGAATACTACCTTGGAGGTCCTTTTCCTCAACTTAGCTCCCAAGCCCCTAAAATCATTCTTTAGGACACTCCATCTGCCTCTGACTTTGTCATTGGTGCCAACGTGCACCATGACAGCTGGGTCTTCCCCAGCCCCTCCCAGTAATCTGTCCACCAGATCCGTGATGTGCCGAACCCGAGCGCCCGGCAGACAACATACAGTTCGGCACTTCAGGTTGTTGTTACAGATTGGCCTCTCTGTCCTCCTAAGAATTGAGTCCCCTATCACCAGAATCTGTCTTTCCTTTCCCTTCGCTCCCCCCCCCCCACTCTCACTGGAGGAGTTCTTCTCCTGGCAGCTAGGAGAATCCCTCAGCTCCAGCAGTGCTGGTCCCTGACTGGGATCACCAATGTCACTCAATGGAGCGTACTTATTGGGATGCTCCAGCCCTGGATCAGCCTCCCTGGCACTTGCCCCTCTACCCTTCCTGACTGTCACCCATCTACTCTCTGCTACTGCCTGCACCTCCTTGTCTCCACCCACCTCTGTGCTGGCCCCTGCTGGCACCTGCCGTGTACTATCCTGGTTCTCATTTAGGGTGGAGGGGCCTCTCAGTGCTGACAGTTGCTTCCCCAGATTCAGAACCTGGGCTTCCAGGGAAACAATGTGCTTACATTTTGCACAGCAGTATTCACCCTCGATCAGATGATCAAGGAACGCATACATGCCGCAAGATGTACACGAGTCGCCTCTCCACACCCGCCAGTCATCGTACCTATTAAATTTAATGAGGATTAGAGATTATACCCAGTCCAAATTACATAACAACTAGCTTCCTGACACTGATACTCAACAAGACAGTACACAGGTACTCAAAGACCAGCGTGCACCCACAATGCACAAGTACTAACGATATACACACTACTCAGACAAAAACTCGGGTACTTACACTACACAGCTACTATGACCCCTGTTATAACCTCCTGTTTTAAACTCTGGTTTTTAACTCCCCACTTGGACCAGTTCCACTAACTCTGGTTTTTAACTCACCACTTTGACCAGTTCCACTAACTCTGGTTTTTAACTCACCACTTTGACCAGTTCCACTTAGACAGAGTTCTCACAAATTCAAGATGAGCAGGCTCAAATGAGTTCTACCCAAACTTATATAGTCCTCAAGCACCTGTGCCCAATTAAACCCTCCCCTTAATTAGTAGGCTGAAGGAAGGAAAGGAAGAAAAAAAACAAAAAAAAACACTATTTAAAAAGTGACAGAAAAGGGTATAAAAAGCTACAAGAAAAAGCCCCAAAAGAACCTAAAAATGCAACCCAGCAGTCACCAGCAGCCAAAAAGCAATACTTATTGACACTCCACTCAAGGCTCCACGCAAGCACTTTGGCTGGTTATTTATAATCTCCTAGTTCAATGGGTTTATTGCATAGTACAAGATGCCTTTTCTAGCCTCTTTACACCGACTTTACTCATCTGCTTTGGTTAAACTGATTAGAGATTGTCAACATCATATAAATTCTGGGGTTAAGTTACTGTTATAGATTGGATATGATAAATTCTCTTACACAATTCAAATCTCATGTTCCCACTAGAAGAGTACATAGGAAAGTACTACTGCACAGTTTTTAAACATCCTCATCCTCATTTATAGTGCTTTGATATTAGTTACTGCTCAGTCTGTTTCGTTCAATTTCCAGCAGTTGATTAGTCCTATATAAGGTTTTCCAATGCAGAACTCCCCTCCCCCTCATCACACCCGTAGGACTACGGTTATTAGGATTTGTTTTCGTTTATCCTGCTCTGAGGAGACCAATGAACTAGTATCATCCTCTGTATGATACCTAGAAACAGTCAAGCTAGGCAATGTTTAAATGAGATGTAAGGCATAAAGGTGGTCCAACAAGGCCCAAGGAAAATCGGAAGCACTATTCATTTTTTTTTTTTTCTTTGCTTTTTTTATTTATTTATTTATTTTGCATTTTTTAAGCCATCATAGGTAAAATTGGCCTTTAATTTTAATTTCAATTTTAGTGTTATAGTATACCACTTTAGTGGAATCATCATAATGGTTATGTCTCGTTCTTATGGATGAAATACTAGAAAGCTTTATTGAATTACACTACGGTCAAAACAGTAAGTGAGACTCGAATTTTATAATTGTTAGTTTTGCATTAATACTTGTGCTGTTGTCCTAGTTAGTGCTTAGGTATGGCTATTTTACTTCCAGCACTTGATAAGTCCATCCCAGCATTCTACCTTAAACTATCCCCAACTATCCTCACACCCACTGGAATGTGGCAGTGAGAGATTGTTATATTTCTTCCACCGTTGTGGATATACTAAGGAACGAGAATGGGTTTATACATAGGTATAGTACCAATACAATTAGACACTACACAAGTAGTTGGGAGATACTAGTTTGGTTCAAGAAAGCCCAAAATACTCCGACTGCACTAGAATTATTTTATTACATTATTTTTATTTTATTTATTTTCCTGTTCCGTACTTGTCTTCTTAGGTTAAGATAATCTTTGATATTAAGGTTAAAGTACACCAAAGACACCTTATTAATGGTATATTGGTAAGGACTAGGGATGAGCTTTGTGTTCAACTCGAACATCGGCTGTTCGTCCGTTCGGCGAAGTCTGAACATTTTGGTCCGTTCGCGCCAAATTCGTGTGGCGCTCACGGCCCACAATGCACTGCGATGGCGCAGTGCATTGCTGGCTCATGATTGGCCAAGCATGCACTGTGACCCCGCATGCTTGGCCAATCGCAGCGCCAGCAGCGAGGAGAGCCATGATTGGCCACAGGCAGGATGCCCCACACTATATAAGGCCACCAGGGCTTCGGCCTTGTGTAGTGTGTTGGCGTCTGAAGCAGTGGGTGTTCTGTGTACCTTCAACACAGTACACACCGATCGTTTTCGGCCGATTTTCGATCTTGCTGTTGTGTAGTGGTTGTTGTCTACATGCCCTGACCGCAGTATACACCGCTATATTCACCTCACCTATATAGCTAGTGATCTATCTTTTATAATAGAGCTTGCAGTCAGTAGTATTAGGAGCTAGTGCGTGCTGTCTGCGTGCTCTGTACCCAGTACATACCGCTATATCCACCTACATAGCTCTTCTCTATTTGAGCCCACTTGCCATCTGCAGGAGTTATTGGAAGTTGTGTGTGCCTCCAGCACAGCACAGTATACATCTGTATATACCCCTTTATCTCTGGTGTTCGATAATAAAGGCATCTGCAGGAGTTAGTAGGTGTTCTGTGTACCTTCAACACAGTACACACTGATCGTTTTCGGACGATTTTCGATCTTGCTGTTGTGTAGTGGTTGTTGTCTGCGTGCCCTGACCGCAGTATACACCGCTATATTCACCTCACCTATATAGCTAGTGATCTATCTTTTATAATAGAGCTTGCAGTCAGTAGTGTTAGGAGCTAGTGCGTGCTGTCTGCGTGCTCTGTACCCAGTACATACCGCTACATCCACCTACATAGCTCTTCTCTATTTGAGACCACTTGCCATCTGCAGGAGTTATTGGAAGTTGTGTGTGCCTCCAGCACAGCACAGTATACATTTGTATATACCCCTTTATCTCTGGTGTTCTATAATAAAGGCATCTGCAGGAGTTAGTGGGTGTTGTGTGCCTCTAGCACAATATACACTACCCAACTGCTTTTTTACCCAACTCCCTTCAGGCCATTACCATGTCTGGAAGGCCAGCAAGTAGAGGCAGACAGGCGCGAGCCGATAAAAGAGGGCAAGCAGGCTCTGTGTCTAGAGACAACAGTGCTGGTCGTGGACGCGGTGCATTGTCATCAGCACGTGGCCATGGGACACGCTTGTCCTTCTTTTCGGCAGCTGGACATGTTGAGCCGCAACATGCCAACGACTTGGTAGAGTGGATGACCAAGCCCTCTTCATCCTCCTCATCCTCTCTCACCCAGTCTCAGGATACCAGCAAAGCAGCTGCCAACGCATCGTCTTCCCTCCTCTCAATGTCATCATCAGTGACTCCTTCCCTAGACCCACCACGTCCTCCTGAGGAGTCTCCTGAACTCTTTGAGCACAGTGTTGGGTACATGCTCCAGGAGGATGCCCAGTGTTTTGTAGCCTCTGATGATGACACTCAGCTAGAGGAAGGCAGTAGCGTGAATGCAGAAAGAGGGGATGCTCAAGAAGGACAGCAAACTGGCAGTCATGTTCCACAAGCTGCAGCATACTGCCAGGTTTGCTACAGCGATGAAGAGGGAGGGGATGATGAGGGCACTGACTCCACGTGGGTGCCTGGTAGGAGAGAGGAGGAGGAGGAGGCACATGTCCAACGAGGCAGGATGCCCTCCGGGGCCAGCTTAGGGGCAGCACACTGACTGAATCACACCGCAGAGCTCAGCCTGTGCAGGGCGCTGCCTCTGCACGTTATGCTAAAAGTTCTTTGGTGTGGGCCTTTTTTGAGACGAGTGCATCAGATCGCACCGCTGCTATTTGCAACATATGTCTCAAGCGTATCTCGTGTGGCCAAAACATCAGCCGCTTGGACACCACATGCTTGACCAGACATATGTTGACCTGCCATGCAGCTCGTTGGCAAGCGTACCTCAAAGACCCACACCAAAGAACAAAGTGGCCCTCTCCTTGCTCCTCATCAGCTGGCATCTCCAACCCCACTAGACCCTCAGTCCTCTCTGAAACCTGCTCTGAGAGGAATGAAGGTGTAGAATTAGGTGTGTCACAGCCAAGTGCTTCCGGGCACTCTGCTAGCAGTAACCCACGTCCGATTATAGCAGGCAAATGTCCCTGCCCCAGCTGCTGGACCGGCGAAAAAAGTTCACTCCCAGCCATCCACATGCCCAGCGGTTGAATGCTAGCTTGGCTAAATTGCTAGCACTTCAACTGCTGCCTTTTCAGTTGGTAGACTCGGCCCCCTTCCGTGAGTTTGTACAATGTGCGGTTCCTCAGTGGCAGGTCCCCAAACGCCACTTTTTCTCACGGAAGGCGATTCCGGCTCTCTACCGGCATGTGGAAGGCAATGTCCTTGCCTCGCTGGACAGGGCGGTCAGCAGTAAGGTGCATATTACCGCTGACTCATGGTCCAGCAGGCATGGACAGGGACGTTACCTGTCTTTCACGGCCCATTGGGTCACTCTTCTGGCAGCTGGGAAGGATGCAGGACAAGGTGCAGTAGTGTTGGAGGTTGTTCCGCCACCACGCCTCCAAAATGCTACTATTGGTTGTGACACACCTCTCTCCTCCACCCCCTCCTCTTCTTCTTCCTCCATGGCCTCTTCCAGTGCTCTGTCCTCAGAACCGGCGGTGCTCCCTAGGCGCTCCAGGGGCTACGCAAGTACGCAGGCAAAACGATGCCATGCCGTGCTTGCGCTGGTTTGTTTGGGGGACAGGAGCCACACTGGGGTGGATGTTTTGTCAGCTCTGCAGGGGCAGGCCGAGAGGTGGTTGACGCCACGCCAGCTTAAGCCAGGAATGGTGGTTTGCGACAATGGTACGAACCTCCTCTCCGCCCTCCGACAGGGACAACTGACCCATGTGCCCTGTGTAGCTCACGTCCTTAACCTGGTGGTGCAGCGGTTCTTGGGCAGGTACCCCGGCTTACAGGATGTCCTGAAGCAGGCCAGGAAAGTCTGTGTGCATTTCCGCCGATCATTTAATGCCTGTGCTCGGCTGGCTGAGCTCCAAAAGGAGTTGAACCTGCCCAAGAACCGCCTTATATGTGACATGCCCACCAGGTGGAACTCAACGTTGGCCATGCTGCAGCGGCTGCACACGCAGAAGAGGGCCATCAATGAGTACCTGTGCGACTACGGCACCAGGACAGGGTCAGGGGAGCTCAGATTTTTCTCACCACGCCAGTGGGGCATGATCAGGGATGCATGCACTGTCCTGTCACCGTTTGAGGAGGCCACAAGGATGGTGAGCAGTGACAGTGCATGCATCAGTGACACTGTACCTCTTGTCCACCTCTTGGAGCATACGCTGCGTGGAATAATGGACAGGGCACTTGAGGCAGAACAGAGGCAGGAAGAGGAGGACTTCCTTGCCTCTCAAGGCCCCCTTTATCCAGACAGTGTTCCTGCTGTGCCACCCATCACACAGGAAGAGGATGAGGAGGAGGAAGAGGAGGAGGAGGATGATTGTGTCAGCATGGAGGTGGAGGCTGGCACTCAGCATCAGCAGCAGCAGTCTTGTAGGGATGATTTACAGTCCCAAGAAACACGTGGACTTGTACGTGGCTGGGAGGAGGTAGCTGCGGATCATGTTGTCCTTAGTGACCCAGAGGACTCCGGACTGAATGCCTCAGCTAACCTACGCTGCATGGCCTCCCTGATCCTGCAAAGCCTGCGGAAGGATCCTCGTATTCTTCGGATCAAGGAGAGGGACCATTACTGGCTGGCCACTCTCCTTGATCCACGGTACAAGGGTAAGGTTGCCGACCTTATCTTGCCATCGCAGAGGGAGCAGAGGATGAGACATCTCCGGGAGGCCTTGCAGAAAGGTCTGTGCAATGCGTTCCCAGAGACTGGAAGGTTACAAACTCCTGGTCCTGGACAACGTGTTGCTGAGGCATCGGTCAGAAGGAGCGGTGGAGAAGGTGGCCGTCTGACTGATGCTTTCAGACAATTTTTTAGTCCGCAGCCCCAAGGTATGATCGGTTCCAGCACCCATCGCCAGCGTCTGATTTACATGGTGCAGGAATACCTAGGGGCAAGGTCAGACTTGGACCCCATTCCCACAGAAAATCCTCTGGCTTACTGGGTCTTGAGGATGGATCACTGGCCAGAGCTTGCACAGTATGCAATTGAGCTACTGGCCTGTCCTGCATCCAGCGTTCTTTCGGAACGCACCTTCAGTGCTGCTGGTGGCTTTGTTACCGATCACAGGGTGCGGCTGTCTATCAAATCAGTTGATTGACTGACCTTCATCAAGATGAATCAGTCTTGGATCACCCACAGCTACCAAGCACCTGAAGCTGATGTAACCGAATAATTTTTTTTGAAATATCACATCCCTTCAAGACTGCCTATGCTGATGCTGAGTGACTGTCCTGTTATGTTGATTGTCTATCCTCTTCCTCCTCCGATGATATGTTGGAAGAACATTTCTGTTTCTGGGTGATGCCATCAGCCCAATTTTTCTGCCCCTGTTTAACAGGGGCGTTTAAGTACTATTTTTGATGCAATGCTTTGCAGCAGGGCTAATTCCTGCAATAAAACTAGAGTATATGGGAGAGGTTGCAGTGTGATGGCACCAGCACCAAAGGCCCAATTTTTCTGCCCCTGTTTAACAGGGACATGTAATTACAATTCTTGATATAATATTTTACTGGAGGGCCCGTTCCTGTGCCCATCCAGAGTAACTGTGAGGACTTATAGTGTTGTGGCACCAGCACCACAACCACCAAAGGTCAATTTTTCTACCACTGTTCAACAATGGCATGTAATTACAATTCTTGATATAATCGTTCACAGCAGGGCGCTCCAGCGCCCACCAAAAGTCACTTTGAGGGCTTACAATGTTGTGGCAAAACCAACACCTTGTTCCGCCATTTCTGCAGAGCATATAGGGCAGGCCCCTACTTTCAAACATCCAACTTACAAACATCTCCTACTTGCAAACGGAAGGAGACAACAGCAAGTGAGATGAAAAAAGATGGACGACAAAACAAATTATACAGGGGTGATAACCCTTCCCTATGTTTTCCAAAAAGCTTAAAAATTTTTTTTTTGACTGGAGCTACACTTTAAAAATAGACAGAGGATATATATAGAGAAAGGCTAATGGTCACATAAGTATATATGATAGAAAAAGTGCCACATCCCAATTAAAATTTTTTGAAAGAAAGGGGGAAATGAATAAAGGGGACTGGAGGGTAACCAACCCCCGGGACTTTTTTAAGTCCTTCTAGGGATCCCCAATCTCCCCCACGAATCTGCAGAGGCACGAGAAAAATATATATAATGTATCTAGGCCATTTAAGTGTGATCTTCATATGGCAAAATAAATATTAGAAACATACCTGGCAATGCCCAGAAGGTGGCTGAATTAGAACCAGTTGAACATGCCCAATAACAGCAAACCCCGTGTGTTGTCAGATAGAGATTAAACGAAATATGTTTTTGAACCCGAGAGATTTCTCTGTGCTGATCTAGAGAACGTAGAGTAAAAAAGGGAGACCACATCCCCATCAATAATATATATCTACTTCAGAGATATAGAGTACATAGTTCCAATTGAGACTTCAGGAACATCCTTCAGGTCCCATCAAAACCATCCCATTCCTACCTGTTTTGTAAGGCAATAGTAATGTAGTCAGAGAGATTTAAATACTTCTCCGTCTGGGAGTGGCCCCACGTGTCTTCTCCCGTCGCTTGCCTGAATGACACTGACGGGACCCGCGTCTTAACTCGTGTCTCCAGCCCGGCGGCGTCTGACGTCACTGCCGGGCTGCGGGCACACCTATAGGGAGGATCTCCTCACTGTGCGTACGTTCTCTATTGCGCATGCGCAGAGGACGTAAATCACGTCCATGCAGCGCATCGGCCATTTTAGAGTATGGCCAAAGTCAGGAAGTTTGCCAGTAATGGTCTGTCCATATCCGCACTCAGACTTAGCATGACGCTTTGTCAGAGGCAGGCGACCATGATGGACAAAGGGCAGTATGCTCTGGTCTTCTTCTCGGATAGAACAAAATGCAAATAAACGGGCATGGGGATGACCCGAAACAATTGCCACTCACCATATAATCCCCGGTTTCAAATGATGGTAAAAGAAAGTTATTTGCGACAATCAGGCAAAAAAGGAAACCTCACATTTAGAAACGGGGCGGGCTGACCAAACCCCTAACTGGTTGGAATGGGTTTTAGGTCAAACCCGCCCCGGGGTGCCCGTACAGACTCAAGTGGAAGACATTCAGAAGATCCCTTATAGAATACGGAGCTCCCACCACAGTCCACTAATTAACCATAGTGTATTACTAATGGTACAATGCATTTTATTTAATACAGTATATTTTTTTCTTCTCCATCCCACTGGGAAAAAAAAAAAAAAAATTCATCTTAAAATCTACAGAAAAGGTTTGAAGCTAATCGCATCATTGAGTCCGGGAGATCGAGTGGCTTCCAAATTAAATATCCATCGGGTCTCTCGTTGTAAGAGAGTATGATTATAGTCCCCCCCTCTTTCTCCCGGAGGGACATATTCCAATGGAAAGAAGTGCATGAGGTTATCATTAAACTGATGATATAAACCAAAATGTCGACTGATTGGGGTTTCCATCTTCTTCCCCCGCACCAGGGACACATGGTCCCTGATGCGGTGGAAGAAGGGACGTTTTGTTTTCCCAACGTAGAAAGCATTACATTGACAAATCATGATGTACACCACCCCCACTGATTGACATGTCACAGCAAATTTGGGCTTGAATAGATGACCATTTGGCAAACGTATAGATCCCAACGCATGTAGGTATCTGCAAAAACCACACTTATGGCATGGGGCACATCCTGTTCGTTTGAGTCCCACCTTCAAAGGAGGGGAAAAATGGCTTTGTACTAGAGAGTCCTTTAAAGATCGTGATCTCCTGTAAGTAATGCCTGGATAGTCCGGGAGATGTTTAGCTAAAAGGGATCCCCCTTCAGGAGATACCAATATCTCTGGAGGATTCCTTTTACTTGCAAGTGTTGTTCGTTGAATGTGGTGATAAATCTAACCTCATCAATGGTCTTTGATGGTCTATGACTATGTATTAAGGAGGCCCTACTTTGTTTCCTAGCTTGCGTATATGCCCTTTTTAGGCTTTTATTGCTGTAGCCTCTTTGACGAAGGCGCAGTCTTAATTTCCTAGCCTCTAAGGCAAAATATCCATGATTGCTACAATTCTGTCTTAGACGGAGATACTGTCCGTATGGGATGCTCGCTATCAGAGGGGACGGGTGTGAGCTGGATGCATGTAAAAGCAAATTTGCCGCAGTGGTTTTTCGGTGGAGAGTGGACTGAATCCCTCCCCCCAAATCGGTAAAAATTTGCACATCAAGGAAAGTTATCCTAGAAAGGCTCTTTTCCATGGTAAATTTTAAATTAAAGGAATTCGTCCCCAACAAGTCCACAAAGGTATCTAAGTCTTCCTCATTACCCGTCCAAATAAAGAAGATGTGGGGGGCGCATGCACGGCGCGATGGAGAGCGGACGTCCATAGAGAGAGCTCCAGAGGCACGGAGACTTCTCGCCTTCCCGCAGGGCTAATATCCCACTAAATCTTACCGAAATTGCCAGACACCCCTGCGGGAACTCCGGGTGTATGCCGTCCCGCAAAAAACTGAAAAACAACAAGCCGCAAGGGTCGCTTTCAACTTACCTCCTTCGCACAACTCCCAGAACAAGCATGGCTAAAGATGGCGCCCAGGCGCGGCGATCCGCTTTATCTCCGGAGGTCTGCCCTGGAATCTCCTCTCCTGTCCAGGATGATGGTGAGTGCCCCGCACATCTCACTAAAGCAGATTTGGAAGATAGCCTGACATCCATGTATGAAAAGTTAGCTGGGACTTTCCAATCAGAGCTGCACAAAGCTACGAACACTTTATCATTGGAAATTACGAAACTAGCCAACCGAACGGATATCCTAGAGACCAAACACGATGAGTTGGCACTAGCGCATGCGGATCTTCGTAAAGAATACGAAGCCCTTGCCGACAACTTTCACATGGTTCAATCACAGGTCGAGGACCTCGACAATCGTAACCGCAGATATAACCTTCGTTTGCGTGGCATTCCCGAAACTGTCACCGACCTCACTGCGGCGGCCATTAAAATATTTCTATCTCTTCTCCCCACTACCCCTTCTTCAGCGTTCACATGCGACAGGATACACAGGGCTCTCCGCCCCAAACCTCCCGCAGACAAACCGCCTCGAGACATTATTCTGTGCCTCAAAGACTATTTAACTAAGGAAGAAATCCTGTGCTCGGCAAGAAATTCCACCAATATTGAATTGGAGGGAAACAAAATTCAAATCTATCCAGATATCTCCCAAGCTACATTAGACCGTAGACGTAGGATGAAAGAAGTCACCTCTGTGCTACAAGCTGCTAGGATCCGCTACAGATGGGGATTCCCATTTAAACTTACGATACCTCATAATGGTTCAACATATACAGCATACAACGCAACAGAAGGAAAGGAGATACTGATTAAGCTGGGCCTCATGGAACCGAACACTCCAAACCGCCGCCCTTCTACACCGGCACCCAGTCCTATCTGGAACACACCTTCTTCACGCCGTGGTCAAGGTAGTTGGCGCCAATCCCTCCGTGACAAGCCAGCCTGATTCATCATTTCCCTCACGTTTTTGCTCTTCACGAACTCAAACTTTAATCCAACAGCTATTTTTTACCCACTTGCCGTTGGCCACTTGGCCTATTTGTTCACCACTTAACATTTCAATCTGTCTTCTATGACCGGTCTCTAGGTCTATGGCTGAACATTGGGTTTTCCCTCCTACCCCCCCCCCTGTCCCCCATACCCCCCCCCCCCCCTGTGTGTCTACTTTTTCTCCACCCCTTTCGCCTTTTATATCCACAAAATGGGGACGGCCTTCCTACACCTATGCACTTTTAAGTTTGTTACTGTAGTCCTGTTGGGCGACTGGTCTCCCCTCGTCCGCTGTTATGCCCCCCTATCAGCCACTGGCATCCTCCTTTTTCTGGATCCACTGGCTGATATTGGACGTATTGTCCATGGTTATTTTGTCTTTTTTGGTCATTAAGATTTTTTTTTCTTATGACCCCATTGCCTTCAGATTAATGAGAAAGAGATCCGGCCTTTTTTTTTGGCCCCTCATTGATCCACTTTTTTTCTCTGGGTCTTTTCTCTTTCCAGATTTTTTCAATGACGCTAGAAAACTTAGTTACATCATTTTGTTCTTTTTACACTCATTTAAATATTCAGTATGTTATAGTCGATCAGACGGTTACTTGTAAAATACTAACACATGGATTTGGTCATTATTTCTATCACTATGTATGCATTCTGCTTATGGTCTCTCCACGATACGTAATCCCCCTCTATCTTGCCTATGCTATCCTAGTCAAAGTGTTGATATTTTATCAATGGCTTTAAAAATTTTATCACATAATGTTCAAGGCTTTAACCTACCACAAAACGCAAAAAAGCCTTTTATCAATATAAAAGCCTGGGAGCTGATATCCTCCTGCTCCAAGAGACCCATTTTTCAACCGATAACCACCCACATTACTTTGATAAATCATTTAAACAATTTTTTGTATCCTCTTATTCTTCCAAGTCTCGTGGAGTGGCCATATTCATTAAAAACTCTCTATTTTTTGACCCCGAACATATTTATAGAGACCCTGGTAGCAGATTTATAATTCTACAAGGCAAACTGCAAGGCCGTACCACAACAATTGCCTCTGTTTACGCCCCAAATGTCGCACAAGTAACTTTTTTTCAACAATTTTTTACCATTCTTGATAGGTACATATCTCCTCATATGATAGTAGGTGGCGACTTTAATCTAACAGCACACCCCACCCTTGACAGAAGCAGTGTTACCCCTTCCTCCAAGGCCTTTCCTAAATCACTCTCACATAGCTTAAACACACATCAACTCTTAGACGCATGGCGAGCACACAATATCGGTTGTAAATCATACACTTTCTATTCTCATCCACATGATAGCTCAGCCCGCATAGACTACATCTTCTGTACTCCTTTAGTTCTTGCAAATTCCACCAATGCTGACATACATGTCTGCCCATGGTCAGACCATCAAATTGTGGCTTTCAGCATCTCTAGATTAGGTCTTAAGCCCACCACTCACACCTGGAGACTGAATGACTCCCTGTTAATTGATACGTTAACTGTGGAGAATCTCACAACACATCTCCATAACTACTTTAATGAGAATCAACTACCAGACACCCAACCTGGTTCTCTCTGGACTGCCCACAAAGCAGTGATGCGTGGACATCTCATCAACATAGCCTCCAAGAAGAATAAGGCTAGGTTGTTGGAACTCAAATCACTTACTAAAACACTTGATAAACTTTACAATCGTTACAACCAATCACCCACCCCTGACTTATTACAGCAAATAAATAGCAAAAAACAAACCTTAGACCTTTTATTATCTGACAAAACAGAAAAATCCCTACGTTGGGCTAAAGCTAAGTTCCTCCTTTACAGTAATACTGCTTCTACAATGTTTGCTCGCAAACTCAATCAAACGGTTAAACCGACTCACAATTACAAACTCCGTAACTCCACAGGCTCCTTGGTTACACACCCTGAAGATATACTTAGAATCTTTGTAGATTATTATGAAAAACTTTATGCTGCTCCCTCTTCTACTAAGGACCCTTCCTCCCAATCTTGGTTCTCCAACCTCTCACTGCCATCTTTGTCACCTCAACAAATAGAGGCATTAAATGCCCCATGCACAGAGCTAGAGATCTTGACGCTTATCAAATCACTTAAAACTTCTACTGCGCCAGGCCCCGACGGATACTCAGCCTCTTACTACAAAAAATTTGCACACATCCTATCTCCCAAACTGACCTCTCTATATAATCATGTATTAAAGGGTAATGACTTCCCTACAGAAATGTTATTAGCCAACATGTCCCTTATCCCCAAACCCCACAAAGACCATACTCTCCCCCAAAATTTTCGCCCAATATCAGTGATTAACAACGATTTGAAGATTTTCGGTAAGTTGTTAGCCAACAGGTTGGCTGCTGTTATATCTTCTCTCATCTCACCTGACCAAACCGGATTTATTCCAGGCAGACAAATTACCGACAATATTCGCTTGGTCACAAACATAATCCAGGATGCCAATCTTAACTCGAACCAAACACTCCTGCTTAGTCTTGACGTTCACAAGGCATTTGACAGCGTCAGCTGGTCCTACTTAGACCACCTATTACCCAAATTCAGTATCTCTGGCGAATTCTTACACGGCTTCCACGCCTTATATAGAGAACCCCAAACTAGAATCAAATTGCCAGGTAATTACTCCCAATTTTTCCCACTGCAGAGAGGCACAAGGCAGGGATGCCCTTTATCCCCCCCCTCCTCTTTGCTCTAGCAATAGAGCCCCTAGCCTGTGCCATTAAAGGTAACACTAACATTCAAGGTTATCACAAAGGCCCAGACGAATTCAAAATAAGCCTATATGCTGACGATGTACTTCTTTTTATAACCAACCCCTTAATTGCGCTCCCCAACTTAATTACTCTGTTAGATTCTTTCTTCTCTATCTCAGGGTTAGGAGTTAATTTATCCAAATGCTCAGCTATGCCCATTAACATCCCTAACGACTTGGCCTTTTCATTACAACGCCTCTTCCCCTTTGCTTGGTGCACCCAAACGTTTCGCTACCTAGGTATTCAACTTACCCCTGATTTTAAAACTTTGCTCCAAGCAAATTATCACCCGGTAGTTACAAAAATTTGATCGCTTCTACTTACTTGGGATAAGTATCATATCTCATTTCTTGGCAGGGTCACAGCCATTAAGATGGCTATATTGCCAAAATTACTCTTTTTTTTTAGATCCCTACCTATTTATATCACAAAAACATACATAGACTCTATTCAAAGAGACATCAATAAATTTATTTGGCACCATAAAAAGCCCAGATTCCACAAATCCTTGCTATACAGACCTCTTCATGTGGGAGGCCTAGGACTTCCAAATTTATGGCTTTACTATTTATACGCCAGACTAGCCCAATCGGCTCAATGGCATAGCCCTCCAGCCGATATCCCTTGGCTTAAATTTGAAAGCAACTCCATCTTTCCCTTCCTACCCTCAGGATTGCTATGGTCTAATTCAATCAAACCCAGTTGTTTCACCTCTCGCAATACAATCATCTATCAATCCATATATTTATGGTCACTCTATAGAAAGAAATTCCATCTAGCCTCCTCTATCTCACCCTTACTGTCATATCTGGGAGACCCTGAGTTTCCCCAAGCATTCCATGACTCCTCACAGTTTTTTCTTTGGCGAAGGGCTAATCTAAACACACTCCAGTGCTTTTTAACAGGATCTCACTTTAAGTCTTTTCCTCAATTACAAATGCAATACAAACTCCCTTCCTCACAACTACATAATTACACGTTAATTAAACAATTTTTTCAATCTAGAGGCCCCTTAGACTCACGCCTACAATGTACCTGCTTTGAACGTATTTGCTCTCATTCCCCTAGAGATAGAGGCATAATTTCTATCTTATATCGCTCACTTATGGAGACCACAATTGATGATAAAACCAAACCAATACTCAAATGGGAAACAGATATGGGCTTATCATTTAGTCCATCTGATTGGCAGAAAATGCTGTCCAACATGCTCAAAAGTACAATATCTTACTCGATACGTGAAACCGCTGTTAAATTACATATGAGATGGTACATGACCCCTGCAAAAATCCATTCGATTTACCCTGCAGTTTCCCCACTTTGCTTCCGTGGATGCAACGAAACAGGCACACTATCACATATCTTTTGGAGCTGTAGCCGCCTTTCCCCAATATGGCAGAAAGCCTTGGCCGTGGTCTCCTCCATAGTAGGCCGTCCTATCACCTTTACGATGCAAACCTGCCTATGTTTTTCTTCCATCCCCAATATACCAAAACACTGTAGAAAGCTTATTTACACACTCTTTATAGCGATCCACTGGGTTATTGCTTTTAACTGGCGTTCTCCATCTCTTCCGTGGGCACAAGTCTTGTCAAGAATGGAAACTATTAAATTATCTGAACGCATCCACCATATCTTATTCGACACTATGCAGTTATTTGATGCTAAATGGAAACATTGGAACACATCACTACTATAAATGCCTTGCATGTTTTCCAAACTTCCACCCCTCAGTTTTTGTCTTGCTTCTTACCCTCTCAGACCAATTTCTATACCTAATAACCTTTTATATCCCATCCTGTATATGTAAACTTTATCTCACTCTGTATACAAAATCCATTCTGACGCTACTGTTGTACTCATTTTTACATTTATTGAATAAAAACTCTTTGTAAACAAATAAAGAAGATGTCATCAATGAATCTTCGCCACATTGGTATCGAATCAAAAAATCGTTGTAAATTTTCTTGGTGAAATATCTGGCGCTCCCAACCCCCCAGGTACAGGTTGGCATATGAGGGAGCACATTTGGTCCCCATAGCCACCCCCTGCACCTGGAGGTAATGGGAGTGCCCAAACATAAAGGTGAGAATAAAATGTAGGAGATCCAAAATGAATTTCATATAGTTGGGAGGGATGCGCCCATCCTCCACTATGAAACTCTCAACTATCCGAACCCCCAAATCATGGGGGATCGAATTGTACAGAGCCTCTACATCCAAGGTCACTAGCCAGGTCCCCTCTGATAGCGAAATCCCATCCAAAGCCCGCAGTAAGTCAGAGGTATCCCGTAAATATGATGTCAAATCCTCCACATAGGGACGTAAGAAATCGTCAACTAGAGCACTTGCATGCTCAGTCAGACAGCCTCTTCCTGAGACGATAGGGCGGCCCGGGGGTTTCAAAGGATGTTTATGCACCTTTGGAAGGGCATACATTGTTGGCATTTTGGGATTAGAAACGTGTAACTATTCTCAAGTCTTTTTCGTAATGGTTCCCTGTCTATAATTTAATTCAATAAGTTTGCCAAATTGGGCATTGATGTGACCAATATGGCTCGCTGGAATTTTTCGATACCATTGTTTATTTTGCAAGAGGTCTAGAACCATATTTTCATATTGGGTGACATCTATTATTACAAGGTTGCCCCCTTTGTCTGCTGGTTTAATCATAATATCTGTGTTAGCTTTTAACACAGATAGGGCCTCCTTTTGTTGTTTCGTTAGATTAGATTGTTGTGAACCCACCCATTTGGTTTTTGTTATTTCTTTAGTCACCTGTTGTACAAATGCCCATATGTTGGGATTATTTTGTAGAGTGGGAAATTTTTGAGACCGTGATTTGTACTCCTTCACTGTATATGAGGAGTGTGATTCTGAGGTGGCATCTGAGAGCTACGGTTCAGAATCCTGGTCCGCGAACAATGCAGATGCCTCCTCAAGATCAGTAGAGTCAATTCCCCCCTCATCCCATAATTCCATTAAATCTTCGATGGCTTTAATCTCAGAGAGACTGAGGCCATCCAATGATGTATTGGATTGTTGTGAGTCTTGTTTAAAGTTTGATGATTTATCAAAAATCACTTTAAACATAAGTTTTCGAGCAAACAGATACGTGTCTTTCACCAAATTCAAAAGTGTCAATAGGTTGTGTAGGACAAAAAGAGAGACCCAGTCTCAATAAAGAGATTTGGGCTTCTGTGAGTGAACTCGAAGAGAGATTAATTATTTCAAAGGGATTTTGTTGTGTCTCGAGTGAGTCGTGGTTTGATCTAACAATTTGGGAACAGGTTGGCTGAAGATAGGAGCTGTACGAAAACCCGACTCAGTGGTGCCCATAGTCCGCCCCCCATCTATTTGGGGCAAGGCCATGGGCACCTGTGAGTCGGGCGTTGAATTGTGATGTGAGAGGGGCAAAGTATTGGGTTTAGTCGCAGAAGCCGCTTTGGCTGCTGAGGCTCTGGTGTGAATAGAAGTGTTTGATGTGTGAGAGATTGATTTAATTTGGGAGATACCCTCCTTCTCATTAGTGCGTTTCGTGTGACGTGTTTTCTTACCCGACATAGTAATTGCTGTGACCTGTGAAGATGAAAGAGAAGAAGAAGAAACAGAAGAGTTAGAAGACATATCTGAGTCTGTTTGCTCTACAGTATTGGTTCTCACTTTACCTTGTTTGGGCATAAATCTGGTTTTATTACTTCGATTAGAAGTCCAATTGTATGCCTGGTTGTTATCGTAGGCTAATTTGTCTCGCATGTATTTATTCTCTTTATTTTGTATCAATGTGGCCACATATTGTTCTAAATTGGATTTTAAATTCATTTCTCCATCTAAAAAAGATTCATGCGAGATCACTTTGGTATTTTCTTCATACAATTTTTGGATTTCATTGTCAGTAATGTTCAACTCACTTGTATAATGAGAACATAATATCTGCATCATAGTAGTGGAACATTGCTGAAGATTTGCTTCCCATTGAAGTTTAAAGGTGGATTCTATTTTGTAAATAGTAGGAAAAATTTGTATTCTCAAGCCCCAAGGGGACATCTCATCCTCTATGTATTTAAGGAAATATTGTTTATTCCAATAAATACGTGATTTTTTTTCCAACATTCGTTGGAGTCTTAAAAAGAAATGATTCATAGTTAATCCCCCTGTTGCCAAGCCTTGGGAGTGATGAAAAGTGTTCATAAGCCCATCAAACTCGCTGCCACAGAATTTAGCCATACCAAAAAAAAAGGAAAAAAATAAAAAATAAAAAAATAAACACAAATAACAACCCCCACCTGCTAGAACATCAATAACTAGTATTCATTCAATTTGCAAGGACAACCTTGCTAGGATTTACCTAAAACAGGGAATTGAGACCCAAAATTATTATTTTTTTTTCCCAGTGGCATGGAGAAGAAAAAAATATACTGTATTAAATAAAATGCATTGTACCATTAGTAATACACTATGGTTAACATTGGATAATTAGTGGACTGTGGTGGGAGCTCCGTATTCTATAAGGGATCTTCTGAATGTCTTCCACTTCTTGAGTCTGTACGGGCACCCCGGGGTGGGTTTGACCTATAACCCATTCCAACCAGTTAGGGGTTTGGTCAGCCCGCCCCGTTTCTAAATGTGAGGTTTCCTTTTTTGCCTGATTGTCGCAAATAACTTTCTTTTACCATCATTTGAAACCGGGGATTATATGGTGAGTGGCAATTGTTTCGGGCCATCCCCATCCCCGTTTATTTGCATTTTGTTCTATCCGAGAAGAAGACCAGGGCATACTGCCCTTTGTCCATCATGGTCGCCTGCCTCTGACAAAGCGTCATGCTAAGTCTGAGTGCGGATATGGACAGACCATTACTGGCAAACTTCCTGACTTTGGCCATACTCTAAAATGGCTGATGCGCTGCATGGACGTGATTTACGTCCTCTGCGCATGCGCAATAGAGAACGTACGCGCAGTGAGGAGATCCTCCCTATAGGTGTGCCCGCAGTCACCGCCGGGCTGGAGACATGAGTTAAGACGCGGGTCCCGTCAGTGTCATTCAGACAAGCGACGGGAGAAGACACGTGGGGCCGCTCCCAGACGGAGAAGTATTTTAATCTCTCTGACTACATTACTATTGCCTTTCAAAACAGGTAGGAATGGGATGGTTTTGATGGGACCTGAAGGATGTTCCTGAAGTCTCAATTGGAACTATGTACTCTATATCTCTGAAGTAGATATATATTATTGATGGGGATGTGGTCTCCCTTTTTTACTCTACGTTCTCTAGATCAGCACAGAGAAATCGCTCGGGTTCAAAAACATATTTCGTTTAATCTCTATCTGACAACACACGGGGTTTGCTGTTATTGGGCATGTTCAACTGGTTCTAATTCAGCCACCTTCTGGGCATTGCCAGGTATGTTTCTAATATTTATTTTGCCATATGAAGATCACACTTAAATGGCCTAGATACATTATATATATTTTTCTCGTGCCTCTGCAGATTCGTGGGGGAGATTGGGGATCCCTAGCGTTGCTCTCATCACAGTCCACCTATTTGGTGGAAAAGGAGGAGAATCTAAATTTTTCTCGCCTAAGCATAAATTAATGTTTACAACATTTGGAAATAATGATATACATTTATATGAATTCACCAACTATATGGGGTAAGATGTTCTTTTTGCTTTTTTTGTCTGTTTTCTCATAATTCTATCTGCAATCTCCATAATGGAGAATTATATTATTATTTGTTTATTCAATAGATTTGGGATGCCACTCATGGGAGTAAGTGTCTGTTCCCCTTAACGAATCAATTTGTTATTTAGTATTGTGGCAGCATGCAGGTAAAGTCACCTGGTTGTATCCAGGATGGGAAATATGTGTGCCCTAGATTCAGGCTTTATGCAGACTTGTACAATTAGAGGGGAAGAGTTAATGAGCCCAGCTGAAGTAAGTGGGCTCATTAAGACCTCTACAAAAAACCCCAGCATGCTTAGGGAGATGCTCCATCCTGGAACCAGTTTTGTGTTGTATAGACTGGGGAGTGTGATATCTGTTCTGTGCGGTGAGTTAACGCCTGTGTGGCAAACCTCTACAACAGAGACAGGGACTGGTGCAGCACAAGGCTGCACTCAGTTGTTAGATAGGGAATCTAAGTGTGTAATTAGAGGTCAAGCTGACCAGGATTTATTTTCATGTTTTATTTTTGTTTGGCTGTTATATGTTTCACTGCATGTAGCATAAATAAACCGCATCTTTTGTTTTTTTGCACCTACAATGCTGTCTGCTGGGCCTGATTTTGTGTTGTGAACCCATCCAGGGGGTCACACACACCCGCTGCCGAGCTAACCCCTCACAGTATTTATATAAAAACTATGTCCTGTTGTTCAATATTGTAGAGGTGGTCGATTCATTCCTCTCTGGCTAAAATGTTAGATTCAAATGAATCCATCACCAGATTTATTTAATTGGTTGTGTTAACCTGTTGGGTGGACACTTTTTGTGCCCCCCAGGGGTCTCTTGTGTGTACAGAACCACTTATGTTTATTTATTTATTTTTTGTATATTTTCAGTTTTCTATTGATTGCTGTATGCTGCAATTGTCCTGAGGAAGCTCAGAAGAGCGAAACATGTAGGAAAGAAACAATGCAGTTTAAATCGTATATAAATGTGGTAATTTGTGGAGTCTTGTAGGCTTATGTACCAACTTTTGTATACTCATATTTTCTACTTTGTATGTATATGGACAAAATTGTCTTTTTTATCTGAAAAATGTTTTTTGTACATTGAATAAAACTTTATTGATTTTACTTATCGTTTATACATATTTGGTGCCGTTAAAAAAGTCCCGGGGGTTGGTTACCCTCCAGTCCCCTTTATTCATTTCCCCCTTTCTTTCAAAAATACACTTTAAAAATGTACCAGTTGAAAATTACAAACAGATTCAACTTAACACAACAAACCTACACAGTCCCTGTCTTGTTTGCACCGCCTGTATACTGCTGTTCTGAGTATATAGGGCCTGGGGGCCACACGCATTTCCTTTTTTTAATATGGGTATGGGGTTCCCCTTAATATGCGTACAAGACCCAAAGGGGCTGGTAATGGGCAGGGAGGGCTACCCATGCCATTTTTCTCAATGATTTTCAACCATATTGCAGGAACCAGATATAACATTAAAACCGCAAGCAGCTTTAAATGACGTTATTTCCGTTAAATGTTATTTTGTGCAGGGACTGTTCTAAACACGGGAAACACGTGGCACTTCACAGGCATACTACAGACACCCCCCAGGCACCATATTTAAAGGAATATTTCACTTTTTTTTTCCACTTTAATCGTCATTAAAATCAGTGCTCCCGCCAAAACGGACGTTTTTAAAACTTTTTTTTGCATTGACCCATGTCCCCTGGGGCAGGAGCCAGGTCCCCAAACCCTTTTTAGGACAGTATCTTGCATATTAGCCGTTAAAATGAGCACTTTTAATTCCGAACGTTCGAGTCCCATAGACTTCAATGGGGTTCTAACGTTCGTACGAATTTGGGGTCCGTTCGAAAGTTCTGGTGCGAACCGAACCGGGGGGTGTTCGGCTCATCCCTAGTAAGGACATTCTGGTGTGGCAAATATTTCAAATTTTACACTGTCTATTCCATACACCCACTAATATTTCCTGTTAGTTGTTCTATATATATATATATATATATATATATATATATATATATATATATATATATAAAAGGATTCAGAGCTGGGGTTTGTAGTCCTTTCCAAAGAAGTAGAAGTTTATATAGGCGTGATACTGCTATGCTTTATAAATTTACAATTTATTTATTTATTTTTAATTTTTTTATGTGAGAACATCTCAGTATTTTTATTTGCAGATTCCACAAAACAAGTCTCTACTCGCATACACCATGTCCTGATTTGCGTCACTCATGTAGTTGCTCGGGTCTATTATCATAATTAGATATTTCGTACTTCCACACCCATGCATAGTTACACCTTTACAGGCATTTGGCATTGATAACAGCGGATTACCATGCCACTCATTCTCCTGTTCTCCGTGAGGTTTTATCCAACCCCCACACAGTAGCTTGGACCAGAGTTGGCCTGTGTTATGTAGGCTCTCTGGCCTTGCTCTGTACTTCTCCGATTAATTTTACACAGGTCTTGGGTAGATCCCATAACCTGCTCGGTTATTGCTTCAGACTTTTCCCCACATTACACCATCTTAGCCTTATCACATAACCTGGTCTATTCCCCTTTCCCTTTCCCCTATTGCCAAAGTTAATCCAAAAAGAAAGCTACTAATCAAAACATACAATGTCTCTTGCAGGAAGGCACTTCCCTCCTCCCCAGGTCAAGCTATATTCTTTAACCACTTACCGACCAGCGCACGACGATGCACGTCGACAGAATGGCACGGGCAGGCATATTGGCGTACAGGTACGTCCAATATTCGATGCCGCCCTGCCATCGGGAGTGCGCCGCCGACGGCGCGCTCCCGCGCTGGTCGGGACCCCCGTGAGTCCGGTCGCGGGACCCGCGGACTCGATCGCTGCGGGCATCCCCGCGATCGTCTCACGGAGCGGCCGAATGGAGGAAATGCTGTATAAACAACATTTCTCCATTCTGCCTAGCAACTAGTGACGCTGATCTCTGCTCCATGTGATTGGAGCAGAGATCAGTGTACACTAAATGAAAGCCCAACCCCCCCACAGTTAGTAACACACCCCTAGGAACACTTAACCCCTACACTGCCACCCACTGGTTAACCCTTTCACTGCCAGTGTCATTTACACAGGAATCACTGCATTTATATAGCAGTGATTACTGTATAAATGACAATGGTCCCAAAAATGTGTCAAAAATGTCCGATGGGTCCCCCACAATGTTGCAGTCACAATAAAAATCGCAGATCGCCGCCATTACTAGTAAAAAAAAAAATAATAAAAAATTATTAATAAAAATGCTACAAAACTATCCCTATTTTGTAAACGCTATAACTTTTGCGCAAACCAATTAATAATCGCTTATTGCGATTTTTTTTACCAAAAATATGTAGAAGAATACGCATCGGCCTAAACTGAGGGAAAAAAATGTTTTTTTATATATTTTTGGGGGATATTTATTATAACAAAAAGTAAAAAATAATGCGTTTTTTTCAAAATTGTCGCTCTATTTTTGTTTATAGCGCAAAAAATAAAAACCGCAGGGGTGATCAAATACCACCAAAAGAAAGCTCTATTTGTGGGGAAAAAAGGACGTCAATTTTGTTTGGGAGCCACGTCGCACGACCGCGCAATTGTCAGTTAAAGCGACGCAGTGCCGAATCGCAAAAAGTGGTCTGGTCTTTGACCAGCAAAATGGTCCGGTCTGCAAGTGGTTAAACATAAGGGGTCTTAACACTCCAGAAAAAAGATCTCAGTTGTTTATGTTACTAAGAAAAGCTAAAGCGGACATTGTATACCTCCAAGAAACACATATTCAGATAATATCCCCAAACTTTTCAATCCGGAGTATCCAACAGTATTTCATGCCACTAATCCAGACTCCAAATCAAAGGGAGTATCTATTCTGATATCTAAAAAATGCCCATTGCAGATCCAAGATACTTTGATTGATACTAATGCAAGATATTTTTTTCTAAAAGGCAAATTGCATAACAAACTCGTTACTTTGGCTAATTTGTACACCCCTAACAAACAACACGTTCCTTATTTCCGCGAAGCCTTACAAAACCTTAGTACATTTCGCGCAGGCATACTCATCGTCGGGGGTGATTTCAATTTGGCCTTGAACCCCTCACTTGATACGTCCTCAGGTGCCTCCTCTATCACACGTAGGGCTCTTCGGGTAATAAAAACACAGCTATCTAACCTGGAGTTACACGATACTTGGCGCACATTGAACCCAAACTGTAAAGATTTCACTTTCTATTCCCCTCCGCATCATAGATACACAAGAATAGACTACTTCTTCTTATCACAACCGGATTTGGATCTACTTCATCAAGCTACAATTGACCCAATGGTAATTTCAGATCATCACCCTATTTCTGTCACAATCACATTTTTTACATCCAACACTAGACAATCAATATGGCGAATGAATAGCTCTATTTTAACGGATCCAGTAAATGTTAAGCGTATAAATGATCGCTTGTTGCAGTATTTTCAGGAGAATGATTCCTCCGAAATTACCCCGGTAACTCTTTGGGCGGCACCATAAGTGTGTCATACGGGGAGAACTCATTTCCATAAACGCTCAATGTCAAAAAGCTAGACAAGCTCTGATATCCAAATTATCGGATACAATTCATTCCCTGGAAAGACAGCATAAACAATCATTGGCTGATCAAACTTTTCAAGAGTTATTAAAAACTAGGGAAGAACTAGGGAAATCCATACGTCGCAAATATGCCCTATCACAAAAAACCTTCTATGAGTTTGGGAATAAATCCAGCAAATTTCTAGCTAAAGCCCTGCAATCTAAAAAAGCAAATACTACCATTCATTACATAACGGACCCCAAAGGGAATAAAATAGAATCATCCAGTGGAATTGCAAATCAATTTAAACAATTTTTTTCTAAACTTTACAACATACAATCCCATTCGCAGACAGGCTCAAACAAGGACAGGATAAGATTAATACAAGATTTCCTTACACAATATGGTCCACACCCTATCACTGAAGAGGAAGCAGATGATTTAGATAAACCTCTTACCAGGGAAGAAACGCTGGAAGCCCTCAAAATTATGAAGCCAAACAAAAGCCCTGGCCCAGATGGCCTTCCAGTTAGTTACTATAAAACATTCATTGAAGTTCTCATACCAAGGTTCTTAGAGACCTTTAATTCCCTAGATACCCTCTCAGATAAAAATAAAGATCTTTTAGAAGCCCATATAGTTATGATACCAAAACCAAATAAAGATTAATCTATAGTTTCTAACTACAGGCCCATTTCTTTAATAAATGTTGATGTGAAACTTTATGCAAAAATTTTAGCTAATCGTATACTTCCTCTACTGTCCTCTTTGATTTCTCTGGACCAAGTGGGATTTGTCCCAGGCAGAGAAGCTAGGGACAATACCTTGAAGGCACTCAATGTTCATCATTGGCTGACATCTTCCAACACCCCTGCGTTTTTCCTTTCCCTCGATGCGGAGAAAGCGTTCGACAGAGTGGCCTGGGACTATATGACGGAAGTCTTACGCAAAATAGGTTTCAAGGAACGCATGATGAACTATATCTTAACCTTATATTCGTCCCCAACAGCAAAAATCAGAGTTAATGGTCTTCTGTCGGACGCTTTCTCCATGTCGAATGGAACTAGACAGGGTTGTCCCTTATCCCCCCTTATATTTATACTAACCATGGAACCTATTCTAAGCAAAATTAGAGCCAACAGAGATATTAAAGGAGTTGAAATAGCAAATACTCATTACAAATTAGCGGCTTACGCCGATGATATTCTTCTTTTTCTTACTGATCCCATCATAACAATTCCAAAAACTTATTGAAGGATTTTGACCTTTTCAAAAAAATCTCCAACCTCCAAATAAATTTATCCAAATCGAAAGCACTCAACATTTCTCTGTCAGATTCCATTGTATCGCAATATCAGTCCAATTTCCCGTTTGGCTGGGATGCATCAGCCATAACCTACCTAGGGATACAATTACCATCAAAACTACCTGATCTTTACAATAAAAATTTCGCCCCCATTTTAAAAACCATACAGAAGAACCTTCAAGACTGGAACAAAGGCAATTTTTCCTGGTTTGGTAGGGCAGCGATTATAAAAATGAATGTACTCCCTAGACTCTTATATTTACTCCAAACAATTCCTATAAAACTACCGCCAGCTTTCTTCTCCACATAAAAAAGATTATGTTTAAAATTTATCTGGGCAGAGAAACCATCACGGGTCAAATGGGGTAAGCTAGTATCCCCAAAATTGAAGGGGGGGAATAGGTCTTCTGGATATTCAAAAGTATTACTGGGCTTGTCATCTGACTAGAATATTAGATTGGCATTTACATCACAAGACAAAGGCCTGGATAGGTATCGAAGAAGCTGTCCTCCATTTACCAATGTCTTATTTACCATGGATCAATCCACAAAAATTAACACACGAGTTCAGATCACATCCTCTAATAGCTCCCACGTTACAAATCTTCCATTCGAATCGCAAGAAGCTACACATTGCCTCAGTTCCGGGCCCACTAACCCCAATTGACCAGAATCCGGACTTCCCTCCTGGTATTTCGCCTAAATCCGATGCTGACATATCTGCAGTGGAACCCGTGAGAGCTAAATCCTTCTATCACAATGGTCAGATATTATCTTTTCAAGAAATTTTAGCTCGTTTCCCTGGAATGAAGATTCCTTTCTTTAAATACCTTCAAATAAGACATTTTTTGCAAAGCTCTAACTCCCAATCTCTGTGGTATAGAGACCATACGCTGTTCGAAAACGTATGCTCCAAAACAGACCCTCAAAGACATCTCATTTCATTGACCTATTCTTTAATGTTCCCAAATGCTTCTTTCTCAAATGACACCACATGTAAGAAATGGGTTAGAGAACTGTCCTTGGATTTAACACACGAGGACTGGCAAAACATATATACACACATACATTCAGGCTCCCTAAATGTTACCACTCAAGAAAATGGATACAAATTATACTCTAGATGGTATAGAATGCCTGACCGAATTCACAAATTCCATTCTACTATCCCTCCCACATGTTGGAGATGTAATCTAGCGCACGGTTCTCTTCTCCACATATGGTGGGATTGTCCTTTAATCCAACCATATTGGAAGGAAGTCCATAAGCTCATCACTAAAATCACAACCTATACCCCAGACTACACACCAGCTCAATACCTCCTGCATCATACATCTATTCCGCAATCGACTTATAAAAGATCCCTCACATTACATCTTATAAATGCAGCAAAGCTTTGCGTCCCCGTTCATTGGCGTTCTTCCTCTCCCCCCACTATTTCTGAATGGCTCAGCAGAATAGAGAAAATAGCTGAAATGGAGGGCTTGATCTCTCAAGCGAAAGATACCCATATTGAATTTCATAAAACGTGGTCATGTTGGTCACATTTTAAGTGCTCGACTACATATAACACCCTAATATCTGTCCCTGTTTAGCTTGACCTGGGGACCCCAACTTAATATAATAGAATAAATTACATTTCACTGCTTTTATATAGCAGCTTGTACTCAATTCTGGATACTAATCCCTTATAAGGTAGACAACCATGTTGGTTGTAGCTCAGATTAAAGCCATACAGACCACTACTTTATATATAGTCTGATATTAGGACTCAAATTATTTTCACGCACAGTTTGATCCCATTAGGGGTGCGTGAGATAATATGGAATTTACAGATTGATTGTTACTCTAGTTTTTTACACCTTTTTTTGGTTTCTTATGAGATGTAGGTATGCGACTAATATGACTCCATATATACACATGTGTTGTTTAAATCAATTTTTTCCAGCTTGGAGTAATTTCATCTATATGATAGATATTTACAAGTGTGTTTTTTTTTTTTTGTTTAATTTTTATTTTATTGATCTATGCATTTCTATCTTATGCCAAATATCAATTCATATTGTTGCTTTATTTTCAAATTCAGATTTATGTTTTACTATGTGTATGTAACATGCAATTTTAGTTTTATCATAGTTTCATAGTTAGTAAGGTTGAATAAAGACACCAGTCCATCCAGTTCAACCTGAGCGAGTGTCTACCCCTATGCCTGTACATTGCACACTCACATTGGTCCCTACCCTCAAGGAGCCCACAATCTAAGGTCTCCATTCATATACTAGGGCCAATTTTGGACAGAAGCCAATTAACCTACCTGCATGTCTTTGGAGTGTGGGAGGAAACCGGAGTACCCGGAGGAAACCCACGCAAGCACAGGGAGAACATGCAAACTCCAGGCAGGTAGTGTCGTGGTTGGGATTTGAACCAGCGACCCTTTTTACTGCTAGGTGAGAGTGCTAACCACTACACCACTGTGCTGCCCACAATAATAATCAATAAAAACATTGAAACAAAAAAATTGCAGATAAAATATTTCCATGAAAGTCGAATTTTAAAAGCACTGACTGTAAATAGCCCCAATGGACCCTATCAAACGCCTTCTCTGCATCCAAAGAAAGAAGCAGAGAAGGCGTTTGATGTCTCTCAGTGAAGTGTATAATATCAATCAGACGTCTTGTTGCATCTGAAGATTGTCGACCTTTAGTAAAGCCAGATTGATCTTTGTGAATGAGGTCTGGTATGTAGTTCATCAGTCGATTCGCTATTGCTTTGGCGTATATTTTGATGTCAATGTTCAATAATGAAATCGGTCTGAAATTTTGGGGAGGGTTGGGGTCTTTGCCTGGTTTCGGCAGTGTTATGATCAAGGCCTGAAGCATCTCAGCCGGAAATTCTGATTTGGATACCGCTTCGTTACAAAGTGAACATAAGTGGGGAGCCAGTATATCTCAAAGTAATTTATAGTATTCTCCTATCATTCCGTCTGGGCCCGGAGATTTATTGTTGGGCAGGGAGTCTATAGTTCTAGCAATTTCTTCCACTGAAAATGGGACGTTAAGGTCAGAGATTTGATCAGTAGTTAATGATGGGAGACTAATAGTATCTAAGAAATCACTTATTATCTTTGGGGTAGGTGTGGGAGTTTGAGAATCATCTTTAAGATTGTAAAGGGAGCTATAATAACAGCTAAATGCATTCGCTATGTCTTGCGGGTCTTGCAATTTTTCTCTAGTAATAGGGTGGTATAGATATGGAATCTTTGATTTGGAATATCTGCCTTTGATCCGAAGTGCCATGTTTTTTCCTGCTTTGTTGCTAGTATGGTAATATTTAGCTTTAAGTTTTCTAGTATGTTTTTCAAATGTATCCAATAAAGTCGTTCTGAGTTCCTGTCATAATATTTGTAGTTTAGTTTTCCTTTGTTGTGATGGGTGAGATTGGTTTTGGGAATCTAATGTTTTATGTCAGCAGTAAGTTTCTCAATGAGTTTCGTTTTATTTTTCCTGAATTGAGCGTTCAGTTGCATTAGGATTCCCCTACTAAATGCTTTATGAGCTCCCCATAGGGTGGCGGAGTCTGACACCGATCCCACATTATATTTAAAGAATTCAGTTATCTGGTTTTGTATAGCTGTAGCATAGGTAGGCATTTTGATAAGATATGCATTTGTTCTCCATAGAAAATGGGTCGTTTGAGAGTGTTTAGGTAGAATAGTCATACTAATTGGGGCATGATCAGTCCAAGTGATGGGTGCAATGTCAGACTCCCTCACCCGCTGCAATAACCACTTATCCGTAAAAATATAATCGATACGAGTATAGGTATTATGTACCAGGGAATGATATGTGTATTCACGATCTCCAGGATGATGGCATCTCCATACATCATAGAGATCGCTTTTATTAAAAAAAAATTTAAGTGCACAGTTGGTTCTGGTTTTGGAATTAGAAGTGTCTAGTTCTTGTTCATGTATTGTGTTGAAGTCTCCACAAATTATTAAGGCACCTTTTCGGCATTTACCTATTTTTCTCATCAGGCCATTCAGAAAATGGGATTGCCTTTTATTAGGCGCATACACATTTACCAATGTAGTAAGTGTATTATCAATGGTACATATTAATATGAGGTATCGTCCATTGGTATCTACAATAGATTCATGTAATTGAATATTAACTGAATGATGTATGGCAATAAGTACTCCTCTTTTTTTCTGTTGGCCTGAGGCTGTAAATATGTGAGGAAAGTTCTTATGGGTGCATGTGGGAATAGCGCCTGTTTTGAAATGGGTTTCTTGTATACACAATATTTGACATCGCTGGGTGTTAGCCATTTGCCACATCGACGCTTTTTGCTGGATGGTTAAGACCATTAGTATTTAAAGATATTAACTTTATACTCATAAAAGGATATTAATAAGATGGAAAAAGTAAGTACATACTAGCCTGATAATAGCTTTAAACCCTACTTCCATGTGAACAATCTGTAGTCTGAAATGACTATGAATGTCCAAAAATTTAGTGACTGAAAAGTTTTGATTCAAATTTTGTAGGTTCACAATATACCTGTCTCTTTGAACGCTATGAGTTGTGTATAGGATACTGTGAAGAAAAAAATAAAAGTGAAAACAAATAAAAATATAACCAAACGTTAAACTTAACTTGCAGTGGTAAACATTTCAATGCATACTGCAACATTAGAATGGGGAATTAGTTCAAAAGTCAGCTGTTCCAAAGATTTAGTATCGCACGGCACGGCGGGCAAGCTGATAGATCGGTTTCCTATAGATAGGATTGTATTTTGACCGGATCTAGTCAATGAAAGCTAATGCCATTGTGGCGTAAGTTTCTCTGGATTCTTCTTAGCTCCGATGGGTGGAGTTGGTTCGGGGATAATACCCCATGTGTGAAGTAACTTGATGCCTTGTTCCACAGAAGTGATTGTATGGTAGGTGTCGTTCTTCTGTATCAGTAGTTTAGATGGTTGTTTCCAACGGTATTCAATTTTATGATTGCGCAGAGCTTTTGTAATCGTGGAAAGTTGTCTTCTCATATCTAGAGTATGTTTAGACAAGTCAGCAGAAATCTGGATTGTATTATATGGTTGTGGAAGTTGTCCTAGATGTGGCACTTTATATAGGATTTGTTCTTTAACATGGTAGAAATGTACTCTAAGTAGTACATCACGTGGTATCTGTGGAGGGAGAAATGATGGTTTTGGAATCCGATTGATACGATCAATTGTGAGCTCTAAAGCCGCGTACACACGGGCGGACTGTCTGTCAAACTTAGTCCGTCAGACAATCCGACGGACAGTCCGTCATACTTTCGAATGAACAGACTTGCCCACACACACCACTTTTTGAGCGGACTAATACGGCGTACTAAGTCCGCCATACTATCCGCCCTACTTTTGAAATGAACGGACTCACCCACACACGCGGAGGAAAGTCCGCTCATTTCGAGCGCGTCTCCAGGTAGGCGGGGCCCGCGAAGGAGACGTCGCTGACCCCGCCGCCTGGTATGGACTTAAAGGGGAACCCCAAATCGGCGTGGGGGTCCCCCCCAAGTCCACAACAGACCCTTGTCCGAGCAAGCTACCCGGCCGGCCAGGAAAGGGGGGCGAGCGAGCGCCCCCCCTCCTAAACCGTACCAGGCCGCGTGCCCTCAACATGGGGGGGTGCCTTGGGGAAGGGGGGCCCCGCGGCCCACCCACCCCAAAGCACCTTGTCCCCATGTTGATGAGGACAAGGGCCTCTTCCCGACAACCCTGGCCGTTGGTTGTCGGGGTCTGCGGGCGGGGGGCTTATCGGAATCCGGGAGCCCCCTTTAATAAGGGGGCCCCCGGATACCGGCCCCCCACCCTATGTGAATGAGTATGGAGTACAATGTACCCCTACCCATTCACCTGTAAAATAAAAGTACAAAAAAAACACAACACACGAGATAAAATACTTTATTGCACAGCTCCGGGGGTCTTCCGTCTTCGGGGGTCTTCTCGCCGGACTCCTCCGCTATCTTCTTGTAGCTCTTTTGCTAGCGGAGGAGTCCGGCTTTCTTCCTCGCCGCCGGCCTCTTCTCCCGACTTCGGGGGTCTTGTCCCCCTCTTCGGTTCTTCTGCCGGGCCACCGCGCCTTCTTATAGCTCTTTTACAGGCGGTGGCCCAGTCTTCTGTCGCCGTCGCCGCCGCCGCCTTCTGTTCTTCTTCTTCTTCTTCTCCAGGAGATGTTGCCTCGACGATCTCTCCGGCCGGAATGCCAGGGACGCACTGCGCGGCCACTTATATAGGGACAATGGGGCGGTGTCACATGGCTTTATGTCACATGGGTTGATGTCACATGGGGACTATGACATCGTAAGGGGGCGGGGTCACCATGTGACACCAACCCATGTGACATAAAGCCATGTGACACCGCCCCATTGTCCCTATATAAGTGGCCGCGCAGCGCTTCCCTGGCATTCCGGCCGGAGAGATCGTCGAGGCAACATCTCCTGGAGAAGAAGAAGAAGAAGAAGAAGAACGGAAGGCGGCGGCGGCGGCGACGGCGACGGCGACAGAAGACCGGGCCACCGCCTGTAAAAGAGCTATAAGAAGGCGAGGTGGCCCGGCAGAAGAACCGAAGAGGGGGACAAGACCCCCGAAGTCGGGAGAAGAGGCCGGCGGCGAGGAAGAAAGCCGGACTCTTCCGCTAGCAAAAGAGCTACAAGAAGATAGCGGAGGAGTCCGGCGAGAAGACCCCCGAAGACGGAAGGCCCCCGGAGCTGTGCAATAAAGTATTTTATCTCGTGTGTTGTGTTTTTTTTTGTACTTTTATTTTACAGGTGAATGGGTAGGGGTACATTGTACCTCATACTCATTCACATAGGGTGGGGGCCGGTATCCGGGGGCCCCCTTATTAAAGGGGGCTCCCAGGTTCCAATAAGCCCCCCGCCCGCAGACCCCGACAACCAACGGCCAGGGTTGTCGGGAAGAGGCCCTTGTCCTCATTAACATGGGGACAAGGTGCTTTGGGGTGGGGGGGCCGCGTGGCCCCCCTTCCCCAAGGCACCCCCCTTGTTGAGGGCACGCGGCCTGGTACGGCTCAGGAGGGGGGCGCTCGCTCGTCCCCCTTTCCTGGCCGGCCGGGTAGCGTGCTCGGACAAGGGTCTGTTGTGGACTTGGGGGGGACCCCCACGCCGATTTTTTTTCGGCGTTGGGGTTCCCATTTAAGTCCATACCAGGCGGCGGGGCCAGCGACGTCTCCTTCGCGGGCCCTGCCTACCTGGATACCCGCTCGAAATGAGCGGACTTTTCTCCGGGCGGGAAAAGTCCGCTCATTTCAAAAGTACGGCGGACTGGCATACACACGGGCGGATTGTCCGCCGAAATGCGAGTCCGACGGACAGTATTACGGAAATTCCGAAATACTTAGTCCGCCAGACTGTACGCTGAAAAAGTCCGCTGAAGCCCACACACGAGCGGACTGTCCGCTGAAATGTGTTTCGGCGGACTAATTGGGTGTCCAGAATAGGCTGGTTATTAGTGGGGAATGCGGCTATAGGCGAAGCTATAGGAGTTATGACTGTGTTATCTTGACTAATATGAGGTATTTTATGGCTTACCTCCTGGTCTGTGAAATCCAGTTTGATACGAGTTTTAGCCGGGCTGTGACATGTAGGGCTGAGGCAATCTTCCTCATGAGGAGATTCCAGATGTGTTTTGTGAGATGATTCTTCTAGAGCAGCATCAGGCATGTCAGTGTAGTGCGCTCTCCCTGAGGAGGCCGTTGCTGGTACAGCAGCTGTGAGAGGATCTGCGCCATCTTTTTTTCTCCTTCCCGCTGACTGAGAGGAGAATGTCATTAGTTTTTTCATTTTCCGTTCGTCTTTCCGCTTTTTCGACATCACCTTCGGATTCAGGAACTCTTCCGTCGTCTGTTTGTATCTTTTTTACCGATATTCGCTGTGAATTGTCGCTAATATGCCCGTTCGTGTCACGGAGCTCTCTCACAGAGCGTCCATTCGGCTTGTGCGCTGGCCACGCCCCCGAATAATCAATTTTGGCATATTATGACCTATTAAGACCATTAGGGATAGGGATAAATGGGTCTTTGCTAACCCTTTCCACTTCTGTCAGGAACTGGGCATGATTCCCCCCTTTCTTAGTTGTATCCTCCCGATGGAGGGATAGTACATTATCCTGGAGGGAGATCATTTTTATTTTATCCCAGGGAATTTTAAAAATATGGTCTCCTAATCCCAGGCCATGATTGTCGGTTGGATAACCGTAACATTGGGGAACTGACTATTCCTGAAATGTATTTCTAGGGAACCAGGTGGCAATGTCGCCAGGAATGGGTAGTTTTAAGTCTTTCATATTTAATTGGGAAATTGACCTGTGACCACATCACTTGATTCACACAGTCCACAATTATGTTGAGCCTCTTATGGAGATCCATCTCAATTATCATGTGATGGCGTGGAAGATTTGCAATAATAATAGGCCTTATTGCCCAATTTCCTTAATGCCTAATTTAAGTTTAAGCCAGGCAGTACCCATGACTTGCAGTGGCTCTCCCCCCCAGCAATCAAAGTTTCTAAGTTTTGGTTTGTTGGGCACTGAATTTATTGCTTCATTAAACTGTTCCTGCGACAGGATGGTGGCTTGGGATCCTGTGTTAATTAAACATGAAATGGGATGATCATCGGCCTCATGTAGCTTTACAGTAGTGAAATATCTTCAAATTCAGTCAACTCACACATGAAATTAGCATGATTGAGGATATGTGGGCTTTCCTATAATTTACAGTTGGCATTTATCTCACCGCATGTCAAAGCTTCTTTGCGCTTATGATTCCTGCCAGATGGCCTGTGGGGCCTACCCGAGACAGAAGCATCACGGAGGTGATAACTCTCTCTGACTAACCAAACCAGGGAACGTCCTTTCTTAAAATCCAAAAAATACGAGTATCGCCTCTCGTACAAATATGTAATCACCAAGTACCATCATCCACAATTCTTAGTATTGAGAAATTGTTTGGTGTGGGGGTACTGGGGCAGCCATTCGCGCTAGCCTTCTAGACAAAACCCAAATCAAAATAATATTACTTGGACTATACCGGTACTTTAAAGTCAGACAAAAATATAATTTTAAGATTTACTAATGTTTAATAAATACATAAAAGAACAAACAATACACAGAACATCCTTATTAAAATATGAATCATTGTACACCACAATATAAATGTTGTTTATAGATACTCAAAAAGAGTTTGATTCTAGTGGCGTACAGGGTCTCCTCTACTAGTTTCGCGGGACAACCGCTTCTTCAGGAGGATATCTATATAAAGTGTAATAGACAATATAAAAGCCATTAACAGTTGGACAAAAATAATATAGAAGAATCGAAACATCCATTAACAATCAGTATAAGTCATTACATAGGGAAGATGAAGAGGTCGACTCACCCAAGATTCAAAAGATAGCTTTAAGAACAAAAGACAGACCCCTATATTCCCCCTACGGCGGACATGGGGGATTGGTTAGGCGGCTCCAATGAAGAAGATAGATATTTGATTAATGACAATAGAAGAAAAAAAAAAAAGGAAAAAGGGGGGGGGGGGAGGGGGATGGGGTTTGGGGGGAAAAAAAACATTTAATTATTTTTCCTTTCCATTGCTATAATCAAAGCTTACCAAAAAGATATAAATTTACCAAGTCGTAGTATATGTGACCTCCAAGGTTATAGCCATTTAGGTATTAAGTTGCAAATAGACTGATAAATTCACATAAATCCAATCAGCAGGAAAGTGGATTGCAGGTTAATCTATAAATAAGGAAGTAACTGGAATTAAAAGATATACCCATCATTGGATGAATAAATATAAGACTAGGTTCTTTGGGAGGCATTTACCTGATGGTGCGGTTCAAAGCCTTCAGTCCTCAGAGCGATCTCTCCTAACCTGCCCACCCAGCGGTCAAATGGCCGCTATATGGGCTCCCTGATGCACACCACGCCAGACGCCCACCGGCGGGAAGCCGGCGGCATCTGACATCATGCAGTCACCTCCTCCACACTGCGCAGGTGCAGTATACAGTGCTACTGCGGAAGTGCGCAGGGGAAATAGAGAGGAGACACCGGTAATCCGGATGTCTCTATCTTAACCCCTGCAAGCCTAAATACAGACAAAAAGAAAGAATAATAATGAAAATATATAATCATGCAATATGATACAAAAAAATATATCAAAGCAGTTTTAAGAATATATATCGGGACTATACAATATCCCAATAGTATGCCCTTAATAGCAAAATGACTAACAAAAAAAAAAGAAAGAAAAGACAATACATATATTTTCCAAAAAAGGTTTATAAGAAATTGGTTTCCCTCTGTAGGATCATTCGGTCCCAATCGCCACCCCTTGGGTTTGGAGGGATCACCTCCAGGACATAGAACTGTATAACCGAAGTATCGAAGCGGTGGTGAAGGCCTATATGTCTACCAATCCTTGTAAGTTTACCACTTTCAGAATAATAAAGGTGGTCTCCAATTCGTTGTCTAAATTCCTGGATTGTTTTTCCAATATAGAATGCATCACATCTGCAAATCATTATGTATACGATACCTCTAGTGCCACAATCAGAAAAAGTATGTGGTGAGAGTAATTCACCATTTGGTAAGGTAAATTATTTACCTTCCATAACCCATGGGCAACGAGAACAGCTGTTACATTTGTATGTACCGCCAGGGGCATCATGTACCTGACCGACAGGTGTATAGTGACTGTGTGTTAGGTGGTCACGTAGTGAACGTGCTCTATGGAACACTAACTCCGGAGTAGAGCGTACATGTTTGGTCAAAATATGGTGGTTGGTAAGGAGATGCCAATTTTTACTTAAAATGTATTTGATGGTGAGCAGAGTATGTTGTAATAAACCTGACGGAATCCCTATCTGCGACTTTAGGGCGTTGATGTAATAGTGTACTACGAGGACGTGACACAACCCTATTGAATGCTCTCTTCAAGCTCGTATGAGAGTATCCTCTTAATAAGAATTGATCACTTAAGGCATCAGCCTGAATCTTAAAGTCTGTATCTAAGCTACAATTTCTGTGCAAACGCAGAAATTGCACAAAAGGAATACTACGTATCAAAGGTTCTGGGTGGGCACTAGTAGCGAACAAAAGAGTATTACCCGCAGTGGGTTTACGATAAAGATCTGTATATAGGGTACCGTCAGACCGTTTAATGATAAGCAAGTCCAGAAAGGAAATCTATCTTCTACATTAGAGCCGCCTAACCAATCCCCCATGTCCGCTGTAGGGGGAATATAGGGGTCCGTCTTTTGTTCTTAAAGCTATCTTTTGAATCTTGGGTGAGTCGACCTCTTAATCTTCCCTATGTAATGACTTATACTGATTGTTAATGGATTTTCGATTCCTCTATATTTTTGTCCAACTGTTAATGGCATTTATATTGTCTATTACACTTTATATAGATATCCTCCTGAAGAAGCGCTTGTCCTGCGAAACTAGTAAAGGAGACCCTGTACACCACTAGAATCAAACTCTTTGAGTATCTATAAACAACATTTATATTGTGGTGTACAACAATGATTCATATTTTAATAAGGATGTTCTGTGTATTGTTTCTTCTTTTATGTATTTATTAAACATTAGTAAATCTTAAAATTATATTTTTGTCTGACTTTAAAGTACCGGCATAGTCCAAGTAATATTATTTTGGTTTGGGTTTTGTCTAGAAGGCTAGCGTGAACGGCTGCCCCAATACCCCCACACCAAACAATTTCTCGATACCTTCTTAAAATCCCTTGCTAGTCTTTTTTTTTTTTTTTTTTTTTTTTATCATTAGTTTTTCATTGAAGAAAACAATTTCCATTACATATTTACATTAGTGTCATTTGTATGCTAACAGCAATGCTTTTTATTATATATCTGATTCTCACTTTAGTACAAGTATAAACAGTACTAATACTGGGGTTCAGATGTGTACATTTGTTACCTTTTTGATTTGTTTCCTTTTTTTGATTTGTGTGGCGCTCTTCCAGCTCGAGATGCCCTAATGGGAACACTCTGCATCCCGGAGCTGGAGTTACTACTATTTCGTACACTCTGGTGGCCCAAATCGTTATATGACATCTCTTTTCGGGAAATTGGAATCAGCATAGTATAGATTATTTGGATTTGCAGATTTTTAAACAAGAGGGGACAATAGGTACACACACACTTTCTTTAAAACCACGGATCGCATCGGGTATATTCCTACCAAAAGCTGCCATCATCCTCAGTGGATAAGGAATATACTCAAAGGGCAATTGGTGCGACTATATAGGACTGCAGTAGGGAAACGGACTTTGAAATGCAAGCAGAAGAGATCATACAGAGATTACAAAGGGATACAAGGAAAGTGAATTATGTAGCCTAAAAGATAAGGTAAAAGATGATGGAAAGAAACAGTTTGATCGATGGAGTACCGAATGCCAGACGACAAAAAAAAATAAAAAAAGAGAACAAAAAAGGTGGATGTTGCATTCTTGACAGGATACAACAGACAACATAAGGCTTTGGAACACATAATCAAAAAACATTGGCCCATTCTGCAATCCGATAACATTCTAAAGTCTGTACTACCTAACAAGCCCTTGTTTATTTAACGAAGAGCACCAACCTTGAGAAACAAGTTGGTAAAACTTTTTATAGATCCCCTCCAAACAAACAAAGATTTTCGCCAACTTAAAAGGATTTTTCATATGTGGGAGGTGTCTTCCTTGTAAACTTAGTAAAAAAAAAACGACACTTTATGTCTTTCGCTAATGGAAGTGAGTACAAGATCAATGAGTACTTTCGTCACGTATGTCATTGAATGTCTTTGCCGCAAACAATACGTAGGAAGAACCACAAGACAACTACATGTAAGAATCAAGGAACACATTGCGAATATAAAAAAAGGATACAATAACCATACTGTTTCTAGACACTTCCGAGACCATCATGACCGTGACCCTACATGCATGGCATTTTACGCAATAGATCAGATAAAAGGACATTGGAGGGGAGGAGACAAGAGAATAAAGGTGTCACAAAATGAGACCAAATGGATTTTTTAATTAGAAACCCTCCAACCCTTGGGCCTTAACATCAATCTTGATCTGAATTGCTTTTTAACAAATGATTAGGTCCTGTTCTTTATGAAAAATGTAATGTATTCACAGTTACTTTGGGGATAAAATGCAAAATTCAAAAAATTAAACGTTTTGGTAGGGTCGAATATGATATATTCATAAAACCAACAGCAGGTATACATACAGGGAAACAAAATCTCTGACTATTAGGGCCCTTTTCTCTTTTTTAAAGAAAAAAATACATCGAAAGATAACTAAATGAAAGATAAAAAATAAGAAGGTTTTCATGCATTGGGTCGAATGTACCACCAAAAAGTACCAAAAGTATAAAATAAAATTCAGTACTGGCTCTTTGCCAATATGGATATAGTCCATGTATATATATTCCTAATCTATAAATCCCAACATCAGGTCATTTTCTAATGCTAGCTTCCCTCTACCTCTTTTGTTCCTTTAGTAGATCTTATAAGAGCCTTTTTCAGAGCTTGTATTGGTTGATCTACCTCCTTTTATTGGTTTATTTCTAATTTTTAGTAATGGGCCCATTTCATTTTGTTTTTATTAAAATACATTCTCAGGGTCCACATCTATTTATTCACTGTTCATTTCCATTTCATTTTTGTTTTTCATTTTTTCTCATTTTTACTTTTTGCTTATTTTTTATTCTTATTTTTTCTCATTGATTTGTATTTACATGACTTTTGGAAGAGAATTTTATATGCCAATAGAAATGTACGGGTATGCAGTATTTGTCTATCCCAATATACAAGCACATCAGCGGTATGTATATAATGTAGTGTGGAGTTAGGCTGAATGGTCATATAATAGGAGAAGTTGCAGCCATAATAGGGCGGGTGTAATGTAATATCACCTGTATAAATAAATGAACGCTGGTTTAGCATCACACGATCGCGGAGTAACAACAGGGAAGTTCCCTCACCAAATATGGCGACCGAAGGTTCGCGCAGGCGTGGTATGACATTACACCCTATAAAAAGGAAGAGGTGTACAAAATGGCCGCTCCAGAGGACGTCGTATGACTAAACGCATAGGGCGTGGCCTAGGACGTACACAGACTCTTCCTTCAAGCGGCAGTACCTGGAGATATTTGTATACTGCGTTTTTTAATTCTATCATTGTGAGTAAGCTCTTTTACTTTACCAATAAACCTTGCCTGTTACTGTATTACACTATGGGCGGTTTTCTTTCCTCATATCCATGGAAAATAACATATCACTGAGATGAGAGACAGCGGTTCTGGAAGCAGCACATAGCAGAAATTCCTGGATCAGTGTATAGCAACACAGTGGCTGATACTGTGGAGGCGCTTCTACCCTTGAAGGGGCAAGGAAGTCGGTGAGTGCAAGATTCACCTGTTGCACAGATATTGCACTGGGTTTTTACCCGCCAAGGAACATTTGCACTTGGCACTTTAGGACTGTGTGACATTGGGGTGTTTAGCGCAAGTGGTTAGATGTATTTTCAGTCCACATCAGGCAGGCATTTATAGTTAAGGGCCTGGTAGCCCACGTTATTAACCACTTGCTTACTGGGCACTTAAACACCCTTCCTGACCAGACCAATTTTCAGCTTTTGGTGCTCTCACACTTTGAATGACAATTACTCAGTCATGCAACACTGTACCCAAATGAATTTTGTGTCCTTTTTTTCCCACAAATAGAGCTTTCTTTTGGTGGTATTTGATCACCTCTGGGGTTTTTATTTTTTGAGCTATAAATGAAAAAAGACCGAAAATTTTGAAAAAAAACGCATATTTCTTTGTTTCTGTGATAAAATTTTGCAAATTATAATTTTTTTTCATAAATTTTGGCCACAATTTATACTGCTACATATCTTTGGTAAAAATAACCCAAATTAGTGGATATTATTTGGTCTTTGTGAAAGTTAGAGAGTCTCCCAGCTGTGGTGCGAATTGCACAAAATTGATCACACCTGATGTACTGGTGGCCTATCTCATTTCTTGCGACCCGAACAAGTCAGGAAAGTACAAATACCCCCCAAATGACCCCTTTAGACATTCCAAGGTATTTACTAAGATGCATTGTGAGGTTTTTGATGTTGTCATCTTTTTCCCACAATTCTTTGCAAAATGAAGATTTTTTTTTTTTTTCTCACAAAATTTTCAATGTAATAGGTTATTTCTCTCACATGGCATGTGTATACCACAAATGACACCCCAAAATACGTTCTGCTACTCCTTCTGAGTATTACGATACCAAATGTGTGAGACTTTTACACAGCCTGGCCACATACATAGGCCCAATATTGAAATAGCACCATCAGGCGTTCTAGGAGCATAAATTACACATTTCATTTCTCAACCACCTATTACATTTTTGAAGGCCCTGGAGCACCAGAACAATGGAAATGCCCACAAAGTGACCCCATTTTGGAAAGCTAATACCCCAACGTATAATCTATGAGGCATAATGAGTCGTTTGAATGGTTCATTTTTTTTTTCCAGAAGTTTTGGGAAAATGTGGGAAAAAAATGAAAACGCATTTTTTTTACGCAAAGTTGTCCATTTATAAGATATTTCCAACACATAGCATGTACATAGCAAAAATGACACCCCAAAATACGTTCTACTACTCCTCCTGAGTATAACGATACCAAATGTGTGAGACTTACACAGCCTGGCCACATACAGAGGCCCAATATTGAAATAGCACCATCAGGCGTTCTAGGAGCATAAATTACACATCTTATTTCTCAACCACCTATTACAGTTTTGAAGGCCCTGGAGCACCAGGACAATGGAAATGCCCACAAAGTGACCCCACGTGGCACTGACAACACGTGGCACTGACGACACGTGGCACTGACAGATGGCACTGGAGGCAGATGGGGCTGACAGATGGGGCTGGCAGATGGGGCTGGCAGATGGGGCTGGCAGATGTCGCTGACAGATGGCACTGGGGCTGGCACTGGCAGATGGTGCTGGCTATTTGCTCAGGCTAATTTCTCTGGCAAATGGGGCTGGCAGATGGCACTGCGGCTGGCAGATGGCGCTGGCAGGTGGCACTGGCGCTGGCAGGTGGCACTGGCAGGTGGCACTGGCGCTGACGGCACTGGGGCTGACGGATGGCACTGGCAGGTGGCACTGGCGCTGGCAGGTGGCACTGGCAGGTGGCACTGGCACTGGCAGGTGGCACTGGCACGTGGCACTGGCGGCACTGGGGCTGGCGGCACTGGGGCTGGCGGCACTGGGGCTGACGGATGGCACTGGCAGGTGGCACTGGTGCTGGCAGGTGGCACTGGCGGCACTGGCACTGGCGGCACTGGTGGCACTGGTGCTGGCAGGTGGCACTGGCAGGTGGCACTGGCGGCACTGGCAGCACTGGGGCTGACGGCACTGGGGCTGACGGCACTGGGGCTGACGGATGGCACTGGCGCTGGCAGGTGGCACTGGCGCTGGCGGCACTGACGGCACTGGGGCTGACGGCACTGGGGCTGACGGATGGCACTGGCGCTGGCAGGTGGCACTGGTGCTGGCAGGTGGCACTGGCGCTGGCAGGTGGCACTGGCACTGGCAGGTGGCACTGGCGGCACTGGGGCTGACGGCACTGGCGGCACTGGGGCTGACGGCACTGGGGCTGACGGATGGCACTGGCGCTGGCAGGTGGCACTGGTGCTGGCAGGTGGCACTGGCGCTGGCAGGTGGCGCTGGCGGCACTGGCGCTGGGGGCACTGGGGCTGACGGCACTAGGGCTGACGGCAGGCACTGGCGCTGGCAGGTGGCACTGGCGCTGGCAGGTGGCACTACTGGCAGATGGCACTGGGCTGACAGATGGCACTGGGGCTGACAGATGGCACTGGGGCTGACTTACAGATCGCTCTCACACGCTGTCTCTGTGTGAGGAGGGAGAGACACGGCAATGGGAGATGATCTCATATGTTTACATATGAGATCATCTCCCATTGGCAGCTGCGATCGCGCTGTGAACGGCCGCTTTGATTGGCCGTTCGCGGCGATCTGTATTTGCCTGTCTCCGGGAGACACGGCGAATACAAAACTTCAGCGATGCGCGCCCCCGGCGGCGCGCATTGCAGAAGTAAACACAAGGCCGTCCAGGGACGGCCAGGCGAAGGAACCCGCCTGCTCTACGGCCGTCATTCGGCTATAGGGCGGGCGGGAGGTGGTTAAAGGAAAAACAAAGCAATAGTCCATCCAGGAATCCCACGCAGGGGTTTAACTTCATTCAGCACACAAATGAAAACATACCAAGCCACCTGGCTCTCAATTGTCAGCAGTTCCTCTGCTTGCTCCCAACAGATTTATCAATTCTTTCCAGCCCCCTGGACTCACTGGCTTCCTTAGTCTTCCTGACTCTCAAGACTGTTAGCCTTTCCCAGTCCCTTACACAGACTACAGTCTCCCCAGAGGGCAGACCACTCTCCAAACACAGGCTTGTCTTCAAGCAGCAGCAGCAAGCTGCTCACACTCCACCATCCTCCACACTCTACTCCCAACAGCCCCTCGTTATATGGGCTGTGTGCAGCTGGGCACACACCCTGCTCGCTATCGTCAAGACCCGGACACAGGGTTGGAGATCCCGTCCCAACCATGACTCTCAGGGATCTCCAAACTACAGAATCCCATCAAAACTAGCAAAACCTGGAGAAAACTGGACAGGGCAGTTTTCTCCATTTAAATGCTACACTCTGTAGTCTTGCAGTCCGCAGATATGCAAACTCTGTGTCTGTGTCTCTTTTTCCTCTAATTTCATAAGGGCAGAGCCTCGCTCTGTCACATATCCCCCCCCCTTTGTTTCGATCCGGAGGGAGGAACACCAGCACCCATCATGATGGTTGGGACACCTCTGTGCTGGCTGTCAGCCACGTAGGCCCAACCCTTTTTCTGGGTGCGCTTCCAGGAACATTTCCCCCTGGATCTTAACAGGTTCCTATATTGTCCTATACTCAGCCTTCCTCTTCTTTTGGGGTCCCTGGGCTTATTGATTTTTCTTGGGGGAACTCTGCCTTCCTTGAGCCCTCCTTTCAACTTACAAATACCCATTTTACCCTGCACCATCGGTATTTCAGGTTCAAAACTGTTTCTCTTGGTACCCACTGCAACCAAATCATTGTTTGCAGAACAAACTCTTAACAGAACACAGCTTTCCATATCATCAGTGCTTTCCAACTCAGTGTTTGTTAGAAGAAGACCTGAGGAGGGACTACATCCGACGGGACCATAGCACAGCTCCTCCTCACCCTTTGTCCAACACTCCATGGGTACCTGTTCTAACAAACTACCCTGACCCAAGCATAAACCATTTTTTTCAGGTGTACACATTACATTGTTACGGCAACCAACACTTTCTCCCACAGTGTCTATTCTGGGCCGTTCCTTCTCATGAGGCCTAGCGGGTATGGCAGTATCTGCGCCCTCTACTGACCACTGCTCAGCCGCACCTCGGACCACACCAGCAGAGATTTTTCTAGTCACCGCATCAGGCGGAGAGACCTCTGATATCTCAAGCAGTTCTCCCTCGTGCCTTCCATACCAATCAATAACTAGAAGTACGCTCACAGAGAATCTGGAGATCCTGTGCCAAATGTTTAACCATTGGTCCCACCAATTCCACTCTTGGTCAAGGTTTCTCAGCACTGCCTGTACCACCTGGCTCCACCCATTGGTGCTACGCAGCACCACCTGATCCAACTGCGGTGGAGACACCCAAGTATACAGTAAGTTCATCTTTACCAACTCTAGCATTTCCAGTAAGGTTTCTGTCATCTCTAAACATCCCATATCTAAACACCAGAACTTTCTAGGGTCTTTTACCCTGTCCAAGACATGGAGGGGCTCATCGACTGCAGGTCGAGACATTTGAAGAGACCTCATCCTCCTTGGGAGGTACCCATCATCACAGCCTTTTGCTCCCCTGGAGTGCTGTCAGACACATGTCTCACACTTATCCCTTCTGCACATGTGTTAGTGAACCGCTGCAGGTCATTACAAGTCACACTATCACTTTGATACTCAACATTATTTAGCTGTGGGGCTGTGGACAACACATCTGCGATGCCAGTGCCCTGAACTGTTTCTTCAGACTGGAGGGCAGCATCCTTTGCAGGGACCAAGACGCCCTCAACCACCGGCGGCTCTGCGATCCCCCTGTCTGGCATAGCAGTTGTGTCCACACCCTTGTTACTTAAGCTAGCCTTACCCAGCATGGCTAGCAATTGTTTGGCCCAGCTGTCCCAGTCCATCGTGGTTACCTCATGGGCGTTCCACAGCGTTGCATCACCTGCTGTAGAAGGCCGCACAGAAACCTGGGATTCAATAGCTTCAACTGCACATTCGTCACTTCTATATACATCATTTTGTGACACCACACTTTTACCAATGTTGCATTGGGATGATGCTTCGTTACCTAAAGCTTGGTGCAACACACCATTTTGAACACCTTTTTCTGGTGGCACTACAGACACATCCAGCTTTGTACACTCAGCTTTTGCAGGCTGAATTAACCCCTTGCCCACTGGGCTATACGTAGGGTTGTGGGGCTGCGCCCACACTCGCTCACTGTGTGACTCAGTCATAACATTACCAATAACATCACATTGGCCAACACCATTGTCGGCATGACCATCAATATTCTCATTACATGGAGACATAGCTACTGCTTTTGTGGGTTGTCTATGAGCCACCACAATCTCTGAGTGACTCCTGACAGCACACGTTCTCTGTAAAGGAGCACTCTTACCTACTTGGGCAGCTCCATAGCTGACCTGAAAAACTCTCGGCTCCATCACTGTGGGCTTCTTGGAAGTTTCCCTGGGCAACCCTGCAGCAGCTGTCACTAGGGAACATGGTACCAGCACTGTTTTGGTCACCCCTAGCTCATTTTCCCCAGCCATCTGCTGGATCATAGCAGGCACATGCAGAGCCCCAATGTCCTTTTCAGTCTTTAGTCCTGCGTCTAGTTGGGCTTTACGCTGTGCCTCCCCACTGCTCTGGGTAGCACACTGCAGCAAGTCTATGTCCATTTGTACTGCAGATCTCCCCATTGGACATACTCCCACATCACTGGGTTCAGCATCATAAACTGAAACAGTCTTACCAGTTCCCGCAGCTGGTTTCATAGCCTTCACTTGAGTGCGTTGTCTCACAGGTGTGGTGTCTTCACAGGCTGACTCCCCCATGTGGCCATGGAGCAAAACTGCAGCCTTTCTGTACCCACTGACGCCCCCTGTAGGTAACACAAGATTCTGATTGCTAGGAGTAACTGCAGACCTGCACTCCAAATCTGGTCGGCTATACCTCATGCAGGATTCAGGCTGATGTGCTCTTCTTTCTGGTCTGACCACTTTCCCTAAGCGGTCATGACAGAAAACCTAGCGTTTCTCTGGATTTCGAAAACCTAGGACTTCAGGTGACACTTCTCCCATCCTGGAGCATTGCTGGCGGCCCATGATGCAATGGAACTCTCCTCTAAGAAGAATTTCCTCTTTAAACTTGCGGTAGTCATCTTGGTCCCCATCCATCAAATGGTAAACCGACCGGAACTCTATCTGCAATAAGGTTTGCAGCAGTTTTGGCCACCGGTCCCTAGGCCATTTTCTCTTTACAGCAACTTTTTCAAATCTTACAAGGAAGTCTCCCACCTCCTCTGTAGGCAGCATGGGTTGCATATAGTCAGAGGCCAAGATCTGAGCCCCTTGCACTGCACCCCACTCTTTGCGATTCCGCTTGAACCATTCATTCACTGTCTCACACATCACTGGCCCCTTTTTACTGACCCTACAAGGTGGAAACATCTTCTCAGGTCATGCTGAGCTCACTTCTTGGCATCTTCTCCATGACTGGCTTTCACTCGTTGCCATGGGATACCACTTCTGAGGACACAGCTGATCACAATCATTAGTAGATGAGTTCCAGAATTCATTAACCTCCCGTCCAGCTTGGTTATGCCACGAACATTCCTGTGACAAGGGGCAATGGGCAACAGCATGTCCCCACTCACTACAACGCATGCAGCGCAGAGGCCTCCTTGCGTCATGCTGTGGCACCTTTGGGCTCAGGCTGCCAGGAACAACATCCTCTTTCACTTCTCCTTTAACTGGGGGTGACATGATCAATTTACCCCAGGTCAAAGCGATGTCAGACTCAGACGAATTCTCTGGTGTGGCTGGGGCATGTGGTGAAATACCCTCTAGCCACAATAGCCACTCCCTTGCTTTAGCAAGGATTGCTTCCTTTTTTTGCTTCGACTGTCCCATCCTTGCGATCTTGCACACAGCAGCTTGTAACAGTTCTCAGCAGAGGGAAAAAAAATAATATGAGGTTTGATTCTTCTTTCACAGGTACATAACCTGCATGCAACACAGTCCATCAAATACCTATGCGCAATGCTGTTCGCCTGGCTGCCACACACCGCTATCAGTAGTTCCTGATGCGACTCACCATGGAGCAAGGACCCGGATTCCACCATCTACATGCCCGCATTCAAGCACCACTTGTGACATTGGGGTGTTTAGCTCAAGTGGTTAGATGCATTTTCAGTCCACATCAGACATGCATTTATAGTTAAGGGCCTGGTAGCCCACATTTATTAAAGGAAAAACAAAGCAATAGTCCATCCAGGAATCCCACGCAGGGGTTTAACTTCATTCAGCACACAAATGAAAACATACCAAGCCACCTGGCTCTCAATTGTCAGCAGTTCCTCTGCTTGCTCCCAACAGATTTATCAATTCTTTCCAGTCCCCTGGACTCACTGGCTTCCTTAGTCTTCCTGACTCTCAAGGCTGTCAGCCTTTCCCAGTCCCTTACACGGACTACAGTCTCCCCAGAGGGCAGACCACTCTCCAAACACAGGCTTGTCTTCAAGCAGCAAGCTGCTCACACTCCACCATCCTCCACACTCTACTCCCAACAGCCCCTTGTTATATGGGCTGTGTGCAGCTGGGCACATACCCTGCTCGCTATCGTCAAGACCCGGACACAGGGTTGGAGATCCCGTCCCACCCATTACTCTCAGGGATCTCCAAACTACAGAATCCCATCCAAAACTAGCAAAACCTGGAGAAAACTGACAGAGCAGTTTTCTCCATTTAAACGCTACACTCTGTAGTCTTGCAGTCTGCAGATATGCAAACTCTGTGTCTGTGTCTCTTTTTCCTCCAATTTCATAAGGGCAGAGCCTCGCTCTGTCACAACTGTTATTCACGTTTCCAGCATTGCAAATCATATACATGTAGTTTCATAATATCTGCATCACGTGTTTGTGTAATATAGCATTGTGCACGTGTGATTTTAACACACAACAGTGGTGTTTCATATATTTTTATTAATTTTATTTCTATTTTTCACCTTGTACTTTACTTGTTCTGGCATTTTAATTTTAATTTTTAATTTTTATCACGAGTTACCATTCATTTATAATATTGTTCAATAGGATTTATTAGATATTCAGGAATTTTTATTGTGAGACACTTTGGTTTATAAAATGTTTATTTATTTTTTCCTGCTATGCACATAGTTTGCACATTGCACTTTTTTCATATTGCACTTTTTACACATAACCTTTGGCACAGATTTTAACAAGCAGCACTTTTAGTGTTTTTTTTTATTTTTAGAAATAGCACTTATTAATTTCCTTACTGGAGATTTGGGTTTAGAGTGGAGCACCTTTACTATCTATATTTCCATTTCTTTCGCTATTGTTCCTACCTATGGTTGTAAACTTTGGATAGTGGCAGCCCTCCTTTTTGCATGGTAATTCTTCTGTTGCTTATCCATAGCGCAAACCCACCATATTTTTTGCCAGATTGTTAATTAACAAGCAATAGAGCAAACAAAACATGAATGAAGGGTGGAGTGGAGAATTTCCAAGTACATACGCTTATGTAGTGCTAGTCCTAATTTGATATAAGCAGGTATTGCTTCATAAAATAGAGTCTTGAATTCTGGCTGGTCTGGATTGGGGTCCTTTTCAGACAGAAAGTACGTGCTTCTCAATGCGGCCAGAAATTCTGTGGGACTTTGATAAGGGCCACATTTTAAATTGTAGGCCGTAGCTTTGGCAACGGTGACAGTTTTGTAGGGCCCAAACTCCATTTGACACCTATGTTTAATTTCCCTCCATGACTGATCATATAGGGCCTGTAATGAATCAAAGAATTGTCTGTACTTTTCTCCAAATATCCATGGCAGTAACTCAATTTTGGAACAGGGGTGGTAGGTTGCGCTATGGAGCTTATATGTAAATATAAAATAAAATGAGATGAAATAGGTAGGAGCTGCCTCTATTAGTATCCACCTGGTAGGGTGGGGAATGTTAAATTGGGGGTTGCTATGAATAGATCTGGCGCTATACCTATATGTGAAAGTATGTCTCCAGGGACTTAATGGTGTAATAAATTAAAAGTGTTACTTCAACCTGATATATAAGTGACAATGTGCAATGTGCTGTTCTAGTATGAAATATATATAAGTAAAAATTGGAAAATGTATAAATAGAAATATTTGCCACAGAAGATATTTGCCAGCGTGCTGGCTATAGAATAAAATTATGTGCAATGTAAGACTTAAATTAGTGATCACTACTTAATGTCTAAAAACATATAAATATCCAGAACATGTAAGGTGCTAGTGCTAGTTCTACTTAATATATTGGTGACAAATATGAAATGTAAACACAGAATTAACCAAACTATAAAGTTTAAAGTGCACAAATGTGACGGTAAAATATATGCATGCAATAATAAAATACACAATAAATATGTGATAGATGTCAGTACATCAAGTGGAACATGCCAAAAAATTGGGAGTGAAAAAAAGGGGGAAAAAACCAAGAAAAAGGGTAAAAATTAAAAATAAAAATGTTAAATATTTGTCCAAGAAATATAAAAATATATAAAAATATAAAAGAAAAAATGTAAAAAAGAGCAAGAAGTCTTTAGTGCAGTGCAATTAATGGGGTTTTTTCCGTGGATAAAAGGAGGGGATGTGATAGATCCAAATCTATTCTTCATGCATTGTGGACACTTCTAGGTTGTACTCTCACCAGAAAAATAACCCCATCCGGGGAGGATCAGCCTTCACAGTATGAGCTACTGTGTCGCTCTCTGGCTTGCTTCTGGTGGGCTGCTGGGGATCCCTCGTTATTTCCAGGTGGAGTGTGCCACAGTATGTATATGTTAAAAGAGAGGACCATCCATAGTGTGATACCGTATAAATCAATTTATTAAACAAATACTTAAAACTACTCACAATTTTAGATATAGGTAATGGCATAAAGGGTTGCTGTATAAGAAGTAAGGAAGCTGCTGCGAGCGTTCCGTTCGGCTTCCCCGCCGTCTGTGTTGAAAGTGTGTGTTCAATAGGCCACGCCCTACGCGTTTCGTCACTGGGACGTCATCTGGAGCGGCCATCTTCACACACCTTACGCTCTATATAGAGCACAATACACCTATCGCGCATGCGCGGGCGAACGCCGCCATTTTAACTATGGGAATGCCCTTATATCGAATAAAGCGCTGTGGTGATTGTGTTCCTGCTACTATCCTTTACAGTATTCTACAATTTAGCCCACCGGAGGTTTTTCAAGACCTACAAAGCATATATGTGCATACCCATGCATATATGCCTATTTGCTGTTATATATTTATGCACATATTCTCTATGCTAAAATCAGAGTTACAATTACGGACTAATATAAAAAATAAGTGAATATAAAAATACAGATAAAAATGCAAATAAAAATGACATTAACAATAGACAGACCGTGCTATAGAAAGTAAGATACAAATATTAATACCCGATCATAAAAACAATAGAGGCTTGGACGGATAATGTTTAGATTTGGTTATATGATACAGAGGGAAGGAAGTATGTTGTGAATGGGAATTATCATTCCTTAGCACCATAAAATGTATCTGGGCATAAAATAAAGACATATGTGTATGATGGAAAAAATGCCTGGAAGTGTGAGGTAGGGAGTAAGGAATAAAGGTTAGAATTGAAGGATTGGATTGGGATGAAGTGAATACAGTGATTTTAATAAAATTTACTTAATATGAGATGTTTGGACTTTTCGACTACGTGAATTACATAAAACCATATGTATATATATATATATGTGTGTACAAAGAGAATAGAGAGGAATGTTTCAAGGTTAAATGTGCCCCTCCACAGTTATTGTTTTTCGTATTAAAGTAATGGGTTGGAATGTTGGTTTATCGAATAGATAACATTCGACCCACAGTACTGCAGGTTTCATTCGATTCGAAATTCGACCTAAAAACGTATGTATTTTTTTCTTTAATAATGTTAAAATGGTTGCTTGGTTTATTAAGTGGACAGCATTCGGCCTAAGATGCTGTGGACTGTATTCGATCAGAAATTCGACACTAAATAATATATTTTCTCTTTGGTAATAGTGTGGATAGAGTTACATTCGATCTGGATGAATTATTAAAAAATTAAAATTATTGGAAATGTTAAAAGGAAGAATTTTAAATGAATTTTGAATTAAAAATTAGTTAAAAAACAATTCAAATCCAGGTCTATGTTCATTCCTGCTGGGTGTAAACTTTCTAAATTAAAAATCCACCTTGTTTCATTCTGTGAAATCTTTTTAGTCATGTCTTCTCCTCTCCAGTGTCCCTTCACTTTATCAATGGCATAAAAAATCATTTGATTGGGATCTTGATTGTGAAAATCCCTAAAATGCCGCGAGACACTGTGTTTGTCATATCCTTTCTTAATATTTTTAATGTGTTCACTGATTCTTATATGTAGTTCCCGTGTTGTTCTTCCTACATATTGTTTGCGGCACGGACATTCTATAACGTATGTCACATGCGTGCTTTTACAGGAAATCAGTTCTTTTATGAGGAATTCCCTTCCATTGGTGGCTGACATGAATTTGGTGGTTTTTCTTTGGGTTTTTTTGCTTTTGCGACATGGGAGACACTGTCCACATTTGAAGAAACCTTTCAGGTGTTTACTGATTTTTATGTGTCGTGGGGGGTCGATAGTGTTTTTAACCAATTTATTTCTTAGGTTAGGGGCCTTCTTATAAATGAAAGCGGGGTTATTGGGTAATATTTTCTTTAGCGTTTCATCTGTTTTTAGGATTGGCCAATGTTTCTTTATGATCTTTTCTATTTGTTTGTGATGTCTATTAAAACCTGTAAAAAAAGCCGTTTCTATATTTTTCTTGTTCCTGAAGGTCGTCTTGTCCTCTATTAATTTTTTTCTCTCCGTTTTATTTATGGTTTCTTTGAGGGCTCTGAGATAGGGTTCTTTATATCCCTTCTGTGTAAATCTCCTAATTATAACCTCCGCTTGTGCTTCAAAGTCCTCTCTTTTGGTACAGTTTCTATATATTCTTAAGAGCTGTCCTTTGGGTATATTGCCTATCCATCTTGGGTGGTGGCAGCTTGACGTAGGTATGTACCCATGACCAGGGTAGTCTAAGGGCCCACCACTATTACCTGTTGCCCATATACTCCCACCTCAACCCCCCATGTTATTACATAAGTAAGAGACCACACCTTGCTTGGAGTAAAATGGCCACAACAGCCTTTATTACAAACCTCAAAAATACTCCAACCAAAATATATAAATATATATAAATATATATCTCCATAAATATATATATATAACCAAGAAAATGTGCAATATCAAATGTACTTGTAAACATAAACATATAACCAATAACACACAAACATGCCCGGTCTGGTGATCTCTGACGGTGACCCATAACTTTTCCAACCAACAAGTCACTGCGGTACCCACTTCCCACTTCTCCAGGCCTCGAGCTGTGAACGCTCGGAGACAACCTCCGCAGTGACAACCATACCGGTATTCCCTCCAACGTTCAGGAATACACCGGAGGGACCCATCTTAGCAATGGGCCCCCCACCCCATATCAGATGACTTCTGATTTTTACCGCCAACCGTCAAAGACCACCAGACACACACCGCCAGCATCCAATTCCGACTCCACCGCTGTCATGACATGCGATCCACAGAACCTGCAAGACAAGAAAAAACAAACAAACACAAGAACCAAGAACCCATCTGAAAAAGTAGGGAGGGAGGGTGGGACAACTGCCTCCTCTCTGTTTCCCCTCCGACGAACTGGCTCAAAGCTCCGCCCCCCTCCACTTTTAAGCCGCTCCGCCCCCCTACAGCAACGGACACTCCCAGCTCCTCCTCCCAGCTTCTGCCTGAAAATTAACCCCCTGCTGCCCTATCCATCCCTGTCATGCCCGGTCCTCCGTTATCTTCCTTGCAGTCATTGCACTCCGGGCCTCACTTTTCTGTCCGTAGCCTTAAAGAAAGTTTTTGTACCTAGTGATCCTTCTGACTTAAAGATTTGTAGATCTAGGTAGTCTATACTTTGTGTGTCCCATTTTTCTGTAAATGTGATGCCATAAATGTTATAATTTATTTCTTACAGAAAGGACCGTAGTTCCTCTTGGGAGCCACCCCAGACTATTAAAATGTCATCTATATATCTTCTGTACATTTTTAAATTCTCTCTGGGGGTTCCATAAATTTGCTCTTCCTCCCAGTGATCCAGGAATAAGTTTGCTACGCTAGGTGCGTATTTGGCCCCCATGGCAACTCCCTTGGTTTGGACATAATATTTGTCTTTGTACCAGAAGTGGTTATGTTTCATCGCCAAGTCTAATCCTTCCAGTATGTAGTCTATTTGTTCTTGTTTTAGATCAGATCTTCTGTGGAGGGCCCATTCTACCGCATTGAGGCCGTCTTTCTGTTTAATGTTAGTGTATAAAGAATTGACATCAATAGTGACTAGTAAATCCTTTTCATCTATCTTAATGTTATCCAGTTCCTTCAATAATTGTCTGCTATCTCTTAGGTAAGATTTGCCTTTGGTTACCAGCGGTTGTAAAAAACCATCCACATATGCTCCCAGTCTTGAAAAAAGGGAGTCAATTCCACTTACTATGGGTCTCCCTGGGGGTTGCGTTTGGCTCTTGTGGATTTTTGGGACATAGTAAATTACAGGAATTTTTGGTGCTTTTGGGATTAAGTATTGGGCTTCTTTTTTATTAAGAATCCCATTGTTTAGGCCTTTCTGGACGTAGCTGTTAAGTTTGTTCTTATATACCGTTTTTGGATTTTTCTTTAATTGTTGGTAAGTGTCTGGAATATTCAGAAGATTGGCCATTTCTTGTTCGTAGTCTGTTTTGTTAAGTATGACCAGTCCACCGCCCTTGTCCGCTGGTCTTATGACTATATCTTTCTTTTTTTCCAACTGTTTTATGGTCTTCCAAATACCCTTCTTCTTGGAGGGTTTAATTGTTAATTCCCTAATGTCTCTTTCAACCAATTTTTTGAAAACTTTAATTCCCTCGTTTTGCTGTTGATTTGGATTAAAAATTTAATTATTTCTCAACTCAGAATGTTTGAAACTTGATTCTTCCTTCCCTTTTTCTGAGTTTTTATTGTTGGCAAAAAACTTTTTTATATTTAATTTCCTAATGAATTTTTGTAGGTCGATAAAGGTTTCAAATTTATCCAGATCTTTATCCGGCGCATATTTTAAGCCTAAGTCAAGTATTTTGAGTTCCTCCTCGCAGAAAGTGGTCCCGCTTAGATTGTATATACCTTCACCTAATATTCTCGCCTTCTTTTTCTTGAGGCCTCCTCTTTTGCCCCTCTTTCGTTTCCTTCTGCCCACCTTGGGGGTCTGTACTCTCTTCCTTGGTTCTCTCGGTAGTCCTGTTGTGCTAAATGTTCTTCTCTCATGTTTCCTGGACCTGTCCACCTGGGATTCCATCCTCCATTCCTCCTCGGAGGTCTCTGATGTTGGTTTCTTGTTGGGTACCGGAAAGGTCTCCAGCCGTCTCTTGGTCCAAATGGGGGATTCCTCGGTGGTCTGTGTCCTTGTCCCCTGTGAAAAAAATCATTTTGGTACCTGCCATGAGAGGGGGTAGTTTGAGGGTATCTTCTAAGAGGGGAGTACCTGTTGTGATGTCTTGGAATGTTATAAGGATCCGGGTGTGGTTGAGGGACATATCTAGGAGTGTCCCATTCTCTTCTGTCCCTGTTTGTGTTCTGATTAGTTTCTGGTCCTCGGTAATTAGGTGTGTAAGGTTCTGTTAGTCTAATTGCCCTGTTGGGTGTTTGGGTGGGTTGTTGCCATTCTACATCTCCTCCATTTCCTTGATCTTCGTCTGGGTCATCACCCATGGAAATGTTGTTGTCCTCATCTGTATAAGTGGTATCCATTTGCCACTTGTAGATTTGTTGATTTTTATAATCCAGTACATCCCTCCGGAATTTTTTCTGCTTTTTTTGTTGGACATCCTTATCATATTTCCTGATTGCTTCTTGCAAATTTTGTTCTTTCTCCTTGTATTCAGTTGTTTCTTTATGTGGTGACAGTTGTTCTTTAATGTGTGAAATCTCTGCTTCAATGTTTTTGAGTTTGACTTGTCTTCTCAGTACAATCTTTTGTAGTAGCAGAGTTTCACTTTCATTAAAAAATTTAAACCAGTCTTCCATTAGGTGTTTATCATTTAGGGCGTCGTTGGGGGAAACATCCCATCTTAGCCTCCTGGGGGTGATTTTTGCTGAGATGTACATCTCCAAGATGGCTATGTCCCACCATACTCTTAATTGCTTTTCTAAATTGTGCTTTAATTGTTTGAACAGACTGTCTAAATCCTGTTTATTGGCTACATGTTCTTGGTTAAAGATTTCCATTAAATTAATAGCTCTGCTGTCAACATATTTAAAAAGGTCCATTGCTGCAACCTGTTATTGGGAGTCAAAAAGGCTCCAAATAAAGGAACCCCCAGAGAGAATTTAAAAATGTACAGAAGATATATAGATGACATTTTAATAGTCTGGGGTGGCTCCCAAGAGGAACTACGGTCCTTTCTGTAAGAAATAAATTATAACATTTATGGCATCACATTTACAGAAAAATGGGACACACAAAGTATAGACTACCTAGATCTACAAATCTTTAAGTCAGAAGGATCACTAGGTACAAAAACTTTCTTTAAGGCTACGGACAGAAATGGGTACATACCTACGTCAAGCTGCCACCACCCAAGATGGATAGGCAATATACCCAAAGGACAGCTCTTAAGAATATATAGAAACTGTACCAAAAGAGAGGACTTTGAAGCACAAGCGGAGGTTATAATTAGGAGATTTACACAGAAGGGATATAAAGAACCCTATCTCAGAGCCCTCAAAGAAACCATAAATAAAACGGAGAGAAAAAAATTAATAGAGGACAAGACGACCTTCAGGAACAAGAAAAATATAGAAACGGCTTTTTTTACAGGTTTTAATAGACATCACAAACAAATAGAAAAGATCATAAAGAAACATTGGCCAATCCTAAAAACAGATGAAACGCTAAAGAAAATATTACCCAATAACCCCGCTTTCATTTATAAGAAGGCCCCTAACCTAAGAAATAAATTGGTTAAAAACACTATCGACCCCCCACGACACATAAAAATCAGTAAACACCTGAAAGGTTTCTTCAAATGTGGACAGTGTCTCCCATGTCGCAAAAGCAAAAAAACCCAAAGAAAAACCACCAAATTCATGTCAGCCACCAATGGAAGGGAATTCCTCATAAAAGAACTGATTTCCTGTAAAAGCACGCATGTGACATACGTTATAGAATGTCCGTGCCGCAAACAATATGTAGGAAGAACAACACGGGAACTACATATAAGAATCAGTGAACACATTAAAAATATTAAGAAAGGATATGACAAACACAGTGTCTCGCGGCATTTTAGGGATTTTCACAATCAAGATCCCAATCAAATGATTTTTTATGCCATTGATAAAGTGAAGGGACACTGGAGAGGAGAAGACATGACTAAAAAGATTTCACAGAATGAAACAAGGTGGATTTTTAATTTAGAAAGTTTACACCCAGCAGGAATGAACATAGACCTGGATTTGAATTGTTTTTTAACTAATTTTTAATTCAAAATTCATTTAAAATTCTTCCTTTTAACATTTCCAATAATTTTAATTTTTTAATAATTCATCCAGATCGAATGTAACTCTATCCACACTATTACCAAAGAGAAAATATATTATTTAGTGTCGAATTTCTGATCGAATACAGTCCACAGCATCTTAGGCCGAATGCTGTCCACTTAATAAACCAAGCAACCATTTTAACATTATTAAAGAAAAAAATACATACGTTTTTAGGTCGAATTTCGAATCGAATGAAACCTGCAGTACTGTGGGTCGAATGTTATCTATTCGATAAACCAACATTCCAACCCATTACTTTAATACGAAAAACAATAACTGTGGAGGGGCACATTTAACCTTGAAACATTCCTCTCTATTCTCTTTGTACACACATATATATATATATACATATGGTTTTATGTAATTCACGTAGTCGAAAAGTCCAAACATCTCATATTAAGTAAATTTTATTAAAATCACTGTATTCACTTCATCCCAATCCAATCCTTCAATTCTAACCTTTATTCCTTACTCCCTACCTCACACTTCCAGGCATTTTTTCCATCATACACATATGTCTTTATTTTATGCCCAGATACATTTTATGGTGCTAAGGAATGATAATTCCCATTCACAACATACTTCCTTCCCTCTGTATCATATAACCAAATCTAAACATTATCCGTCCAAGCCTCTATTGTTTTTATGATCGGGTATTAATATTTGTATCTTACTTTCTATAGCACGGTCTGTCTATTGTTAATGTCATTTTTATTTGCATTTTTATCTGTATTTTTATATTCACTTATTTTTTATATTAGTCCGTAATTGTAACTCTGATTTTAGCATAGAGAATATGTGCATAAATATATAACAGCAAATAGGCATATATGCATGGGTATGCACATATATGCTTTGTAGGTCTTGAAAAACCTCCGGTGGGCTAAATTGTAGAATACTGTAAAGGATAGTAGCAGGAACACAATCACCACAGCGCTTTATTCGATATAAGGGCATTCCCATAGTTAAAATGGCGGCGTTCGCCCGCGCATGCGCGATAGGTGTATTGTGCTCTATATAGAGCGTAAGGTGTGTGAAGATGGCCGCTCCAGATGACGTCCCAGTGACGAAACGCGTAGGGCGTGGCCTATTGAACACACACTTTCAACACAGACGGCGGGGAAGCCGAACGGAACGCTCGCAGCAGCTTCCTTACTTCTTATACAGCAACCCTTTATGCCATTACCTATATCTAAAATTGTGAGTAGTTTTAAGTATTTGTTTAATAAATTGATTTATACGGTATCACACTATGGATGGTCCTCTCTAGTGATGGACGAACTTCCGACGGGACGTTTCGCGAACGCGAAATGCGAACGGACCCAAACGTTCGCGAAACCGAACGTTCGCCGCGGGCCCCATTGACTTCAATGGGAGGCGAACTTTGCAAACCTTCATGTCGAATTTGCGGCCACGTGGTAATTATTAGGGGGTAAAACGTAGTCCCACCATCTGGACAATGACATAATACATGTATGAGGTGAATTTGGGATCGATAACTACAAGCATTTTTATTTTATTTGGGAAATTGTTCTAACAATTCAGGACTATGGAGCTAATGAAGGCAATGGAGGAGAGGGAAGGTCAGGGACCAGGGTAGGCAAAGAAGAGGGTGCAGGAGATGATCACCAGCAGCGTGACATACCGGAATGACACATGCACCGTGATAGAGGCATCTGACAGCAGCACCGTAATACAGAGCACTGACAGCAGCACCGTGACATACAGCGCTGACAGCAGCACCGTGACATACAGCGCTGACAGCAGCACCGTGACATACAGCGCTGACAGCAGCACCGTGACATACAGCGCTGACAGCAGCACCGTGACATACAGCGCTGACAGCAGCACCGTGACATACAGCGCTGACAGCAGCACCGTGACATACAGCGCTGACAGCAGCACCGTGACATACAGCGCTGACAGCAGCACCGTGACATACAGCGCTGACAGCAGCACCGTGACATACAGCGCTGACAGCAGCACCGTGACATACAGCGCTGACAGCAGCACCGTGACATACAGCACTGACAGCAGCACCGTAAGCAGCCCCAGGAGGAAGTCAGCACAGCACAGGGATGGTGTGATCCCCTCATAATAAGAACCCCCAGGAGGAAGTCAGCACAGCACAGGGATAGTGTGATCCCTTCATAATAAGAACCCCCAGGAGGAAGTCAGCACAGCACAGGGATATCATAAGCAGCCCCAGTAGAAATATGACACCGCTCAACCTCTTCAAAGAGGAGGGTAGGGGCATATAGTACGGTGTGCTTTTTTGGGTCAAGGAAGTGAGCCAAATGAATTAAGAAGGTCTGTGTGCTTGATTAAAAAAATAGTTTATAGACATATACATGGTCTACTGGTCACATGTGTTGAATTCCTCCGAGATCCATGCCTCATTCATTTTTAGAAATGTGAGGTAGTTAACACTGTGGTGAGCTAGGCGAGTACGCTTATCGGTCACAATCCCCCCTGCTGCGCTGAACGTCCTTTCGGACAGGACACTGGATGAGGGGCAAGCCAACAGTTCGATTGCAAATTGGGCAAGCTCTGGCCAGAGGTCAAGCCTGCCCACCCAGTAGTCTAGGGGTTCATCACTCCTCAGAGCGTCCACATCGGCCGTTAACCCAATGTAGTCGGACACCTGACGGTCTAGGCGTTCCCTGATGCTGGATCCGGATGACACCTGTCGATGGGTCGGCTGAAAGAATGACCTCATATCCGAAGTCACCAACACATCTTCAAACCGGCCTCTTCTTGCAGGCGCTGTTGGATTGGTACCCGCAAATCCTTCTCTGGGAGTGGGAATTGCTCCTCTGCCAGCGCACGCAAAAGCAGAATGCAGCATTTCTCGAAGCAAGGCCTGGAAGTGCTGCATTCTGACAGCCCTCTGCGACGGCGGTAACATTTCCGCCATTTTGTGTTTGTACCGGGGGTCTAAGTACGTTGCCACCCAGTACTGGTCCTTGACCCTCATGCTTTTTATACGGGGGTCCCTATTAAAACACTGGAGCATGAAGGCCCCCATTTGCACTAAAGTGGAAGCGGTGTGGTGGCCTGGCTCCTGCTCATCATCCAGGATAATGTCGTCCTCTTCATTCTCCTCTCCCCATCCTCGCACAACAGGGATCCCAGAAAGGTTTAAAGCATGCTCTTCTTGCTCCTGCTCATCCGCCCCGGCACCATCCTCCTCTGACTCCTCATCAGACTCCTGTTGTTGACTTGTCTCAGATAGAGTAGCCCCCCCTGGGAATTCATCCAGCATTGCGACTTCCTCATCTTCCCGCTCCTGCTCCTCCACAGCCTGATCAATGACACGACGCAATGCACGCTCCAGAAAGAAGGCATAAGGTACCATGTCACTGATGGCGCCATGGCTGCGACTGACCAGTTTGGTGATCTCCTCAAATGGCCGCAGAAGTCTGCATGTGTCGCGCATGAGCAGCCACTGGCGCGGTGAAAAAAAACCCAGCTCCCCAGAACCGTTTCTTTCGCAGAGTTCATACAGGTAGACGTTAACTGCACGTTTCTGCTGGAGCAGCCTATCAAGCATATAGAAGGTTGAGTTCCATCGCGTCGGGCAATCGCAAATAAGACGTCTGACCGGCAGATGGTGTCGCCGCTGAATGTCAGCAAGGCGAGCCATGGCCGTGTAAGATCTTCTGAAATGGGCCGAGATTTTCCTTGCCTGCCGCAAGATGTCCTGGACCCCAGGGTATTTGACAAGGAATCGCTGCACGACCAAGTTTAAGACGTGTGCCATGCACGGCACGTGCGTGATTTTGCCCTGTTTCAATGCGCTAAGCAGATTGGCACCGTTGTCACACACCACTTTACCAACTGTCAAATTGAGCGGTGTTAGCCACTCATCTGCCTGTGAACGCAAAGCTGAAAGGAGTGCCGGGCCAGTGTGGCTCTTTGCTTCCAGGCACAACAGACGCAGCACGGCATGGCAACGTCTCACCTGGCATGTGGAATAGGTTCTGGGGAGCTTGGGCGGTGCAGTGGAAGAGACGCTAGCAGCGGAAAAGGAGGAGGCAGCTGAGGAGGAGAGGGAGGAGGATGGAGTAGGAGGAGGAGAAGAAGAGTCAGGCCTGCATGCAATCCGTGGCGGTAAAACCAAATCTACACGGGTGCCACGGGTTACATGCTTGACGGCCGTCAGAAGGTTCACCCAGTGGGCAGTAAAACTGATATACCTTCCCTGCCCGTGTTTGCTAGACCACGTGTCTGTGGTCAGATGTATCTTGGCACCGACACTGTGTGCCAGAGATACATTCACTTGCCGCTGAACATGGCCATATAGCTCTGGGATGCCCTTCTCTGAGAAATACTTCCTTCCTGGGACCTTCCATTGTGGTGTTCCAATGGCCACAAATTTGCGAAAGGCCTCCGAGTCCACCAGTTTATATGGCAGTAGTTGGCGGGCTATGAGTTCTGACAAGCCAGCCGCCAACCGTTGGGCAAGAGGGTTATCCGGCATCATCATTTTTTTACGCTCAAACATTAGGCCCACGGAAGCCTGCCTTTTTGCAGAAAAATGTGAGCTTGGCGTGATGGAAGGTGGAGTGGAGGACAATTGTGAGGAGAGAGGAGAAGGAGAAGTAGAAGACGAGGCTGGACGGTGAGAGCCTGCAGTGTGGCTTTGTGTGTTCCGTTGCTCCCACTGGGCTCGGTGATGGCTGCTCATGTGCCTTCTTAAGGCGGTCGTCCCTAGGTGAGTATTGGGCTTACCGCGACTAACGCGTTGACTGCAAAGATTGCAGATGGCAACGCTATTGTCAGCAGCGGACACGTTAAAAAAAGCCCACACTGCGGAGCCATGTGCCGGTGTCCTGGGAGCGCCAGATGTGACCGTACATGGTCGATGACTCGCTCCTGATACATTTGCAGTCTGCTTTGTCCCTGCTGTGCAATGTAAGTCATTGCTGCTTCTCCTCCCTATCTGCTGGTCCATATCTCCCTCTGAACTCCCCTCCTCTTCCTCTCTTGTGGGCACCCACGTGACATCACTAGACACGTCATCATCAACGTCACCTTCCCCACCGCTATAAGTAGAGATCTCGGAGTAGGCAGCAACACCGGGGACCAACCTCCTCCTTGGGCTGATCTGGGTACTGGCGTCAGACTGCTGAGTAGCGCTTGTTGCTACCTCCTCTTCCTGATCCAATACCAAGAGTGGCTGCGCATCAGAAATGTCCTCTTGATATGGATCGGAAAATAATTCCAGTGACTCAAGCGGAAGGTATGTGGTGGTGGTGGTGGTGGTCGTGTTGTTGGTGGTAGTGTCTTTGGGGGTGCACATAGCAGAGAGTGAAGAAGAGGGTGCAGATCGAGAGGATGAGGAGGGTGCAGAAGAGTAAGGCTGAGCGAGCCACTCAACCAAGTCTGGTGCATCCTTTAAAGTAATTGAACGCACCTTCTGCAACTTCCCACTTTGGCTCAAGCCTGTTGCTCCTGCCCTACCCCTACCACCCCTGCGGAAGGGCCTGCCTCTTCCTCTGCATGTCATTTTTTAAATGACCCTGTGACAAAACTCTTAGTCCCTATACCGCTGAAGGACTGCTGCAGTATAGGTGAGCGGTCAGCAGTGGTGCACGTCAACCCTATCTATTGTGGACCGATAGCGGTCCTTACAGAACAGCAGACTGTACCGCACTCAAGCCTATGTACCGTAGCACCCTATACCAAGTTACCAGTCCTTATAAGAACTTTTGTGGAACAAGCAGGTTGTGTGTTAGTGATTAGCAGACTGTACGTCAGTCCCTATACCGCTGAAGGACTGCTGCAGTATAGGTGAGCGGTCAGCAGTGGTGCACGTCAACCCTATCTATTGTGGACCGATAGCGGTCCTTACAGAACAGCAGACTGTACCGCACTCAAGCCTATGTACCGTAGCACCCTATACCAAGTTACCAGTCCTTATAAGAACTTTTGTGGACCAAGCAGGTTGTGTATTAGTGTTTAGCAGACTGTACGTCAGTCCCTATACCGCTGAAGGACTGCTGCAGTATAGGGCAGCGGTCAGCAGTGGTGCACGTCAACCCTATCTATTGTGGACCGATAGCGGTCCTTACAGAACAGCAGACTGTACCGCACTCAAGCCTATGTACCGTAGCACCCTATACCAAGTTACCAGTCCTTATAAGAACTTTTGTGGACCAAGCAGGTTGTGTATTAGTGTTTAGCAGACTGTACGTCAGTCCCTATACCGCTGAAGGACTGCTGCAGTATAGGGCAGCGGTCAGCAGTGGTGCACGTCAACCCTATCTATTGTGGACCGATAGCGGTCCTTACAGAACAGCAGACTGTACCGCACTCAAGCCTATGTACCGTAGCACCCTATACCAAGTTACCAGTCCTTATAAGAACTTTTGTGGAACAAGCAGGTTGTGTGTTAGTGATTAGCAGACTGTACGTCAGTCCCTATACCGCTGAAGGACTGCTGCAGTATAGGTGAGCGGTCAGCAGTGGTGCACGTCAACCCTATCTATTGTGGACCGATAGCGGTCCTTACAGAACAGCAGACTGTACCGCACTCAAGCCTATGTACCGTAGCACCCTATACCAAGTTACCAGTCCTTATAAGAACTTTTGTGGAACAAGCAGGTTGTGTGTTAGTGATTAGCAGACTGTACGTCAGTCCCTATACCGCTGAAGGACTGCTGCAGTATAGGTGAGCGGTCAGCAGTGGTGCACGTCAACCCTATCTATTGTGGACCGATAGCGGTCCTTACAGAACAGCAGACTGTACCGCACTCAAGCCTATGTACCGTAGCACCCTATACCAAGTTACCAGTCCTTATAAGAACTTTTGTGGACCAAGCAGGTTGTGTATTAGTGTTTAGCAGACTGTACGTCAGTCCCTATACCGCTGAAGGACTGCTGCAGTATAGGGCAGCGGTCAGCAGTGGTGCACGTCAACCCTATCTATTGTGGACCGATAGCGGTCCTTACAGAACAGCAGACTGTACCGCACTCAAGCCTATGTACCGTAGCACCCTATACCAAGTTACCAGTCCTTATAAGAACTTTTGTGGACCAAGCAGGTTGTGTGTTAGTGATTAGCAGACTGTACGTCAGTCCCTATACCGCTGAAGGACTGCTGCAGTATAGGTGAGCGGTCAGCAGTGGTGCACGTCAACCCTATCTATTGTGGACCGATAGCGGTCCTTACAGAACAGCAGACTGTACCGCACTCAAGCCTATGTACCGTAGCACCCTATACCAAGTTACCAGTCCTTATAAGAACTTTTGTGGAACAAGCAGGTTGTGTGTTAGTGATTAGCAGACTGTACGTCAGTCCCTATACCGCTGAAGGACTGCTGCAGTATAGGTGAGCGGTCAGCAGTGGTGCACGTCAACCCTATCTATTGTGGACCGATAGCGGTCCTTACAGAACAGCAGACTGTACCGCACTCAAGCCTATGTACCGTAGCACCCTATACCAAGTTACCAGTCCTTATAAGAACTTTTGTGGACCAAGCAGGTTGTGTATTAGTGTTTAGCAGACTGTACGTCAGTCCCTATACCGCTGAAGGACTGCTGCAGTATAGGGCAGCGGTCAGCAGTGGTGCACGTCAACCCTATCTATTGTGGACCGATAGCGGTCCTTACAGAACAGCAGACTGTACCGCACTCAAGCCTATGTACCGTAGCACCCTATACCAAGTTACCAGTCCTTATAAGAACTTTTGTGGACCAAGCAGGTTGTGTGTTAGTGATTAGCAGACTGTACGTCAGTCCCTATACCGCTGAAGGACTGCTGCAGTATAGGGCAGCGGTCAGCAGTGGTGCACGTCAACCCTATCTATTGTGGACCGATAGCGGTCCTTACAGAACAGCAGACTGTACCGCACTCAAGCCTATGTACCGTAGCACCCTATACCAAGTTACCAGTCCTTATAAGAACTTTTGTGGAACAAGCAGGTTGTGTGTTAGTGATTAGCAGACTGTACGTCAGTCCCTATACCGCTGAAGGACTGCTGCAGTATAGGTGAGCGGTCAGCAGTGGTGCACGTCAACCCTATCTATTGTGGACCGATAGCGGTCCTTACAGAACAGCAGACTGTACCGCACTCAAGCCTATGTACCGTAGCACCCTATACCAAGTTACCAGTCCTTATAAGAACTTTTGTGGACCAAGCAGGTTGTGTATTAGTGTTTAGCAGACTGTACGTCAGTCCCTATACCGCTGAAGGACTGCTGCAGTATAGGGCAGCGGTCAGCAGTGGTGCACGTCAACCCTATCTATTGTGGACCGATAGCGGTCCTTACAGAACAGCAGACTGTACCGCACTCAAGCCTATGTACCGTAGCACCCTATACCAAGTTACCAGTCCTTATAAGAACTTTTGTGGACCAAGCAGGTTGTGTATTAGTGTTTAGCAGACTGTACGTCAGTCCCTATACCGCTGAAGGACTGCTGCAGTATAGGGCAGCGGTCAGCAGTGGTGCACGTCAACCCTATCTATTGTGGACCGATAGCGGTCCTTACAGAACAGCAGACTGTACCGCACTCAAGCCTATGTACCGTAGCACCCTATACCAAGTTACCAGTCCTTATAAGAACTTTTGTGGAACAAGCAGGTTGTGTGTTAGTGATTAGCAGACTGTACGTCAGTCCCTATACCGCTGAAGGACTGCTGCAGTATAGGGCAGCGGTCAGCAGTGGTGCACGTCAACCCTATCTATTGTGGACCGATAGCGGTCCTTACAGAACAGCAGACTGTACCGCACTCAAGCCTATGTACCGTAGCACCCTATACCAAGTTACCAGTCCTTATAAGAACTTTTGTGGAACAAGCAGGTTGTGTGTTAGTGATTAGCAGACTGTACGTCAGTCCCTATACCGCTGAAGGACTGCTGCAGTATAGGTGAGCGGTCAGCAGTGGTGCACGTCAACCCTATCTATTGTGGACCGATAGCGGTCCTTACAGAACAGCAGACTGTACCGCACTCAAGCCTATGTACCGTAGCACCCTATACCAAGTTACCAGTCCTTATAAGAACTTTTGTGGACCAAGCAGGTTGTGTATTAGTGTTTAGCAGACTGTACGTCAGTCCCTATACCGCTGAAGGACTGCTGCAGTATAGGGCAGCGGTCAGCAGTGGTGCACGTCAACCCTATCTATTGTGGACCGATAGCGGTCCTTACAGAACAGCAGACTGTACCGCACTCAAGCCTATGTACCGTAGCACCCTATACCAAGTTACCAGTCCTTATAAGAACTTTTGTGGACCAAGCAGGTTGTGTATTAGTGTTTAGCAGACTGTACGTCAGTCCCTATACCGCTGAAGGACTGCTGCAGTATAGGGCAGCGGTCAGCAGTGGTGCACGTCAACCCTATCTATTGTGGACCGATAGCGGTCCTTACAGAACAGCAGACTGTACCGCACTCAAGCCTATGTACCGTAGCACCCTATACCAAGTTACCAGTCCTTATAAGAACTTTTGTGGAACAAGCAGGTTGTGTGTTAGTGATTAGCAGACTGTACGTCAGTCCCTATACCGCTGAAGGACTGCTGCAGTATAGGGCAGCGGTCAGCAGTGGTGCACGTCAACCCTATCTATTGTGGACCGATAGCGGTCCTTACAGAACAGCAGACTGTACCGCACTCAAGCCTATGTACCGTAGCACCCTATACCAAGTTACCAGTCCTTATAAGAACTTTTGTGGAACAAGTGAGTTGTGAATGTTTAGCAGACTGCAGCAGAAGGGCAGCAGTCAAGTATAATATCCTTTCTATATTTGGAAGAAAGAATATTATACATGTACAAGCCTATTACTGTACCACTGATACCAGTCCTGAAAAGAACCTTTGTGGAACTAATAATAACAGCAAGTCTTTAAAATTACCCTCACTGCCTGACAACACTGCTTCCTTCCTGTCCCTATACAAATTGGCAAAAAAAGAGAACGATTAGTGGTTACTGGAACAGCTCTTTTGTGGACCTTGATAGTAACAGCTAATGATGATGATGATGATGATGATGATGAAAGACTAATCTGGCTGTCCCTGTAGCATACACCGTCCTTTCCCTTTCTCTAAACTAACAAAAGACACTCAGGCTGCTGCAAGAATCAGCAGCACAGCAAACCTATCAACACCTAACACCTATACCAGTCCTGAAAAGAACTTTTGTGTACCAAATAGCTAGTGGTTTATCTCTCCCTACTCCACACAGGAACCTGTCCCTATCTTAACAGAAGAAAGAATGTAAAATGGCCACCGGATCGGGTGTATTTATAGGTTAGGGGGAATGTACAAGTGTCCATGTGCTGTCATGTCTCAATTGGCTGTCCTGTATCACATGATAAACGTGTCACCAAAGGTTAAAGTTCTTGTATACATTAAACACGTAAGTCCGCCGCGGCGAACGACGGAAAAAGGCGTTCGAACGTGCGGACCGCGAATGTCGGAAATTCGCCGCGAAACGACCGCCGGGCGAACCGTTCGGCCATCACTAGTCCTCTCTTTTAACATATACATACTGTGGCACACTCCACCTGGAAATAACGAGGGATCCCCAGCAGCCCACCAGAAGCAAGCCAGAGAGCGACACAGTAGCTCATACTGTGAAGGCTGATCCTCCCCGGATGGGGTTATTTTTCTGGTGAGAGTACAACCTAGAAGTGTCCACAATGCATGAAGAATAGATTTGGATCTATCACATCCCCTCCTTTTATCCACGGAAAAAACCCCATTAATTGCACTGCACTAAAGACTTCTTGCTCTTTTTTACATTTTTTCTTTTATATTTTTATATATTTTTATATTTCTTGGACAAATATTTAACATTTTTATTTTTAATTTTTACCCTTTTTCTTGGTTTTTTCCCCCTTTTTTTCACTCCCAATTTTTTGGCATGTTCCACTTGATGTACTGACATCTATCACATATTTATTGTGTATTTTATTATTGCATGCATATATTTTACCGTCACATTTGTGCACTTTAAACTTTATAGTTTGGTTAATTCTGTGTTTACATTTCATATTTGTCACCAATATATTAAGTAGAACTAGCACTAGCACCTTACATGTTCTGGATATTTATATGTTTTTAGACATTAAGTAGTGATCACTAATTTAAGTCTTACATTGCACATAATTTTATTCTATAGCCAGCACGCTGGCAAATATCTTCTGTGGCAAATATTTCTATTTATACATTTTCCAATTTTTACTTATATATATTTCATACTAGAACAGCACATTGCACATTGTCACTTATATATCAGGTTGAAGTAACACTTTTAATTTATTACACCATTAAGTCCCTGGAGACATACTTTCACATATAGGTATAGCGCCAGATCTATTCATAGCAACCCCCAATGTAACTCAATTTTGGTACGATCGTCCTGAATGTTTAAGATTTTTAAGGTACGTTCATAGGTTTCTAGATGGTCAGCGATAGTTGGGGATCCCTTCTTGGGGAAAAAAAAAACGGGAACGGTTTCTTTTAAGAATTTTATCATTTTGGGGATGTCAGATCTTTTAACTCCTCCTCTGTACACTCTGGGGAGTATCTTTGAAGCTTAGGGGGTGACCTGTCTTCTAACCTAGTCTCATTGTGACTTACCTGTGTCCCCTGGAAATATAAATATTTTCTTTCCTTTCCATTTCCCATTCCTCTAAGCTACTTCAGCTCATGGATTAATAGTCTAATTTTTATGTTCATTTTTCTATCCATTCCTCCATTGCTCTCTGCTCGGATTGGAGTGTATCAATTTCTGCTTCTCTCTTTATCTCCAGCAGCATAGTTTGCTTCAATGGAGCCTTTTTTCTGTCATTTGTAATATTCTATTTCTTGTTTAGATTTTTGACATTTCTCTTGCAGGTTTTTAAGTAGTTGATGGGATTCTTCATTTAAGGCTCATTTTGGATCTGGCCCACAAACTCTTCCTGACCTTCTCTAGATTGTCTGAGTCTGCTCTCAGCCTGTTGGACTTTGATTGACAGGGATTCTATCATCTCTATTTTGTTATTTAGGGTGGTGCGGGTTTCCAGCAATTCTATCTTTAAGGCTGGCATTTGTTTGGCAACTTCATTACACAAAAATCACAAGATTGGCCAAGACTCCATAATGAGCCATTCTTGACTTTTTGTGTCTTTTTGTACTAGCAAAAGCCATAATCATTTGGTAAACCCAATCATTTTCAATAAAAAAAAAAACTATCACTTAACCTCTGGGCCTGCTCTTTCTCCTCTTTGATACATTTCTCTAAATTGCCTCCTAGGTCTAATCTTTTACGAAGATATTTGGTCACACCATAGTCCAACCATTCTCAACCCTTTCAACACAGAGGAGCCCTTGAAATAGTTCTCCAGTAGATTTCTAAAAATTAGAAATCTACAACTCATGATACATTAGTGTGATGGTCAGTGGGAAGAATGGTGCCTACACTTGTGGTTTTTGGGAAGAATTACCTCCTTACAGATAGCTAAAAAGATCAATGGTGTCAGTGGGAACTCATCCCAGAGGCATAAATGGTCCCATGCTGAAGGAACCCCTAGCAACCTCTGGAGGAACCCTGGTTGAGAATCACTGCCATAGTCAATGACCTCACTTAAGTTTTTCTGAGGCCCAGTGACCTTTTTCTGTTTTGAGGTAGCTACAGCTGGGGCGGAATTACCATCTCGACTGTTTCTAGATGAACTCGATTCATTATCACTTCCTGCCATGTTATTATAGAACAGATATCTTTTACAATGTATATGCAAATACAATCACCGGTATGTTCTGTAATGTGGTAAGATTCCCTCTTACAAAATATCTCAGCAGTGCCTCAAATTTTATGTTGTGAGTGTGGTATGGAATTTAAATTAAGATCTTAGTGTTTTGTTCAGTGCCTTATGGTAAAATTGTGAATTTGGTCAGATAATCAGTACATACCACAATACTTTCCTGAGTTTATTTATGGGGAATTCTTGCCAATGTATACATTTCTCCCAATAAAATTAATAAGTAAATAATTAGATTTCATTAATTTACAAGTATAGTTATACAATATCATACAGAACTGGAATTTCTGGGGATTTATATTTCACACACTAACAAAAACATCGACGTGGCAATAAAAACGATTTTTCTTAATATATTGCAATTAACTCAGCCGAGCCCTAATGGCTGTTAGAAAAATATTTGCGGTAATTGCGCCTTACGTTCAAGAACACAATATCCCTCGTTGCTCGGAAACAGTCCTCTGAATTTCTCTGGCCGAAAGGAATAAACTAAATCCTACTAATTAATCCTACTAAATTGAATGGGGCGATAAATACTTTCCCTGGGACCACAGTAATTTAAATTGATGTAATACAGGTATATGTCTAAATTCCCCAAACAACACAGCTTCAACTCCCACAGCCTAGACAACCAATATGGAAAAATTATAAATGATAAAACTACTCTACACACTGTACATGATAACAGTAACAATCCCTACAATTTTGAGAGGAAAAGATTAATATTCGTCTGATGGGAAGATATCAGGCAAATTATAAGTACTTCGAGTAGTTCCAGTAACAAGATCCAGCAAGCTGGGGAGTGATAAATTATCAGCAGGCTTCTTCATCATTTAGGGGTGTATGGCCCTCACCTACTTTATACTATCTGGGACAATTAGCTCATAAAATTATCGTGAGCTCACCCCAGAAGGTTTGGCTTATTCTCCAGTGTTTGGAGAACTGTAATGATTTACCTGGTGTGCTCAGGTAATATCATCTTCAGCCAATAGACGTGTCTAAGGGTAGAAAAATGTGTTCTAAATTATTTGTTAAAATAAAATATGTTCTCTTTCATAATGGGCATCTACCTATATATTGGGGCTCATGAATATATATCTATATTATTCAGGGACTTCGGCAACTGGCACGATATACAATGTACTCAGTATAATTCTAATTAATCAATATAACACAAAATGGATGTCTATATGGATAAATGCATAACTCCTGGATATCCTATGAAGACCTAGTCATCTTGGGACAACACATGCTATACGGGTATTTTTATGTAGATGTGGTCATGATTTATATGTCTTTATAATAATGATGGGTATCTTCACACAATTTATAATTTGTTCTGTATCAAAATATTATATTTCTGATGTAGGAAGACGTGCTTACCTTGAGCTCCGCCAGCCATCCGTGAATCCATCCTTCCAGTCTGCCCTGAAACGTCGTTTTCGGGGCCCCTACCTCCTGCCCCGCTAGGTGAAGCATCCCGGACCACCGCGGCACATCCCGGGACCCCCGCTGCGATGTCCAGACGCCATACCGGAGGGAAGGGGCTGACCGACCCCCCAGGCCAAGATGGCGCCGGCGCGCGGTGTGCAGCCAAAGACCAATACAAGGAAGCAGCACAGAAGCTCCTCTATGGCGGTAAATCATACAAGGATGCCCTGGCTGGCCAGCCCTCTGCTCAAGCTACCCCTGGAGGCTCTCCTGAGGCAGATGACACAGTCCCCTTGGAGGATGAGGATGGATTGTCTGCAGCATGGCAAACAGTGAGTACACCCAGGGACAGTGTTAGGCCTGACACACAGGCCATCCCCTCCCCAGTGCTGGAAAATGAGCCTACACTAAGGGACATATTCACTGCTGTCACTTCCTGTAATCACTCTATTGCAGCCCTCTCTGAGGACATTAAAGGGGTTAAAGCTGAAATAACGTTTGTCCGCCATGACATGCAAAAGCTCAGGGAGCGAACGGCTGCATTGGAAGGCAGACTGAGCACAGTAGAGGATGACCTGGCCCCCATGCAAAGGGATCTAAAATATAATTGCCATCTTACTGAACAGCACCCTATGCGACTTGATGAGATGGAAAATCGCATGAGACGCAATAATATACGCGCTTTGGGGATTCCGGAACGTGTTGAGGGTAAAAACCCAGTAGACTTTATTGAAAATTGGTTGATTGCCACCTTTGGTAAAGAATCCTTGTCACCGCTTTTTGCAGTGGAACGTGCCCACCGGGTGCCGTCTCGCCCCCTACCTACGGGCAATCGTCCCAGGCCCTTCTTGTTTAAACTCCTCAACTATAGAGACAGGGACACCATTCTCTCTAAAGCGTGGGGGTTGTTGGACAAGATGGAGATTGAGAATTCCAGGATTTCACTATTTCCGGATTTTTCAGCAGAGCTCCAGAAAAAGCGTGCAACATTTCTTGAAGTTAAGAGGCGCCTTCGGGACCTTAACGTTCAATATGGAATGCTATATCCAGCCAGGCTCAGAGTTACGGCCCTGGGTTCAACGCACTTTTTTTGATCGCCCCGCGGCGGCAGCACAGTGGCTTGACCAGGAGTACAACGCACTCAAAGCCGCCAAACTTCAAAGATCTCCTCCACGCTAACGGCACTTTCAAACAGGCTGACTGGACTTCCACTTTTGCAGGACCGGCAGAAGGCTGAGGTTTGTGGTTCCACTGTAACCCTACTAGAACTACAACATGCATGCGTATGTGAAACCCCGTCTGTCATCAGGGAGAGTCCTCTCTGGGTGTTTCCATGGCCTTCCCCCAGCCCCCAAGTTTCGGATGGGGCCTGTTATTCTGCTATTTTTCCCGTGTGTGAGCCCCATGGGCTTTAATACAGAAGATGCCACGGTTTTTTGCTGTTTAACTGTTTCTCTTTTCTTTTTCTTTTTGGTTCATTTTTTCTCTCTCAGGATCGCAACGGACAAGGACTATTTTCTGGCCTGTCTGCACCCCTCTGGGCGCCTCTTCCTAGCTGCGACAGCTCCTGTCGGACTTTTTTCTCTCCAGATTTGGGACATCTCAGGTGATGCGACTTCCCAGTCGCTAGTTGCTGCTAAATGTGTATTAATTGCCTTTTTCCTCCTCCCTGGTGGTTTACGACTGTTAATATGGTTACTCCTACTTGCACTTATGTTTTGTATTTCTGATGGCTAAGATTAGATTTCTTTCTTGGAATGTTAGGGGGCTGGGCAGTCCGGTGAAGAGGCTGGCGGTGCTGAGGCACCTTAAAGATATGAAAGCTGACATTGTGTGTCTGCAGGAGACGCATTTTGCTCCTGCTGGTACTCTTAGCCTGGGTTCCAGACTGTATATCCACCAATACCATTCTACATACTCTGCCTATGCAAGAGGAGTGAGTATTCTCATCAGACAGCATACACGTTTCTCTTGCTCCCAACAGGTTATTGATCCGGGGGGGAGGTACATTTTTTTGCTGTGTAAGCTTGCTACTATACAATGCATTATTGCCAATGTTTATATCCCACCGCCGTATTCGGCGGAGATTCTTAGGCGCCTAGCTGGGTTTATGGCACAGTTCCCCGGCATACCCCTGTTGGCGATGGGTGATTTTAACAACTATGTCAACGGCCTGTGGGATAAGATTCCAACTCCTCCTGTGGTCCCCTCACACGCCCTAATGGCGATACTCCTTTTGCTGCTCTGTTAGCTGAACTTGGGCTGGTTGATGTCTGGCGGAGAGCCCACCCCCACTCCCGTTTATACTCCTGTTGCTCTCCAGCGTTTGGGAGCTTGTCCAGAATAGACCTGGGACTGGGGAACTCCGCCCTCCTCCCCCTAATTAGAGATTCTGGTTATGGGGTTAGACATGTATCCGACCACTCCTCTTTGTGGATTGAGATGTCCCTGTCTACTGACCTCGCACCTAGGAGTTGGAAGCTTAACCCCTTTTGGCTTGCACTGTTCCCGCAGCCTGACCCCATTGCAAATGCCCTTAAACTTTTCCTGCAGGACAATTTAGGTTCGGCATCTATAGATGTAGTCTGGGATGCAGCTAAGGCCTTTCTTAGGGGGCAATTTATCACTACTATAACTGATATAAAACGGAACACTAAAGCTTGGGAACTGGAGGTCGGTAGAGCACTTAGAGAGTCGGAGCAGGCCTATGTTGACAACCCCTCGGAGGACACTAAGAGGGCTTGGTTGGGGGCGCAATCTATGTCTAGACAGGTAACTTTACAACTGGCAGAAAATAAAAGGTTTTTCCTACAACAAACACACTTTGAGGAGGGGGAATCGACGGGCCATATGCTGGCTCTGCTGGCGAGGGCCCAGGGTTCCGCTCCTATGACTCACTCACTGTGCGATTCGCAGGGAGTGACCCACTCGGATACCCCTGGGATCTTGCGGGTATTTCGATCCTTTTATGCAGATCTGTACTCCTCTAAGGTGCAGCCTGGTGATGGGGAGATTGCGGACTTTTTAAATGGTTGTGATATTCCATGCCTGTCTGCGTCGGATGGAGAGCTGTTGAACGCCCCCTTAACGGAGGATGAATTGGCTTCTGCATTGGAACATTCTCATAATAACAAAGCTCCGGGGGCGGATGGTCTCCCATCCGAGGTATACAAGCGTTATGCCGGTGTTCTTTTGCCAACCCTTTTAAAAGTGTTTAACAATGCCTTAGAGACGGGGGTCCTACCTGCTTCTATGAACGAAGCAATCATAATTGTACTTCTAAAACCGGGTAAGGTAGCAACATCACCGGACGCATATAGGCCCATCTCCTTGCTCACGACAGACGTTAAACTATTGGCTCGGGTCTTGGCAACGAGATTATCTCTGGTAATACACAAACTGATCCATAGGGATCAATCAGGTTTTATTCCCTCACGTTCCACTGCCCTAAATATTCGCCGTTTATTTTTAAACCTACAGGTCCCTGTGGATAACCCTGGTAATCAGGCCGTCCTCTCGCTGGACGCGGCTAAGGCCTTTGATAGTGTTGAGTGGCCTTATCTGTGGAAAGTGATGGAGTGGATGGGGCTGGGCAGTACATTTATTAGCTGGGTCCGACTGTTATATGCCAAGCCTACGGCTAGAATCAGAGCTAATGCGGAGCTCTCCGACCCATTCGTGCTGCACAGAGGCACGAGACAGGGGTGCCCTCTGTCGCCCCTGCTCTTTGCCATGGCGCTTGAACCACTAGCAGCCAGAATGAGATCGGCTCCGGATATTGTGGGTTTCCGCAGGCCCACTGGAATAGATGTGGTATCGCTATATGCTGATGACACGCTTATATACCTGGGGGACACGCAGGATTCCCTTACGGCCACCATGAACCTGATTACCCTATTTGGTACACTGTCAGGTTTTAAGATTAACTGGGACAAATCTGTGTTGCTGCCCTTGTCCCCTCTAACGGCTCCCTTACCGCCTTGTGCAAGCATGATTCAGACGGTTACATCCTTTAAGTATCTGGGGGTGCAGATATCCCCCGAGGTGACGGAATATGCCAAACTGAATCTTATGCCATTGTTACTTAAGTTCAGGGATAAATGTAAGATCTGGTGCAAACTACCGTTATCGGTGGTGGGCAGGGTAAACCTCATTAAAATGGTGTGGGCCCCGCAGTTACTCTATATTTGTCATAATTCCCCGACCTGGATCCCGAAACGTTGGTTCGATAAAATTGACTCTCAGTTTAGGGAATTAATATGGTGTAGAAAGACGGCCAGACTTAGTTTACATACCTTGCAACATAATAAGGACGAAGGGGGTTGGCACTTCCACACGCCAGGATGTATTTTTTGGCTTCGCAGCTCCAGCACCTGGGTGGGTGGGGGTCAGATGATCCCCTGGACCCGATCCGGAGGATACTGGCTGACACGGTCGCCTCGGACACAGCATTGTCTAGATTGGAGGCAGGTTTCCCTCATATGGAAAGGGGTTCCCCGACTATTATACTGCTGAATACCATGTGGTCTCATGTTAAAAAACTGCTACGAATACGTGGCTTCCTTGCCCTCACCCCTATTTGGCGGAATGCTAATTATGCTGAACTTTTTAAGCTCAAGGGATTTGGCAACTGGAGTAGGAGTGGTCTTCAGTATCTCTCGCAACTGTATAGTGGACGGGTACTGAAGTCCTTTATGGAAATACAAGCTGAGTTTGACATCCCACGCAGGGATTTTTTTAAATATTTACAGTTACGTCATGCGCTGCAGACACAGGCACGGAGTGTGCAGCTCTCTCTAACAGACCATCCTGTGGTGCAGGGGATATTCATGCAGATTGACCGTAAAGGCATGATCTCTAGGGGGTATGCTATGCTTCTTGACGCGGTGCAGGACCCGGCACGTCTCCCATGTCGGCAGAGATGGGAGGCGGACCTGGGGCCCGTGGACGCGGAGACCTGGAACCTTTGCTTGTCCTCCGCTCCGTTGGTGTCGGTATCGACCTCTCATAGGCTCTCCCACCTATATTTACTACATAGGACCTATAGAACTCCAGTTAAACTGCACAGTTGGGGTGTTAGAGGGTCTCCCCTTTGCCCCAAATGTATGCGGGACCATGGGGATCTTATGCACATGTTCTGGAGGTGCCCGAAACTAAAACGATATTGGGCTGGAATTCTTGACAATATATCCTCAGTGTTCTCTGTTAGTATTCCGCGGTGTCCGTTGGTCTGCCTGTTGGGGGCCCTGGATGAGGAATCATTGACGCCCTCGACCCATACAGCCATTATTAGGTTACTATATGTAGCCAGAAAATTGATAGCGAGATTGTGGATGACCCACAGGGTTCCCACCAGGCAGCAATGGATAGAACAGGTGAACCAGATGCTGATCAGGGAAAAGATAACATACCAACACAGAAACGCACCGCACAAATTTAATGCCATGTGGGGGGGTTGGCTTGAGGTCCCGGGACTAGCTCCCCACCAACTTATACAAGACAGACTTTTACAGGGTTGACTGAAGGTCCTAGGACCGGTATATGGAGGTACATAAATGGTTATGTTCCCAGGATGGGTCTAATCCTATGTCTCTCCCTCATCCGATAATTGTACAGGGTGTAGGGAGACACCAGTGGGACGGTATGATGGGCTGTGGGCCGCAGTATATGTTTAAGGTACCTATGAGGTTGATTCCTGATACGGAGTGGTCTATGAGAGAATGTTACTTTTGTTTTTACTTTTGGTTCCTTCTTCTTACCTCCTTTCTTATTTATTTTTTAGTTTTCTTGATACTTTCCATGTCTCAACAGTCTTCAAACCAAACCTATTTGTATTTTTATATTTCCTGTATACTTTTGGATGTAAAACCAATGTTACTGTAAGACTGTACTTTACTCATATGTTTGATTTGTACCATATGTGTTTTACAATAAAAACTTATTTGATTTAAAAAAAAATATATATTATATTTCTACTTTATGACCGAGTACTAATCGGGTCAGTGGATACCAAAATCATGGTTGGATCTGTGATCTGGAATCTAATATAGAATTTGAATGACTTATAATCACATATATTTAACCACTTGACCACTGGGCACTTAAACACCCTTAATAGCCAGACCAATTTTCAGCTTCCGGTGCTCTCACATTTTGAATGACAATTACTCAGTCATGCAACAGTGTACCCATATGAATTTTTTGTCCTTTTCTTCGCACAAATAGAGCTTTCTTTTGGTGCTATTTAATCACCACTGGGTTTTTTATTTTTTGTGCTATAAAAGAAAGACCGAAAATTCTGTAAAAAAAAAAAGTTTCTTCGTTTCTGTTATAAAATTTAGCAGATTAGTAATTTTTCTTCATAAATTTTGGCCAAAATTTATACTACTGGATATCTTTGGTAAAAATAAGTACAAATTGGTGGATATTATTTGGTCTTAGTGAAAGTTATAGAGTCCACAAGCTATGGTGCCAATATCTGAAATTTGATCACACCTAGAGTACTGATGGCCTGTCTCATTTCTTGAGACCCTAACATGCCAGAAAAGTACAAATACCCCCCAAATGACCCCCTTTTGGAAAGAAGACATTCCAAGGTATTTAGTAAGAGGCATCGTGAGGTTTTTGAAGTTGTCATTTTTTTCCCACAATTTTTTGAAAAATCAAGATATTTTTTTCACAAAATTGTCATATTATCAGGTTATTTCTCACACACAGCATATGCATACCACAAATTACACCCCAAAACACATTTTGCTATTATTCCCGAGTATGGCGATACCACGTGTGAGATTTTTACACAGTGTGGCCACATACAGAGGCCCAACATGCAGGGAGCACCATCAGGCGTTCTGGAGCACCCAGGCCAATTCTGACATTTCTCTCCTACATGTAAAAATCATCATTTATTTGCAAGAAAACTACATAGAACCCCAAAACATTATATATGTTTTTTTAGCAAAGACCCTAGAGAATAGAATGGTGGTCGTTGCAACTTTTTATCTCACACGGTATTTTTGCAGCAATTTTTCAAACACTTTTTTTTAGAAGAAAAACTGTTTTGTGCTTTTAAAAAAACAAAACAGTAAAGTTAGCCCAATGTTTTTGCATAATGTGAAAGATGAAGTTACGCTGAGTAAATAGATATCTAACATGTCACCCTTCAAAATTGCACACGCTCGTGGAATGGTGCAAAACGTCGCTACTTAAAAATCCCCATAGGCGACGCTTTAAATTTTTTTACTGGTTACATGTTTTGACTTAGAGGAGGTCTAGGGCCAAAATGTATTGCTCTCGCTCTAACGTTCGCAGTGACACCTCACATGTGTGGTTTGAACACTGTTTTCATATGTGGGTGGGACTTGCGTATGAGATCGCTTCTGTGTGCGAGCACATGGGGACAGGGGCGCTTTAAAAAAATGTTTTCTTTTTTTATTGTTCATTTTACTTTTATTTTAGTTTGACTTTTTTTTCCCCCAAAAATACATTTTTTGATCACTTTTTTTTATTCCTAATGCAAACATCCCTTGTAATAGGAATATGGCATGATAGGTCCTCTTTACATTGAGATATAGGGTCAATAAGAACCCACATCTCACCTCTAGGCTGGGAAGCCTGAAATAAAAAAATAAAAAAATATTCTGGCTTTGATCATATTGGCGAGTCGGTAGAAGCGCCGGAGGACGGTGGGAGGGGGGGATGTCCCGTCTCTCCTACTGTAAGAACGATCAAGCAGCGGAACAGCCACTACGATCATTTTTATGGCGTAGGGAATCGCCGGCTGAAAAGGCTGATATCTGAATGATGCCTGTAGCTACACCCATCATTCAGATATCCCCGCACAAAGTCAAGGATGCCATATGACAGCCGGCGGGCGGGAAGTGGTTAAAATGCATTTTTTTTAACACAAAGTTGTCCATATGTACAATATTTCTAACACATAGCATGTACATACCAAAAATGACACCACAAAATAGATTCTCCTTCTCCTCCTGGGTACGGCGATACCACGTGTGTGAGACTTCCACAGCCTGGCAACATACAGAGGCTGAGTACAGCCAAGCATGGCTGAGCATGGCTGGGTATCACTGAGTATTGGAGGGTATCACCGAGTATGGCTGGTTATTGCAGGGTATTGCAGGGTATCACCAGGTATTGCAGGGTATCACCGGGTATGGCTGGGTATGGCAGGGTATCACTGGGTAAGGCAGGGTATCACTGGGTAAGGCAGGGTATCACCGGGTATGGCAATTTATGGCAGAGTATTGGCTGGGCATTGCAGAATATTGGCAGGGCATTGAGGAGTTAATTGTCAGTGAGCAGTGCTGCGGGCACTGCAGATGCAGCCCACAGCACTGCTGACACCGATATCTCCCCTCTCACTGTACTGATTGGTACAGAGAGGGGAGGGAGGAACCGGCATCGTAACATGGCGCTGGTTTGTTTACAAGTGATCGCTCCGTCATTTGACAAAGCGATTACGTGGTAAACAGCCGCGATGAGAGGCCGTTTACCGTGATCCGTGATGCACTGGGTCCTGTGGACCCGATGGTCATGGATGCTCACGCGGGCGCACGAGAGTGGAATTCTGGGAGGACGTCATATGACGGCCTCCCAGAGTTAAGCAACCACCCTGTAGCCGTCATTCAGCTATGGGCCAGTTGTTAACTGGTTAAAATGCCACATGTATCAGGCCGTATCCAGGGCCCTGTTCCAGGCCCACAAGCTGCTCCTTAGGTGCTGGAAGGCGGTGGACCCCGCGACACTTGGAGAGTGGATAGCACAGATGGGGGACACACTCCATCTGGAAAAATATATTTTCCAACATAGGGGACGCCCACAAAAATGTGACAAATTGTGGTCACCCAGGCTGGACACCCCGGCCTTTCACCTTTAGACTTGGTGCTGGATAGATTATTGCTTTAAATTATTTATATATCCTTGGAGTATTAGTAAATATTGGAGCCAGGAATGTGTTGAGTTAGAGCCCAGGGATAAACATTGTGGGTGAGGGTGCAGACATGCGCGACCAGGGGGTGTGGGTGGGTTGAATTTACATTGAATGTCTCTTATAAATTGGAATCACTAGTTATGGTCCTTTACCGTATGTTACTGACTTTTCTGGGTGTTGGTGCCTTATTTGTGCAATGAGAACATGGAGCGTTGTTGGATTGTTTTTTGAGAGTCCTGGGAACTTTTACAGAGAAATCGAGAATTTTTTTTCTAATTTGCCAGGCCTAACCTCTGATATCATGTCATATCCTGGCGCTATGGTAAACCTCAAACCATACCGCATAGCTGAAGCTTGCCCGAATATTGTCTTGGCAGAGCTTAAAAGAAAAATCTTGGGATCATTGAAGAGTCCTCAAATAGTTGGTCAAGTCCTATAGTGATTGTCCACAAGCCAAATGGAACCTGGTGGTTATGATTTTTATAAATTAAATGAAGTCTCCAAACCAGATGCGTATGCAATCCGCCTTGTGGAATTCATTAATCAAGAGATTAGGGCCGGCCTAATGCATTACCACTTGATTTGACAAAAGGATATCGGCATATTCTACTTTCCTAAGAAGCTACGGAGAAAACTGCATTTGCCACACCAGAGGTGTTGTGGCAGTACGCCAGAATGCCATTTGTGTTGGATGGGGCCTCAGATACTTTCCAGAGAGCCACGGACTTCGTTCTGAGACCCCATAATGAAGTTTCAGGAGCCTACCTTGTTGACATTGCCATCTTTAGTCATGAATAGGAGAGTAATTTACTGAAAGTACAGTTAGTGTAGGCCGGTTCACACTGCGGGCGACTGCGATCCGACTTCAGGTCGGTCTAGGTCGCCTCAAGTCGCCTCCAGGTCGCGCTGCAGAAATAACAATGAGAGTCAATGGAGCTGTCTTAATAGACGCTACTGCAGTAGCTCCGACTTTTAAAAAAGGTTCCTGTACTACTTTGAAACGACTTCTAGGCGACTTGTACCCATTCATTTCAATGTAAGTCGCCTCCCCTGTTCATCTGCAGGCTACTTGCAGGCTACTTGACAGGAAGTCACCCAGCCCCCGCTGCAGGCAGCCCCTCCTTCCCATACACATTTTAGTTTCGTTTTCCTCCTGATCTTGAACACACAGAACAAGAGCTCTCTCCTCAAAAATGTCTGCTGTGAACAGAAGAGATCCTGTAGACAATGAGTCCCTGATACGATATGTTAGGGAGAGAAGGTGCCTCTATACCAAGACAGACAAATCATATCAGTTGATCCAAAAAAGAGAGAGTGCCTGGCTAGAGATCTGCCGACTCTCTTTTGAAGACTGGGATGTCTTGTCGCAGGCCGACCGCTCTGCAAAAAGTAAGTTTATATGTCTTTTCTCCTTCACTATGCATGATTGTTGTAGTTCAATATAGGTCTTGTAGGTCTTCTTTTGCACAGAGAATCGGTGCATAAATGCCCCCTTTCACAACAGTCCTTGTTTCCTCCCCCTAGATCCCCCTGTCATCGAAAATATAACACCCGAGCAACAAAAGCTCCAATTACATGAACATTAGATGAACTGACTGTTCTAATGGTGTCTGAACTGTATTCCCCACGTTTTTGCTTCAAAAAAGCATTGTTTCAATACCAACTTGATGTGCCACGTGACCTGCCACGGCTGCCACGGGACCTGCCACGGGACATGCCACGGGTGCCACGGGACGTGCCACGGGTGCCACGTAACCTGCCACGGGTGCCACGGGACGTGCCACAGGTGCCACGTAACCTGCCACGGGTGCCACGGGACGTGCCACGGGTGCCACGTAACCTGCCATGGGTGCCACGGGACGTGCCACGGGTGCCACGGGACCTGCCACGGGTGCCACGGGACGTGCCACGGGTGCCACGTAACCTGCCACGGATGCCACGGGACGTGCCACGGGTGCCACGGGACCTGCCACGGGTGCCACGTAACCTGCCACGGGTGCCACGGGACGTGCCACGGGTGCCACGGGACCTGCCACATGTGACATTTTACATGGCACTCATTACAGGTCACCTGGCACTTGGGGTTCCTAATGGTGCCTATTAACTCTAGGGCAAGATTACGGCGCAACCTTGTGAAGTCTGTCACTGATGTGTAGCACTATGCTAATTTTATTCCAAGAATGATTGAACAATATAACCACAGCAAAAGTAAGTTCAACATAATTTTAACATATTAAATTTATTGAACATATAATAACAAATAACAAAAAACATAGCAGACAACTTTAATTAAAAAACAATAATCCATATCAGCACATGTTAACAACCGTACTCAAAAATTCAAAAAAAGATACTTGATATGAAATCAAAACAGTTGTGTAAAAATATTTATGAAGTTGATTAGGAAATGGCGTCCATCTGCCACGGTACTGCACCAGCCGGTGAATTGAAATAGGATCTAAATTGATCGCGCACTGTGGCACCATCAGTGGATCCCCTTGTAGCACTGATGTGTGCACTTTCCATTTCGTGTATTAGAGAATCCTCAAAACAATATCCGTCCCTGACTCTGACAAAATTGTGCAGCACGCATGCTGCTTTTACAGCAGTTATAGCATTTTCAATGTTTAAGCTTATTGTAGTATGTAGAAAGCGCCATTTATTGGCTAGAATTCCAAAACTACACTCAACCACCCTTCTTGCCCTTGTTAACCGGTAGTTGAAAATCCTTTTAGGAGTGGACAGGTGCCTACTAGAGTAAGGCCTCATCATGTGTTCACCCAATGCAAAGGCCTCATCCGCAACAAACACATAGGGTAGCGCAGGTTCAGCTGTGCCAGGAAGGGGGCAATTTTCAGGAATATCAAGTAGATTCTCCCGTAGTCTTTCAGCAAAGGATGAATTTCCAAAAATCCTTGCATCACAGCTACCTCCATAGGATCCAATGTCTACATATGTGAAACAGTAGTTGGAATCTGTAACGGCGAGCAGTACAAAGGAGCAATATTTTTTGTAGTTAAAGTACATACTTCCGCTACCCACAGGCTTTTGTACACGTACATGCTTCCCATCGATAGCTCCAATGCAATTGGGAAAATTGCACCTACTCCAAAATTGATTTGCTATATCACGCCATGTTTCAGGTGTCGGCCTCTTCATCACCATGGTGTTAAGCACGTCCCATAAAACTTTGCTGGTGTCTCGGATGATATAGCTGATAGTCGACTTGCCAGCCATGAACTCATAATGTAGACTTACAATTGAATGACCTGTTGCAAGGTATCTGAAAAACAAAAGAATTGATTATGTTCCTGTTTATGTTTTGCAGTGACCATCTTACAAACGAGGTGGAAGGGGCTTAGGGATTGTTTTAACAGATACCTCAAAAAAGTGGCCAACCAAAGAAGTGGTTCCGGGGGGAAAAGGGTAGTACCCTACATCCATGCGGAAGAGATGGAGTTCCTGAGGCCGTTCATGGATCTTAGAGCGTAAGATAATATTTTTCATATTAGGACAGTGATACTATACAGTTGTATAAGGTTATAATAATTGTATTCTATCTTTCATGCAGAACACAATCCAGTATGCCGCACCCTGACCAGGCAGGTGCATCTGCGCAATGTGCTGCAGCGGGCAATGCTCCCGGCGAAGAGGAAGGGGCACCTTCTCCGTCTTTGCTCCAGAGTACTGTTCTTAACTCGATGGAGACAAACTTCAATGATGATTCCCAGCCGGCCAATAGCAGTATGGCTGAGGTCGAGGAGCAGGAATGTCCACAAGAACCAGAGCGTCCCGCTCTACCGGGAAGATCGGGCAGACCGATTCGACACCAGAGCAACATGGACCGATTTGCCACCCTGATGGAGCGAATGAACAATAAATTGGCAGACATGGAGAGTGCCGAAAGTGGCTTCGGAATTATGGTGGCAGCAATGCTAAAAAAAGTTCCGCAGGAGCGCCAGGGTTATGTAAAAAAAAAACATTATTGATCTCCTTGAGGCTAATATAGCCTACCAGCCAGCCGCCACTGCCCCCTCTCCAATGTTTGCCCCACCACCACCCCCATCAGTACCCTTCCCAAATTATTATAATCCCCCGCCACCCAGAACCCACCCCTACTATTCCCCTCGTTACAGGCCATATTCTGACGAATATGGCAACACCGCCCAAAATACCAATGCCCCCATGCCCTATCCATTGCCAACCCCTGCAATGGCCACCCGTGATGCCGTCCCACCCACACCTTCCCCCATTCCTTCGACTGAAGGTGATAATTTTTTTCAACTTATCACAATTTATAATTTGTATCATTATTTTCTTTGTTTTTAAAAAAAAATTTCTGCTGTTATTTGTTAAAAAAATTTTTACTGTTTTTTGCTGCTAGTTTGAAAAAAAAAATTAATATTAAAAAAGTTTATGTTTTGCTAATGTGTGGTATGTTTGAGTGTTATTTTATTACATTTAATTACATGATATGTTTTTTTATGTCAAAAATAATTACCTAGGTGGCTGCAGCATTGGAGCAAAGCTTCATCTGCTGCTCCTTCACACAAAAAATAATAATCAAACATCATCAATGGGTCTCTTCTATCCCCTCCAAGATGTGAGAGCTGCTGACACTCAGCAGCTATCCTGCTCTGCTCCTCCACGCTAATTGTAGCGCTGAGCTGTGAGGATGCAAAGTGTATTGCGCACCAGAAAGACAGTTTACCTTAATGTAATAATTAGTCTTTCAATGGATGAGATACTCTTCCTGTATGTTGTGTTCTGTCGCTCAAGATGGATGTCAACCAGACCAAGCAATTCATCAAAACTGCAACAAATTATTTTTAATCATCTATGTTGAAAATAAGAAATATAAACCACTGGTATCTACACACACACACATTATCGCATCAACAATATGCCAAATATAAATCATCCAATTGAAGGGATTTAGCTAGGGTGAGGTGACGTAGCAAGTCATGTGTTAAGTAGACAATACACAAAGTGTGGAATGTGTGACACCTGTGGCAGGTAATGTCGAAGGGGAAAACTACTCTATTTTACTCCTGAAAAATGCTTTTGCAACATGACTTTAAGGCCACATATTTGGGAACACTTACTGCTAGCAAACACACTACTTCTGGTATGTCATGTGCCATCTGTGCCAAGTCACGTGGCACCCGTGGCAGGTTACGTGGCACCCGTGGCACGTCCCGTGGCACCCGTGGCAGGTCTCGTGGCACGTCCCGTGGCACCAGTGGCACGTCCCGTGGCACCCGTGGCAGGTCCCGTGGCACCCGTGGCAGGTCCCGTGGCACCCGTGGCACGTCCCGTGGCACCCGTGGCAGGTCCCGTGGCACCCGTGGCAGGTCCCGTGGCACCCGTGGCATGTCCCGTGGCACCCGTGGCAGGTCCCGTGGCACCCGTGGCACGTCCCGTGGCACCCGTGGCAGGTCCCGTGGCACCCGTGGCACGTCCCGTGGCACCCGTGGCAGGTCCCGTGGCACCCGTGGCACGTCCCGTGGCACCCGTGGCAGGTCCCGTGGCACCCGTGGCACGTCCCGTGGCACCCGTGGCAGGTCCCGTGGCACCCGTGGCACGTCCCGTGGCACCCGTGGCAGGTTCAGTGGCACCCGTGGCATGTCCCGTGGCACCCGTGGCAGGTCCCGTGGCACCCGTGGCACGTCCCGTGGCACCCGTGGCAGGTCCCGTGGCACGTCCCGTGGCACCCGTGGAAGGTCCCGTGGCACCCGTGGCAGGTCTCGTGGCACCCGTGGCACATCCCGTGGCACCCGTGGCAGGTCCCGTGGCACCCGTGGCAGGTCCCGTGGCACCCCCCGTGGCACCCGTGGCACGTCCCGTGGCACCCGTGGCAGGTCCCGTGGCACCCGTGGCACGTCCCGTGGCACCCGTGGCAGGTCTCGTGGCACCCGTGGCAGGTCCCGTGGCACCCGTGGCAGGTCCCGTGGCAGGTCCCGTGGCACCCGTGGCACGTCCCGTGGCACCCGTGGCAGGTCCCGTGGCACCCGTGGCACGTCCCGTGGCACCCGTGGCAGGTCCCGTGGCACATCCCGTGGCACCCGTGGCAGGTCCCGTGGCACGTCTTGTGCCAAGCGCGGCACGTCGCGTGGCATGTGACATGGCACATGTGGCAAGGGACGTGGCAGGTCGACAATCCACAACTTGTGGCAAGTGACGTGGAAAGTGGACAATGACATACAGCATATGTACTTGCCTTGTGATCGACATCCGTGTATACTTGAAAAACTTGTCATCAAAACTACGCAAGTTCTCATACATAGCCCAGAACTGCCCTCTGTTATGTCGATTGGCAATGATTGGATGGATCCAGTAGCGACGTCTTCTTCCCATCCTCCTCCTCCGCTTCATTTCTTCTTCTTCCTCTTCCATCAGTACTGCCAAACCAGCTGTTAGGACAGCTGACATAAGGTAACGCACAGAGAGCATTTTGGACACAGAACAACAGGCAAGAACAGGAACAAGGAAGAAGACAGGAACAGGAATGATGTCACAAGGGGTGAAAGCTCACTTGTACAGTTCCCTGTCCTGGAGGCGACTTGTAAGTGGCCCCAAGTCGCGCTGTTAAGTCGGATACAAGTCGTATCCGACTTGCCTTCCCAAGTCGTATCGCCTCGTGTCGCCCCCTGTGTGAACCGGCCCTTAGTGTTGGATGCGAACCAAAAGGCTTGGTTCACAGTGAAGCCAGAAAAAAAACAAGATTGGGTTGGATGAGGCCGAATATTTGGGTCATGTTGTAGGCAGAGGGGTGATTAAACTCCAACTGAACAAGGTGGAGGCCATCTAAAATTGGCCCTGTCCCCTCACAAAAACAGATGCTTTCCTTTCTTGGTATTGTGGGGTATTTTAGGAGAATTGTCCCCAACTTTGCCAGCCTAGCAGCCCCTTTGGCAGATCTCACAAAAGGGAAGAAATTCTACGGTTGTTCATTGGAATACTGAAACAGGAGCAGTGTTCTGCCATCTTGAAGCATGCTTTGTTCCAGGAACCAGTAGTAGTAGCCCCAGACATTCAAAAAGAGTTTGTGGTACAAACTGATGCTTCAAAGTTGGGGGAGAGTGCAATATTGGCCCAGGTGGTTGGGGGAGATGAGCACCCTGTTGTGCATTTGAGCCGGAAACTCACCCCGGCTGAGAGGAGCTATTAGGGAGTGTCTGGCAATAAAATGGGCCCTGGGGACACTCCACTACTACCTGTTGGGCCAATCCTTCTCCCAAAATAAAGATAAAACCTCCAGAACCATCCGATTGTTTCTCGGCCTACAGGACTTCAAATTTGCAGTTATGCAGTTAGACTGGGGGCAGTACATCAGAAAGCAGATGCATTTTCCCGGTTCTATTGCCATTTTGCTCATGGTGTCCATTCCTCTTGCCTGGAATGGGGTGGAGGAATATATGGAGAGTCAACTTGGGGCAGGGTTGAGAGGGCTCACGGAGGAGGGCAGGTACTTTCCCTTCAGACTTGGTTACTAGTCAGCTGGTCTGAGAGTTTGGGTGGAGCTGTTTGCTAGCAGTGAGAGAGAGACATCTGTATCCTGTTGGGATGGCTCCACAAGTGGACTGTGACCTGCTGGGTGAGCTAACCTTTGTGAAGGACTGTAACTCTGGCCTGTCTGCTGAAGAAACTGAACTTTACCTGTTTGTGGGAACTGTATCTAAAAGACAAGCCTGTAATTTCTTCAGTTTGTTTTGCTTTTATGCTGAATAAAGCACCTTATACTTTAATTTAACTTTCTCCGAGCCAGTTGTTCACCCCTCTGATCTTGACTCTATATATATATATATATATATATATATATATATATATATATATATATATATATATATTACTATACACACGAGTACACCCCTACAGATCTGTCAGAAAAACTTTTACTTTCCTTTTAAAATCAACATTTTCTATGGCACACTATGCTACGAAATACTCCCACAAATGCGGGCCATTGACTGTAACCAAGATTTGTTCATTTTCACACACAAAAAAGTATTTTTCCTAACAAATTCATTTAAGACCATGTTGTAAAAATGAATACATGTCAATGAAAAGGTCCTTTCACATGGGACGGATCTGTGATGATCCATCCCGTGAACATCCGCTTGCTCAGCGGGGATCACTCCATTGATCCCCACTGAGCCGGCGGATGACAGGGTGGTCCCTGTCCTGTCAGATTTCCGATCTCCCCTATGGGGGGATCGGATGAACAAGGACCGTCTGTCCGTGTTCATCTGATTCGCTCTGCAGACGGATAGAAAAATAGGATTTTCCTCCGTCTGTAGAATCCCACCATAGTGGGGACGGATGATATAGGGGGTCAGAGGATGTTCATCCGCTGACACCCGCTATCCCATAGGGATGCATGTATGTCCGTATTTCATCCAAAAACGTATGGATGAAATACAGACATACTGTCTGCATATGTGAAAGGGGCCAAAGTTTTAGGAGCAAAGCTACATTTTAGACAACAAAATCCTAATTAACATTTAAAGGACAGGCGAGTCTAATTATTCACTAAACAGGTATCAAGCAGACAGTTGATTATCAAAGGGCATTTCTTAATAAAGGAAACCTCTTCCCATTTCATGCTGTCACAAGAAAGGTAAAGGCTACAAGACGATTAGCAAAGCTTTAGTTGTCAGAATAAGTAGATACAAGTGATACAAAATTTAACAAAAGATGGAACTGCAACCATCTCACAGATGTCCAGGCCTTCCATAGAAATTAATACTTCGTCAGGAGCATCTTCTGATAATAAGGGTTGAAGAAAATCACCATGCAAATTCACTGCACTACTGTAGCTAAAGAAATAGAAAGCCAAACTAGGGTGATTGTTTCCACAATACACAATACGGCATACACTGCAGAGGAATGGCATGCATTAGTGTTGCCCACAAAGGAAGCCTCTCCTAAAACCCATGCACAAAAAAGCCTGCCTAGAATTTTCAAGGATCCATGCTACAAAAGATGATGGCTGGGACTCTGTACTTTGGAGTGGTGATACCAAGATAAATGGTTTTGGAACTGATGGCTTAAAAACTGTATGGCACTGCAAAGATGAGTACAAAGAAAAATGCATGGTTTCTACAGTGAAACATGGTGGTGGTAGTGTCCTTCTGTGGGGGTGCCCGAGTGCTGCTGATGTTGGAAGGCTGCATCATGAATTCACAGATGTACTGCTCTTTATTGAAAGAAAAGATGCACCCATCACTCCGTGCCCTTGGTTGTCTTGCACTTTTCCAACATGACAATGATATCCAAAACACACATCTAAGGCCACTGTTGCATTTCTGAAGGAGAACAGGGTGAATGATTCAGTGGCCAAGTATGTCTCCTGATCTGAACCCAATTGAACACCTATGGGGAATTCTGAAGAGACAAGTTGAGCATCACTCTCCATCCAGCATCCAGGCTCTAAAAGAGGTCATTTTTGAAGAATGGAAAAAGATGTTGCAATATGTCGCCATATTGTTCATTACATGCCTAGAAGACTTGGTTCTGTCCTTACAAATCATGGAGGTCATACAAAATACTAAATGTAGTCGTTTTTGTTGTGGAGTGTATTCATTTTTGCATTAACTAATTTGAGTAAAACTGAAGATTTTGTAATCCTAAGCTATATTATTAACCTTACAGTATCCCACAAAAGTGAGTACTCAGCTCATATTTTTGTAAATATTTTATTACATCTTTTCATGTGACAACACTGAAGAAATTACACTTTGCTACAATGTAAAGCAGTGAATGTACAGCTTGTATAACAGTGTACATTTGCTGTCCCCCCAAAATAACACACAGCCATTAATGTCTAAACCGCTGGCAACAAATGTGAGTACACGCCTAAGTGAAAATGTCCAAATTGGGCCTAAAGTGTCAATATTTTGTGTGCCTTGAGGGTTACTGCCTTAACCGTCTTGGGCATGGAGTTCACCAGAGCTTCACAGGTTGCCGCTGGAGTCCTCTTCCACTCCTCCATGATGACATTGTGGATGTTAGAGACCTTGCACTCCACCACCTTCTGATTTGAGGATGCCCTTTAATAGGATTTAGGTCTGGAGATATCCTTGGCCAGTCCATCACCTTTACCCTCAGCTTCTTTAGCAAGGCAGTGTTCATCTTGGAGGTGTGTTTGGGGTCGTTATGTTGAAATAATGCCCTGCAGCCTAGTCACCAAAGGGAGGAGATCATGCTCTGCTTCAGTAAGTCACAGTACATACACAAAGCACACACCCGCAAAAACAAATCGGGCTGGTTCAATGACTCTTAAATCACTGAAACAAGAATGCAGAAGAGCCGAAGAAGCATGGAGAAGGAACCCAACAATGGAAAACCACACAAATTACAAATCACTCACCACAAGATACCACAAAGTCATCGTCATAGCAAAAAAAAGAAAATATTTCTCCATAACCATCTCAAAAGCCATAAACCGCCCTCGAGCACTCTTCAAACTAGTCGCCCAGACTATGAACCCCACCTGTTTAGAGTCTCCAGCAAACGAAACACAAGATGCAATGAGTTATCTGATTTTAATTTTTTTTTCATTAACAAAAACGTAACCGTTCAGGAAATAATTTAGCAGAACATAGCAACTAACCCCACTCGGCCAGAACAAGAAAAAAAAAAACACACAAAGTTTCTACAACCACTGAGATTTACTCTGGTCCTAATCACCATTGACACCACCAAAACCATTATCAGAAACCTCAGAGACAGCACATTGCCAAACGACATCATTCCCACAAAACTTCTGAAAGAATGTACCAACATCCTTGGCCCCTATCATAACATACCTCATAAACCAATCATTTAAAGAAGGAATCATCCCGACCTCTCTCAAGCAAGGCACAATCAAACCCCTCCTAAAGAAGTCTAACTTTGAGCCCAAAGACCCAAATGATCGCAGACCTGTTGTCACAATTAGGGATGAGCTTCGAGTTCGAGGCGAACTCATGTTCGACTCGAACATTGTCTGTTCGGTGAACAATTTGAGGTGTTCGCGGCAAATTCGAAAAGCCGGGAACACCCTGTACAAGTCCATGGGAGAAATCTAAAGAGCTAATTTTAAAGGCTAATATGCAAGTTATTGTCCTAAAGTGTTTTTGGGACCTGGGTCCTGCCCCAGGGGGACATGGATCAATGCAAAAAAAAGTTTTAAAAACTGCAGTTTTTTCGGGAGCAATGATTAAAGTGAATCAATGAAAGTGTAATATTGCTTTAAATTTTGTACCTGGGGGGGTGTCTATAGTATGCCTGTGAAGAGACGCATGTTTCCCGTGCTTAGAACTGTCATTTCTGCAGGAAAAAAAGTACCTTCAGGTCTGGTGTGGATATTAAGGGGAACCCCGCGACAAATTAAAAAAAAAACTTGACTTGGGGGTCGCCCTAAACATCCATACCAGACCCTTTATCCGAGCACGCAACCAGGCAGGCCGCAGGAAAAGAGGGGTGATGAGAGAGCGCCCCCCTCCTGAACTGTACCAGGCCACATGCCCTCAACATTGGGGGTCTGTGACCCCTCAAAACACCATGTCCCCATGTTGATGGGGACAAGGGCCTCATCCTCACAACCCTGGCCGGTGGTTGTGGGGGTCTGCGGGCGGGGGGCTTATCAGAATCTGGAAGCCCCCTTTAACAAGGAGATCCCGCCCCCCTGTTTGAAATGGTAAGGGGGTACAAAAGTACCCCTACCATTTCACAAAGAAAGTGTAAAGAATAGTTAAATAAGACAAACACACTTTTGAAAAATTCCTTTGTTAAAAATAAAAAAAAAGATTCCAGCGGTGGTAATCCACTCTTGCTATCCAGCGACGGATGATCATCTCTCCGGGGTCCAGCGATGGCTGATCTGATCCAGCGCAATCCATCCATGCATCCATCTTCTGTCTCCACTGTCGGGGACACTGCGGGATGCTGGCGCCTGACGTTTCTTATATTAGGAGGGCAGGGCCATCCATCACCCTCCCCCTCCCCCTCTGATGCTAGTGAGGGAAGCCGGGGATCCCCAATGACTAATGGGTGACCCCGCCCCCCTCTGATGTAACGGAAACCTGCAAATCAATCACCTCCCATTCCTGAGGAACCTCCATTGGCTAGCCGTGAGTTACGTTCAAGACCCTCTGCCTCACTCACAAATGTGCACAAGGAAAAGCCCCGCAATACCTCTGCAACAAAATAAAGCACTACACCCCCAGGTCGCACGCTTCGGTCAACTAACCAGAACCTCCTCCACATCCCCAAGACCCGTTACAAATTAAAAGGTGAACGAAAACTATCTGGCCTCAGGAAGAAGCTCAAGACCCATCTCTTCTGCAGAAGCGCCGAGGCGATTTAGTTTGCATATGTAGCACTATACAATTTGTTCATTCATTCACATGTTGGCATTCATGGTTCTCTTAATGAACTGTAGCTCCCCAGTGCCGGCAGCACTCATGCAGCCCCAGACCATGACACTCCCACCACCATGCTTGACTGTAGGCAAGACACACTTGTCTTTGTACTCCTCACCTGGTTGCTGCCACATACGCTTAACACCACCTGAACCTAATAAGTTCATCTTGGTCTCATCAGACCACAGGACATGATTTCAATAATCCATGTCCTTAGTCAGCAAACTGTTTGCAGGCTTTCTTGTGCATCATCTTTATAAGAGGCTTCCTTCTGGGATGAAAGCCATGCAGACAAATTTAATGAAGTGTGCAGCATATGACCACTGACAGGCTGACCCCTTCAACCTCTGCAGCAATGCTGGCAGCACTCATATGTCTATTTCCCAAAGTAAACCTCTGGATATGACACTGAACACATGCACTCAACTTCTTTGGCGAGGCCTATTTTGAGTGGAACCTGTCCTGTTAAACCGCTGTATGGTCTTGGCCACCATGCTGCAGCTCATTTTCAGGGTCTTGCCAATCTTCTGATAGCCTAGACCATCTTTATGTAGAGCAATAATTCTTTTATTTTCAGATCCTCAGAGATTTCTTTGCCATGAGGTGCTATGATGAACTTCCAGTGGCCAGTAAGAGTGAGAACGATAAAACAAAATTTAACACACCTGCTCCCCCATTCCCATATGAGGAGTGTACACACTTTTGTGAGATACCGTACTTTCATGTAATACATGTAATGTAATGTAATACATCTAAACAAATGTCCTAAAACTCAGTTTTGTCAAATTTTGGAAATTGTTCTTGTATATTGAGATATAAAATTACAATCTTACTTTTCAAAGGGGGTGTACTTATTTATTCTGAGCACTGTATAATATAGATAGAGTGCCTTCTCTCTCTCATATTATATTATACACACACTTTTTTTTTTTTTTACATATACAATTGTGTAAATACAGTGCCTTGAAAAAGTATTCACGCCCCTTGACATTTTCCACATTTAGTCATCTTACAACGTAAATGTATATTATTGGGAATTTATGAGATAATATAAATGGTTTTAAATGTTTTACATATAAATATCTGAAAAGTGTGGTGTGCATTTGTATTCAGACCCCTTTACTCTGATACACCTAACTAAAATCTAGTGAAACCAATTGCCTTCAGAAGTCACCAAACTAGTGAATAAAGTCCAACTGCGTGTAATTTAATCTCAGTATAAATACAGATGTTCTGTAAAGTCCTCAGGAATTTGTTAGAGAACCAGAGTAAACAAACTGCATCATGAAGGCAAAGGAACACACCAGACAGGCCAGGGATACAGTTGTGGAGAAGTTTAAAGCAGGGTTAGGTTATAGAAAATATCCCAGGCTTTGAACGTCTCATAGAGCACTGTTCAAGCCATCATCTGAAAGTGGAAAGCGTATGGAACAACTGCAAACCTACCATGACATGACCATCAACCTAAATTGATAGGCTGGGCAATGAGAGCATTAATCATAAAAGCAGCCAAGAGGCCCATGTTAACTCTGGAGGAGCTGCAGAGATCCAGAGCTCAGAGAATCTGTCCACAGGACAATTATTAGTTGTGCACTCCACAAATCTGGCCTTTATGGAAGTGTGGTAAGAAAGCCATTGTTGAAAGAAAGCCATAAGAAGGCTTGTTTTTAGTGTGCGAGAAGCCATGTGGGGGACACAGCAACCATGTGGAAGAAGGTGCTGTGTTGTGGGGATGCTTTTCTTCAGCAGGGACAGGGAAGATGGTCAGAGTTGATGGGAAGATGGATGGAGCTAAATACAGGGAAATCTTAGAAGAAAACCTGTTGTGCCGTGTACACACAACCGGACTTTCTGGTAGAAAATGTACGACGGAATCAATCTGTTGGATATTACGATTGTGTGTGGGCTCCAGTGGACTTTTTTTCTTCAAAAACTCAGATGGACCTAGAAATAGAACATGTTTCAAATCTATCCGATGGACTTGAATTTCTATTGGGAAAACCATTCGTCTGTGTGCTAGACCAACGGGCCAAAAACAACGCATGCTCTGAAGCAAGTACAAGACGGAAGTGCTCGGTGTGGTAAAACTAGCGTTCGTAATGAAGCTAGCACATTCCTCATGCTGCTAATTCTGTGATCTTTTAATACAGCACATTCTTTTCTTTAGAATGCTAGAAGAATGAAATTGTTTTGCTGATCATATTTACACAGATTTCTCACAAACGTCTTTCTTCATTATTATCCTCATCTCATGACTAATATATTCTAGTTTTCAAAAGCCTGATCTCCATAAAGGTTTCCAATTATTTTTTATACTCCTTTTTTATAATTGTTTTATTTCATCAATATTTATTTTACAATTACTTAAAAAAAACGAATTATATGGAGCTCACTAGAAAATAATTTTTGAGTTTCAAGTTACCACAATATTATCTTGCACTTTTTATTAACCTTAAGAAGGTTGGTGTCCCTATTTAATTTGACATAGGGGATTATTTACGAAAGGCAAAATCATTTTGCACTACAAGTGCAAAGAGCACTTGAAATTGCACTTGGAAGTGCAGTTGCTGCAGATCCAAGGGGGACATGCAAGGATAATAAACAGCATTTTAGCTTGCATGTGATTGGATGATAAAATGAGCAGAGCTTCCCTTCATTTCAGATCTACCCCTCAGATTTACAGTGACTGCACTTCCAAGTGCACTTGCAGTGCAATTTCAAGTGCACTTTGCACTTGTCGTGCAAAGTGGATTTGCCTTTTGTAAATAACCCCCATAGTCTTTTTGAAATGTACCTGCCTACTCACAAACTATCCTTTTTGAATAAAAAACACATAAGAAAGTATTTAGTGAAAATAAAATACTCATTTATTCTGGTTAATAAAATTAAGAGGAAGGCAACACTGGAGAAACTTTTGGCATTTGTGAAGCCTTTTGGCCCCCAGGGCACACATCAAGTCAGTGGAAAACAAAATTGAGGAGTCCATATAATCAGGAGTACAATCTGGTCCAGGAATCCCAGAGATCAGGACAAGCAGCAGATGACATTTCCGTCCCCAGGCTGTGGTACTACAACAGCCTGCGTCTTTTGTCAGACCAGACTGAACCCAGGCCATCACTTTCTTGTCTTTGCTGCAGCCATCCCTCCATGCTTCCCTGCAGCCTTTCTTGGAGGCTGTGCCTCTGGTGGTGGACTTGTGGCAGGAGGAGGAGGAAGAGGAGTAGGGGCTTGCTCATATATATGGCTGTTTTCAGTGAGCTGGCCCCTTAACCCCTTCGGAAGGGCCTCAGCAAAAATTCCCTCACAGAGGAGGCGTTGGCCCTTCTCCAATTCCACCAAACTAGTGGCCAGATAGCAGCCATAGGCTTCTTCAGCATTGGGGCTTCTCAGGAACTGTCTGGCTTGCCGAATGAGGGCAAGTGACGCCTCCTCTGTCATTGACGCCTTCCTGGGCCTTTTGGTGGTAATGCAGAGGGGAGGCACCTGTGATTGTGTGAGGCTCCTACTACTGGGCCAAGCCACCTTCTGCCTGCCACTGGTCATGGCCTCCTCCTGGTTGCCAGTGGGCACGGCCTCCTCCTGGCTACCACTTTCCAGACTCTCCTCCTGGCTACCACTTTCCAGACTCTCCTCCTGGCTGAGATTGTCCTGTGTATAAAAAAAAGGGACATAGTTGTAGTTTTTGCTTCATCAATCACAATTTTCATCTCGTGAATTGCAAATTGAATGTTAATAAATAGAAAAGGCTATCATTCTGGCCCCAACATTATTCAAGCTGGTCACCAACATTTTTGGCCACTACTGTCTAGTGATATTTATACATAATTTTTGGTATAAAATCATTGATTTGTAAGCAATTATAACCTAAATCTATTTCTAAAAAAATAATATACCTGGCTCCAGCTGGGCGCATCCACTTCCTTAATGATGGAAGGGCCCGGTTGTTCCTGGAAAGCCACTGCTGGGGTTAAGGGAAGGGTGGAGGGAAGGGTGGAGGGAAGGGTGGAGGGAAGGCTGCAGGGAAGGGTCGAAAAAGATTCCCTCGCTTCAGTCTGGTCGTCCAGAAACCGCAGTTTGTGGAAGCACCACAGCTTGGGGACATAAACATTATCTGCTGCTGCTTCTGATCTGAGGGAAACCTGGATCCTCTTGTGCTCCCACCTGTACGTGTTCCTCAAGATCCCAATTTTATTTTCCAAAAATGTGATGTTTGCTTCAGGGACCCGAGTCTTGACAAATTCCAGAAGTGTCTCCAGTGTTGCCTTCCTTGTTTGCTTATTATAATACAAACTGTGTTTGACCTCCCACAGATTTCTCCTCTCCCTCTTCCTCTCTTTAAACTGATTATTTTTTTCTGTAAGACAATACACAAGACAAAAACATTAATGTCAGTCATAACTCTCATTATTATCTTATCCCAATATAGGGCACACACACACACACACACACACACACACACACACACACACCGAACGTACGATGTGTGTTAGCTTGATATGACTAAAACAACAATGTCAATCTAAACTAGCCCAATATAGGCCTCAATCTGGGCCTAGTTCAAATGTTACCTTTGTTTAGGACTCTTGTCACTGCCGTTCATCTGACACAAATCGGCTGTACGGTGCGCAGTAGGAGTGTATTGAGAAAAATGGAGACACATTGTGGAAGTAGCGCGGAGGAAAGCCCGGAACCACAAACATCTGGTTCCAGGAGGAGATTGAAGGCCACCAACATGGCCTTTGAGGAAATGGTAGAGATGAAGGGGATTTTAAAGAGTGAGGATAATTATGGAAAACATGGCCCATACACCCATCCAAATAGAAGAAAGGATGACATGTCAACTGTGGTCAGCACTCTGGAGCAGAAGCTTGGGGTACGCCGGACAAAATAGCAGTTGAGGAAGCAATGATCCGACATAAAACTGAGGGAGCCGGATCAGTATTGCAACATCAAGAAGGAGCTCCAAAAAAGTAAGTACTTGTCGTGTGTTCCTATAATGATAATTAACTTGAATGGTTACATTCATCATTGTGGGCAGTCGTTCGTAGAAAACATTGTTTGTAGAACATCGTTCATCGTTCTGGTAATTTTGAAGATGCACATGGTGTGTCAACATGTGCTATCTGCTATCGGATCTCGATGTTCACATTTTAGGGGGTGGGCGAGGGTTATAAATTTAAGAACACACATTACATTTTGACACATTTTAGGGGGTGTTTCGGGGAAAGGAGTACAATGGAGCTGACAATATACATTGTTAAAGGGACTAGGCTATAGGTGTACATGGGCCCAGGATAGCATGCTGGGGAGGTTAGTGAAAGCAAATATGCATGTAGGCAGGGCCATCTTTAATATTGATTGACTGCTCCGGAGTGATGGCTTGCCGCCTGCAGATATCCTGCCTGCTGATATAAGGGATCAGCAAAGCCAACAGATGGTGAAAACGGGGTCCGTCATCCTGAGATCATTCCTGAAATCCCCAGGATTATTCTCCTGGATCTCACGAAGCAAAGGCATGTGCGAGAATTGGTCACACTGGAGTAACCAATTCTTGGTTTCCTCGCCCTGTTCATGGACCGGGCTCGGGCCAAAGTATTAACCCCAACACCAAGCCTCCACACAGCACGAACTCGAGAACGAGTATGTCCATGCACAATGGCTTCAAAACGGTTGGCTGGTCAGAACAAACTTACAGGAGCGCACTGAAGAACAGCAAGGCCTGTGAAGAGTGAGCTGAAGAACAGGAACGAGTGGATCAGAACACCCAGATATACAGGTACGAACAGACCAACACGCACTGAAAACCAGATACAAACCCTACAAGCACAAACTGAACCACAGTAAAACGAGTGGAATAAGCTGGAGTCTGAAAAGCGTGAATTGTCTCTAACCAAACTTCTACTAACACAAGATAAACGCGTGATCAGCAGAAGGAGCCCAAAGGGTGGTGTACTGGGTCTTAGACTTCCTTATTCTAGTCCTGTCGTGCGTATTGTACGTCAATGCGTTCTAAGCGGGTGGAATTTGAAGAGATCGTGTGTGGGCAAGTCCGTTTGTTCTAAGGTCCGTCTGACCTTCTCTGAAAAGTCTGTCTGGAATATTGTTGGACTTGTGTGTACGTGGCAATAGAGTCTTCAAAAGACTTGAGAATGTGGTGGAAGTTCACCTTCCACCAGGACAACGACCCTAAACATACAGCCAGAACTACAATGGAATGGTTTAGATCATAGCATATTCATGTGCTAGAATGGCCCAGTCAAAGTCCAAACCTAAATCCAATTGAGAATCTGTGGCAAGCCTTGAAATTTGCTGTTCACAGATGCTCCCCACCCAATCTGACAGAGCTTGAGCTATTTTGCAAAAAAGAATGGGCAAAAAAAAATTCACTCTCTAGTGTGCATACCCAAAACGTTTTGCAGCTGTAATTGCAGAGACATGTGCTTCTACCAAGTATTGACTCAGGAGGCCTGAATACAAATGCATGCCACTTTTCAGATATGTATTTGTAAAAAAAATGTAAAACCATTTATAATTTTCCTTCTACTTCACAATTATGTGGCACTTTGTGTTGGCCTATCACATAAAATTCCAATAAAATACATTTATGTTTTTGCTTGTAACATGACAAAATGTGGAAACTTTCAAGGGGTATGAATACTTTTTCAAAACACTGTGTGTTGTATATTTATACATACACATCTATATATAATATATCTATCTATCTATCTATCTATCTATCTATCTATCTATCTATCTATCTATCTATCTATCTCACACATACACTTTTTTTTGCAGTGCAGAAGACTTGGGGGAAATATCTGAGATCTAAAAAGACCACTGATATTAAATTTTTATTAAAAGGAAGATATTGAAGAGGGAGGTAATTTATGAAAGTCAAATCCACTTTGCACTGCAAGAGCACTTTCAAGCGCAATCACTGTAGATCTGAGGGGGACATGCAAGGAAAACAAAAAAAAAATGCATTTTTGCTTGCAAATGAGTGGTTGATAAAATCAGCAGAGCTTACCCTAACTTCAGAGCTTCCTCTCAGCGACTGCACTTACAAATGCACTTGTAGTGCAAAGGGGATTTGCCTTTCGTAAATAACCCCCACGGTCTCCAGTTTCCCTCTCCTCTGTAGCACTGCAATGAACTGAACACAGTAAATGCTCTAGATAGATGTCATTGTGTTTATTCACAAACAGAAAGACACAGTAAACAGGTGGCTGATATTTACCATGTCTTTCCAGTCTGACCGAACACAGTGGGACGTGTAGCACATTCTGTGTTCATCCAGAAAATCGTTTTATCAAATTGTTGTTCTGCAGTTTTTCCAGTGGCCTACATTCATGGAACATGTTCTTTTTTCCCATAAGGCACACAGATTCTGATCCACCAGTTTACCAAACAACTGGATGTGACTGGATGGGACTACTCTGAGGCAATAGTGGAGTGTAATTGCCTAAGGGTAAAACAAATCTTAATGCCCAACCACAATTTTTGCAACTAACATTTTTTGAGAACAAATTGGGATTTTATTTGGTTATGGATATTCCCTGATTTTTTTTTTATTTAGCTGTATATTTCTTGTTTTACCTACCACCAAACGAACAAGTGTTCCAGTCTCTGTTGCAGAGAAACACCCCCATAACAGGATATTACTACCTCTGTGCTTTACTCTAGGAATGGTGTTATTTGGATGGTGAGCTGTATAGTATTTCCATGGGACATATTGTTTGGTGTTGAGGCCAAATAATTCAATTTTAGTCTCATCTGACCATTTTAAACGCACCTTGAAGATTCTGGGGCCACATGTGTGAGAGAGCCCATACCTGTCACTCTGCCACTCATAAAAATGTTGCAGATGGACTTGAGGTGTGCAGTATCTCCATACTTCCGAGAGGATTTTCAGAACACACCCCTGGGTTAGTCTGCTTACATTTATCTGCTGCCACATTGGAATGGCTTTGGAGGCTATTCTGGTTCTGGATAGCCTCCAAAGGCTATCCAGAACCAGGATTCCCACCTTTGCCTGAGGTGGAAATGCCTATGGGTGACACTAAAGATCATTACTGGTTACTTAACTCTGAGTCTGCTTCGGTAGAAGCACTTTGGGATGCCTTCAAGGGCTGAGAAAACAGCTCAGGCATTTGAAACTAGTTGTGAATCTACCTCCGATTCCTGAGCATATCATGATGTGTAAATCATTGTAAATCTATTAACCACTAGAGAAGTTCCCCTGCTTCATACTGCTAGCACCATAAAAAGGTTACTAGCCCAGAAACAGCGTATTTTTGAAAAGGACAAACATATTAGGAAGCTTCTGGCATGGTTTAGCAAGAGAGCAGTCTCCTCTCACTATTACTGCTTGCATGCAAGCTCAGGATGGTATGCTCTTGCAGGACTCACTCAGCAACAACCAGTGTTTCTCTGAATAGCTTATACACCTCCATATGCACCTCTGACCCAGTTAGTCTACTTCATTATCTATATACTATTGAGGTTCCTTATGCTTTCTGCAGCTCAACGGGAAAACTGTGAGAAGTCGCTCTTCTCTAGATGATGAAGTTCAATCCACCTTTGCAGAATTGCAATCCAATAAAACTCTCCGGCCTTCCCATCCAGTTTTACAAAACATATGTTGACTGGCTGACACTCTCACCTACATCGGACTAAAGCATTAGAAGTTGGATCCCTCCCTGCCTCAATGTGTCCTAGAGCTAGCAGTACTGTTCACCTCCTACTGTCACATTTCTCTTTATAATTCCAACTCAAAAATCCTGACAGTCACTCTCTGCCCTGTCGACAGGGCAGGAGTGCCATGCCGAGAGGCTCAGACAGCTGCTGGTAGGGAATTTGGTTAATCCCGACATTTTAAGTGACATCATCCAACAGCTGGCTTTAGCTGAATATGAATCACAGGAGTGTAGAACTATGTGCACTCCTGTGACTCACAGGAAATGTAGGGCCAAAAGAACTCTTGCCTTTAATTTGTCCATAAACAATATAGAGGTTGGAATAATTAGTTCAATCTCAGTGTTGAGACAATACAAAACTTGCAAGATATAGACATTTTACAAGAAGACCTAGCTAAAATAGGGAGGTGGGCAGCAATGTGGCAAATGTGGCCTAAAAACTGTACTCATCCCATCAAGTACAGAGTAACTTCCCAGGCGGTAGGAGCAATATGCCTTTGCGGAGGTTTCTATATAGGGAAAACTAAGGGCCCTTTTTTTATAAGAGATCATATCAAATCAATACGAAAATGATTGATGGCGACAGCTATTAGCCGGTATGTGGGTATATACCATAACTTTAAACTAAACATGATTAAAGTTATGGCCCTGGAACACATGCCCTTACACGCTAGAGGTGGCAGTGTTGATCAAACATTGTTACAATTAAAGTCTCACTGGATCTATAATCTAAAAGCCACTGAATATATCCTAGATTTAATGAAAAGTTTTAAAGAGGAAGTAAACCCTCTCTAATAAAAAAAAACACCCTGCAGGACAAAGGCATAATGAGCATAGCATACTAGCTCATTATGAATTACTTACCTGAGATCGAAGCCCCGAAGCGACCCACATTCACATCCTCTGTGGCCACCATGCTACTCAGAGTGACTTCTGGGTATCGTGCTCCGGCACTGTGACTGGCTGGAGCAGCGATGACGTGCATGCGCGCCAGATCCCTCAGTGATGGCATGATAGCCTTCACTAATGGCATGCTCAGTGCGCCTGCGCCATTGGCTACGGTGCACATGCGCCATAGACATCAGTGCCCGTTTTTAGGAAAATATCTTCTTAACCGTGTAGGTTAAGGAGATATTTCTTGCACCTACAGGTAAGCCTTAATCTAGGTTTACCTGTAAATTAAAAGTGGTCTGTAAGGGTTTACAACCACCTTAAGCCCTTTCTTTAATTTGTGGTTTAATTAGTGGTTCCAAATTAATAACTACTGCAGTAGGGAACAGACACAAAAGATACGCTCAGCATCTTTCCAAATAACCGTTCTCCTTTATTATGACGCATTTGAAGGCTTTTATACACATGATTACGTAGGTATCACATTATTATTACAATTGTACGTTTATGGTAACAAGGGGCGTTACATAGGCAGGCTAATTCTAATCAGGACTTGAAAGAATGCAAAACATGTACTGAAAACATTGTTAGTGCCGTGTGCACAGTGAGGGCATCGTGCAATACATATAAAATAGAATACAATTATATACAGAACCTACAAATTGCCATTACAGTCTCCTCTCTTTTGATCAATATTTTGATCACTAACCATACCTGCTATCACCTTTAACCTGGAACCTCCACACGCTTAGGTGGAGGTAGTCCTGGCCAAAGAGGCAAAAACTCCATTGTGGAGAAAATAATAGCCGAGCAGCTTTTTTCATTACAAAACGACTTTTCACTGTGAAAAACAAATGATTGATAAGACATATTTACAGAGTACTGGCTGTACACTCCTGTGGCCAGAATGGCCTTCTAGCTTAATTGCTGGTATGCTGACTTATCAGCATATGTAAACACAGACAATTCTACATAAAATGGAAGAGGTACAAAAGACAAATATTACTTCAACATGGCTAAACTACTTTTCAAATATATGTATCCCTTACAATTAAAGTAATTGAATCATAAAATACCCTAGACTGTTATTGCAAGAGGGAATCAAATCAAACAGAGATTTCTTTAATTTAGACATTTTTTCACTGTCTGGTGTGGATCCAGGTGACTTTTCCTTCAAGTGTTGCAAAACTGTACATTAAATAGATGCTGTATTGAGTCTCCAAACATTTCTTTATATATAAATGTCTCTTAACAATCCACATGTCACCTGGCTTTAGTTTTAGATCTTTCCAAACTTTTAGGATCTGGAATTGGGGAGAAAACACATAAATAAGTTTGTCAAAAACCTTAAAAGATCAGCACCATTCTCTGTGAGATCTGAATGGAGGACTTCAGCTGCTGAGACAAAATATAAGCAAGTGAGCAACACACCCCCAAACCAAATCCCATAGGGAAAGAGTCCAACATCCCCCTACGGGCTTGATAAAATATAATAAAACATTCAGGCAAAAGTTTTCTAGTTTCTTACTCTACTTTGTCCGCTACATTGTAGACAGTAGGGGGTGTAAAAATAAAACTTCAAAACTTCTAATAAGGACTCTGCTATAAAAATGATTTCCTCTATTACTCTCTTTTTTTTTTTAAATGCACTGTTTCCACTATCACAGGATATTAAATTTGTGTAAGACATGGTTAATTTGTAACCTTCATTTTACCATGTTTGGAAAACAGATTCAAAAATAATTGTGATCACATTGTTTATCATTAGATTCGTTAACCCAGCACATTTTGTTATAAATGTTTTGTCTAAAAAACTGAAATTGGCATGGTGTCCTTCCAGCTTATCACCAACCTCTCATGCCAGCTACATTCTTACAGGAGAGCACAAAGGAGGGGGTCACATCTGCGTACATGACACAAGCGATAGAACTAAAGGTTCCAGCATTCACAAACATACACAAGTATATCTCTAAAATCGCTTACATTATTCCCATTTGTACAAAACACATGCATATCATTCTCTCACTTTATTTTAACACTTTTTAATACTTCCTTGCTTAAATTTCTGCTTTCTTTATTTTGTTCTGATATCCTTTGCATCCAATGTATTGTAATTCCATACTTCACATACTGTACCTTCTATGATCAGACGGGCAGCCATAGTGCTCATCCCATCTTCCCTCTCTGACAACATATAAAGGATTCTGTTTTAACTCTCATTACTGTTTCTTGACTTTACTAGTTGTAATGTCTGACCCCAAATTCATCCCACAACTTAACATCAAAAAGTCCCTTTCTGTCTAGTGTTAATGTCCCTTTTGATCCATCCTGCTCACATAAATAGTTGTTTCTCTAGATGTATACTCTGCACGATTCTTTGTTCCTGCGGACTTTGGTGGTAACCCTTTGTGGATCCCTGTCCACTTTAACCATTAATCTAGGGGCTCAGTATAGGCGGAACCGCACCTTCGGTTCATATATAGCGCTCCTCTTGCGCTGTGCATTTTTGAGGGTCTCTTACCCATCATTCCCTTACTTAATTTAATGCCCATAATGAATGGCCAGTCTTCTCTACGTGTGGCTATACCCTTTTGCCTCTAAACTACTTTATCTAGCAGATGTACTACATATACCTGTGAACAGCACTATTCTTCCCTTTCTCTATAACACTCTGATGGACAGTAGACAGTGACAACATAACATATAACCACTAATCAAAACAGTTCGATTAAGGGGAGTAAAATAGGTACCCTTTGTCCCGAAAATGCCTTACCGATCAAGGAAGTCTGATAACTCAAAATGTAAGCAAAATTCTTACCTCAGCCGGCTGATTATCAGAAATTCCCGGATCGTCTCAAGCTCCTCGTTTCAGATATTCAGGGTCACCTGATAACCCCACCTGGCTGGCTTTGCCACCTGAAATGGATATTTTGATGATAGGCAACTCCTATCCTCATATTGATTAGTGGTTCCAAATTAATAACTACTGTAGTAGGGAACAGACACAAAAGATACGCTCAGCATCTTTCCAAATAACCGTTCTCCTTTATTATGACGCATTTGAAGGCTTTTATACACATGATTACGTAGGTATCACATTAATATTACAATTGTACGTTTATGGTAACAAGGGGCGTTACATAGGCAGGCTAATTCTAATCAGGACTTGAAAGAATGCAAAACATGTACTGAAAACATTGTTAGTGCCGTGTGCACAGTGAGGGCATCGTGCAATACATATAAAATAGAATACAATTATATACAGAACCTACAAATTTCCATTACAATATGGTTATGTGTTTTCCCTCCCTGTGTCCTGTCCTACAGTAGGCCAGTTAGCCAACATTATGTTTTAGTCATCAATCTAACAATATTTCCTACACATTTATTGTTTTGTTTTTCTCTCTCATTTTTATTGTATTATGGATGTATGTATACAGAGATATATGCTTAATTGATATTGGCTATAGATACTGTATATATGAATTTTTGATTATATTATAATTTTGTATTTTTTGTTTCTTGGTACTCATTTGCCTTGTCTATCACTGTGGGAACTGGATATGTGGTCGGAGAAATATGTATCCCTTGCCCAATTGGCCAATGAAGGGATGGGTTGATGAGATGAGCATTCCCATGGCAATACGGCGACTGGGTCCTCTGACCATCATCGCCATCGCTGGTCACACCCTTCACAACCCCCTGCTAGGCATTTTGGGCAAAGGCAGTACAGAGACTGATCTGGGACTCCGACGCATGCGCAGTGGTGCCCTCACGTCCACATTCGGCCAATGACGTCACACGCCGGTCGAATGGAGGACACAAAGCTGGCTCCTCTGGCATGAGAACAGCCAGGGATTGAGGGCGGCCTGCTGAACGTTATTTGTTTTGCTTGAAAGGTGAGCCTCTGTGCAAAATTGTTTAAACTATTTCTCTCTCTTGCTTTTAAGACCATTACACTATATTAATATATAAATAGACTAAGGCCGCGTACACACGGGCGGACTGTCTGCCCAACTTAGTCCGCCGAAACACATTTCAGCGGACAGTCCACTCGTGTGTGGGCTTCAGCGGACTTTTTCAGCGGACAGTCTGGCGGACTAAGTCTTTCGGAATGTTGGAAAGACTGTCCGCTGGACTCGCATTTGGGCGGACAATCCGCCCGTGTGTGTGCCAGTCCGCCCAACTTTTGAAATGAGCGGACTTTTCCTGCCCGGAGAAAAGTCAGCTCATTTCGAGCGGGTATCCAGGTAGGCGGGGCCCGCAACGGAGATGTCGCTGGCCCCGCCGCCTGATATGGATTTAAAGGGGAACCCCAACGCCGAAAAAAATCGGCGTGGGGGTCCCCCTTAAGTCCACAACAGACCCTCGTCCGAGCACGCTACCCGGCCGGCCAGGAAAGGGGGGCGAGCGAGCGCCCCCCCCTCCTGAGCCGTACCAGGCCGCGTGCCCTCAACATGGGGGGGTGCCTTGGGGAAGGGGGGGCCGCGCGGTCCCCCCACCCCAAAGCACCTTGTCCCCATGTTGATGAGGACAAGGGCCTCTTCCCGACAACCCTGGCCGTTGGTTGTCGGGGTCTGCGGGCAGGGGGCTTATCGGAATCCGGGAGCACCCTTTAATAAGGGGGCCCCCGGATACCGGCCCCCCACCCTATGTGAATGAGTATGGGGTACAATGTACCCCTACCCATTCACCTGTGAAAAAAAGTACAAAAAAAACACAACACAGGGTTAAAATATTTTATTGCACAGCTCCGGGGGTCTTCCGTCTTCGGGGGTCTTCTCGCCGGACTCCTCCGCTATCTTCTTGTAGCTCTTTTGCTAGCGGAGGAGTCCGGCTTTCTTCCTCCCCGCCGCCGGCCTCTTCTCCCGACTTCGGGGGTCTTGTCCCCCTCTTTGGTCTTCTGCCGCCGCCGCCTTCCATTCTTCTTCTTCTTCTTCTTCTTCTTCTTCTTCTCCAGGAGATGTTGCCTCGACGATCTCTCCGGCCGGAATGCCAGAGCCGCGCTGCGCGGCCACTTATATAGTGACAATGGGGCGGTGTCACATGGCTTTATGTCACATGGGTTGGTCACATGGGTTGATGTCACATGGGGACTATGACATCTTAAGGGGGCGGGGTCACCATGTGACACCAACCCATGTGACATATACCATGTGACACCGCCCCATTGTCACTATATAAGTGGCCGCGCAGCGCGGCTCTGGCATTCCGGCCGGAGAGATCGTCGAGGCAACATCTCCTGGAGAAGAAGAAGAAGAAGAAGAACGGAAGGCGGTGGCGACAGCGGCGACAGAAGACCGGGCCACCGCCTGTAAAAGAGCTACAAGAAGGCGCGGTGGCCCGGCAGAAGAACCAAAGAGGGGGACAAGACCCCCGAAGTCGGGAGAAGAGGCCGGCGGCGGGGAGGAAGAAAGCCGGACTCCTCCGCTAGTAAAAGAGCTACACACAGATAGCGGAGGAGTCCGGCGAGAAGACCCCCGAAGACGGAAGACCCCCGGAGCTGTGCAATAAAATATTTTTTCCCCTGTGTTGTGTTTTTTTTTGTACTTTATTTCACAGGTGAATGGGTAGGGGTACATTGTACCCCATACTCATTCACATAGGGTGGGGGGCCGGTATCCGGGGGCCCCCTTATTAAAGGGGGCTCCCGGATTCCGATAAGCCCCCTGCCCGCAGACCCCGACAACCAACGGCCAGGGTTGTCGGGAAGAGGCCCTTGTCCTCATCAACATGGGGACAAGGCACCCCCCCATGTTGAGGGCACGCGGCCTGGTACGGCTCAGGAGGGGGGGGCGCTCGCTCGCCCCCCTTTCCTGGCCGGCCGGGTAGCGTGCTCGGACAAGGGTCTGTTGTGGACTTGGGGGCACCCCACGCCGATTTTTTTCGGCGTTGGGGTTCCCCTTTAAGTCCATTCCAGGCGGCGGGGTCAGAGACGTCTCCTTCACGGGCCCCGCCTACCTGGAGACGCGCTCGAAATGAGCGGACTTTCCTCCGCGTGTGTGGGCGAGTCCGTTCATTTCAAAAGTAGGGCGGATAGTATGGCGGACTTAGTCCGCCGTATTAGTCCGCTGAAAAAGTGCCGTGTGTGGGCAAGTCCGGTCATTCAAAAGTTTGGACGGACTGTCTGTCGGATTGTCTGACGAACTTAGTTGGGCAGACAATCTGCCCGTGTGTACGCGGCCTAACACCTTTTGCTTTATACATCTCTCTAAGCCCTTGTACACACGGTCGGAGATTCCGACGGAATGTTTCGGATATTCCGACTGTGTGTGGTCTGCATCGGACTGTTTCCGTCGGAGTGTCCGGCAGACCAACTTTTCCAACTTGCCGGTAAAATTTTCCGACAAAATGCTCCGATCGGACATACTCCGATCATGTGTAGCCTACTCCGACGGACAAGGTGCCACACATGCTCGCAATCAAATTCGGACACGGAAGCGCTCGCTCAGGTAAAACTACTGCTCGTAATCGATATAGCACATTCGTCACGCTGCAATGTTAAAAATTCTTTCATGAAGCGCATTCTCTTGTTCTTTACAATGCTGCAAGAATGAACTTCTTTTGATGCTCATAGTCCCACACACTTATCCCGAACGTATTTCCTGAGTCTTTTTTACTCATTTCAGCAATACAATTTTTTAAATCGTCACATCTACACAATTTTTTTGTTTTGTTTTTTGGGTGAATTTTGTGTTTTTTTTTCATAAACATCTCCTTTTTTGACAGTTTGCTCATCTTTGCATTTTTTGGGGTGTGTTTTGTGTGTCAACTTACCACAACAACATTATTATCTTTTTTATATTTTCTTTTTCTTTTTTTAATCTACAGGAGGTTGTTTAGTGTTGGTGTCCCTTGTTATTCATTTTACTTTGTATTTTTGAAATGTACCTGCCTGCTCACAAATAAACTGGCCTTTTTGAAGTAAAACACATACGCAAGTATTTCTTCAAACAAAAAAACGTTATTTAGGTGTCAGTAACAGATAAAGAGGGAGGCAGCGATGGAGAAACTGGGGAGATTAGCGAAGCCTTTGGCCCCCAGGGCACACATCAACTATTTAAATGCAAAAATTGGTGGCCTGAGGAATACATGTCTGAGGGAGAGAAGTCTGGTCCTGAAGTCCAAGAAACCCGGAACAGCAGCAGATGACATCTATGTTCCCAGGCTGTGGTACTACAACAGGCTGCATCTTCTGTCAGACCAGTCTGAATCCAGGTCATCACACTCTGGTCTTCCTTCCATGCTTCCTTCTAGGCTGTGGCTGTGGTGCTGGAGGTGTGGCAGAAGGAGGAGGAGGAGGGGCATGGGCCAAATCACACAAGTGTGTTGTTTGTGTCATTTGGCCCAACAGACCCTTGTTGAGGGTGTGTATAATTATCTCCTCACATAACAGCTGTTGCCCCTCCTCCATGTTCTCCAGTTTGCACGCAGCCAAGGCGGCAAAGGCCTCTTGATAGGTGGGGGTGGCTTTGAGGGCAGAAGCCTCCCCGATCAGCCTCAGAGCCGACTCCTCCACATTCCCCCCCTTTCTCGCCCTTTTGCGTGGAAGGCGGAGGGGAGGGACCTGGCATTCTGTCAGGCTCCTCCGCCCGCCCACCGCCTGGCTGCCACTTACCCCTGCCTCCTCCTGGCTGCCACTTTCCACAGCCACCTCCTGGCTGCTGCATTCCACACCCTCCTCCTGGCTGATGTATTCCTGTGTATGAAAAAGGGACATAGTTTTAGTTTTTGGTTCATCAAACACGCACACAATTTTCACATCAAGACTGTTGCAAATTGTTAAGCAATACAAAAGACTATCATTCTGAGCCCAGCATTTTTCTTTCTTGTCCCAAAGGTTTTGGCCACTACTGTCTATTGATATATGAAACACTTTCTAAAATCAGCAATTAGTGAGCAAAAATCAAGTTAACATCATTAATTTTTACTCCCAAAATATGTACAACAATACTATACCTGGCTCAAGCTGGGCTCCCCCAGTTCTTCCTGAGTGGAAGGCCCAGGTTGGGCATCGGAAGACTCAGTGGGTGTGGAATGTAGCATAGGACGCGTGAAAGGAAGGGTAGAGAGTGATTCTCTGACCTCAGCCTGGTCTGACAGAAACGACATCCTGTTATAATACCACAGCCTGGGGACATAAACGTCATCTGCTGAAGCTCCAGATTGCATGGACTGCAGCACCTTCTTCCTCTGCTTCAGATATGTACTCCTCAGGCCACCGATTTTCACTTTTAAATAGTGGATGTCTGCCCTGAGGACCACCGGCTTCACAAACTCAACCAGTTTCTCCATTGCTGCCTGCCTCTTTTGTCTGTTACTATAATGAGGGTGCGTTGCTTGCCACAGGCTAAACTCCACTAATGCAGGCCTCAATCTAGAAGCAGTATAGCCTAGTGATGTACCAAGTTCAAAATGTTACCTTCGTTTGCACGATCGTCTCGTCAGCTTCTCCCTCTGTTCACAGATCGTACGTACGACACACGCGTGTTGCGTTTTATATACAGTGCGCATGTGTGAAACTCCGTGCGCCCCTGACGTTCTTTCTAGACTATTCCCCGCCCCTTTGCTTTCGGTGCAGTGGGGAGAGCACATGGCGGAGAGAATGCAGGTGCGCAATCATAGTTCCACTAACGAGGAGGAGGGTGAGGAAAGCCCGGAGCATGAAGCGTCCCGATCCAGGAAGAGAAGGCCTCCAATATGTCTCTTGTAGAGATGTTGGAGATGGTGGACATATTGAAGAGGACCGACTATGATGGGAAGTATGGACCTTACCCAAACCCAAATATCAGAAAGGCCAAGATCATGACTAAAGTTGTGAAGAGTCTTCACAAGAACTGAGAAAATGCTGGTCAGACCTGAAACTGAGGGTGCACGATCAGTACAGAAGGATCAAGCGTCTTCTTCAAAAATGTAAGTAGTTGTCGTGTGTTCATATGATTATTCTTGCTTGCATACTGCTCCATGTGCTTTGATTTCATGTTGTGCAGTTTAAAATGGCCACTTTCAAGTTCATGGTTTCATTCGTTCATAAGAAACATTGTTCTGCAGGTAAGTATTCCAGCTTAACAAAGTGTCCCCAATAATGTTCTCACCTTTGAACTTGGCCAAAAAACACAAATGTACAACACTTCCAAGCAATGTTTCATATTTCTATTTCTGCCCTCTGTGTGCTAATTATAAATTTTTTACATTCTCATAGGGGAGAGAAGACTCGGGAAGTCTGAGGACACCAGGGACCCCACCCCTCCCAAAGAAGGCAAAATTCCAACATCAGAAGCAGAGGAGCAGGAGGAGGAATTGTTGAAGTTGGACAAATTGTCACCACAACAGGTGAGTGTCGGAGAACACAGCTTCCGGTAAGCTCATCAATGTATGTCGTCATATTTATAATACATGGTGTTTTTTTGCTTTGTTTTGTAGGTGATGTGGAAGAAGAATCACATTTTTCCAGTGAAAGTGCCCAGATCCTGATTGGGGAGAAAATGGGGTGTAATCAGGATTTAGAAAATATACAGCAAAACATCAATGATGTTAAAAATAAAATGAAGAACATCATTGATGTTTTGGGGAGAGTGTGAAACACCCCAAACTAGCTAGGATTTAATTTTTTTGCTTTTAAACAACTTTTGTCTTTTATAAAAATCCACATTTGGAAGATGCACAGAGTGTGTCAACATGCGCTCCCATCATGGGGATCAATGTACGTGTTTTGTGGAATGTGGCTGAGATGAAGGAATTGCAGCCCCAAAACATGTACATTGATCCCCCATGATGGGAGATAGCACATGTTGACACACTGTGTGCATCTTCCAAATTTGGATTTTCCAGGGGTGACACCCCATGTGATGAAGGCAATATCAGCCCAGTTTGTACATACTCATGTCTGATATTGTCTTCACTTTTAAAAGTTGAACTTTGTAAGTTCCTGTGTTCTGTATGTTACGCTTTGATACATGCATGTTTACACAAAAACACCAAGTTACAAAAAAAATACCTGAAATAATGTTTTTGATACACCCAATTTGTTGGTTTGTTGTAAAACCCTTTTCTACACGCACATGTGAATGTGCTTTGATTAAAAAGTTAAATTATCAACAATGTGTGGCTTCCTTTTTCAATGCGCAAAAGCAGGATTTGTAGTAAAATTGTTGTTTTCGGTGACAATGGGTGTTATTTACTAAAGGCAACTCCACTTTGCACTCCAAGTGCAGTTTTAGGTGCACTTTTACAGTGCACTTGTAGTGCATAGTGGATGTGCCTTTAGTAAATAATACCCACAGTGATGTGTTAATTTTCACAATCATGCCATTTCCTGAGCCCACATATTTCTGTCATGGTGCTGAAAATGAGCAAGATTGTGGTCAGTTATGCACTACATACATTAGTTAACAAAAACAAGGTGTGTGTGTAGCAGACCCACAACATAATAAGCTTATCTGAAGAAGAGACTGTCCCCTCATCTCGCTCAGAACTTGAGTTTGCACTGTTGTAGAAAAAGGCACAACAAGAAAAATCATAAATTTACCTAGGAGACACCTAAAACCAAGCCAAGCAGTAAATGAAAACAAATATTGGAGTTTCAAAGAAAAATGTATTCCAAAAATGCCGCTCAGACATTGTCTGGCATATCAATGGCCCCCCTACCCACAAAGTACTCCATGTATTGGTTTCTGACCTCACGGGCGCTTTGGGGGGGCAAGCCAGGACGAGCAGCTTCAAAGCCCGTGAGGTTCTCATTTTCAAGCAAATCTGCTTCTTGGACAACTGAGACTGCATAGTTTGCAGAATGTCTTTTTAGGAAATTGTGCAGAACACAGCAGGCCAGCACAATGTGATTTTGTATTCCGCCATGTGGATAGGTGTTAATAAAAGGCGGAACCGGCTGGCCAGTATTCCAAAAGTGTTCTCCACCACTCTTCTGGCTCTGGACAGCCGGAAATTAAAAATCCTCTGGTCCAGGGTGAGGGTCCTCATCGGGAAAGGCCGCATCAAATGGTTTGCCAGGGCAAACACCTCATCAGCGACAAAGACGAACGGGAGTCCTTCCTGATTCTCTTCTGGGGGTGGCAAGCCCAGACTGCCACTCTGGAGACGCCAGTAGAATTCCGTCCATGAGAACACTCCACCATCCGACATCCGGCCATTTTGCCCCACGTCCACATACCAGAAGTCATAGGTCGCAGACACCACCGCCAACATCACAATACTATTAAACCCCTTGTAGTTAAAATAGTACGACCCCGAGTTGGGTGGTGGGACGAAGCGGACGTGTTTCCCATCAATTGCACCTCCACTATTGGAAAAGTCCCAACGACTGGCAAAGTGGGAGGCCACAGTCTGCCATTCCTGTAGCGTTGAAGGAAACTGTGGAGTGAAACAAGACCAAAAATTTGTAATTTTGCAAATCAACATTGCAAGCAGATTAGACACCAACAATTTTGGCCAAGATCAGTATAACATTTTGGGAAATTAGTATTTAAAGCCTAAAGTATAAGGTCCCCTTATCAGAGTCATCACCCCCCCATCCCTCCCCCACCCCCCATCCCCCCCCATCTGATGGGCCCTTGCAAAAAAGGAGGGGGGGGTGTTTTGGACAGGTAACCCTCTCCACTTGATTGAGAGCTGAATGGCTAAATAATATGTGATACTTTGGGCAGCCCCTCCTTACTTACACTATTGGTGCATGTAGAGAACTTGAGGTCCTGAAGGATTCTCCCTGTTGCCAAGTAGCGCAACGTGGCGATGAGCCTCTGCTCCGGAGTGATGGCTTGCCGCATGCAGGTATCCTGCCTGCTGATATAAGGGGACAGCAAAGCCAGCAGACGGTGAAAAACGGGGTATGTCATCCGGAGATAATTCCTGAAATCATCAGGATTATTCTCTCGGACCTCACGGAGCAAAGGCATGTGCGAGAACTGGTCATACTGGCGTAACCAATTCTTGGTCCACAAACGCCTTCCCTCCCTGTTCATGGACCGGGCTTGTGTCAAAGTAAGAACCCCAACACGAAGCCCCTGCACAGCACAAACTCTACGACGAGTACGTAGACGAAACATGGTTTGAAAACGGTCGGCTGGTCAGAATGGACAACAGAAAGCACCGATAAACAGCAATGCCTGAAAGAACGACCTGAATAGCAAAAGCAAGCAGACAATAAGCAATGCAAATCAAAGCGTACTATACCAAGATATAGTCCACAATGAGAAACAAATGCTTACCGACTACAGGCGCTGATTATCAGATACGCAAAGACAAGCAGAAACTGAAGAGCAGTAGCGAACTGAAGCACAAATCTGAAAAGCGCGAATCGTCTCTCACCAAACTTCTACTAACATGCGATACACACGAGATCAGCAGAAGGAGCCCAAAGGGTGCCGGACGTGGTGCTGAACTTCCCTTTTCTAGGCCCATCGTACGCGGCTTACGTCACCGCGTTCTCTGCAACCGGAAATTCTGACAACTTAGTCCGACCGTGTGTATGCAACATCACTTTCGGACCTCGTCCGGAATTAATCCGTCGGAATGACTCAGACAGATTTGGTTGTCGGAATCTCCGACCGTGTGTACAAGGGGTAAGACTGTTAGTATATATTTTTTCTATTTTTTTTATCTGATTGGCTTCTATTTATCTTGATAGATATAGGATCTCTTTTTTTTTTCTCCTAAATTATTTACTATTGTGAGACATTAGTCCTTGTATTTATTGATGTTTAATAGTGGAAAGGAAACAAAATAATTGATTGAATATATAATGAATTAACCACCTTCAGACCGGACCATTTTGCTGGTAAATGACCAGAGGTCTTTTTACAATTTGGCACTGCGCTGCTTTAACTGGTAATTGCGCGGTCATGCAATGTTGTACCCAAACAAAATTTGCGTCCTTTTCTTCCCACAAATAGAGCTTTCTTTTGATGGTATTTGATTGCCTCTGCGATTTTTATTTTTTTGCGATATAAACGTAAAAAGACCGCAAATTTTGAAAAAAAATGATATTTTCTACTTTTTGTTATTAGAAAAATCCAATAAACTCAATTTTAGTCATACATTTAGGCCAAAATGTATTCAGCCACATGTCTTTGGTAAAAAAAAAGTCAATAATTGTATATTTATTGGTTTGCGCAAAAGTTGTCACATCTACAAACTAAGGTAAGTTTTCTGGAATTTACGCAGCTTTTAGTTTACGACTGCCTATCTCATTTCTTGAGGTGCTAAAATGGCAGGGCAGTACAAAACCCCCCCAAATGACCCATTTTGGAAAGTAGACACCCTAAGGAAATTGATAAGTGGCATGTTGAGCCCATTGAATATTTTATTTTTTTGCCTCAAGCGATTGAATAATGACAAAAAATATATATATTTTTTTTTTTACACAAAGTTGTCACTAAATGATATATTGCTCACACATGCTATGGGCATATGTGAAATGACACCCCAAAATAAATTCTGCTGCTTCTCCTGAGTACGGGGATACCACATATGTGGGACTTTTTGGGAGCCTAGCCGCGTAGGGGGCCCCGAAAACCAAGCACCGCCTTCAGGCTTTCTAAGGGCGTAAATTTTTGATTTCACTTCTCACTACCTATTACAGTTTTGAAGGCCATAAAATGCCAAGATGGCACAAAACCCCCACAAATGACCCCATTTTAGAAAGTAGACACCCCAAGCTATTTGCTGAGAGGCATTTTGAGTCCATGGAATATTTTATATTTTGCCACAAGTTGCGGGAAAATTACAAACTTTTATTTTTTTTTCACAAAGTTGTCACTAAATGATATATTGCTCACACATGCTATGGGCATATGTGAAATGACACCCCAAAATAAATTCTGCTGCTTCTCCTGAGTACGGGGATACCACATATGTGGGACTTTTTGGGAGCCTAGCCACGTACGGGGCCCCGAAAACCAAGAACCGCCTTCAGGTTTTCTAAGGGCGTAAATATTTGACTTCACTCCTCACTACCTATTACAGTTTTGAAGGCCATAAAATGCCAAGATGGCACAAAACCCCCACAAATTACCCCATTTTAGAAAGTAGACACCCCAAGCTATTTTCTGAGAGGCATGTTGAGTCCATGGAATATTTTATATTTTGCCACAAGTTGCGGGAAAATTACAAACTTTTTTTTTCACAAAGTTGTCACTAAATGATATATTGCTCACGCATGCCATGGGCATATGTGAAATGACACCCCAAAATAAATTCTGCTGCTTCTCCTGAGTACGGGGATACCACATATGTGGGACTTTTTGGGAGCCTAGCCGCGTACGGGGCCCCGAAAACCAAGCACCGCCTTCAGGCTTTCTAAGGGCGTTACAGTTTTGAAGGCCATAAAATGCCAAGATGGCACAAACCCCCCCCCCAAATGACCCCATTTTGGAAAGTAGACACCCCTAAATTTAGGGGTACACTAGTGAGACTAGGTAATAAATGGCGGGTGCCCTGAAACTATAAAAAAATAACTAACCAACCAGCGTCACCTGTAACAGTTATATGGTGATCACTGGTGAAAGGGTTAACTAGGGGGCAATCAGGGGGCTTTATGCGGTAGTATATGGGGGTCCCTGGCGCTATAAAAAGCTGCGGCGAACCTAAATACCTACCTGCCTAACTAGCGTCACCTGTGACACTAATACAGTGATCAGAAAAACGATCGCTTATTAGGCTGGGTTCACACTGGAGCGATGTGGGAACGCCACGAATGCGCGGCGGGTTCCCGCATCGCATGCCTCCCGGCGGCAGTTCACACTGCCCTATGCGAACTGCTGGGAGTGTCAGTGAAATGTTAATGACACCCCCAGATCAGTTCGCATATCGCAGTGCGATCTGCAAACTCGGATCGCATGGTGTGAACACCCATGCGATCCGATTCTGCTGCGGGCCAAAAAAAGGGTCCCGTGCGAATTTACGGCGGGTGCGGCGGGTGCGACACGAATTCAGCCATACTATCTGTATGGCTGAACTCGAATCGCACAGAGATCGGATGTGATTTGCACTGCAGTGCGGTGCGAATCACATTCGTTCTCATAAACCGCTGCAATGTGAACCCAGCCTTAGTGACACTGGCGAGGGGGGGTGATCACGGGGTTAAACCTTTATTGGGGGGGTTAGGGGGGCACATTAGAACTAAAGGGGGCTAACCCTAACTGCCCTAACAGTTATTACAGTCACAAATGACACCAATGCAAAAAAAAAAAAAAAAAGCAATTGGTGTCACTGTGACTGGGGGGGCAGGGGTAATTGGGGGGTGATCGGGGGGTAAAGGGGGGGTGTGAGTGTGCCTGGCATTTTCTACTGTGTAGTGTAGTGCTTGTGCAACTCACCGATGCTCTCTCCTCGGTGCCGGAACGAAAAATACCGACACGGAGGAGAGAATACATCACTTCCTCTCCTGTGTTAACATTACAGGAGAGGAAGTGATGTCACGGGACATTTTCATTCGTCGGGAGCGATCGCGAGGGGGTGGCCATGAATGAATGGCCGTCCCCTCGTCCGGGATCGCTCCCGAACGAATACCGACCACCGCAGGCACCGGGCGGGGGCCCGATCGGGCCCCCAACCGGCGGGCAGGCAAGGACGTACATGTAAGCCTGCCCGTGCCATTCTGTCGACGTACATCGTCGTGCGGCGGTCGGCAAGTGGTTAATATATACCATATTTAATGAATCCATTGAATAGGGAATTTTTCTTTTGTTGTTAGCCAGGTCGTTGTGTTGCCCTCTGTGGCCACATGGTGCCTCCTCATTTCGTTGGTGCTGATTGCCTAGGGGCTCTAGGAAGATAGCCTAGAAAAGCAGTTACTGGTAAGTAAGGCCGCGTACACACGAGAGGATTGTCCGTCCAACTTAGTCCGCTGAAACGTGTTTCAGCGGACAGTCCGCTCGTGTGTGGGCTTCAGTGGACTTTTTCAGCGGACAGTCTGGCGGACTAAGTCTTTCCGAATTTCCGTAATACACTCCGTCCAACTTTGGTTTCAGCGGACAGTCCGCTCGTGAGTAGGCTAGTTGGACGGACTAAGTATGGCGCATGCTCAGAAAGGATTTACACGCCCAAAGGTTGCATTGCAGTGTATTGGACGTCGTATTTCTAGTCCCGTCGTACGTGCTGTACACGTCATCGTGCAAGCTTTCAGCGGACTGTCTGTTCATCGTGTGTGGTCAAGTCCGTTCATTCAAAAGTAGGACGGACTGTCTGTTGGATTGTCTGACGGACTTAGTTGGCCAGACAATCCTCTCGTGTGTACGCGGCCTAACTGTCAATTTTCACTATCATATCCCTTAAGTGTTGCTTCTGCAAAGAGAATGTGTTTGTAGTTGTTCCTCATAACTGAGGTCCTCCAGCTTTGTTGCCCTTCTCTGTTCAAGGACATCCTTCTTCCTGTTTGATGACCAGAGCTGGACCGCATATTCATGATGTGGATTCACCTGAATTTTGTAAAGTGGTACAAAATTCACAGTAGCATTTTCAGCCCTTCTGTCCACTTGGTCTTTAAGGTTATCCGAGTCCTCAAATGACAAATCAGATTTTTTTAGAGACCTGAGACAGGGCTGCATCCAATTTGGGGGTCTTGAAGAACTTCTCCTCTTCTTCCCCAGAGGGAAACCCCCTCTTCCAAGCTTTGAGCTTAAAGCGGCGTTCCACCCTGAAGTGGAACTTCCACTCATCAGATTCCTCCCCCCTCTGGTGTCACAATTGGCACCTTTCGGGGGGAGGGGGTACAGGATACCCGTCTTTGACAGGTATCCTTTCCCACTTCCGGGAGTCCGGCCGCAGCCGTGATGTCACCGCGGGGCTCCCTCGGCCGCTGGGCTAATAGGAGAGAGGAGCGGGGGCCTTGCGCATGCGCAGCAGGGTTCCCAGCATGAAGCCGAAAGGCTACACTGTCGCGTTCCCTTACCCGCAATGGCGGCGAACAGCACCCGGCAGCTGATGGAAACATCAGCTGCAGTGCCGACATTGAGGGACTGCAGGACAGGTAAGCGTCCATTTATTAAAAGCCAGCAGCTGCAGTATGTGTAGCTAATGGCTTTTAATTATTTATTTTTTCCCAGAACTCCACTTTAAGGACCTTTCTCTCTGGGTCCTTCCACTCTCTCTCAAGATTACCTCTTTCAAAGTTGGATGAACTGAAAAATACCCCGGACTGAGGTTTAGCCGACACCCTGTACATCTTATCCCGGGCTGTCGCCTGAACCAGAGGTTCTGGGATATCCTCAGAGGCATAGATTGCCCTGAGTAACTGCCCATGTCCTTCATGGGGAAAAGGTGTCTATTATGCCTAGGGCTATCGATATCCTGGCTCTCAGAGTCTGAGTTTTCCCCCTCCTCTAATGAGCTTTCATCTGACTCCTCCAATTCCTCAAACTCCTCTACTCCTGAAGTGACAGAGGAGGGAGGCCTCTGCAGAGTTTTCAAACTTCTGTCAGAAGCACTTTCTTGAGCGGAAGTACCTTATTTAGAAGACAGTCTCTCTGCCACTAGTACTAGACCCTTCTTTAGATGCTATTGTAATGGATGTGGGAATGTCAGGATGCTTATAAGCCTTAAAACATATTCAGTAAATATCAAAGCTTATCCCTCCCTTGCTGTTGTGGAACTGAAGAGTTAACAGGAGGAGAGTTAACAGAAGGATCACACCTCTTCTAAGAATACACTCAAAGTTAACACCAACATTTCAGAAGAAGGAAGAACACTGCAAGAACAAAGCTACTTCCTCATATGGGCGACCCAGCTAAAGCCAATACTTTGTCACTATGTGTATTTATATATCTGTGGTTGTTTTGTGGTTTGCATATGCCAGTCTTATCTGACGTATCTTAATCTTAACGAAATGGTATATAAGTCTTGAAAAGAGGAAATAAATAAGAGAAAGTAATTTGACTCTGAACTAAGTGTCAGCGTGAATTGCTTGAAGCATGCACACTTTATATTCAATAATTTGATCAGGGGCAGATAAAAAAAATACCGAACCTTGTTTCTGGTTCTGGTCCAATACATCTGGAGCCCAACATGGGGCTTGAGGCTAGGCCCAAAGCATAGCAGAATGAGGAGGAGACTGAGAGAAATCAACATGGGCAGGGCGGAGACTGATCACCTCTGGGGAAACGGTAAGACAGTTTTAATATCTAGTCTACAGTTTATCCTGTACCCGTGGCTGGTTAATCTCTGTGTCCATATCAACTTCCTTTGGTCCTCAAAGACATGTACATATCTTGCTTCGAGTCTGTTGATACAATAAGGAACCTGCAATTATATCTGCCCCTTGTTTTGTTCTGTTTTTCTGATCGATCTTGTGTCTTGGGGTGGCTGTCGGAAATGTGGGATTGATTTTATAGTCACTGATGAAATTAGTTGACGTGGATTAAACTTCTCTTGGAGGAATAAATAAATGTACGGTAACGCATGGGTGCAAGGAAGCATGGGAGAACTAGGAGGGGGCATCAAGAACATGTGGGTATCCCGTGAGGATCTGAGCAATCCTGTATTTCTCTACGGCCATCACACATCTTGTTTGTTGGTCACATCTTGTTGGTGGTAATGTCATGTCCTAAGTGTGTCTGAGGTCTGTTATTTGGCATACATGAAGAGGGTTGGGGGTTGATTGAAGTGGTAGAGCCAGGATATAGGACTAAGTCTCTTGGTTATAAACCCTAATTCCCGGAGACGTATTGGTGTTCAGATGTACATTATCCAGTCAAAATTGTTGTTGGCAAATCATTGAAAGTCATAGAAGCTGGATCTAGAATAAGAGGACAGGGAGATGAGAGGTTGATCTTGAATAACCAGAAGGACTTGAAGTGGTAGAGAAGGACAGAGTGAGAAGTTTGGGTTTTGTGTTGGGACATCTAGATAATGTTTAAAATTGTATTTTAAAGTGGTACATTATTGAATTGTATTTTATCTGCTAAACACAGTAGACACTCTCTCTCTCTATCACTCCCTGTCTCTCCTCGTTAACTTGAGACTGTGATATAGTCTGAACTGGTACCAGGTGACAGATAGAGGAATTGTCGGACCCTTGAGTCCAGGACAGCCTCGTGACCCATCTAAAAATCCTGAGCAGACACAAAAATATTCCAGTCATCAAGAGAGAACATAACAAGGTAGCCTTATATATTGGAGGGTGGTCCTAATGAGGACAGGTGGCAGTCAGGATTGTTGGACCTTTGAGTCCAACACAGCTTCATGACACCGCCATACAAACCCTGAGCCCGAACACAAACTCTTCAATAGCTAACAATGGGGCAAAAGTTAGAAAGGCCCAAAGAAGGCAGCCTGGCCTGTGATCTGGTGCTAGAACGGGAAGGAGAGGGTGCTGTTAAAAAGGGAAAGAAATTGGCAAAAGTTTATGGGGTCGATATGCATTTGGGAGGATAGCTACAGCCAGATGAATGGAGCACTATTTTATGTATTTAAGTCTGTTGTTAGATCACGGACTGCTACAGATGCTTGGTTCAAAGTGGCAAAAGCTATTCATGAGGAAGATAGGGTTTAAATATTTGGACTTTAAAAGGCACATTGGTAAACAAACTAGAGGTAAAAATAGTTTTTTTAATTATATTTTTTATAAAAAGATTTTTTTATATATAAATAGTACACTATAAAAGATGATTCAGAAGACATATTGCATAATATCACCATATTATAACCACAGCAGAAATCAGTAGATGGAAATCGTCTGTTGAAACCTTCTAAGTAACAATGTAGTTATATGGCAGTTGTGAATCAGGTTATGAATCCGGGTGCAAGGCGCTTATCTAGTTGCTCGACATGTTGTGCGGAAGAGTACATTTCTTCAGGAGCTTAAGATTCTATTAAAATATGTACAAAACAATAACATCATAAAGAACATTTCTTCTTTCCCCCTTCTTTCCTCTTTCTTCAATAACCTTATTTAGTGATATGTCAATAATTTGTACATTTGTGCTGGACACTGGCACGCCCCTAAGTCATGTACTCCCCTATATAACCCCTCCCATTACTGGGAGTCCTCAGTTTTGTAGGCAAGCAATACAAGTGTATACAGGGGTCAAGACCTGGGGAAAAAAGTGTGGGAACTCCCACCCAAGATCCGCTCGCCCACCCAAAAAAATAAATGATAAGCTTCATACACACAATCCAAAAATTGGATGAAAAATACCACTTTTGAAGCGTTCGTCCATATGAGTGTAACTGCTAGTACATAAAAAAGCAATCCTCAATAAACATAAATACGGTAATTATCTGAATAATCAGCATTCATTCAATTGTGCTTCCATGCAAATGTGAACATCATGTTCGGATCTTTATTGGGGGATTTTATTTTGTATATAGAGTGTTTATGTCTCAAGTTTACACTTTTCATTGAACAGAGTTTGGATAACACAGGGTTAAATGGAAAGGTCATAAATTAACTGCACATTATCTGGACAGAATGCTTGATAGTGATCTGTTCCTGCTTAGGAGATGTATGTTAGCTTGGGGGGCTGCAAACTCTGCAGGGCTCCAACACACACTTGCTGCTATTCCAACCCTTCACATATTTCCACATAAACTTCCGTCCTGGCATTAAACTTTGCCAGGTATTGTGCTCAGCTTACCACCCCTAACTGATGTTCCTCCCTCAGCTCACCTTTCTCCCTGCATGTCCTGTAAGCAGAATAGCTGTGCTCCTCCTCTGGGTTCTCTCATCATATGGCACTGAAGATAGAGGAGGGGGAATTCAGCGGGACACACAGAGCAAGTATGCAGGAGACTGGGAGGGGGGGATGAGGAGACAGAAAATGAGGAGGGGCCGGCGGGGAGGAGCGCATCACGAGAGGTCTGACTAAATACAATCTCTTAGCAGCAGGGACCTGATCTACCCGTCAGCTAGCTGTGATTGACAGGTAGATCGAAGCGGAAGATGTCATGGGGCCCCCTACTGGCAATGCCTGAATGGTCAGGTGTGTGGCACTTACTATTGCGAGCTGTGTCGGCAGCTGCTGGTGTAGCACCTGCCACACAGCTCACATACTTCAAAGTCTTGGAGGACACGGCAGGTAACAGGAACTGAGTTCCTGTTGTGGAAAAAGTACAGGAACTCCATTCCCATGCATTCCCACAGGACTTGAGCCCTGAGTGTATACCAAAGAAGGGAGGGACCTCTGTGTACCCTGATGTACAGCAAAGAAAAGGATTTAAGGATTTCTTCTCTTACATCAGGGGACACAGAGCCATAGTAATTACTATGTGGGATGTCCCATAGCAATGGCAACTAAAGGAGGGGGAAGACACAACAAAAAAGAAAGGAAGTCAGAGGACTCATACTGCAGCCTGCAGCACACTGTGCCTGAAGGCAATATCTGCATGACCTTTAACATCGATTTTATAAAATCTGTTAAACGTATGAACTGAAGACCAGGTTGCAGCCTTACAGATCTGAGCCATAGAGGCCTGATGATGCACCGCCCAAAAGGCACTAATCGCCCTGGTTGAGTGTGCTTTAACATGAAAAGGAGGAATTTTCTTCTTTAACCACTTGCCGCCCGCCCTATTACAAATAGACGGCGGCAAAGTGGTTTCATAATCCTAACCGGACGTCATATGACATGATCAGGATTATGAGCCGCTGCGCGCCCCCGGGGGCGCGCATCGCGGCGATCGTTGTTGCGGGGTGTCATTCTGACACCCGGCAACTACGATCTCGGTAAAGAGTCTCCGACGGAGACTCTTTACCACGTGATCAGCCGTGTCCAATCACGGCTGATCACAGTGTAAATGGGAAGAGCCGGTGATCGGCTTTTCCTCACTCGCGTCTGTCAGACGCGAGTAGAGGAGAGCCGATCGGCTGCTCCTCTGACAGGGGGGGTCTGTGCTGATCGATTATCAGCACAGCCCCCCCGAGGATGCCCACACTGGACCACCAGGGACGCCACCAGACCACCAGGGATGCCCAGCAGAGGTAATCCTCCCTAGACCACCAGGGATGCCAGTCAGGCACAATGGATGCCAATCAGTGCCCACAATGGGCATCACTGATTGGCATGCATTATTGTTTGGCACTGATTGGCATCCATTAGTACAGTATAACACCTGTGTTGCTAATGAGTGCCCACCTGTGCCGCTAATGAGTGCCCACCTGTGCCGCTAATGAGTGCCCACCTGTGCCGCCTATCAGTGCCCACCCATGCCCATCTGTGCCGCCTACCATTGCCCATCTGTGCCGCCTACCCATGCCCATCTGTGCCGCCTACCCATGCCCATCTGTGCCGCCCATCCATGCCAATACATGCCAGCTATCAGTGCCAATTTGTGCCACCTATCAGTGTCCATCCGTGTCGCCCATCCGTGTCGCCTATCAGTGTCGCCTATCAGTGCCGCCTATCAGTGTCCATCAATGCCACCTCATCAGTGCCACTTCATTGGTGCCCATCAGTGCCGCCTTATCAGTGCCCATCAGTGTAGCCCCATCAGTGCCCATCCGTGAAGGAGAAAACGTACTTATTTACAAAGTTTTGAAACTGAAACAAAAAAAAAACATTTTTTTTTTCAAAATTTTCGGTATTTTTTTATTTGTAGCACAAAAAATAAAAACCGCAGAGGTGATCAAATACCACCAAAAGAAAGCTCTATTTGTGGGAAAAAAATGATAAAAATTTCATTTGGGTACAGTGTAGCATGACCGCGCAATTGTCATTCAAAGTGCGACAGCGCTGAAAGCTCAAAATTGGTCTGGGCAGGAAGGTGTTTAAGTGCCCTGTATTGAAGTGGTTAAACCATAAGCCTGAATAATGACTTGACAAATCCACTTGGAAATAGTGGATTTTGACCCCGCCTGTCCTCTCTTTGGACCATATAGCAGCACGAATGAAAAAATCTGTTTTACAAACCTGAGCGGTCTCCCTTGAATGCACTCTGACTGCTCTTACTACATCAAGGGAATGTAGTGCCTTTTCTTCCCTAGATCGAGGCTCTGGGAAGAGAGAAGGAAGAACAATATCTTGGTTTAAGTGAAATCCTGTCACCACTTTTGGCAGGAATTCAGGATGAGGACTTAACATCACCTTATCCTTATGCATGATCAGATATGGCTCTTTATAAGACAGATCCTCTAGTTCTGATAGTCTTTCTGGTTGCCATTTCTTCTGCTAGAAGAGTATCTTTCTAGTCAAAAGAACAAAGGGAATTTTACGTAAAGGTTCAAAAGGCTGTTTCTGCAAAGCCAACAAAACCAAATTCAAATGCCAAGGATTTAGAGGTGCCTTGATAGGGGGATGAATTCGTGTTACACCCTGAACAAAGCTACACACTAAAGAGTGAGAAGCCAAAGAGTGAGAAGACAAGGCCCAGATCTGGCCCTTGATATAGTATTCAAGGCCAGATTCATTTCTAATCCCATTTGCAGGAATTCAAGGTTCCTTCCTTATGACATACTTCCTTGGGTGCCAACTAGGGATGAGCTTCGTGTTCGAGTCAAACGCATGTTCGACTCGAACATCGGTCGTTCGTGCGTTCGCCGAATTCCGAACGTTTGGGCCGTTCGCAGCAAAATTCGTGTGGCCCACAATGCACTGCGATGGCGCAATGCATTGCTGTCTCACGATTGGCCAAGCATGCACTGTGACCCCGCATGCTTGGCCAATCGCAGCGCCAGCAGCGAGGAGAGCCATGGTTGGCCACAGGCATCCTGCCTGTGGCCAATCATAGCTCAGGCTGTGTAGTGCACGCCCCACACTATATAAGGCCGCCATTAAGGCAGCCTCGTGCAGTGTGTTGGCGTCTGAAGCAGTGGGTGTTCTGTGTACCTTCAACACAGTTACACACCAATCGTTTTTGGCTGATTTACTATCTTGCTCTTGTGTAGTGGTTACTGTCTGTGCCCTGACCGCAGTATACACCACTATATTCACCTCACCTATATAGCTAGTGATCTAGCTTTAATAATAGAGCTTGCAGTCAGTAGTGTTAGTGCGTGCTGTGTGCGTGCTCTGTACCCAGTACATACCGCTATAATCCACCTACATAGCTGTTCTCTATTTGGGCCCGATTGTCATCTGCAGGAGTTATAGGAAGTTGTGTGTGCTTCCAGCACAGCACAGTATACATCTGTATATACCCCTTTAACTCTGCTGTTTTCTGGTTATTGTCTGCGTGCCCTGACCGCAGTATACACCGTGATATTCACCTCACCTATATAGCTAGTGGTCCATCTTTAACAATAGAGCTTGCAGTCAGTAGTGTCACTCAGGAGATAGTGCGTGCTGTGTGCGTGCTCTGTACCCAGTACATACCGCTATAATCCACCTACATAGCTGTTCTCTATTTGGGCCCGATTGTCATCTGCAGGAGTTATAGGAAGTTGTGTGTGCTTCCAGCACAGCACAGTATACATCTGTATATACCCCTTTAACTCTGCTGTTTTCTGGTTATTGTCTGCGTGCCCTGACCGCAGTATACACCGTGATATTCACCTCACCTATATAGCTAGTGGTCCATCTTTAACAATAGAGCTTGCAGTCAGTAGTGTCACTCAGGAGATAGTGCGTGCTGTGTGCGTGCTCTGTACCCAGTACATACCGCTATAATCCACCTACATAGCTGTTCTCTATTTGGGCCCGATTGTCATCTGCAGGAGTTATAGGAAGTTGTGTGTGCTTCCAGCACAGCACAGTATACATCTGTATATACCCCTTTAACTCTGCTGTTTTCTGGTTATTGTCTGCGTGCCCTGACCGCAGTATACACCGTGATATTCACCTCACCTATATAGCTAGTGGTCCATCTTTAACAATAGAGCTTGCAGTCAGTAGTGTCACTCAGGAGATAGTGCGTGCTGTGTGCGTGCTCTGTACCCAGTACATACCGCTATAATCCACCTACATAGCTGTTCTCTATTTGGGCCCGATTGTCATCTGCAGGAGTTATTGGAAGTTGTGTGTGCTTCCAGCACAGCACAGTATACATCTGTATATACCCCTTTAACTCTGCTGTTCTATAAAAAAGGCATCTGCAGGAGTTAGTGGGTGTTGTGTGCCTCCAGCACAATATAAACTACCCAACTACTGTTTTACCCAACTCCCTTCAGGCCATTACCATGTCTGGAAGGCCAGCAAGGAGAGGCAGACAGGCGCGAGCCGATAAAAGAGGGCAAGCAGGCTCTATGTCTAGAGACAACAGTGCTGGTCGTGGACGAGGTGCATTGTCATCAGCACGTGGCCATGGGACATGCTTGTCCTTCTTTTCTGCAGCTGGACATGTTGAACCGCAACATGCCAACGACTTGGTAGAGTGGATGACCAAGCCCTCTTCATCCTCCTCATCCTCTCTCACCCAGTCTCAGGGTAGTAGAAAAGCAGCTGCCAACACATCGTCGTCCCTCCTCTCAATGTCATCATCAGTGACTCCTTCCCTAGACCCACCACGTCCTCCTGAGGAGTCTCCTGAACTCTTTGAGCACAGTGTTGGGTACATGCTCCAGGAGGATGCCCAGTGTTTGGTGGGCTCTGATGATGACACTCAGCTAGAGGAAGGCAGTAGCGTGAGCGCAGAGAGAGAGGATGCTCAAGAAGCACAGCAATCTGGCAGTCATGTTCCACAAGCTGCAGCATACTGCCAGGTTTGCTACAGCGATGAAGAGGGAGGGGATGATGAGGGCACTGACTCCACGTGGGTGCCTGGAAGGAGGGAGGAGGAGAAGGAGGAGGCACATGTCCAACGAGGCAGGATGCCCTCCGGGGGCCAGCTTAGGGGCAGCACACCGACTGAATCACACCGCAGAGCTCCGCCTGCGCAGAGCGCTTCCTCTGCGCGTTATTCTAAAAGTTCTTTGGTGTGGGCCTTTTTTGAGACGAGTGCATCAGATCGCACCGCTGCTATTTGCAACATATGTCTCAAGCGTATCTCACGTGGCCAAAACATCAGCCGCTTGGGCACCACATGCTTGACCAGACATATGTTGACCTGCCATGCAGCTCGTTGGCAAGCATACCTCAAAGACCCACACCAAAGAACAAAGCGGACCTCTCCTTGCTCCTCATCAGCTGGCATCTCCAACCCCACTAGACCTTCAGTCCTCTCTGAAACCTGCTCTGAGAGGAATGAAGGTGTAGAATTAGGTGTGTCACAGCCAAGTGCTTCCGGGAACTCTGCTAGTGGTACATCCACGTCCGAATATAGCAGACAAATGTCCCTGCCCCAGCTGCTGGACCGGCGGAAGAAATTTACTCCCAGCCATCCACATGCCCAGCGGTTGAATGCTAGCTTGGCTAAATTGCTAGCACTTCAACTGCTGCCTTTTCAGTTGGTAGACTCGGCCCCCTTCCGTGAGTTTGTACAATGTGCGGTTCCTCAGTGGCAGGTCCCCAAACGCCACTTTTTCTCACGGAAGGCGATTCCAGCTCTCTACCGGCATGTAGAAGGCAATGTCCTTGCCTCGCTGGACAGGGCGGTCAGCGGTAAGGTGCATATTACCGCTGACTCATGGTCCAGCAGGCATGGACAGGGACGTTACCTGTCTTTCACGGCCCATTGGGTCACTCTTCTGGCTGCTGGGAAGGATGCAGGACAAGGTGCAGTAGTGTTGGAGGTTGTTCCGCCACCACGCCTCCAAAATGCTACTATTGGTTGTGACACACCTCTCTCCTCCACCCCCTCCTCTTCGTCTTCCTCCATGGCCTCTTCCAGTGCACTGTCCTCAGAACCAGCGGTGCTCCGTAGGCGTTGCAGGGGCTACGCAAGTACGCAGGCAAAACGATGCCATGCCGTGCTTGCGCTGGTTTGTTTGGGGGACAGGAGCCACACTGGGGCGGATGTTTTGTCAGCTCTGCAGGGGCAGGCCGAGAGGTGGTTGACGCCACGCCAGCTTAAGCCAGGAATGGTGGTTTGCGACAATGGCACCAACCTCCTCTCCGCCCTCCGACAGGGACAACTGACCCATGTGCCCTGTGTAGCTCACGTCCTTAACCTGGTGGTGTAGCGGTTCTTGGGCAGGTACCCCGGCTTACAGGATGTCCTGAAACAGGCCAGGAGAGTCTGTGTGCATTTCCGCCGATCATTTAATGCCTGTGCTCGGCTGGCTGAGCTCCAAAAGGAGTTGAACCTGCCCAAGAACCGCCTTATATGTGACATGCCCACCAGATGGAACTCAACATTGGCCATGCTGCAGCGGCTGCACACGCAGCAGAGGGCCATCAATGAGTACCTGTGCGACTACGGCACCAGGACAGGGTCAGGGGAGCTTGGTTTTTTCTCACCACGCCAGTGGGGCATGATCAGGGATGCATGCACTGTCCTGTCACCGTTTGAGGAGGCCACAAGGATGGTGAGCAGTGACAGTGCATGCATCAGTGACACTGTACCTCTTGTCCACCTCTTGGAGCATACGCTGCGCGGAATAATGGACAGGGCACTTGAGGCAGAACAGAGGCAGGAAGAGGAGGACTTCCTTGCCTCTCAAGGCCCCCTTTATCCAGACAGTGTTCCTGCTGTGCCACCCATCACACAGGAAGAGGGTGAGGAGGAGGAAGAGGAGGAGGAGGATGATTGTGTCAGCATGGAGGTGGAGGCTGGCACTCAGCATCAGCAGCAGCAGCAGCAGTCTTATAGGGATGATTTACAGTCCCAAGAAACACGTGGACTTGTATGTGGCTGGGAGGAGGTAGCTGCGGATCATGTTGTCCTTAGTGACCCAGAGGACTCCGGACCGAATGCCTCAGCTAACCTACGCTGCATGGCCTCCCTGATCCTGCAAAGCCTGTGGAAGGATCCTCGTATTCTTCGGATCAAGGAGAGGGACCATTACTGGCTGGCCACTCTCCTTGATCCACGGTACAAGGGTAAGGTTGCCGACCTTATCTTGCCATCGCAGAGGGAGCAGAGGATGATGCAATGCTTTGCAGCAGGGCTAATTCCTGCAATAAAACTACAGTATATGGCAGAGGTTGCAGTGTGATGGCACCAGTGCCTAAGGCCCAATTTTTCTGCCCCTGTTTAACAGGGGCGTTTAAGTACAATTTTTGATGCAATGCTTTGCAGCAGGGCTAATTCCTGCAATAAAACTACAGTATATGGCAGAGGTTGCAGTGTGATGGCACCAGTGCCTAAGGCCCAATTTTTCTGCCCCTGTTTAACAGGGGCATTTAAGTACAATTTTTGATGCAATGCTTTGCAGCAGGGCTAATTCCTGCAATAAAACTACAGTATATGGCAGAGGTTGCAGTGTTATGGCACCAGTGCCTAAGGCCCAATTTTTCTGCCCCTGTTTAACAGGGGCGTTTAAGTACAATTTTTGATGCAATGCTTTGCAGCAGGGCTAATTCCTGCAATAAAACTAGAGTATATACGCCTGACCGAATTCACAAATTCCATTCTACTATCCCTCCCACATGTTGGAGATGTAATCTAGCGCACGGTTCTCTTCTCCACATATGGTGGGATTGTCCTTTAATCCAACCATATTGGAAGGAAGTCCATAAGCTCATCACTAAAATCACAACCTATTCCCCAGACTACACGCCAGCTCAATACCTCCTGCATCATACATCTATTCCGCAATCCACTTATAAAAGATCCCTCACATTACATCTTATAAATGCAGCAAAGCTTTGCGTCCCCGTTCATTGGCGTTCTACCTCTCCCCCCACTATTTCTGAATGGCTCCGCAGAATAGAGAAAATAGCTGAAATGGAGGGCTTGATCTCTCAAGCGAAAGATACTCATACTAAATTTTATAAAACGTGGTCATTTTGGTCACATTTTAAGTGCTCGACTACCTATAACACCCTAATATCTGTCCCTGTTTAGCTTGACCTGGGGACCCCAACATAATATAATAGAATAAATTACATTTCACTGCTTTTATATAGCAGCTTGTACTCAATTCTGGATACTAATCCCTTATAAGGTAGACAACCATGTTGGTTGTAGCTCAGATTAAAGCCATACAGACCACTACCTTATATATAGTCTGATGTTAAGACTCAAATTATTTTCGCGCACAGTTTGATCCCATTAGGGGTGCGTGAGATAATATGGAATTTACAGATTCATTGTTACTCTAGTTTGTTACACCTTTTTTTTGGTTTCTTATGAGATGTAGGTATGCGACTAATATGACTCCATATATACGCATGTGTTGTTTAAATCAATTTTATCCAGCTTGGAGTAATTTCATCTATATGATAGATATTTACAAGTGTTTTTTTTTTTTTTTTTTTTTGTTTAATTTTTTTTTTTTTTATTGATCTATGCATGTCTATCTTATGCCAAATATCAATTCATATTGTTGCTTTATTTTCAAATTCTGTATTTCATAATTACAATGATATTCAGATTTATGTTTTACTATGTGTATGTAGCATGCAATATTTGTTTTATCAATAATAATCAATAAAAACATTGAAACAAAAACTAGAGTATATGGCAGAGGTTGCAGTGTGATGGCACCAGTGCCTAAGGCCCAATTTTTCTGCCCCTGTTTAACAGGGGCATTTAAGTACAATTTTTGATGCAATGCTTTGCAGCAGGGCTAATTCCTGCAATAAAACTACAGTATATGGCAGAGGTTGCAGTGTGATGGCACCAGTGCCTAAGGCCCAATTTTTCTGCCCCTGTTTAACAGGGGCGTTTAAGTACAATTTTTGATGCAATGCTTTGCAGCAGGGCTAATTCCTGCAATAAAACTAGAGTATATGGCAGAGGTTGCAGTGTGATGGCACCAGTGCCTAAGGCCCAATTTTTCTGCCCCTGTTTAACAGGGGCGTTTAAGTACAATTTTTGATGCAATGCTTTGCAGCAGGGCTAATTTCTGCAATAAAACTAGAGTATATGGCAGAGGTTGCAGTGTGATGGCACCAGTGCCTAAGGCCCAATTTTTATGCCCCTGTTTAACAGGGGCGTTTAAGTACAATTTTTGATGCAATGCTTTGCAGCAGGGCTAATTTCTGCAATAAAACTAGAGTATATGGCAGAGGTTGCAGTGTGATGGCACCAGTGCCTAAGGCCCAATTTTTCTGCCCCTGTTTAACAGGGGCGTTTAAGTACAATTTTTGATGCAATGCTTTGCAGCAGGGCTAATTCCTGCAATAAAACTACAGTATATGGCAGAGGTTGCAGTGTGATGGCACCAGTGCCTAAGGCCCAATTTTTCTGCCCCTGTTTAACAGGGGCGTTTAAGTACAATTTTTGATGCAATGCTTTGCAGCAGGGCTAATTCCTGCAATAAAACTAGAGTATATGGCAGAGGTTGCAGTGTGATGGCACCAGTGCCTAAGGCCCAATTTTTCTGCCCCTGTTTAACAGGGACATGTAATTACAATTCTTGATATAATATTTCACAGGAGGGCCCCTTCCTGTGCCCACCCAGAGTAACGGTGAGGACTTATAGTGTGGTGGCACCAGCACCACAACCACTAAAGGTCAATTTTTCTACCACTGTTCAACAATGGCATGTAATTACAATTCTTGATATAATCGTTCACAGCAGGGCGCTCCAGCGCCCACCAAGAGTCACTTTGAGGGCTTACAATGTTGTGGCAAAACCAACACCTTGTTCCGCCATTTCTGCAGAGCATATAGGGCAGGCCCCTACTTTCAAACATCCAATTTACAAACATCTCCTACTTGCAAACGGAAGGAGACAACAGCAAGTGAGATGAAAAAAGATGGACGACAAAACAAATTATACAGGGGTGATAACCCTTCCCTATGTTTTCCAAAAAGCTTAAAAATAGTTTTTTTGACTGGAGCTACACTTTAAAAATGTACCAGTTGAAAATTACAAACAGATTCAACTTAACACAACAAACCTACACAGTCCCTGTCTTGTTTGCACCACCTGTATACTGCTGTTCTGAGTATATAGGGCCTGGGGGCCACACACATTTCCTTTTTTTAATATGGGTACGGGGTTCCCCTTAATATGCGTACAAGACCCAAATAGGCTGGTAATGGGCAGGGAGGGCTACCCATGCCATTTTTCTGAATGATTTTCAACCATATTGCAGGAACCAGATATAACATTAAAACCGCAAGCAGTTTTAAATGGTGTTATTTCCGTTTAATGTCATTTTGTGCAGGGACTGTTCTAAACACGGGAAACACGTGGCACTTCACAGGCATACTACAGACATCCCCCAGGCACCATATTTAAAGGAATATTTCATTTTTTTTTTCACTTTAATCGTCATTAAAATCAGTGTTCCCGCCAAAACGGCCGCTTTTAAAACTTTTTATTGCATTGACCCATGTCCCCTGAGGCAGGAGTCAGGTCCCCAAACCCTTTTTAGGACAGTATCTTGCATATCAGCCGTTAAAATTAGCACTTTCCATTTCGAACGTTCGAGTCCCATAGACTTCAATGGGGTTCTAACGTTCGTTACGAACGCGGGGTCCGTTCGAAAGTTCTGGTGCGAACCGAACCGGGGGGTGTTCGGCTCATCCCTAGTGCCAACCCCTGGATCCACACCAGGAAACATATATGCCTTCCAGACTCTATAGTAAATTAACCTGGAAGCCGCTTTCCTGGCATTAATCAAGGTAGATATTCCCGAAGGAGACAACCCACAATCCTTTAGAATGGGGGTCTCAATAGCCAGACCATTACATTTTTAGCGATTGTAAGGTAGGATGGAATACCGGACCTTGCGCGAGAAGGTCTGGCCATAATGGCAGAGTGCAAGGGACTCCTACTGCCATCTTTATGATCTCGACAAACCAAGATCTTCTGGGCCACCAGATTCGCCTCCTTTTGTTCCTGCATGATCCTGTGAAGAAGACGCAGAAGAAGCAGAACTGGAGGAGATGCATAGATCAGAGAAAACTGATCCCATGGGAAGACTAATGTGTCTTTTTTCCACAAGTTAACGGATCTTTTGTTCCCGACACAAAGTTGTCAACTTTGTTGTTGAATCTGGATGCAAACAGGTCTACGTCCGGAGTACCCATCTCTGACATATCACTAGGAAGATGTCGGGGTGAAGAGACCATTCTCCCATAAATAATTGGTGGCGACTCAAGTAGTCCGCCTGCCAATTCTCTATCCTGGGAATGAAAACCTCCGATAGGCAAGGGACGTTGTGTTCTGCCCAAGACAGAACACGATTCCTGTCTTTTTGGGCTGCATTGACTCCTCGTGCCCCCCTGGTGATTGATGTGAGCCACAGCTGTGGCATTGTCAGACTGAATCCTGACAGGACAGTCCCTCAGTCTGATTGTCCAGGACTTTAGAGCCAGACGAACTGCCCGAATCTCCAAAATGTTGATAGGCAAGGTCCTTTTCAACTTGGACCACTTCCCCTGGACAGAATCCTCTTCCAGGACTGCTCCCCAGCCTAGAGGACTGGCATCCGTAGTCACCAATTTCCAAGAGACTGATAGAAACCATTTTCCCTTTTAAAGGTTGCTGGATATCAACCACCAGTTTAGGCTCTGACGCACGTCAGGAACCAAACAAATTGGAAAATCTAAGGCCTGAACCTTCTTGTTCCAGGCCGACAGGATTGCGTTTTGTAGCAATCTTGAATTAAACTGCGCGTAAGGGATGGCCTCGAAGGAGGCCACCATTTTTTCCAATAGTCTCAACCGAATGGAAGGCTTTTTCTTTGCCTTTGATGAGTTGAATTAGTTCTACAAATGAAATGATTATTTTCTGGGGTAGAAATACCTTTTTCTGTATGATATCTATGACCAGACCCAGGCACTGTAATCTCCTTGATGGAGGAGAAGAAGCCTGCTTAAAGGAGAAATGTCTGAATTTCTTCTTTACTGGTAAAAGAGAACTTTTACCATTAAAAATCTTTTGTAGGTATTTATCCAAATCATATCCAAATAGCCATTCACCATGAAAGGGGAAACTGGCTAAGAGCTTTTTACACTGCGTTTCTGCTGACCAACTTTACCAAAGAATTCTGTGAGAATGCACCAGTCCAAGCATAAGCGGTGAGATCTGAATGACAGCATCTCTCATAGCGTCTATTGTGAAACAAAGTGCGTCTGATAAATCAGCGCAATGTTGGACCTGTTCATCAGGCAGAATTTTAAACATCTCCTCAAACTGTTCCTTAATGGACTGGGATATGCCAATTGTGGCAAGAACCGGCTGCGCTGCTGAACTTACTAAAGCCATATGGTTTTTAGAAAGAAGCTCCAACTTTTTATCTGCTGGATCCTTTAACATGAGCACATTATCAACCGGACATGTGAGATTCTTATTCACTGAGGCGATTGCAGCATCAACCGCTGGAACCCCCTATTTCTTATAGAAATCCTCTTCCATAGGATAAAGTGTGAAGAATCTCTTAGGCAGATAATATTGTTTATCTGGATGTTCCCATTCAGCATACATAAGCTTCCTTAGCCATGCATGAATAGGAAAGGCATCCCCAGACGGAGGAGGTTTTAATGATCCAAACTTAGAGCTGGGATCATCAAGAGCCTGCGCCGCAGGTAGCAGAAAAAGTTGAATGAACCAACTTAGTAAGAGAGTGCACAAGCAAGCAGTCTTGTGATGTTGCTCCTTCTATATTAAGATCCCCAGAAGAGGATAAACCAGTATCTTCCAAATCTTTGGGAAGATCTGCCTGATCCCCAGCGTCCTGAACCTCCCAAGGAGGGTCTTCAGCACTAGATGGGGATCTGCTATGTTTAATCCCACTATGGAGGGATAAAATGGCATCAATCTTCTTTTCCAAATTGGCAATGGTAGAAGACAAAACCTCTCATGTAATATACTCAGGGGCTGAAATGTCTTGTGCGACTGCAAGCACAGTTTCCCCTGAAACTGACTGGCCACAACACTCTCAGAGGAGGATGACATTCTTTTGGAAATGGTTTTAGTTTGTTGTGTAACCAGTGACCCCTTAGAACTCTAAGCCCTTGTACACACGGTCGGAGAATCCGTCGGAATGTGTCCTATCGGACCGTGTCGTCGGATAATCCGACTGTGTGTGGTATGTATCGGACTGATTCGGTCGGAATATCCGTCGGACCCAATTTTCCAACATGTTGGAAATATTTCCCGACCAACTGGGCCGATCGGACATACTCCGATCATGTGTAGAGAATTTTGATCGGACCAAGTGCCACGCATGCTCAGATCAAATTCCTACATCAAAACTATTGGCTACTAGCTTGAATGTAGTCCCATCGTAACGAAATTATGTCATCACGTTCTGAAAGATCAGATTTTTCGCCAACTTTGTCCGACCATGTGTATGCAACAGTTTCGGACAAGATGCGACGGGCAAAATCCGACGGATTTGGTTGTGGAAATCTCCGACCGTTTGTACAAGGGCTTAGAGGAGTTCCTGGTCCCTTTGCCACTCATAGCTTAAAAACACAAAGCAGAGGCACTACCAGCAAAAGAATGTAAACTTGCTAGGCTATAGTACAGCACAATAGCTGCTAATAATCCCAGCTTATTTACAGTACAATGTGTCAAAGGGAAATGCCTGTGTCAAACCTGATCCAGCCAACCTCTCTGCTCTGTCCCTCCACCGCCAGGCAGCAGCTTCACTCACAGTGCTTTAAACACTTCCTAAAACAAAACAATATAAAGTTGGCGCACAAATGACTGGACTCTTTAAGAGCGCTTGGCTATCTCGTGGGATGTTCGTTTATTTAAATAAATGTCCTGTAGATGGTCTCAATGTGCGGCTGTTAACCCATTATGGACTTGGCAAAAAATGGATGCAGCAGAAAAAACGATCAAAAACAGCGCATCAAAGGGACTAGTAGATTGATGTGAAAAAGACTATAAAATGTCATTTATTAAATGTAAACAATGAACACAGACATCTGATCCCTGCAGGATCTAAAACACATAAAAAACACCAATCATAAAACGGACAGATGTTTGATAATGAAAAGCTCCTCAGATCTCTCAATTATAACTTTGGAAAGGTGAAAACCAAAGACCAATGTGCACAGCTATCGAATGTGTCAGGGAAATAGGCGTAACCTTGCGAGGTACGATCGTGTTAACGCGCGTCAGCGCTCACAGAGGCGCAACGTGGTTCCCAGACGAACGCCTGATGCTACGTCCGATCGAGTGCGAGTACGCGGGGCAGGACGAATGCTTAACGCTACACGTCGTAGGCGTACGAACACGACGGCGCGCTCACGACGTAATCCAGGCTCCGTGTCTATTTAAACGTTCACCTGACAGTGCAGCATCGCTGGATTATCGTCAGCTTCTCCTGTGTACCTGTGCATGTTATCCCTGCTGTTTGATCTCCTGTTACCGACCCGGCTTGTTTGACCTGCTTCTGCTACTCTCCTGGCTCCGACCTCTGGCTTGTACCCGGCATTCCCTGTCTGCTCCCGGCACCGACCTCGGCTTGGCTTGGCTTCTGCTTCCCGGTCCCCAGCTCAGGACCCATTGCTCTGACCTCCGGATTGATCTCCCGTGTTTGACCCTCGGCCTGGCCTTGACCCTGCCTTTGGACTTCCTTGCACAGTTGCCTCCAGAGACTGCTCCTCTCAGCTTTTCCATCTGCTGCTGCTACCCGGCAACCTGTGCTACTGTGGGCACTGCATCCCTGTGTCATCTTCAGGGTTGTACTGCACTCGGCCGCAAGGGGAGCCCTCTCAGCATCTCGGCCTCCTACCTCGTTATTGACAGTATAATCCAGCCAAAATGTCAGAGGCCGACAGAGGTAACTCCCCGATAGAGGCCATTCTACAGGAAGTTATGGCCCTTACCCCAGCGATTAAGGGACTCCAAGAGAAGTATCTCCGGCTGGAGGAACGTCTGCAGCACTCTTCTGAGTCACCCATCCCTTCCGGCCAGGGTTCTACCACTATAGTCACAACCCCTCCAGAGCCACAAGTCCCTGTACCAGAGTATTTTCACGGGAACCGAAGAAAATTTAGATCCTTCAGGAACTCATGCTATTTGTACTTCTCCCTGCAGCCTCAGACTTTTTCTTCTGAAGAGACCAAAGTGGGTTTTACCATCTCTCTACTAAGGGACGATCCCCAGACATGGGCCCACGGCCTACTAGAGCAACGCAGCTCTTTCACTAATACTTTGGATCAGTTTTTTCAAGCTATGGCTCACTTATATGATGATCCCTTTCGGGCAGCTACTGCCGAAGCAACCTTGTACTCCCTCCGCCAGGGTGAGCGGCCTGCAGAGGACTATACAGTAGAGTTCCGTACTTGGTCTACAGATGCTGGCTGGAATGAGGCAGCCCTAAAATATCAATACCGGATGGGGTTGTCCGAAGTCCTCAAGGATGAGCTAGCCAGATTGGAGGTTCCCCCAACACTTGAGGATCTGATCCGACTTACCATTCAGCTTGACAGGCGCCTACGAGAGCGCCAGTCTGAACGCGCTCGGGCTCCTAATTCTATCCAGGCCCCACCTCCGGTCTGCCCGATGGCAACCTCTGTTCCGAATGGCCTGTTCCGTTCCTCCTTAACCACTGAGGAAAGGCTGCACCGTCATCAGGCACACCTCTGCTTCTATTGTGGGGAGTCAGGACATCTTATAAACAACTGTCCCACAAGACCAAGTAAACCGACCCCCTGTACTCCATTTCACCTCCAAGTAACGAAGCCTGCTTCAGCCCACATCACCCTTCCTGTCACGTTGATGGTGGCAGGCCAGGAAGTCCACTTACAGGCAATACTTGATTCTGGGGCCTGCAGCTGTTTTTTGGATTTAACCTTGGCTAAGAGTCTTGCTCTCCCACTTCTTCTAAAGAAACAAAGACTGACTGTCCGTCTGGCCGATGGCTCCCTACCTAGCTCTGGCCATGTCACCAGGGAAACGAGACCCATTCTAACGACTACAGATTCAGGTCATCGGGAGTTTCTTAAATTTGATATCCTGTGTTCTCCCATGTTTCCCGTCATCCTAGGAATCCCGTGGCTTCAGGCACACAACCCTCGGATTGATTGGTTCAAGAAAGAAATAACCTTTACTTCCGCCTACTGCCAACAATATTGTCTGGATTCCGAATCTAGAGACTTGTCCAGCTGTTTGACCGTTCAACCCGTACCCAGTCCAGCTCCTAACATACCAGCAGCTTACCAGGAATTCAGAGATGTGTTCGACAAGAAGAAGGCAGATATCTTACCCCCTCATCGTCACTACGACTGCCCCATCGAATTATTGCCAGGAGCTCCCATTCCCTTCGGCCGGATATTCCCTCTTTCCGAGACTGAACTTGGGGCCTTGAGACAGTATATAGACGAGAATCTGGCAAAGGGATTCATCCGTCCCTCTTCATCCCCTGCCGGTACAGGCATCTTCTTTGTAGAAAAGAAGGACAAGACTCTAAGACCATGTGTGGACTACAGGGAATTAAATAACATCACCCTTAAGAACCGCTACCCACTTCCGCTCATCCCAGAACTTTTCCAAAGGTTCCACACTTCCCGCATTTTTACCAAACTTGATCTACGTGGAGCCTATAATCTTGTCCGTATCCAGGAGGGGGACGAGTGGAAGACGGCATTCAGAACAAGATTTGGGCATTTCGAATATTTAGTCATGCCCTTCGGATTGTGCAATGCCCCAGCAACTTTCCAGCACTTTATTAATGATATCTTCCGGGAGTACTTAGACCACTTCGTCGTTGCTTATTTAGACGACATTCTTATCTTCTCGACCACTCTGGAACTCCACAGAATACACGTTAGGAAAGTGTTATGCATTCTTAGGACCCATGGACTATTCGTTAAAGCCGAGAAGTGTGACTTTGAAAAAGAATCCATTCAATTCCTGGGACTCATCATCACCACAGGTGGAATTGCCATGGACCCCCAAAAGGTGAAATCTATTCTGGACTGGCCCGCTCCCTCTGACAAGAAGGGTGTTCAGAGATTTATCGGGTTCGCAAACTTCTACCGAAGATTCATAAGGAACTTCTCCACCATCGTAGCACCCATCACGCAGACCACTCGTCAGCATACCAAGTTCCTCTGGTCCTCAGCAGCACAGTCCGCCTTTGACCAGCTCAAGACCCTCTTCACTACCGCACCAATTCTGCAGCATCCAGATCCTGCCTTACCCTACGTGCTGGAGGTTGATGCCTCAGAGGTGGCCACAGGGGCAATTCTATCTCAGCGTCAAGGTCCCAAAGCATTATTGCACCCCGTAGCCTTCTTCTCACGGAAGATGAGCCCCCCAGAAAGGAACTACGATGTAGGTGATCGGGAACTTCTGGCGATTAAAACCGCCCTCGAAGAGTGGAGGTACCTCCTGGAAGGTGCCGCTCACCCCATTCTGGTCTTCACTGATCACAAAAACTTAGAATATCTCCGCACGGCCAAACGTCTAAGACCCCGACAAGCCCGTTGGGCTTTATTCTTCTCGAGGTTCAATTTTCATGTGACCTATCGTCCAGGATCAAAGAATGGCAAGGCAGATGCCTTGTCCCGGATGTTCCCAGATTCCCCAGAAAGAATTCCACCCAGTACAATTCTGTCCCCTCAGAATTTCCTATTAATTCAACCGGATCTAAGGGCTTCAATAGTGCAGGCCTCTAGCCAGTGTACAGAAATAGAAGCTTCTTCCCTGAGAAGCCAAGAAGGGCTTCTATGGCATCAAAATAAAATTTTTGTTCCTCAGCAAGCCAGGTTACTTGTATTAAGGACCTTCCACGACCATCAACTAGCCAGCCACTTCGGAGTCCGGAAGACGATTGATCTTGTGCAGCGGTCCCTATGGTGGCCTACCCTAAGATCTGACTGTAAGAAGTACGTTGACTCCTGTACAACCTGCCAATGTAACAAGGGGTCTAACGCTAGATCCTGGGGCCTGCTAAGGCCGCTACCAGTCCCAGAAAAACCCTGGAAGGAAATCTCGCTGGATTTCATTGTGGAGTTACCTCCTTCTGAAGAGTATACTACCATCTTGGTGGTGGTGGACCGTTTATCCAAGATGGCGCACTTTTTGCCGATGAAAGGGACCCCCTCCGCCTTGGATACCGCAAAAATGTTCATAAAGGAAATTGTCCGATTACATGGTGTGCCCGACAGCATTGTATCAGATAGAGGGGTACAGTTTACCTCCAGGTTTTGGAAGGAGCTCTGTAAGTTGCTGTCAATTAGAATATGTCTATCCTCGGCCTATCATCCACAGAGTAATGGACAAACGGAAAGAACCAACCAGACGCTTGAACAATACCTACGATGCTTCTGTTCCTTTTCCCAGGATGACTGGGTTTCCTTGCTACCTTGTGCGGAATTCGCATATAACAATTCAGTGCACGCTTCTACCAACCAATCACCCTTTTGGGCAAATTACGGTTTCCATCCTTTATTCTTACCCAATACCATTCCTGAATCCACGGTCCCAGCAGTCCAAGACAGAGTAAACCTCATCCAAGCAAACTATCAATTGCTCCAGGATACTATGAAGAAGGCTCAGGAGGAGTACAAGAAACATTATGACAAGAGGAAGAGAATTAACCCTGCTTTTAAGATAGGGGACAAAGTGTGGCTCTCAGCAGTGAATCTGAAATTGTCATGTCCATCTCGGAAGTTGGGACCCAAATTTCTGGGCCCTTTTGAGATTAGACGTGAAATTAACCCTGTAGCATTTGAACTTGCTTTGCCTAAATCTTTCAGAATCCATCCTGTGTTTCATGTCTCTCTTCTCAAACGTGTCATCTTCAGTCCTTTTTCAGGAAGAGAAGAGGTGCCCCCGCCTCCGGTTCAGGTTGGTGGCGAAACCGAATTTGAGGTTGAGTCTATCCTTGATTGTCGTCGGAGAGGTAGGACAATCCAATTTCTAATTAAATGGAAGGGGTACTCTGCTGAAGAGAATTCTTGGGAACCTGCAAGTTTTGTACATGCACCTAGGCTCATACACAGGTTTCGTAGTCTTCATCCCGAAAAATGGGCTCGTTTAGGCATCCGGTGGCTGCCCCTTGGGGGGAGGCACTGTCAGGGAAATAGGCGTAACCTTGCGAGGTACGATCGTGTTAACGCGCGTCAGCGCTCACGGAGGCGCAACGTGGTTCCCAGACGAACGCCTGATGCTACGTCCGATCGAGTGCGAGTACGCGGGGCAGGACGAATGCTTAACGCTACACTTAGTAGGCGTACGAACGCGACGGCGCGCTCACGACGTAATCCAGGCTCCGTGTCTATTTAAACGTTCACCTGACAGTGCAGCATCGCTGGATTATCGTCAGCTTCTCCTGTGTACCTGTGCCTGTTATCCCTGCTGTTTGATCTCCTGTTACCGACCCGGCTTGTTTGACCTGCTTCTGCTACTCTCCTGGCTCCGACCTCTGGCTTGTACCCGGCATTCCCTGTCTGCTCCCGGCACCGACCTCGGCTTGGCTTGGCTTCTGCTTCCCGGTCCCCAGCTCAGGACCCATTGCTCTGACCTCCGGATTGATCTCCCGTGTTTGACCCTCGGCCTGGCCTTGACCCTGCCTTTGGACTTCCTTGCACAGTTGCCTCCAGAGACTGATCCTCTCAGCTTTTCCATCTGCTGCTGCTACCCGGCAACCTGTGCTACTGTGGGCACTGCATCCCTGTGTCATCTTCAGGGTTGTACTGCACTCGGCCGCAAGGGGAGCCCTCTCAGCATCTCGGCCTCCTACCTCGTTATTGACAGAATGCCTAATGAATGCAATCAATCATCTGAAAGAACCCAGAGCGTTGTATGAAAAGTCAGTGTAAACGAATGGAACAACGTTCCTAGGGACACTCACTTCATAGGTGTTCAATGGGCTGCAGAGCTGATGAGTCCAGTCTGATGACCGAGGGGGAGGTGTTTATTTCAGCTCCATCTGAAGCGTTCGGCTTGGAGGCAGAGGTGTAATGCTGCACGCTGGGTGGTAAGGATCAAGCTTAGTCACCAGATGATATCAGCTGTACACATAGGCAGCTTAGAGAACGCTGCACTGCTTGCAGCGCCGCTTGTCCGAGCGGCTGTGGATCACATGAGAGGCTTGTCACGTGGAAGGCTGTGAAGGGGAAGGTTGCTATGCCGACTCTCCTGCTTACATGTTTCGCGCTCCTGCGCTTTGTCAAAGCTTTGAAAGGACATCAGAATGGATCCAGTCAGCATGGCTAGCCCTCGTCAAGGATTACTACCTGTGGAGCTCAGCTGAGCACATCTTTACTCGTGACCAACACCTTAGACACTGAAAAAAAAAACTGATGACTCCCAGTAATGGGAGGGGTTATATAGGGAAGTAAACGCCTTAGGGCGTGTTCAGCACCTGTCGGTCCAATATAACCCACATAGTAATTACTATGGCTCTGTGTCCCTTGAGGTAAGAAAAGAAAGGAAGATACGTAGTCAGCCACCGGCCTATGATGGCGTCTGGTCCTCCCGAATTAGGTACGGCCCCTCTGCCACTGGCGACCCCTCCCACTTTGATACCTCCCACTTTGATACCCCCCTGTGGCAACACGCCCTATGCCACCACCCCTTGAACTGCCCACACCGAAACCCACCCACATGTTCCCGGTGATAGACCAGTCCTCCGGAACATATTATAATCAAAGTAGTATTTAAATTTATGTACAGGGTGTCTTGATTATTTTGGTCAGAGTCTGACTTTAAGGACTGTTTTAGTTGTAGTTGCCTATCCTTGCATTATTGAAGTTAAAAGGTGTTTCATTTCTAATAACAGCAAATGTGTTATTTTTATGGTTTTAATTCTTTAAGCTGTATTAACAATAATTGGGGATTTTAAAATGTTGATTTTGACCAAATACAAGTTTAAGAATATTATAATTGACAGGTATATATATCAATGCTAAGAATGAGGAAGTTATATATTCTGGGCATTATGCCAGATGAATTGTGGTTAGTAAGGAAAAAAAAGTAGTGATTTAAGGGTGCGTAATTCTATGCACTAGAATCTCACAAGTGTTTACCAACTGCCGTGTTAGTCTCAGGAGTATAGAGTAATGGCTCTTGAGACATTGTTATTAGTAGCAAAAGGTCTAAAATCCTCACAGAGCAGTAGAAATGTAGCTCCTCTCATGATGGCCTCTGACACACCGTATCTGCGCCCACCAGTACCAACTCCATGTGTCTGCTACACACATGAAAGCACTCAGTATCAGAAACAAAATCAATATAATTCGTGCAGGCTGGAGATCGACACTCACTGATCCAGCACTTCACACTTTTGCTGAGGCATCTGCAGTTCAGGATCTTATTGATCTTCTTGATGAAAATGCACCCACTGATCTAATTGATACCATCGATCTTGATCGCATTTTTGCTGAGGTTGACAGTGATTCAGTCATTAATAGGCCACATACTTCTATAAAAAAGAAATCTAGTGTATATCCACCTCCTAGCATGAACCTCAATGTAGCCCTATTCCTCAAATTGGTAACTCGTGAACTACGCTATTTCAAACACACCTCCAAGTATGATAGAAACCTTACATATCATGAGCACCTTGCTCTTCAGTATCTTAAAGCTAATTCTTCTATTGTCATCAAACCTGCTGATAAAGGTGGGAATATAGTTATTCAAAATAAGTCTGATTATGTGCATAGCTATCCTCTCTGACACAAACTGTTATATAACCATATCCCATTCCTCTATTCAAGGTTTTACTCAAGAACTTTACAGTCTAATAGACCAGGCATTTAATCAACATATCATTAACAAATCTACTCGTGACTTCGTTAGGACGGCCTTTCCTCGCAAAGCTACCTTCTACGCACTTCCCAAAGTGCACAAAAATCCCACACATCCACCCGGTCGACCCATTGTATCGGGTCGTGGTAGTCTCACTGACAACCTCAGCAAATATGTTGACAAATTATCGTTGTGCTTCTTTACTTGCCAACATTATTGCCATATTCCATAGGGGGCGCACACATAACTGCATCTAATGCATATACTTATTTACATACAATACAATTACACTTTTCCCCTTTAATATATAGTCCATAATGGTTGTTGTGGTACCCTGCGCGCGGGAGACTTGCACACTCCCATGCTACATGGGATTCGTGCAGTCTCTTTGCCCAACTGGCGGGGCTCTCACACTTTGCCATGGCGTGCTTGCGCTCCAGCATGGTGCGTAGACGCCAGGGCTACCCGTGCATCGGTGACGTCATGACGGGGGATGCAGCCCCACCCATTGGGGGCGGGTCTGCGCCCTGCGCTGTCCCGTCAGAGGTCTCAATGTGGCCGGCTAGGAAGTAGCCATAGGCGCTCCCACCGGCCCCATCAGCTTCAGCTGTGGAGGTGGCTTATCGCCGCCTACTCACAGCTGACAAGTATTACCCTTGTGGGTTATATATGGCATGCACAGACGGCATTCAGTACACTGCCTGGTGCATGCCGCTCTGGATCTTCACACATCCCTAACGACTGGGTGAGACACTATGGTACTGTATTTATTCTTATTGATGTTCTCATTCGCTTATACTCCAACATACCTATTGCTTCCATATACTCTCCTTCTCACCTAGATATATATCAATGCTGTTCCAACCTTGTGCTGGTGTTATACTGTGGTAAGCTAATAGATTAGCTTCCCAGTAGAGACCTTGTAATCACAGCAGCCATGGACATCACTGGCTTATTTAGCCTCATTCTCTATAGCACAAATTGGCTTACTTCACATCAGGCACAGCTCTACATACTTTGGCACTCTTGAACACTAGACCTGCACCCCCTGCGGATTTCCATTGGTATTTGGGTTTGGTTGGTATATATCGTTTATTTTTGGATTTTGTTATGCATTGTTATTTATGACCTCTTTGCAAACTTTTTGCACGTATTAATTTATACAAAGTTGTACTAATGCCATTATATTTACGTTTATAGACTATGTACATACGAGATAAAATATATGCCTAGGAAAAAGGACCATCGGCCTGAAACATGTCGGCATTCCTCTCAAAATATACATAAGTCGCAAGTCCATTGTTTACATTATCAATGTTTGGTCTAGTAATTTTTCATGCATTGCTACTACTATGTTTTTTTTTACTATATATGTATGTAATATCTTCTATGAATAAACTTATTGTATTATCCTTTTTTTACGGACTGGTCTATCTATATTCAAACATCCCCAGGGGTACTGGCTGTGCTATTTGCACTAGGCTAAGTTTTCAAGTCAGTATCAGAAACATGACACCCCACCGCCATCCCTCTCTGGATCACATGGACCTTCTTCGCTAGGATTCAGGCAAGCCTGTGTTACCTGCCCCTGCCATGGTATCCCCTGGAGACTCAGGAGGCCCTCTTGCAAAAATTACCCTAAATGCACCTCACCAAAGAAAGAGTTGCTGTAATCAAGGCCATCCTTTTGCCTCAAGGTCAAAAGCCCCTTCACACCTTTCTGGGTTTAATTCCCTATTATCGCTCCTGGATCCTGGGAGCCTCCCTCTTGATGCAACCTCTCTATGATGCCCTTAATTCTGATCCTTTCTCACTTTCTTCATAAGCTGTGGACAATTTTGAAGTTCTGAAGGACAATCCTCTCAACAGCCCCTGCTTTGGGCCTCCCAGACTATGAAAAGACTTTCAAACTGTTTGTCTCAGAGATACAAGGACATGCCACAGGAGTTTTGGCTCAAGCCCATGGCAACAGGCTCAGACTCATTGGGTATTACTCTTGTCAGCTGGACTCAGTGGCCAGGGGAGACCTTCCTTCCGTTTTTGCGGCCCAAGTTCTTTTGGACAAGATTGCTGACCGACCTTGTGTTGGGCCATCCCTTGATCCTCCTTGCCCCTCATGACATAACTGCCCTACTAAACCAAGCAGAACCCAAACACCTGTCCTCGCAGAGGCACCTCAGACTCCAGTGTGCCATGCTTCTCCCCGATAACATCACCATCCTCCAATGTGATACCCTTAACCCATCCACTCTGCTTCCTCTTCTCGAGGGGGAAACCTCTTTGAAGAATGAGCCTCACCTCACCACTCATGACTGCTTTAGCGTGAATACACCCATCCTGGATGACCCAATAGATACGCCTTTTGTAGAATCATGGTGCAAACCACCATGATGCTACAAAACCCTCCTGCAGACAGGACGTACCTCAAGGAACAGGAAGCAGCTGACAAAGAAGAAAAAGAAGAGTGGATCAAAAAATTAGCCACAGAAGTTGAGGGAATCATGGAATTAAACAAGAGGCCGTGTCTGCCACGATCAATGTCTCCTGCAGTGGTACCGTGGGCTCACGGTGCCTCGCATCTGTCAAAAACCTTGATGAATGCCCCGATTAACAAATACTACTAGGCTCTGGGGATCACCCCACTCACCAACAACTTCTGCAAGTCGTGCACTATCTGTGCTAAATGCAATCCAGGAAGAACAGAGAAGGTACATTTTGAAGCATCTGGCAAAAGCCCAGTACCCCTTCCAAAGGATACAGATCGACCCCATCCAGATGCCAAAAGTGGCTGATAAGAGTACACATTAGTCATCCTATCCTAGAGACCTATCCCATCACCAACATGACAGCAAAGACCACAGCACAAAGACTTCTCACAGAAATAGTGTGCAGATATGGTGTCCCAGAAGTTACAGAGAGTGACCAGGGGCCGGCTTTCATGGCCTCAGTGACCAAGGAAATATGGGCAGCCTTAGGGGTCACGCTAGCTTTCCACACCCCATACCATCCTTAGAGCAGTGGGAAGGTGGAAAAATTTAATGGCACAATACAATCTAGAATGCTAAAAATGTCTCAAGGAAACAGGAATGAGTTGGCCAGACAGCCTACCCATTGCCTTATTTAGTGTTTGGTACTCTCCAAGGGGAAACCATGGTCTGTCACCCTATGAGATATTGTATGGTTCAACCCCCAGACTGGGTTGTTACTTCCCACAGCAATTACAGCTCCAAGCTGATGTATTGGCTGATTATGTGACTGCTTTATCTCAAGAATTAACCCGTATCAATTCGCAAGTGTTTTCCTCCATTCCAGATCCTGAGTTAGATACAGGAACACACAAGCTGGTCCCTGGTGACTGGGTGTCAGGGCTGGCTTAGCCCTTCCTTCTCTGGGCGGGCTGCTCAGCTGTCGGCTAATTGCCAGCTCTCATCTCTCTCCACAGTTACCAGCAGTTCCTGATCATGCTCGTCTGACCTGCCTAGTTAAAGCTGTCCAGCTCACTTCACCTCTGCCTTGGTCACATCACAAGAAACCATCTCCTGCGGTTCGGTTTAAAGACTGGATTGCTGACATCCCTTCTGGCTCCTTATCCTGCTTGCTCTACTTGGATCCTTGACTCTGGCTTGGCTGATTATCCGATCTTGTTATTGAACTCTGGCCTGGCTGACTACTCGATCTGGTTACTGGACTCTGGCTATGCTTTGACTATGCTTTTTCTATTTACCTTTTTTTTATTTTTATTTAATAAACAAGTGTGATTTAATTGTACTTCTGTCTCGGTCTTTTTCATGGTTTCTGACAGTAGGCAAAGGCCATGAATTCAGAAGATACAGTCAATCCACTTGTTGGTAATATTTTTTCCAGATTGGATGAGCAAGATCACTGCATGGATCAGTTTGCCATTTGTTTCGCAGCACTCGATTCCACTGCAGCTGCGCGACACTCCACTTGCCATTGAGGCTCTTGATGGGAGACCTTTACAGCCTGCCCATGTGACTCACGACACGGTTCCATTGTCCATGGCCGTAGGGGCTCTTCACCATGAGATAATCCAATTCCAAGTTATTTCCTCACCCAGGTTTCCGCTGGTTATTGGTTATCCTTGGTTACAGAGGCACAACCCCTCTTTTGATTGGCTCTGTGCGGTAGGGATAGACAGCGCCTGGTCATCCTCCTCTATGTTTTGAGGGGGGTAGTGAGTTAGTTTCTGCTCTTTTCTATATACAGCACAAAAGAGTTTGAGGAGAATCGGCCATGTGAGTAGGACCTTCAGTATGAGGGACAGTATTGAAATAGACTGTAATGGATGTGGGAATGTCATGGTGAAATGTCTTTTCCAATATATATGTACATTTTTTATATATCTGACATATATCAGCTTCTATGCTTATAAGCCTTCAGTAGATATCAAAGCTTATCCCTCCCTTGCTGCTGTGGAACTGAAGCGTTAAAAGAAGGACAGTTAACAGAAGGATCACACCTCTTTTAAGAATACACTCAAAGGTGTTGTGTTTTGTTTTCCAAAATTTCTGTTTATTATTGTTTAGTTTCATAGAAAACATAGAAATACAACGTCTACTGGGTCATGTCAAATGTAGCATTAACCCAGCAAGGCGGCCATGCAGGACCTAACAATCCACTTACTAACAAGTGCAAACTATCTCTCTTAAACATCCCAAAATCCCCCCCCCCCCCTTTTTGTCACAGCTCAGTTGCCCTGGTGTATGGTATTATGTAATGAAGGTAAGCTCCTAAATATTCAGATCATATAATCCTTATAAAATAGTTGCCTGTTGTTTCATTTGATTCCACTTCCCCTAATTTTATTTCAATCACCCATATATGGTAAAGCATAAAGATTGTATAGTTTTCTTCAGTCTGACTTTTCCTATCTACACAGATTATATTATATCTACGAACCATAATATGCTTGCCTTTCAATCCACCATGGTATCCGATTCATACCAAGCCCTTCACACTTTATCAATTTTTTTCCCACAACCCCTCGCCCTGTATGTTGTTTTATAGTAGGGTAACATGGAATTGACCAACTTCTTCCAGAAACTAATATACGGGGCTTGTTTGTTCTTCCATTTGAGTAATATAGCTTTTTTGCCATAGAACAGAAGGCTGGTTAGTATTGTTTTCAGTTCATCTCCTCCACCAATCCCAACAAGCACACCCGTACCGTCAATGGAATGGGCACCGATATCAGATCTGAGATACATGCTGCAATCTCCTTCCAGAAACCTTGTACGTGTGGGCACTGCCAGAAAACATGGTCAGCATCTGCTGGAGAGAAGGAACACCTCCAGCACTCCGCCACACCATTTCCATATATTCTAGCAAGCCTAACCAGTGTGTAGTAGCTTCTATGCAAGAATTTGAATTGTATCAGTCGGTCCCTTGCTGGGTTGAGTCCAGAGGTCATCCCAGTCTTCTCCCTGTATATCAGGGACTTCCAGTTCCCATTTGTTTCACCCTCAGATCCCCAAACTGTGCTTGATAAGTGTGTCGGAGCTGAAGATAGTGAAAAAAAATAGGAGTTGGGTAGGTCATGTCTTGTTTTCAGTTGTGGGAAAGTCTGCAATTCCCCCAAATAGGTGAGATCTTTAAGTGTATTAACCCCTTTAACCGCCCAAATCACGGGATCTGGTAAGTTGTAAAAGTGAGGCAACTTCTGGTTCATCCCCAGTGGGGTAGATGGGGACATTCCTGTATAACTGGGAGATGCTAATTTAACTGCTGTTTCCCACGCCTTAATAGTGGCTGTCATTGTTAAGGTTATGGGCAAGTCCGCTTTGGTACCTCTAAGCAGGGCCAGGCGCAAACTTTCATAGAATCCCAGATGGGCTGCTTCCAACACTGTGGCCGCGTCTCCATCATCTGATATTAACCATCTGCGGGCAAAAACCATTTGCCCCGCAAGATATTTGTGCCAGTCTGGTAGCGCCAACCCTCCCTGATCACCCGGTTCTTGCAGTACTTTGATCCCTATCCTAGGTGGTTTAGGTGCCCATAGGAATGAGCTAACAATGCCATCTATCTGTTTGAAAAATGATCTTGGTATCCAAACCGGTGCATGTCTAATTACTGGAAGGATTATAGAGAATTACCGGAAAGATTTTCATTTTAAGCATACTTATTCTACCAATTAGATAGGGGTAGTTTGATCCAGGGCTTTGTTTTCTGTTTGAGGAGAGACAACAATGGGAGTAAGTTTAGAGTCAGGTAGTCATGCACATTTGAAGTAGTCTTTATCCCCAAATATTTGAGGGACTCCACCCACTGCAATGGCAAGTCTGGGTCGGCTCTTTCTTTAGCCTTTGCATCTAGCGGCAGAATAGACCACTTACTCCAGTTTACCGAGTCCGAGTATGTGGTAAATTCTTCAAAAACTGCCAGAACCGCCCTTAGGGAGTCCTCCGGGTCGTTGAGAAACAGGAGCATGTCGTCTGCATAAAGTGCTAGATTCTTGAATTGTACCCACCCTAATGGCCCGAACCTCCCCAGAAGACCTCAGTGCAGTGGCCAGGGGCTCCATTACCAGGGAAAAGAGGAATGGGGATAATGGGCAACCCTGTCTGGTGCCCCTGCCCACCTCAAAGAAGTCCGATATCATGGACCCCAATCTAATTGCTACCTTGGGGTTTTTATATAACAGAGATCCATTTTTGAAATTCTGGCCCAAATCCCATGACCTCCAATCCACAGAATCAAATGCCTTCTCTGTCTATGGACACTACTATTCTGTGAGTTGAGTCACCAGGTGGGAGTTGTAAATGGGTGAAAAGCCTACGTAAATTTGTGGCTGTCAATTTCCCTGGCATAAACCCCATCTGGCCAATGTCGACTATCGTTGGGATGACCTTAGCAAGTCTGGTAGCTCGAATTTTGGTTAGGATCTCAAGGTCTGCATTTAAAAGGGTTATGGGGCTATATGATGCAAATTCCGTCGGGTCTTTCCCTGGCTTTAATAGTAGAATCATGTACGCCTCTAACAGAGTCTGGCAGTGAGGAACTGACCAAGCAGTGTTCCAACAGCCAGTTAAATCTCGTGGTCAGCTGTTCAATATGGGCTTTGTAAAAATCTAAGGGAAAACCGTCCGGCCTGGTTGGGCGGGAAAGCAAAAATTGCTGCTTGAATTTTCTTGAGTGTTATTTTGGCTTCTAGTTCATTACTATCTTCCTCTGACAATTTCGGTATGGGCAACCCTGCCAACAGTGAGTCCAGAGCCCCAGAGTCGTAGCTTGGGATTGGTGAGTATAGAGCATTATAAGGGACGGCTCAGTAACTAAATTGCCCACCCCATTTTTGATTGCAGGAATATGTGCAATAGGGTGTTGATCCGCCTACTAGCATAGCCAAGAGCTTGCCTTTCCTATCCCCTTCTGCAAACACTGTGTGTACGGTTTTGGTAATGTCCGAGCTCGTCAACCCCTTAATATGGAGAGACAAGCACCGCTGCGCCTTAAGCAGATTCTCATATGCGGTCCCAGTGGGAGACCCCGCAAGAGCCTCCACACATTCTCATGCTCCAGAGTATTAAGCTCTTTGTTTTCATTAATTCGTGCCATTTTTATGGTTGATATACATTCTCCTCTTGTAACCGCCTTAAAGGCGTCCCAAAGTATTGGTGGCTCAGAGGTATCTACATTATCCAACCAGTATGTCTTGATTGCGCTTTTCAAGATGTCCTGATACGTGTTCATTTTGCAGCCAGCTTGGAGAGACGCCACCCTTCCTTTCCCAACCCCGTCGGAAAGGACAGGGTAAGGGAGAGAGGATTATGATCTGACAATCCCCCTGCCAGGTATTCTACACTTTCTACATTTTGTAACATTCTGTCATTACCAAATGCCAGATCAATTCTGGCTGCCGATCTATGTGACGTTGAAATATGAGAGTAGCATATAACTGCCGGATGCCTCCATCTCCACAATTCGATCAAACTCGCAACAGAAGCCCATCCTACCAGTTCGGTCTAAATCTACCTGCCCCGATTAGAATAGTCTAGCGCCGCATCCAATATGGCGTTGAAATCTCCCATCATCACCAGGGGTAGATGGAGGAAGTGGGCCAACCAAGCAAGCATATCATATAACAATTGTACCTGGAATGGCGGTATATAAACATTTATCAATAACAGTCGACAATAACACACATCCAGCACCACTGGCACGTACCTCCGCGCCCCCCCCCCCAATCTGATATGACCTGATGGATCGTACATGAGATTGCCTTGTTGATAAGCACAGACACGCCTCTGGCAAAGGTGGAATAAGTAGAGTGTAAGGCTCTCTGAATCCACGGTTTCCGAAGGGCTATCACCCTGCTACCATCAAGGTGTGTCTCCTGAAAGAAAATTATGTGTGGTTTTGACTGTTTTAGATATTGGAATACTGAGGCCCTCTTAAACTTGTGATTCAGGCCCCTGACAATCCAAGATACTATCTTTAGTCTATCCGCCATTATCCCATGCACTGTAAAATTTAACATACTTAATTATGTGAAACTCTTTCTTCCTTTACCTTGGGAACCTTTTCTATTACATTGCATTTCCAAGATAGGAACTTCTGGGCAGTTATAGGCTTCTGAGCAGTGACAATTGATCAATTCCCCCCCTACTATTATACCAGTAACCTTTAAAAAAAAAAAAAAAAAGTCCTGGAATTTATCTTTCTCCCAAAAACAATCCTGCAAGAACTTGCGGTGAGTCCTAGCCGCATTGATCAAAAGTCTGGCAAAGTCTTCATGGTGAAGAGAACGAGAGGTACTGGGCAGGATTATTGCGGTGCTATAGAAATAGAAAAACTATATAATATAAAAAAGGAAAAAGGTTTTATTTAATATAATGATAAAAAATTTTTTTTAAAGAGTGAAGATAAATTCGAGATTTTGAAAACACAGATAACAATATCAGTACAATAATTAAGAGTACATATAACCACAATCCGTCAATTAGTTCAAATCGAAAACTTCTTGGCTATTCTGATGGAATCCCGACATGTTTCGCCTACACATAGGCTTCTTCAGGGGAGCCAGTGAATTGACATAGATTAGTGCATAAAACAAGAAAAGAGATTCACTGTGAAAAAAATACAACAAATTTAGTAAATTAGGTCATGAAAAACAAAAGCAGCCCAGACTCTGAACACGCTCACAAATTTCAAGAAATATTATTAGGCTGGTGTAATGGAAATTTGTAGGTTCTGTATATAATTGTATTCTATTTTATATGTATTGCACAATGCCCTCACTGTGCACACGGCACTAACAATGTTTTCAGTACATGTTTTGCATTCTTTCGAGTTCTGATTAGAATAAGCCTGCCTATGTAACGCCCCTTGTTACCATAAACGTACAATTGTAATATTAATGTGATACCTACGTAATCATGTGTATAAAAGCCTTCAAATGCGTCATAATAAAGGAGAACGGTTATTTGGAAAGATGCTGAGCGTATCTTTTGTGTCTGTTCCCTACTGCAGTAGTTATTAATTTGGAACCACTAATCAATATGAGGATAGGAGTTGCCTATCATCAAAATATCCATTTCAGGTGGCGAAGCCAGCCCAGCAGGGGTTATCAGGTGACCCTGAGTATCCGAAACGAGGAGCTTGAGACGATCCGGGAATTTCTGATAATCAGCCGGCTGAGGTAAGCCTTTTGCTTACATTTGAGTTATCAGACTTCCTTGATCGGTAAGGCATTTTCGGGACAAAGGGTACCTATTTTACTCCCCTTAATCGAACTGTATTGATTAGTGGTTATATGTTATGTTGTCACTGTCTACTGTCCATCAGAGTGTTATAGAGAAAGGGAAGAATAGTGCTGTTCACAGATATATGTAGTACATCTGCTAGTTAAAGTAGTTTAGAGGCAAGAGGGTATAGGCACACGTAGAGAAGACTGGCCAGTCATTATGGGCATTAAATTAAGTAAGGGAATGATGGGTAAGAGACCCTCAAAAATGCCCAGCGCAAGAGGAGCGCTATATATGAACCGAAGGTGCGGTTCCGCCTATACTGAGCCCCTAGATTAATGGTTAAAGTGGACAGGGATCCACAAAGGGTAACTGGGTTACCACCAAAGTCCATAGGGACAAAGAATCATGCAGAGTATACAGCTAGAGAAACAGCTATTTATGTGAGCAGGATGGATCAAGAGTGACATTAACACTAGACAGAAAGGGACTTTTTGATGTTAAGTTGTGGGCTGAATTTGGGGTCAGGCACTACAACTAGTAAAGTCAAGAAACAGTAATGAGAGTTAAAACAGAATGCTTTATATGTTGTCAGAGAGGGAAGATGGGATGAGCACTATGGCTGCCCGTCTGATTATAGAAGGTACAGTATGTGAAGTATGGAATTACAATACATTGGATGCAAAGGATATCAGAACAAAATAAAGAAAGCAGAAGTTTAAGCAAGGAAGTATTAAAAAAGCGTTAAAAGAAAGTGAGAGAATGATATGCATGTGTTGTGTACAAATGGGAATAATGTAAGCAATTTTAGAGATATATTTGAGTATGTTTGTGAATGCTGGAACCTTTAGTTCGCTCGCTTGTGTCATGTACGCAGATGTGACCCCCCCCTTTGTGCTCTCCTCAAAGAATGTAGCTGGGATGAGAGTTGGTGATAAGCTGGGAGGACACCATGCCAATTTCAGTTTTTTAGACAAAACATTTATAACTAAATGTGTCGGGTTAACGAATCTAATGATAAACAATGTGATCACAATTATTTTTGAATCTGTTTTCCAAACATGGTAAAATGAAGGTTACAAATTAACCGTGTCTTACACAAATTTAATATCCTATGATAGTGGAAACAGTGCATTAAAAAAAAAAAAAGAGAGAGAAATTGAGTAAAATTAAGTAATATGTCCCCCTTTAAGGACATTTATCTGTGCATATATATTAGTGTGTGATATTGAAATTATCATATGAGTATTAATTTCTAATATGAGTTTAACAATTTTATTAATAAATATAGATATATTGAAACTGGTTTAGACAACCTTTGGTTGGAAATGAAATCAAGGTTAATGGGGAAATTGGTAAAAATTGAATTAGTTTAGATTAAGATAACAATTTTGTAATTTTACATTTATTGAGTGGAAAGAAAAAATATTAAGATGAGGTTGTTGATTTGAATACAGCTGCAATAATGTTTAACAAAGCCAAGATGGATGGGATACATAGGAAGTTTTTCTACAAAAATGAAATCTTAAAGTCTGATAATAACTTAATGTGTGGTCCATGATGTGAGAGTAATAATAACATGTAAATATAACAGACCCATCACATCAAGTCCACACACCCTGTTAGGATAGCTGCAGCCTGCAGCCAGTTGGTTTATAGTTTTTGATGGCCAAGTGCTTTCTGGTCCGTCATACATATTGTTGGTCCTTTTGTTTTTATGTATTTTTATTTTTGAAATCCAAAGCAGAATGTGTGGATTGTGAAATGATGTGCCCCTTTTCCTTGTAAGTGCAGTGGGTATAAGTAGAAGAATATTTAGGATTTATGGACATCTCTGCATGACTGCAGGGTATTCTTATCATTTATTATAATATTGCTAGGAAAAAGTTGTCTTTTTGAAACATTAAACTGGAGTTCTTACACAAACAGCATGATAGAAAACAAGCCATTGTTATATTTATGCAAGCTGGACCCAGTAATGAAGGGTTCACTCTGATATATCAGAGTTGTAGCTTTATGCAAAGTTGCTATTAGACAAAGTTACATATATTATTTTGGTTGAATATTTAATTTTTAATAGTCCGACATTCTGCACAGCAAATATATAGCTAAGTGTTTGTCTAATGAAAGGTTCAAAATATGAATTTGTTTTGTGTGTTTATGTACAAATCTAACAATGAAAAATGTGTACATTTGAATCCAGCCACCTTATTGCCTCTATTAGAGGAGGCTGGAGACAAAGAAAAAACACATGTGTTAAATTGATGACATAGGAATCAGCTGCTGTGAGCCCAGTGCAGGACACACTCCCTGAAGACCCGAGTATTTACTTTTTTGTAGTGTTATTCCTGGTTTTATACCGAGGATGAAGTTTATCACCCAGAAGGATTCCCTGTATTCAGAGTCATTGGATCCTTTTTCCCCATCTCAAGAAGCAGAGCTCCATGTTTTAGAAAAACCTGTGAGCTATAAAAAGAGTATATATTTATATAGTCAAGAGATAGAGAGCTTTTGGTTCCATTTGAAGGGTCAGAAGTTTGTTTTACTTCGGCAGGTAAACCAATCAAGCATGCCAAGTTAATTTGATCGGCTGTTTTCAGCCTTCCAGGTTCTTGCTGAGGTAGCCATACTAACAGTAAAACTCACATATGGAAGCAGACCAGGCGACTCTAAAGATGCTGCATTTACAGCCCTGGACACTTGCTGGGTCTGTGCAACTCACAGATTCCACCCTAGTTCTGGCCCAGTATAGCTGGGATTAATAATTCAACTTTAAGGTAGAGAGAGATAGCAAAAAGATATATCCAAATGCCCAAGTCAGGATGTTACGAGTATGTATTTTGTTTGTATGGACATGTTTCCTGGATGTCCAGTGGCAAATGCTACTGCAACGGCCACAGTAAAAAAGTGTTATCAGAAGTAGTTTTTAAGTACAGAGTGCAGAATCTACAGAGAGTAACAGAGGAAATCATTTTTATAGGAGAGTCCTTACTAGAAGTTTTGAGGTTTTATTTTTACACCCCCTACTGTCTACAATGTAGCGGACAAAGTAGAGTAAGAAACTAGAAAACTTTTGCCTGAATGTTTTATTATATTTTATCAAGCCCGTGAGGGGATATTGGACTCTCTGGGATTTGGTTTGGGAGTGTGTTGCTCACTTGCTTATATTTTGTCTCAGCAGCTGAAGTCCTCCATTCGGATCTCACAGAGAATGTTGCTGATCTTTTAAGGTTTTTGACAAACTCATTTATGTGTTTTCTCCCCAATTCCAGATCCTAAAAGTTTGGAAGGATCTAAAATTAAAGCCAGTTGACTTGTGGATTGTTAAGAGACATTTATATATAAGGAGATGTTTGGAGACTCAATACAGCATCTATTTCATGTACAGTTTTGCAAAACTTGAAGGAAAAGTGACCTGGATCTACACCAGACACTGCAAAAATGACTAAATGAAAGAAATCTCTGTGTTTGATTTGTTTCCTTCTTGCGATCACAGTCTAGGGCAATTTTTGATTCAATTACTTTAATTGTAAGGGATATATATATATTTGAAAAGTAGTTTAGCCATGTTGAAGTCATATTTGTCTTTTGTACCTCCATTTTATGTAGAATCGTCTGTGTTTACATATGCTGATAAGTCAGCATACCAGCAATTACGCTAGAAGGCCATTCTGGCCACAGGAGTGTACAGCCAGTACTCTGTAAATATGTCTTTGTTTTTCACAGTGAAAAGTCATTTTGTAATGAAAAAAGCTGCTCAGCTATTATTTTCTCCACAATGGAGTTTTTGCCTCTTTGGCCAGGATTACCTCCACCTAAGCGTGTGGAGGTTCCAGGTTAAAGGTGATAGCAGGTATGGTTAGTGATCAAAATATTGATCAAAAGAGAGGAGACTGTAATGGAAATTTGTAGGTTCTGTATATAATTGTATTCTATTTTATATGTATTGCACAATGCCCTCACTGTGCACACGGCACTAACAATGTTTTCAGTACATGTTTTGCATTCTTTCGAGTTCTGATTAGAATAAGCCTGCCTATGTAACGCCCCTTGTTACCATAAACGTACAATTGTAATATTAATGTGATACCTACGTAATCATGTGTATAAAAGCCTTCAAATGCGTCATAATAAAGGAGAACGGTTATTTGGAAAGATGCTGAGCGTATCTTTTGTGTCTGTTCCCTACTGCAGTAGTTATTAATTTGGAACCACTAATCAATATGAGGATAGGAGTTGCCTATCATCAAAATATCCATTTCAGCTGGAAAAGCCAGTTGTGCATTAGATTGAAGAACTGTGCCTACCTAACTCCAAACAAGAACCCCACCCTCACGATAAGACAGGGACACCTTTAGTACGTGGAGAGCGGACCAGTCCCAAAATTCCCCAAATGGTGGCTGCAGGAGATAAATGGGACAGATATCCACTATCAGTTAGAATTCAAGAGGCCAGAACGGGCTCCCAAGATCGATCTACCGGATTTAGAGGAGATGCCAATATCACTTAAGGTAAAACAACAATAAGAGCCTACCTGAGCCTACCTGAGCAAGTTGGTATTTGGTGTGTTTCAAAAAAGGAACAAATAGCTGCGGATAAGCAGGTCCAGAATAGAATGTAGTATCAAAGTGTGGACCTAGATTATGATTGAATTAATAAGGAGTTACCCTGAGAAAGGCCAATATATGTATGTACAAAAGAAATAAAATATATGGATGGATGAAATTATTCATAGATAATATTTGGTTAAGCTATGATTTTAAAGATGGCATTATGCTCAGATTTGTTAAATAGATCGCTAGAAGAAAAACGCTTACCATAGGCAGACAAAAGAAAGAAATTTCAGTGTTCCACTGGACTTGATATAAGCTTGCACTGTGATGGAGGAATTTGGCAATGGGTTACAGCAGGCAGGTCAAACAGCCAACGTATGTAGACCCTATAGGTATCAATATGTGACAGATAAGAAATAAGGAGACCCCAATAGAAAGACAGGGGGAGGAAAAGGAGAAGGTATAACTCAAAAGTAGGACAAGAAACATGGGCTGTGTGGAGAGACCATGTTCTAGTCAAAAAACCAACCTTTAGAAAAAAGTATCCTCGCTGTAGTGTCTTGCAGAGCCGACACACCTGCAAAGTGGGTGTGCCTTTTATCTCCCAGACACTCGGCGTCAAATCAATTACGCCGGGTGAAAGCCGACGAAAATGCATGACTGCGCATGCGTCCCGGGAGGTTGAGCCTACAATCCCCACAAAGCAATGCGGCGGCGGCTCCGTAACCACGGAAACCCGAATGACGCAGCAAGCATATGCGGAGATCGCAGAGATGACAGCGTAGAGGTTCGCTAAGCGTAGCAAGCCGCTACCTCACAATGACCACCACGGGACACAATACTCTCCCGAGGCAGCCTGCATTCAAACGGGTCGGGCTTCCACACAGCTCGACCCGTGCGTCCATACAGGCACCAATCCCGGGGATGAGGGAGACAGGTACGCTCCCACAAAAGAGACCCCATCAGGAGGATGGGCTCCAGGAGAGGAGAAATAAGTGGCTACAAGTGCTAAAAGGATTTTTTGTATAAAAAAAAACATTTATTATTAGGAAGTAGATAGGTGTTGGTAAAATAAGTGAGCGAGCAGAGTAATGGGCTGCAATGTGTAGACCAAATCCACAAAGATACAAAAATACACAATAAAGGAATGATGGTAGGATAATCAAATGAACAAGAAAAAAATAATCAAAAAATAAAACGTTATTATGAATATACAAGGGACAATGAATTAAACTTATTTTGGTAAGTATAACGCAACAACAAGTAACAGAAAAATGGATAATAAGGTCCGTTTAACAATCTTATAACATCCTTACAACAATGTGACAATATAACACTATATAGTGATCCAAAGGAACTACAATTAAATACAGAAATAGATAAATATACGTAAAAAAGGAACAATGAGGTGAGCACATACGGACATAAAAACATACCATTCGCACAGAAGACAATAAAAAAAAAAAAGGGGGTATATTATCTTTAAATATGGGAAGTACAGGGAAGGGAAACAGTCAACCATATAACAATTATGTGAAGCTGGTACCTAAATTTATGAAGTATGGATTTTTATAGAGTACTGACAAAAATCCATTCTTGAATAATGTAAATGCATAATTCTAAGCAGAGGGTTGAACAGAATTAAATTAAAGGAAATGCTTATAGGTTATATATTCATTTAAGCCTGGATTATTTGTGGCCTCTAGAGTGTATATCCATTTTGTTTCTAATTGAAGTAAACGGGTATCGATTTCACCCCCTCGAGCATGAGAAGGTACATGCTCAAGGGCCGAGAAATATACAACATTGGGATCAAAGTTGTGAAAAATACCTATGTGTCTATTCAATGCTGTAGTGCACAGTCGTTTGAATAGTGGTGACATATGGTCTCTGATCCGTTTAAAAAACGGGCGCTTGGTTTTACCAATATAGAAACTTCCGCAGGAGCAGCTTGCAAGGTATACTATTCCTACGGTTTTGCATGTCACATTATATCTGATGGTGTGAAGAGACCCATTAGGTAATGTAATGTGTGGTGATTTAGAGATGAACCGGCAAACATCGCAGTGGCCACAAGGATATGTGCCAGTGCGATTAGTTTTAATAAGTTGTCGAATATCAAAATGACTTGTGACTAGTCGGTCTTTCATAGACTGGGACCTACGATATGCAAGTTGAGGAAATGGTTTTATATATTTGTGAATTGTTTGGTCCGCCAGCAATAAAGGCCAGTACTTGATGAGAATTGCTCTCATTTGGTTGTGTTGCCGGGAGTATTGCGTAATGATGCGTAGAGGTGAATTAGAAGTAGGTTTCGGTTTCGGATTAATTAGGTCAGTTCTATTTAATTGAATCACTTTATTATAAGTACGTTTAAGTAATGATTTACTGTAACCACGTTGATATAATCTAGTGGACAAATCTTTGGCAGCTAATTGAAAATCTGAGTCTTGAGTGCAGTTTCGGCGAAGACGCAAATATTGGCTGTAGGGAATGCTATTTAGAAGTGATCTAGGATGTGCACTTTCGGCGTGTAAGATAGTGTTTCCTGCTGGGGGCTTACGGTAGAGAGATGTATCGATTACACCCCTATCATCTAATTTGATGCATAAGTCGAGAAAATTAACCTGAGTCTGACTGTATTCCATTGTGAATTTCAAATTAAATTGATTGTTAGCCAAACCATCAAAAAACTCATGTAGTTCGTCAAGGGTGCCTGTCCAAAGGATCAGGATATCATCGATATAGCAATGCCAACCCAGGATGAACTGATTCCAATCCTGAGGTTGGTCGCTGGAAAAAATCTGTCGTTCCCACCCCCCAGGTACAGATTGGCATAGGAAGGGGCACATTTGGTGCCCATTGCTACACCCTGTACCTGGAGGTAGTGGGAACGATCAAACATAAAAATATTATGAGTGAGGATGAACTCCAAAAGTTGGAGCACAAAACCATCATACGCTTGAGAGGTTGGTCCTCTTTCTTTCAAAAAAGAATGCATGACTTTAATGCCCGCCGTATGCGGAATGGAGTTATAGAGACACTCCACATCTAGGGCAACCAGCCAAGTATTCAAGGGAAGCTGTTTTCCATCCAGGATTCGTAGTAAGTCAATGGTGTCCTTTACATAGGAGGGCAAAGATAGTACATGCGGGAATAAATGCTTGTCAACTAGTGTGCTAGCGTTTTCTGTTAAACCCTGGCACCCTGATACAATGAGTCGGCCCGGGGGGTTAACAAGGGATTTATGCAGTTTTGGTAACGAATAGAATGTGGGAATTTGTGGATTTTTTACATTTAAGTATTTCCACGTATTAAGGTCAATGATGCCCTGTCGATAAGCTTGAAAAATGAGTTGGTAGTATTCCGTGTTGAAATTTGCAATGATGAGTTTATATATATATATATATATATATATATATATATGTGTATATCTATAATGAGAAAGCAATATAAGAAAAATGTAGCAATATATTTGTAGAGGTGACCACAAATATTGACCATAGAAATGAGAACATCTCACATATAAATTCAACCATATATACTGACCCTGTGGTGTATCATGCAATCATAATAATGCATCCAAATTTTCTTTTTTTAAAATCAAAGGAGGGAAGATCCTTGGTGATGTATGTACAAAGGTAGGAGAGAAATCACCGCTCGGTACTCAGATGCCCGGCCCGGGGCTAAAGGCGGAGCCCACTCATTCACCCACTGCAGAAAGTCCTCAGCAGGGGCGCCCACAAGAAATCCCCCACGGGGCCCGGGAACAAACACCATGTAGGAAACAGGTAGCTGGAAGAGGGAGAAAATGGTGATAGGGTCTTGATAAAGAGGTAGAAATGTATAGGTATGTAAATATGAGAAACAAAAGGGGGCTATGCAGGGTACCTTTTTTCGCAGGGAGCCATTAGGAGGGGTCCCATCTGTATTTAACAAGAATATATGGGAGCCCATCCATTGTCAACAATAGTAGACAGGAGTCCTCAGAGGGGACGTGAACTATCCAGAAAGAGAGGGTGTTACAGTCACAGATTGTTGGGGGGTTGCAACCAGGGCACCTGGGGCATCAAAGCACTGCTGGAAAATGTTGAAAGGACACAAAGCTGCATAGAAGCTGGCCAAAGGGCCCAAGGAGGGCTCCTAAAGGGGTAATAGTGTACAAGTAAACACGGTAGGTCTAAAGCAGGGGTGTCCAAACTTTTTTCAAAGAGGGCCAGATTTGATGAAGTGAACATGCACGAGGGCCGACCATTTTGCCTGACATTCTTTGAACCATTAAAAATCGGTCTAAGTGTGTTCGTTCGAACACTAATACACGGCCCAACAAGAATTCTCTTGCCTTTGTGGCTGTGTGTGTTGAAGAGATGAGCTTGGGCGTGTTATTTGGATATACCGTATTTATTGGCGAATAAGAGGGAAGTTTCCGGAAAAAAAACTTAAAATTTTAAATAAAAAACTCTGAAGCAAAATAAGGGTCAGTGCCCATCTGCGCTCCCACCATTGCCAGGAATGCACCCACCATTAGCCAGGAATGCAGCCACCATTAGCCAGGATTTCAGCCACCATTAGCCAGGAATGCAGCCACCATTGGCAGGATTTCACTCACTATTAGCCAGGAATGCAGCCACCATTAGCCAGGAATGCAGCCACCATTAGCCAGGAATGCAGCCACCATTAGCCAGGATTTCACTCACTATTGCCAGGAATGCAGCCACCATTAGCCAGGATTTCACTCACTATTGCCAGGAATGCAGCCACCATTGCCAGGATTTCACTCACTATTGCCAGGAATGCAGCCACCATTAGCCAGGATTTCACTCACTATTGCCAGGAATGCAGCCACCATTGCCAGGATTTCACTCACTATTAGCCAGGAATGCAGCCACCATTGCCAGGATTTCACATACTATTGCCAGGAATGCAGCCACCATTGCCAGGATTTCACTCACTATTAGCCAGGAATGCAGCCACCATTGCCAGGATTTCACTCACTATTGCCAGGAATGCAGCCACCATTGCCAGGATTTCACTTACTATTGCCAGGAATGCACCCACCATTGCCAGGATTTCACATACTATTGCCAGAAATGCAGCCACCATTGCCAGGATTTCACATACTATTGCCAGGAATGCCGCCACCATTGCCAGGATTTCACATACTATTGCCAGGAATGCAGCCACCATTGCCAGGATTTCACATACTATTGCCAGAAATGCAGCCACCATTAGCCAGGATTTCACTCACTATTGCCAGGAATGCAGCCACCATTGCCAGGATTTCACTCACTATTAGCCAGGAATGCAGCCACCATTGCCAGGATTTCACATACTATTGCCAGGAATGCAGCCACCATTGCCAGGATTTCACATACTACTGCCAGGAATGCAGCCACCATTGCCAGGATTTCACTCACTATTGCCAGGAATGCAGCCACCATTGCCAGGATTTCACATACTATTGCCAGGAATGCAGCCACCATTGCCAGGATTTCACTTACTATTGCCAGGAATGCACCCACCATTGCCAGGATTTCACTCACTATTGCCAGGAATGCAGCCACCATTGCCAGGATTTCACATACTATTGCCAGAAATGCAGCCACCATTGCCAGGATTTCACTCACTATTGCCAGGAATGCAGCCACCATTGCCAGGATTTCACTCACTATTGCCAGGAATGCAGCCACCATTAGCCAGGATTTCACATACTATTGCCAGAAATGCAGCCACCATTGCCAGGATTTCACATACTATTGCCAGGAATGCAGCCACCATTGCCAGGATTCCACATACTATTGCCAGAAATGCAGCCACCATTGCCAGGATTTCACTCACTATTGCCAGAAATGCAGCCACCATTGCCAGGATTTCACTCACTATTGCCAGGAATGCAGCCACCATTAGCCAGGATTTCACTCACTATTGCCAGGAATGCAGCCACCATTAGCCAGGATTTCACATACTATTGCCAGGAATGCAGCCACCATTAGCCAGGATTTCACATACTATTGCCAGGAATGCAGCCACCATTGCCAGGATTTCACTCACTATTGCCAGGAATGCAGCCACCATTAGCCAGGATTTCACATACTATTGCCAGAAATGCAGCCACCATTGCCAGGATTTCACATACTATTGCCAGGAATGCAGCCACCATTGCCAGGATTTCACTCACTATTAGCCAGGAATGCACTTACCATTGCCATCAGTGCAGCCTTGGAGGAGACATGGAGGGGGCTGGACGAGCGCCAAAGAACAGGAGAATCTCCTGTTTTCACAGCGGCCTCTTTAAGAGAAAGTCCCGCCTCCTTTGATGGACAGAACAGTCGTCCAATGGCGGAGATGGGACTTCCTATTACAGAGGCTGCAGTGTAAACAGGAAATACTCCTGTGTGCACAGCGCTCGTACAGCCTCCTATCTCCAATGCAGCCAGACTATATATCTTTTGTGGCCCTGGCGCTGGGAGATCGTCGGGGGCCACAAAAGATATATATGTTTAGATTACCAGGCGGGCCGCTCAAAACCGGACCGCGGGCCGCGATTGGCCCGCGGGCCGGACTTTGGACATGCTTGGTCTAAAGTAACATCTATAAAATCCAAATGTGTTTATGTATAAAAAGGTACCTGATGCAGCGGTCCTGTTAGAGCAGTGGTCATCAACCCTGTCCTCAGGGCCCACTAACAGGCCAGGTTTTATGTATTACCTTGAGGGAGATGCAGACTAGAATACTACAATCACTGAGCAGCAAATGATATCACCTGTGATGTATTTCGGTTATCTTGCAAACCTGGCCTGTTAGTGGGCCCTGAGGACAGGGTTGATGACCACTGTGTTAGAGTATAGGATGCCTCTGTGCAGGGGAATTGACCCCCCTCAACCAGGAGGTAAAGAGAACCTGGTATATATAGGAGACCAACCTGGGACACCTGGCATGGAAGGCAATATTACCGGCCAGGGAATCTGTGGAGGACAGCGGTACAAAAAGGTGCTATTGCCATGTATGCAACAGAGGTCAACAGACCCGCAGAAAAATGAAAAAATATATGTCTAATACACAAGGATCGGATTAGTACCTGAGATGGATGTTAACCAGTCAAGGGGCGGGAGGTCCAGCAAACAAGCCATGACAGACCTGCAGGTATATGCCTGCTACACTCACAAAGTGAGAGCAGCCATTAAATAACTGGTGGCATGAAGTATTGAATTCCCAGTGGAGGGTTTCCTAAACAGACCTGTTATAAGTAGGCCGTGGGTATCTTTTTGTATGGTTGTGTCAAGGAACGCGATAGCTTCCTTGTTCCAAGTCATAGTAAAAGACAGATTAAATGCATTGATGTTGAGTTGTTCCAAAAAGTTAGAAACCACATGTGTGACATTCTCCATGTATTGAGCCAGTGGTGCCGAGTGCTGAATCATTTGTTCCCACTCCCCCAAGTACAGATTAGTGTACGATGGGGCACAAGAGGTCCCCATTGCAACACCCTGCACCTGGAGGCAGTGGGAACCATTGAAGGTTAAATAGTTGTAGTGTACGATGAATTCAAGAGCAGCCAAGGGGAACTCATTGGTCTTAGGGTCACACTGGCTGTTCTGACATATAATATGTCTTATGCATGCAAGGCCTTTGTCATGCGGGATCGAGCTGTATAAGGCCTGGTCATCCATGGCAACTAGTACAGAGTCTGGGGGGACACTCAGCCCGTCTAAATTTTGAAGTAGGTGTGGAGTATCACGGATGTAGCTAGGAAGTTTGAGGAGGGGGGGCGTAAGTAGCTGTCCACAAATTTGCTAAGCTTCTCGGTTAGGGAACCATTACCGGAGATAATGGGTCTACCTAAAGGTCGTGTCAAGCTTTTATGGAGTTTTGGCAAAGCATAGAAGGTAGGCGTGCGTGGGTGCTGCGTTCTGATGTAGTTCCACTCAGCTTTGTTAAGAATGTTAGCACTATAGGCCTGGTCAATCAACTCATAAAATGCTTTGCGAAATCTCTCAATCCGTCCAGCTGGTATCTTGCAATACCAGTCTTGATTGTTCAATATGGAAGTACACATATCCACATAGAATTCATTATCCATCACCACAATGTTACCACCCCTGTCGGATGGTTTGATCGTTATTGTGGGGTGGTCCCTGAGTGAACTCAGGGCTTCACGTTCAGGTCCGGACAGGTTGTTCTTGCTGCAGTCAGATAATTTGATCTTGCATATGTCTCTGGTTACTAGTTTTACGAAAAGCTAATACATTAGGATTGGTGTTAAGGTTAGGGAACTTGTCCGATTTCTTTTTGACTGCAGGGGGTGGTGGAGTGGGGAGATGCCGACTGATCGAAAGGAACCAAAAGTTGTTCAAGATCTATATGGTTGATAAGGTCTGGCGTTTCATTTTCCTCTAACAGTTTGGATAAGTGTTTCTAATGCTTCTAATTTGTATGGTTAGAAGTCTGATCGGGTAGGAATTTCTTTAGTATACATTTGTTTTAAGATGAGTTTCCTGGCAAAGAGTTGGAGATCTTTGATAACTTCAAACTGATCTATGTTCTGGTTGGGGCAGAAGCTTAATCCCCTAGCCAAGACTTGTATTTGTAAGTTGGATAGGGTGTACGTAGACAGATTAATAACATTCAGATTGTCCGAAAAAGGATCAGTGGGTACAGGGGATTCAGTCCTTACCTGATCCGAATGTCATGAAGCTTCCGAATTGTGCGTAGTTTCAACAGTGCGATCTTCCCGAGACGTGGTGGTGCCTTTGTACCGGATAATGGAATTCTCGGGAGTAGAGTGTTAGTGTCAGATTGGAACATGGTGGGGAGAGGTGGGGCAGTATTACCAGGGACCGAGGAGTCGTGGCGAGATGCGCCAAGTACCGACGATTTAGTTATGTGTTTTTTCTGGGAGTTACCGTGGGTGTTGTTGCCCTGGGAGTTCCTTTTGGATTTCTTGGGCCTATTGTAATTGAGTTGACTTCTAGAGGAAGCTTATGATGCTGATGAAGCATTAGAAAAATTGGGGTCACTCAAAGATGTGAAGGATTTGGGGATCTATTTCGTAAATTGTAATTTTTCCAATTTTAGGCTTTGGATTCCTGAAAGGCCTTTGTATCTCTCAGGAGCTTCTTCTCCTTTTTAATGAGTATGTCACGATTAAACTGTTCCAGATGCTCATTGAGTTCTCTGCCCAGTTGGTTGTATAAAGCGTGGGTTTTATGTGTAGCTAATTGTGCATACAGGGGGTCAAGTTCTTTGTCTAGCTCGCTGATTGTTCTTTTGTATTCATCAATGAGGAGGGCCATCATTTTATTAGAGCATGAGGAGAGGTTCTCCTCCCATTCTTTTTTAAAATTGGGATTGATATTTTCTATGGTCGGAAAAATCTGGATTCTAAGGCTGAAGGGATTTATGTTTTTGGCCATATATTGTTCAAAGAAATGAACATGCCAGTGGTTAAGGGATCCCTTAACCACGTCGCGTTGCACCCGGAAGTGGTGTTCCTCATGCACGCCCACCACTAGAGATCTCTTGGCGACGTGTATGAGGACATGGGGTGCTAGGGGCTGGTGCACGTGCTACCCGAGCTGGTCGGGTAACTCCGCCCACTTGGGTTACTTAACGGCTGCTCTCACTTTGTGTGTGCAGCAGGCATATACCTGCAGGTCTGTCATGGCTTGCTCACTGGACCTCCTGCCCCTTGACTGGTTAACATCCATCTCAGGTACTAATCCGATCCTTGTGTATTAGACATATATTTTTTCATTTTTCTGCAGGTCTGTTGATCTTTTTTGCATATATGGCGATAGCACCTTTTTGTACTGCTGCACTTCACAGATTCCCTTGCCAGTAATATTGCTTTCAATCCCAGGTGTCCCAGGTTGGTCTCCTATATATACCAGGTTCTCTTTACCTCCCTGGCTGAGGGGGGTCAATTCCCCTGCGCAGAAGCATCCCATACTCTAACAGGACATCTGCATCAGGTACCTTTTTATACATAAACCCATTTGGATTTTATAGATGTTACTTTAGACCTACCCTGTTCACTTGTACACTATTACCCCTTTAGGAGCCCTCCTGGGGCCCTTTGGCCAGCTTCTATGCAGCTTTGTGTCTTTTCAATATTTTTCAGCAGTGCTTTGATGCCCCAGGGTGCCCTGATTGCAACAATCCGTGACTGTGGTTCTTCCCACACACCAGGTATATGCTTCTGTTTTGGTTTCCTCCTTAACACTCTCTCTTTCTGGATAGTTCACGTCCCCTCCGAGGACTCCTGTCTACTATTGTTGACAATGGACAGACTCCCGTATATTCCTGTTAAATACAGGCGGGACCCCCCTAATGTGTCCCTGTGAGTACAGTACCCTGCATAGCCCCCCTTTTGTTTCTCACATTTAAATACCTATACATTTCTACCTCTTTATCAAGACCCTATCACCATTTTCTCCCTCTTCCAGCTACCAGTTTCCTACATGGTGTTTGTTCCCAGGCCCCGTGGGGGATTTCATGTAGGCGCCCTCTGCTGAGGACTTTCTGCAGTGGGTGAATGAGTGGGCTCCGCCTTCAGCCCCGGGCCGGGCACCTGAGTACCGAGCAGTGATTTCTCTCCTACTTTCGTGCATACCGCACCAAAGGATCTTCCCTCCTCCTTTGTTTTTTTTTAAAAGAATGTTTTGGATGCATTATTTTCAACCTTTTGCCACATTTCAGACTTCAAACATAAAGATATAACAATTTTATTTTTTGTGAAGAATCACCAACAAGTGGGACACAATTGTGAAGTGGAACGAAATCTATTGAATTTTTGAAACTTTTTTAACTAATAAAAAAATGAAAAGTGGGGCGTGCAAAATTATTCGGCCCCCTTGCGTTAATACTTTGTAGAGCCACCTTTTGCTGCGATTACAGCTGCAAGTCGCTTGGGGTATGTCTCTATCAGTTTTGCACATCGAGAGACTGAAATTCTTGCCCATTCTTCCTTGCAAAACAGCTCGAGCTCAGTGAGGTTGGATGGAGAGCGTTTGTGAACAGCAGTTTTCAGCTCTTTCCACAGATTCTCGATTGGATTCAGGTCTGGACTTTGACTTGGCCATTCTAACACCTGGATACGTTTATTTGTGAACCATTCCTTTGTAGATTTTGCTGTATGTTTGGGATCATTGTCTCGTTGGAAGATAAATCTCCGTCCCAGTTTCAGGTCTTTTGCAGACTCCAACAGGTTTTCATCCAGAATGGTCCTGTATTTGGCTGCATCCATCTTCCCCTCAATTTTAACCATCTTCCCTGTCCCTGCTGAAGAGCAGACCCAAACCATGATGCTGCCACCACCATGTTTGACAGTGGGGATGGTGTGTTGAGGGTGATGAGCTGTGTTGCTTTTCCGCCAAACATATCGTTTTGCACTGTGGGCAAAAAGTTGGATTTTGGTTTCATCTGACCAGAGCACCTTCTTCCACATGTTTGGTGTGTCTCCCAGGTGGCTTGTGGCAAACTTTAGACGAGACTTTTTATGGATATCTTTGAGAAATGGCTTTCTTCTTGCCACTCTTCCATAAAGGCCAGATTTGTGCAGTGTACGACAGACTCTCCCACCTCAGCTGTAGTTCTCTGCAGTTCATCCAGAGTGATCATGGGCCTCTTGGCTGCATCTCTGATCAGTCTTCTCCTTGTCTGAGCTGAAAGTTTAGAGGGACGGCCAGGTCTTGGTAGATTTGCAGTGGTCTGATACTCTTTCCATTTCAAAATGATCGCTTGCACAGTGCTCCTTGGGATGTTTAAAGCTTGGGAAATCTTTTTGTATCCAAATCCGGCTTTAAACTTCTCCACAACAGTATTACGGACCTACCTGGTGTGTTCCTTGGTCTTTATGATGCTCTCTGCGCTTTCAACAGAACCCTGAGACTATCACAGAGCAGGTCCATTTATACTGAGACTTGATTACACACAGGTGGATTCTATTTATCACCATCAGTCATTTAGGACAACATTGGATCATTCAGAGATCCTCGCTGAACTTCTGGCGTGAGTTTGCTGCACTGAAAGTAAAGGGGCTAAATAATTTTGCACGCATCACTTTTCAGTTTTTTATTTGCTAAAAAAGTTTAAAATATCGAATAGATTTCATTCCACTTCACAATTGTGTCCCACTTGTTGGTGATTCTTCACAAAAAATTAAAATTTTATATCTTTATGTTTGAAGCCTGAAATGTGGCAAAAGGTTAAAAAGTTCAAAGGGGCCGAATACTTTCGCAAGGCACTGTATGTTGATCAGTGTTCCCTGAAGAAGAATCGAAATGCGTCGGAATACCAACCTGTATCTGTGATTCTTTTTTTTGCATCCTATATCATTTTCATGTACACCTCCTGTTCACATTGTTTAGCACTTATACGTACCCCACTTTTTTAGCTCTCTAAATAAATCGTGAATAATTTAGCATAACAGAGTAGTTGTCTTTTCCATAAAAAAAAAAAAATCCCCAAGAAGAATAAACTCCACCTATACTGGATTTATGGGATGTGGGTTAAACCTACTCCAGATCAAATCTAGCACCTCTCCCCCAGCTAATCTTAACAAAATGGCATTTAAGTATTGAAAAGAGGAAATATTAAAGAGAAAGTAATTTGACTCTGAACTAAGTGTCAGCGTGAGTTGCTTGAAGCATACACATTTTATATTCAATAATTTTATCAGGGTCAGATATAAAAATACCAGACCTTGGTTCTGGTTCTAATCCAATACACTATAACTACCTTCAGAGATTGGCGCAGAGAAAGCATCTCTGACTGTACTAAGGAAGTACCTCATAACCTGTGAGGGTTTCCTTAGCCGACAATTTATGTATGCATCTGTAACAAAAAGGTTTTACATGATCTTGTTGGAGCTTTTCGTTGCAATACCCACACCTTTTTGTTCTAGGGGGAGGGGTTTTTTTGCCCTTAGCCTTGTGTGCCCCTTGAGAAGATCCACTGGGTTCTAAGGAGACAAAATACAGAACCCAAACTTTAAAGTCTATAATTTTTCTCCTAACCTCCCCCAAACGGGTGTGGGTAAGACCCCTCTTAACTCACCACCTGCCAAACAGAGGAGGAATCACCACCTGTGTCCTCCTCTCTTTCCATAACTGGCCCCCGCTGGTTCCGTACCAAGGAGCCCTGCTGTGAAGATCCAGAAGGTGTGAGGGCTTGTGGGGCCTCCGCCTGGCTCCACCGGAGTCTTATAGCAAAGACGCCACTGATCGGCACCATTTTGTTGGAGTCCCACCGTCGGAAGGGTGTTTTGGCCTCTAGTGTCTCCGGTCCCGCGATTTTGGCGTAGATAGGAAACAGAATTGAAGCCGCCTGGAAATGGAAGCGGCACCATCACTCAGCTAGAACGCTCACTCCTAACCCGGGAGTGTTACCAGCATTACCTATGGAGCAGAAATCTGCAGGAGACAGACGCCCTCTGCCCCTCCAACAGCCTGGACTCCAGCTGACCCTCTGCCTCCTTCAGCCCCCATGTACCTGGAATGGGTGGAAGGCACGTAAGGAGGTATGTGCCCACAGAAGCTCTGGGATGCCCCAGCCATTGGGGCTCCCTGAGAAGGGACTAGGCCCTGGCTGGACCCGCAGCCCTCCCTGGCATTGGCGTCCAGCTGCCGGGGGGAGCTTCCGCTACCGGCTGCGGGTCTGACAAAAAATAAACATTTCACTGAAGGGAAACACAATCAAGAACTGAGGTGCAGGGGGAAAGAAGGGGCCTTTTAACCTCATGTGTTGATTGTGTTTCCTGTCAGGTGGACCAGTCATCTCAGGTTGTGCCGTCCTGGAAGATGACTAGAGAAATACAAATCTTTAAATGGGGACTCTAGCACTAGTAGGAAACGTTTTGTCATGTAAATGTTTTAAATGCAAATGTTTTGTCATGTCCGTCAATGATGAAACGCATACGACGGAGCCATGCACACTATGTAGCCATGCACACTACGTCACTTCCAGGTCGCTGATCATGTGGAACGCAGTTGGAGCGCACACCGCTCTTCCACAGATGTAGCATCCCCCTGCAACATAATGCCTAATTTTGTTTGGACTTTTCTTCCCAATATGTGGCACATTATTTAAAACCTATGTGCCAGTAGTGGGTGAATAACGTCGGTGACTAGCTCATTACATGGACGCTTCTAATAGCTGATAAAAAATGTTTTTTTTTATATATATATTTTTTATTTATATATTTTTTTGACATTTTTGTCATTTGCTATTTGTATATTTTTTTTGATTATGTTCTATGGAAAAAAAAAAATTAATAAATGAACTGTGACAGTTAAACTACTACGCTATGGGAGCTGCTTTTTGTTTCCTCTGAGGATTCACCAGATCATATTGCTATAAGCACATACTTTCAAGGAGAACACCCCCAGATATAAGGACCTCCCGGAATATACGGATTGGAGAGAGGAGGGGAAGGAGCGGAGGTGATCCGGCTGGATACAGAGAGATTATATGCACTTGGCCCCTTAGGGGTAAGAGGATCTGGTGAGTGGGGACCCAAGAGGGCGAGCACGCAAGTCACTGGAAATTTCTGCTCAAGAACATAAAGTCATTCCTCCTTTTTTATCTATTTTGGACTTATTATATATATGCAGTTCCTTTTGTGCTGCTGTGCACACTGTTTGCATTTTTTTGCACTATAAAAAATATTTTTGCACTATTTTGGACTTGATTGATATATGGACACTTTTTTCTTCTCTACTTATTTATATATAAATTGGGATAGTATGGTGTTATAAACATAAGAACATCATTATTGTAATTTTGTATTCATCGTGCACGTAGCACTTTCATTGCATGTGTATTCTATATTTTCCATTTATTAGTCTTTATTTTTTCTTTATTTTTCCAATATTGCTTTCGGTAGTTCACACATAATTGCACATGTACAGTATGCACGCATGGTATTTGGTGCGTGCATTTCTAGCCCACTTTTATTGTGCATATTGCATATATGGCGTTTGATCATAATACAATATAGGTTTAGTACACATTATATATAATTTGTTTTTTGCAAATAGGTTATGGTGTTTAAGGCCGGGTACTTTATGAGTACACTATATATATTCCTCTGATAAAACAGCCTAGGGGGACATCTGATGTAAGCTCTGTGAACTGTGGGAAATCTATTAGTGAGTGGATACTCCTGGCTTTTTTCCCCCCCTATCCAGGTTTTTTTTCTCCCTGCTGTTTGAGAGGATTCTGGGGAAGCGCTGCTTCTGGAGGGAGTACCTCCATAATTATTATACATTATTTGAGGTAGTGCCTTTTTACCTTATTTTATTATATATTTGTACATCGTCAGCCTTCTAGGGGGTTGTAGATTTAAGGGTGGCAGCAACCGGGTTTTCAATCTAAGAGCGGCCTTGTATAAATTGATTTACTCCCCACACCTTACCAACTATATAACTGTAGCTGGGCTCATTCCTTTTGGCTTTGTTTGAGCAACAGATGATTTTTCTAGCATCAGGTACCAGTGGTTTCAAGTGATTTCCATGTAGTTTAGTAGACAATAGTCCCCCATCATTCTAAGCAGAGAAGATTCCTAGTGTAGAAGTTAAATAGTGTCCCTGGCTTCCTTGTGACCCAAGACTCCTAGCATTATAGGCTTTGAAAAACTCCTAGTGACCTAGATTTTCCTTATGGTCCTGTGGCTGGACCCCCCTTGATCCTAGTGTATGTTTGCAAGCATCACCCAGTGCCATTCAGTGTGATCTCAGTACCCCCAAACTTTCTTGGTCTGCCCCATTGTGTTCCCTGCTGTATCCACGTACCTGTTGCCAGTGTCATTGTGCCTGTGTTTACCTTGTGTACTTTTGACAGCTTTTACATCCTCTGTGATTTCCTTCCTGCTATTGTGTCTGTAGTCTGCTTCAGTATCTCCCAGTTCATTTCTAGTTTGGTGAATTCTTATCTGCTTATCAGTTCTTAGTTCCCAGTAGTTGCCTGTTTGGGTGAGCCCAAGAACCACAACCTGGAAATGCCTGCCGTGCAATGTATTTCCACCTGCTGAAGACCAGAATGAGCCTCAGCCCTTTCAAGGGCCCTCACCTTTGTGGTATGCGTGGGCAGGCTGGGTTTTCCCCAGACACTACCAATATGTATCCTTCCTGTCCTAGACTCCTCCTTGTGTACTTTGTCTGTATTCCTGTGCAAATGTATCCCTGTGACCCCATGCACTTTAATGATGCTGAAACAGAGGTAACAGTATGTGGTTACCTCTGTTTCTGTAAGCTCAGCATCCAACTGATGCTACCTGTTTCCCTATGAGCTGGTATTCTGTATCATACATGCCTGTATGACCAGCACACAAGTGCACTCACTCCAGTGAGTCCTGTATTACATGCTTTCCAAGATCTTTGTCTGTGCTTCTCTGCGCTAGGGCAGGTGTAGCCTGCATGAGAGCATTCTTACAATATATTATCATCCAGTGCGCAGGCTAAATCCCAATGATTCAAGTCCACTATCCAAATGATATCTTATTTGTGACACTGAAGTTAGATAAAACCAGCCCTGTGGCCCTGACCCAAGGTGACACACCAGATCCCTCTACCAACAATGCTGTGAATCCTCAATGAATATTTAAATCTGGGGCACTGGTATGACACTAAGCTGGTATGATACTGGGACCGATGATACCCACTGGAATGCATATCTGAATAATGTGGTCCAATATTGTCAGAGAAGCAGGAAATAATCCCTTTTCTCTTAGTTTAAATGATCTCTGTCCTCACAATTGCAGTGCACAATGCTCTTCTACTGCAGAGAAAGAGGGGAAGTATCTGCCAAAGTCTGCTAGAACAGGAAACTAGAGCAGATGAATGAAATAGAAGAAATGGGGCTATTGGTATTAGTCTATATGTGGCCTAAGCTGGGTATTTAATTGACCACACGGGGTAGATGTTACAGCAACACTAAAGCTCTGTAGCATTTCGTTTTTGCTTACAATGTTCAGCAATACTGATTGGAAGAGACCATTGACAACTAAAAAGAAAACAGCTTGCAGCAGCCTCTATGAATATTTACTTTCAACTTATATTGCACTGGGAATGGAAAGTGTCATTTTAGTGTCCATGCATACATGAAAGAACGTCAGCACCCCTTATCTGGGCTAAGCTTAGTCCAAACAAAAAAACTTAAATGTTTTAGTGAGGAGTTGTACTGTAAATGTTGCACCTGTTATATATGTATACCAATTGTTCTTTATTCTTATCTCTATGGGTTAGGAACTATAAGCTCTACTTTGTTTTTTGTTAATTGATACAAATCAAAAGTTGATACTCGAAATATCTAAACTGAGATTACATAGTCTCTAAAGCTAAAACAGATCTAACTACATTATCATAAAACATTCTACAAGAAATATAACATAATAAACAATATTAAGCCATTATTGAATGATAATGATAACGAGTAATGAGATAACAGCCTTCACAGACCTCCCATGTAAAACAGTACAAAATGGTTATGCTGAATCGGCTGAACCATGCAAGAGAAAGTTAAAACTAATGAAAAAATGTGTAGTTCTTTACAATACTTTGTTAAATTTAAAGCACAGTTTTCAAGAAGAAGTGATTACATTTGTTACATATCTAACTTTTTGCCATATTACTACTTAAAGCACACTTTCAGATTTTTTTCAAAATATAAAAGTCAAATATATACACTCTTTAAAAATGGCTATTTTGGCCAGCCTTTTACTCGTAGGTTAGCAAATGGGTATGGACTGGACCATTTGCAAATGAAAACTGATTTGACTTATGGTACTGACTGGATCAGTGGTTAACAAATTAACAAGTAGAAATGTGTATTTAAATAAGTACTAAGTTTAGGTTGGGGTTTGAAGTCTCTAAATTGCATCATAGACTGCAATTACTACCAAAGCTCCTGCCAAAAATAAGTTGTCAGCATTCTAAAAGATATAAACGCAGGTCAAGCTAAAAGTTAATAATAGAACTTGGTAAAAATTTGAATACGTGAAATGCAAGAGTTTATAAAACAGAAACACAAACCAAAATAAATGTCATCAGTTTATATAGTACACAAATCTCTTAGAAGAGGATTGTGAATCAGCATATGTTATTCTAGCAGAGTAAAGGATATTCATCCAATCAAATAAAACATTAAGTCTCCAAAAATAATGGTGCTGGTTTAATTTTAGACATTGTTGAATGCGAATGAAGGAGGATTCGGTAACCCATTCATTAACAATCTATGCAGATTTTCTATAGGGAATCAGGCTCTCAGAAGGTTCAGCTGTCTATCATTTCCGACAATTCCATTAGAAGATCATCCTCATCTTTGCTGGGATCCAGATCAATTTCCTCATCTAGTTTACCATCTGAGATATCCCAGATCAGTTCATCAAAGTCATCTTCTGTGAGAATTGAAGGTTTCCCCAGTAAAGCAATACTTGCTCTTCGTGAATTTACAACAGTCGGCGCCATACCTGAATGTCCAGGATCTGACGCAGGAACCTGAGAACTAAAGCATAAAAGTCCTTCAGTTGGGGGATAGGCAACAGGTAAAACATAACTTTTTAAAGAGACCAATATTTTTGTCAATGTAATAACATTTACAAAAAAAAAGATCACTTTAAAAAGAAACTTGCATTAGATAAAAAAGTGATTTTTTATGTTTTAACCCTTTTATGACTAAGCCTATTTTTGACATTTGTTGTTTACAAGTTAAAATTCGTATTTTATTCTGGAAAATTACTTGGAACCCTCAAACATTATATATATTTTTTATAAGAGAATCTAGAGAATAAAATGGCGATTGTTACAATATTTTATGTCACACAGTATTTGTGCAGTATATCGAGTAAATAGATACCAAACATGGCTAATAGGGTAGTTATTCCAGTGCTGCCACTATTATGATATAGATTGAGGAATTGCTGCGTTCACCGAGATGGATCAAACCAAATCCACTTAGTTATAACGTGAGGGTAGGTTGGTGTCGCGCTGTTCTGGTTTAAGGTATTACACGGGAGGGGATAGTTCCCTATATTTCTCACTCAACAAATATGAGTGGGAGAGGTATTTCTCACTCAAAGATATGGGGGAGAGGTATTATCCCTTAACACAATATGAAACTCTTCCCCTCTAGTTAGAAGTGCATATAATACATTTATATAAATTATCAGACACTGAAATAAACCCAGACTATTAAAAAAATTAAAAGATTTTTTTTTTAATTAGTAAACGCACTACAGGGGTGCCTGCACCTAGACCCCACACAAGAAATATAATACTTGTTTGACCAGAAAGGTAAGTTCAGTGTAATCGTGGTACACCAATACGAACAATATAGTCAGAAGAATTATCAGAAAAGTAAACGCACTGCAGAGCCAGCTGACTAAACATGCACCAGAATGGAAATAAAAGCTTAGCTCCGTCACCTTCAGCAGACCCAGCAAGCAAAAAAGTGCTATGTGCTAATAAAACCAGGGTAAATAAATAACTACATGTCTCTTGGTGCAGTGTATAAAACTTAATTTAAAATAAAAGTGAAATCAGGTGACCAAAATAGATTAACCACTTCAGCCCCGGACCAATTTTCAACCTAAGGACCAGAGGTCTTTTTACAATTTCGCACTGCACTGCTTTAACTGGTAATTGCACGGTCATGCAATGTTGTACCCAAACAAAATTTGCGTCCTTTTCTTCCCACAAATAGAGCTTTCTTTTGACGGTATTTGATTGCCTCTGCGTTTTTTATTTTTTGCAATATAAATGGAAAAAGACCGAACATTTTGAGAAAAAAATATATTTTCTACTTTTTGTTATAAGAAAAATCGAATAAACTCAATTTTAGTCATACATTTAGGGCAAAATTTATTCAGCCACATGTCTTTAGTAAAAAAAAATGTCAATAAGGGTATATTTATTGGTTTACGCAAAAGTTATAGCGTCTACAAACTAGAGTAAATTTTCTGGAATTTACACAGCTTTTAATTTATGACTGCCTATCTCATTTCTTGAGGTGCTAAAATGGCAGGGCAGTACAAACCCACCCAAATGACCCCATTTTGGAAAGTAGACACCCCAAGGAAATTGCTGAGGGGCATGTTGAGCCCATTGAATATTGTTTTTGTCCCAAGTGATTGAATAATGACACAAAAAAAAGTTTACAAAAAGTTGTCACTAAATGATATATTGCTCACACATGCCATAGTTATATGTGGAATTGCACCCCAAAATATATTCTGCTGCTTCTCCTGGGTACGAAGATACCACATATGTGGGACTTTTTGGGAGTCTAGCTGCGTACGGCACCCCGAAAACCAATCACTGCCTTCAGGGTTTCTAAGGGTGTAAATTTTTGATTTCACTCCTCACTACCTATCACAGTTTCGAAGGCCATAAAATGCCAAAATAGCACAACCCCCCCCCCCCCCCCCCAAATGACCCCATTTTGGAAAGTAGACACCCCAAGCTATTTACTGAGAGGCATGTTGAGTTCATGAAATATTTTATATTTTGCCACAAGTTGCAGGAATATTAAAATTATTTATTTTTTGCACAAAGTTGTCACTAAATGATATATTGCTCACACATGCTATGGGCATAAGTCAAATTACACCCCAAAATAAATTCTGCTGCTTCTCCCGAGTACGGGGATACCACATGTGGGGTACTTTTTGGGAGCCTAGCCACGTACGGGACCCCGAAAACCAAGCACTGCCTTCCGGATTTAAATATAAAACGCTACCAAAAAAACTGTTAGTGATCGCAGGGATCAGGCCTGACTCTGCGATCGCTGCAGTTATGTGTTTAGTGTTTTGTAAGTGACAGTGATCGATCGATACTGCACTTGGGTGGGCTGGGCGGAGGGGCAAAACGCAGGTGCTAGCAGGTATCTGGGCTGATCCTACTAACAATGCATTTTTTTGGAACCCTAAACTCCTGGGGACGGAAACTCGAGGACCCCCCTACCCCTGCCTTGTGGAGGAAATCAGTGAACCTGGTGCTCCCCCTGTATAAGCTGACCTATGAAAGTAGACAATGCCCGGGGAAATTTGATAAAATTTGGTCATCCTGGATAGATGCGTCCGCTGATCTTGGTTCCCCCTCCCCCTAACTTTGAGTTGAGCTGAGACGGTGGTGATTCCCCCCCCCCCCCCCCCCCGGCCGACCGCCCTGTCCTCTCTCTCCCGACCATTTCCTCCCTGGCCCCCCCCCTTCCGCGGGCTCGCGCAAATGTCAGGTACCTGCATGATGGCTGTGAAGTTTCGCTGGGAATGTCCTGCATTTATGATAGAGTTATGGATGCTCCTGTTATCTGTACTGCTGGATTATTGATTTAAGAATGGTTACTGGATGAAGGTGTTTTTGTTTTTTTTGTTTTTTTTTTTCCTTTCTACAACTGTGTAATATTGGATCTACTGTACTTTGCAATGTAATGCTGATTTGTCTAATAAAATTTTCTGTTAAAAAAAAAAAAAAAAACTCCTGGGGACGCTAGTATAGATCTGATCAGATCAGATATTGATCTGTTCAGATTCTATACCACTACGGGAGGTGTATGCTTTGCGTGTGGGTGTTAGTGGTACTGGCACTAACCTAGCGCTGCCTGGGGCGACGCAGACCCTGACCCTAAAACCTAATTGATATCACCCGCCGGGTGATCAGGGGGTTAAACCTTTATTGGGTAATAAATGGTGGGTGCCCTGATGCTATAAAAAGCAAACTAACCAGAGTCACCCATAACACTTATACGGTGGTCACTGGTGAAAGGGTTAACTAGGGGCAATCAGGGGGTTCAAATTTTTATTAGGTAGTATATGGGGGTCCCTGGCGCTATATAAAAACCTGACGGGGAACCTAAATAACTAACTGGCTAACCAGCGTCACCAGTGACACTTATACTGTGATCGCTGGTGAAAGGGTTAACTAGGGGCAATCAGGGGGTTAAAACCATTATTGGGTAGTATATGGGGGTACCTAGTGCTATAAAAACCTGGCGGTGAACCTAAAAAAATAACTAGCTACCTAGCGACACTAATGCAGCGATCAGAAAAATTATCGCTTAGTGACACTGGCAAAAGGGGGTGAAAGGGTTAACTAGGGGCAATCAGGGGGTTAAAACCATTATTGGGTAGTATATCGGGGTACCTAGCATTATAAAAAACCTGGCGGTGAACCTAAAAAAATAACTAGCTACTTAGCGGCACCAGTGACACTAATGCAGCGATCAGAAAAACGATCGCTTAGTGACACTGGCAAAAGGGAATGAAAGGGTTAACTAGGGGCAATCAGGGGGTTAAAACCATTATTGGGTAGTATATCAGGTTCTTGTGTGTGGTCTAGGTGCAGGCACCCCTGTAGTGAGTTTACTAATTTAAAAAATAAAATAAAAATCTTTTCCTTTTTTTAATGGCCTGGGTTTATTTCAGTGTCTGATAATTGATATAAATATGACTGCATTATATGCACTTCTAGCTGGAGGGGAAGAGTTTCATATTGTGTTAAGGGATAATACCCCTCCCCCATATCTTTGAGTGAGAAATACCTCGCCCACTCATATTTGTTGAGTGAGAAATATAGGGAACTATCCCCTCCCGTGTAATACCTTAAACCAGAACAGCACGACACCAACCTACCCTCGCGTTAGATACCAAACATGTCACGCTTTATAATTGCACGCACTCGTGGAATGACGACCAACCAGGGTACCTAAAAATCTCCATAGGCGACGATTTAATTTTTTTTCCAGTTACCAGGTTAAAGTTACAGAAGAGGTCTAGTGCTAGAATTATTGCTCTCGCTCTGATGATCGCGGCGATACCTCACATGTATGATTTGAACACCGTTTACATATGCGGATGCGACTTCCTTATGCGTTTTCTTTGCTGTGCGAACTCGCGGCGACGGGGGTGTTTAAAAAAAAATAGAAAATTCTTATTTATTTTAACCACTTCAGCCCCAGAGAGGATTTTACCCCCTTCGTTACCAGAGCACTTTTTTGCGATTTGGCACTGCGTCGCTTTAACTGACAATTGCGCAGACTTGCGACGTTGCACCCAAACAAAATTGATGTCCTTTTTTTCCCACAAATAGAGCTTTATTTTGGTGGTATTTGATCACCTCTGCAGCTTTTATTTTTTGCACTATAAACAAAGAGCGACAATTTTGAAAAAAAAAAAAAAAAACACAATATTTTTTACTTTTTGCTATAATAAATATCCCATTTAAAAAAAAAAAAATATATGTTTTCCTCAGTTTAGGCCAATACGTATTCTTCTACATATTTTTGGTTAAAAGAAAACACAATTAGCGATTATTGATTGGTTTGTGCAAAGGTTATAGCATCTACAAAATAGGGGATAGATTTATGTCATTTTTTAAACAAAACTTTTTTTAAATTTGCATTTATGTGAGATCTGAGGTTTTTTTGACTCTAGATCTCCCATTTAAGAGGTCCTGTCATGATTTGTTATATTACCAGGGATATTTACATTGTAATAGGAATAAAAAAAGAGACCCAAATTTATTTTCTTAAATGGGACAGTGTAAAAAAGTGAAATCAATAATAAACAAAAAAAATTTTAAGCGCCCCATCCTGCAGAAGTGAACGCATACATAAGTTGCGCCCGCATATGAAAACAGTGTTCAAATCACACATGTGAGGTATCTCTGTGATCATTAGTGTTAGAGCTCCTTTGTAACTCAAAACTGGTAACCTGTAGAATTTTTTTAAACATCGCCTACGGAGATTTTTAAGGGTCAAAGTTTGTCGCCATTACACGAACTGGCACAATTTTGTAGCATGACATTAGGTACCAATTTACTTGGTGTAACATTATCTTTCATGATGTAAATAATAAAATAATTCAAAAAGTGTATTTTGCCCAAAAATGCGTTTGTAAGACCGTTGCACAAATACGGTGTGACAAAGTATTTGAACGACCACCATTTTATTCTCTAGGGTGTCTGGAAAAATTATTTTTGGAGGGTTCTAAGTAATTTTCTACCAAAAAAATTATTTTAACTTGTAAACAACAGGTCTCAAAAAGAGGCTTAGTCCTTAAGTAGTTAAACATATGTACCATCATATTTGCAACTCACAATTCAATAGATCACCATTCTGTTGCACTGTGGATGACAGGCGTGGACAGAGCGAGTTTAACGTGGACCTATACCTAAAGTTATTTGGCACTAATACCACACAGACAGCACTATTAAGAACCTCAAAAATGGACTTATGAATTGCTTTATTTATCTATCACCATAACGTTGGATTTAGTTGACTGTTATATGCATTTTACACTTTATTTATAGAGCATTGTTATTTGATATGTGTATTTTAGCACTGTGCACTTTCATTTATTCAGGAATATTTGGTTGAATTATATATCTTTTTTAGATAGTAACTGATGTATTAATATGCGTTTAAATGTGGTGTAGGGATAAGAGGATACACATTACTTCACAGTCATTAAAGATCTGTCTCACCTACCTTCTCCATTGTCTGTATAACTAGAAAGGGATTAGCATTACACACCAAGATAGTGTGATCAGATGCTTTCCAAACTTAAAAATGACACTGTTTATATTCAGCGAAACAGAAGTGATGAAATGCTCATAGCTTTTGGTTTCTTAGATTGGAAACTTTGCGACCTTCGTTCAGCTCCGACTGACAACCACCGACTGCATTCTAGGGTTACCCAGTGGGACGGGAGAGGCTGAGAAAACTTAGGGGGCGCGCTAGGATTGATTTTACATGAAAGACGGTTGAAGAAAACGATACCAAGATGATCATCCCAATATAAAAAGTCAAAGTCCAGCGACATATCAGCTGGTCCTTGTTCTTTTTTTCATGCAGCTTGTAGGCTGCACGAAAATAAGTATCTAACAGGTTCCTCCATTCACATCGATCAATGTGGATGAATAAATCTCTGCTAAAAAACTGAAAAAGATCTCCCCGAAGCATAGGGACAGTCAGCCCACTGACCACCCCAGGCCCCCATTAATTTTATCATTACACATGATTTGTATAGCGCCAACAATTTATGCAGTGCTTTACAATGTACAGTACAGTTCAATACAGAAGGGACAGGAGGGCCCTGCTTGTAGAGCTTATATTCTAAAGGGAGGGGGTGGTGGTACAAAAGGTAATAGCTGCGGGGGATGATTTGATGGGGGTAGCTTAGGTACAGTTCTTAGGTGGGTGGGGGATAGGCTTCCCTGAATAGATGAGCTAATAGGGATCTCCTAAAGGTGGACAGGTTATGGGCTGATCGGACATACTGGGGCAGGGAGTTCCAGAGGATGGGGGCTCTGGAGAAGCCCTTAAGGCGAGCATGGGAGCAGGTAACAAGGGAGCTAGAGAGCAGGCGGTCCTGGGAGGAGTGCAGTGGACAATTTGGGTTATATCTGCAGATGAGATTGGTGGTTTAGCTGGGTGCGATGTTGTGTGTGGCCTTGTATGTTGTAGTTAGTATTTTTAATTTTACACAAAGGGGTAGGGGAAGTCAATGAAGGGATTTGCAGAGAGGAGCAGCAGTCACAGATCGGTTAGTGAGGTGTATTAGTCTATTATGAATGCTGCTGCTAGACTAAAGGGAGATAGCATGCGTAAGTGTAGGCCATTAAGGTGAGAGTTGCAGTAGTCAAGGTGGGAAAGAACCAAGGAGTGAATAAGTTGCTTTGTGGTGTCATTAGTCAGGAAGGGTTGAATTCTAGAGATGTTGCGAAGGTTAAGTCATCAAGATTTAGCCAGTGATTGGATGTGGGGCTGAAGGAGAGGTCAAAGTTAAGGATTACACCCAGCACCCTGCCAGGTGTGGAGGGACCAATGGTTGTGCTGTTGATCTTATAGGTAAAATCATGGGGGGGGGAGGGGGGGGAATGGGAAGGAGGAAATATAACAAGCTCAGTTTTAGAAAGATTGAGTTTAACTAGATGCTGACCGCCGACCGTCAAATGGGGCGCACCTATTGTGGTGGGAGGCCGTCATACGACGGCCTCCCATTTAAACAGGGAATGCCCGCGATTGTGCGCGCGCATCCCTGTTTCTTCGGTGGCGGCGTGTCACGGAGACACCGCTCGCCACCGAAGGGGGTGAACAGCCATTGGTTATGGCTGTTTACCACGTGATCGGCCGTGATGAAGTCACGGCTGATCACAGATGGTCACACCCCGGCTGTGCACGGCGCATGCGCGCGATCGCGCTGCGCGTGCACGTCGGTGGCGGCGTGTTCCCCAGGAACACTGCTCGTCACCGACGCTGGTAAACAGCCATTGGCCGGCTGTTTACCCACGTGATCGGCTGTGATCCTTTCACAGCCGATCACTAAAATGTAAACAAACCGCGGTAACGTGATGTTACCGGGTTGTTCTCCTCCTCACACACCGATTGTGTGTGAGGAGGAGATTGCATCTCGTTACCGCCTAGTGTACACCAACCACACTGATTGCCCCCCCCCCAATAAAGAGGACCTGTCACCACCCCTCATAGTACCTATCAATCACAGTCCATCAGAGTACCTGTCCCAGCCCATTAGAGTACCCGAGTACCTGTCCCAGCCTATCAGAGTACCAGAGTACCTGTCCCAGCCCATCAGAGTACCCGAGTACCTGTCCCAGCCCATCAGAGTACCCGAGTACCTGTCCCAGCCCATCAGAGTACCCGAGTACCCGTCCCAGCCCATCAGAGTACCCGAGTACCCGTCCCAGCCCATCAGAGTACCCGAGTACCCGTCCCAGCCCATCAGAGTACCCGAGTACCTGTCACAGCACATCAGGGTACCCGAGTACCTGTCACAGCACATCAGAGTACCCAAGTACCTATCACGGCCCATCAGAGTACCCGAAGACCTGTCACGGCACATCAGGGTATCCGAGTACCTGTCACAGTCCATCAGGGTACCCGAGTACCTGTCACAGTCCATCAGGGTACCCGAGTACCTGTCACAGTCCATCAGGGTACCCGAGTACCTGTCACAGTCGATCAGGGTACCCGAGTACCTGTCACAGTTCATCTGAGTACCCGAGTACCTGTCACAGTTCATCTGAGTACCTGTCACAGATTCATCTGAGTACCTGTCACAGATTCATCTGAGTACCTGTCACAGATTCATCTGAGTACCTGTCACAGATTCATCTGAGTACCTGTCACAGTTCATCTGAGTAATTATTCTGAGTACCTGTCACAGTTCATCTGAGTACCTGTCACAGTTCATCTGAGTACCTGTCACAGTTCATCTGAGTACCCGAGTACCTGTCACTGCCCTTCAGAGTACCCAAATACCAGTCACCAAGCCAACAGAGTACCTGTCACCAGGCCATCAGAGTACCTGAGTACCTGTCACCAGGCCATCAGAGTACCCGAGTACCTGTCACCAGGCCATCAGACTACCCCGAGTACCTGTCACCAGGCCATCAGAGTACCCGAGTACCTGTCACCAGGCCATCAGAGTACCAAAGTACCCATCTCCAGCCCATCAGAGTACCCAAGTACCTATTTGCAGCCCATGTCTCATAGAATATACGTTGGGGTGTTTGCTTTCCAAAATGGGGTCATTTTGGGGGTAATTTCACTGTCCTGGTGGTCCAGGACCTTCAAAAGTGTGATGGGTAGGAATGAAATGAGATGTGTCATTTATGCTCCTAGAACGCCTGAACGTACTACTTCAATGTTCGGCGCCTCTATGTGGCCAGGCTGTGTAAAAGTCCTACACATGTGGTATCGCCATACTCGGGAGGAGTAGCAGAATGTGTTGTGGGTTGTAATTTTTGCTATATACATGCTATGTGTTAGAAATATCTCATAAATTGACAATTTTGTGTAAAAAAAATGTGTTTTAATTTTTTTCCACATATTCCAAAAACTTCTGGAAAAAAATTAACCATTCAAAAGACTCATTATGCCTCACAGATTATACGTTGGGGTGTTTGCTTTCCAAAATGGGGTCATTTTATGGGAAATTCCATTGTCCTGGTGGTTGAGAAATGAGATGCGTCATTTTTGCTCGTAGAACGTCTGAAGGTACTTCATCAATGTTGGTGCTCTGTATGTGGCCAGGCTGTGTAAAAGTCTCACACATGTGGTATCGCCGTACTCGGGAAGAGTAGCAGAATGTATTTTGGGGTGTAATTTGTTGTATGCATATGTTGTGTGTGAGAAATAACCTGATAATATGACAATTTAGTAAAAAATAATAATAATAATACTAAAAATCTTCATTTTGCAAAGAATTGTGGAAAAAATGACAACTTAAAAAAACTCATCATGCTACTTACTTAATACCTTGGAATGTCTACTTTGTAAAAAGGGGTCATTTGGGGGGTATTTGTACTTTCCTGACTTGTTAGTGTCTCAAGAAATGAGGTACACCTGATGTACTGAAGGCCTGATCAGATGTGATCAATTTTCAGCGATTGGCACCATAGTTTGTAGACTCTATAACTTTCACAAAGACCAAATAATATATACTAATGTGGGTTATTTTTACCAAAGATATGTAGCAGTATAAATTTTGGCCAAAATGTATGAAGAAAAATTACTAATTAGCAAAAATTTATGACAAAAAACAAAGAAAAAGGCATTTTTTTTCACAAAATTTACGTTTTATTTTATTTATAGCACAAAAAATAAAAAACTCACTAGTGATTAAATACCACTAAAAGAAAGCTCTATTTGTGTGGAAAAAAGGACGCAAGTTTCATATGGGTACAGTGTTGCATGACTGAGTAATTGTCATTCAAACTGTGAGAGCGCTGAAAGCTGAAAATTGGTCTGGTCAGGAAGGGGGTGTAACTGCACTGTATTGAGGTGGTTAAGATCTGTAAGGAAAACGAGGGGGTGAGTTGATGAGTGGAGAGATAGATCTGAGTTTCGTCGGCATAGAGGTGGTATTGAAAGCCATGGGAGGTTTTTTAAATATATATGCCGAAGCATAGGAGTGATATGCCCACTGACCACCCAGGCTCCCTTGCTTGGGCATATACGTATATGAGATATCTCCTCCTACAGTGCTGCAATCACTGACGTATGTATTCGGAAAGCACACCCTGCTGCTATCAGAATAAACAGATTAGTGCTGCAGCTGAATGGCGTTCCTGCATAGCAAACAACTGTCAACAATAAAACAAAGTAAGAACCAAACATTAAAGTAAATGTAAACCTGATTCATGAAGTTTGACCCGTGCACAACTATCTCTAGTGTTTTCTTATCTCTCTCCCAAGCACTAAGTCCTGTGTGTTACTGCTGCTCTGTTCTTCTGTTATCAGCATAATAACTTCTAACAAGGTCTCTGTAAACAGAGATAAAACCAGCCTGAAATGTGTGTTGTGAGAAGTTGCTATAAATAGATTACCAGAGAGATTGTCATGCCACAGCACAGCTGTGCACATTACTTCCTTCCTTTGCCTATGTGGGAGTGGGGTTGTGTGCCTTTCCCTCCAATCAGATGTTTTGGCTGTATGTCAAGAATCCACTCCCAGTGCTGAACAGGAAGAGAAAATCTCTGACACAATGTGCACTTTCTAAAGAATATATCAAGTTGAAGACAGCAGATATACATTTAAAACATATGTAGGAAGATCTTTGTATCATCTGAGCTTATTCACTTCACTGGGTTCACTGGTAAGGGTTTACATACATAATTTTTTTACTTTTTTAAACTTTTTGAAACCTATGAACTGTAAACTTTCCAGGCTAGGGTCTCTCAAAATGCAAGAGCCAGTTTCCTAAATCTTTTGAGACACTGTGTGTGCTCTAGACTGTGCTGTACCCTATTAACTCCACTAGCGGATAGAAGCAGTCCTTGAGGACTCTTTCTCTTCCTCTTCCTCTCTCCTGCAACTTCTTACTTATTATCATTTAATTGTTTTTTAGATACTAAATCCTGTGTTATTCTGTTTTTAGATTTCCTGTTTTCTGTTTGATGCAATTTATTTATACCCCTGATGAAGAGAGTTTATTTAAGATCTCGAAACGCGTTGGGTTTGTTGCCTTCCGTCCACTGTAGGGTTTTGTTATACAGTTGGATTGAGGAAGTATACAGTGTAACAGGATATGTACTTTGTATATTTGTCACCTTATATTTGTAAACACATGTAATTTGTATTGTATCTAATATTGTAAATTTTAAATTACTATTATTAAATTACGTATTATCATCTTGATATAATTTTGTACACTTGTATGGCCACCTGCCAATGTTAAAGTCCTCTCCCTAGAGGAGCAAATGTCTTTTCATATTATTTTGTTAACTAGGATGGGGTTCTGGTAGGCCTTTTATAGACTTGTGATTTATAGTACCTTGTTCAATTTGTCTTACTTTCTCAAGCTATATGACAATAACTAGCTGGTTTGTAATATAAGGGCGGGGAGGGGCAGTGGCTAGGATCTGGTGCGCCGTGAATGAATGGCACATACGAGTGGGGATAATGCTGAATAACGGTCGAGCGGGACATACCAAGAAATTTATGCATGGATATGAATGTTTTCTTTTAAAAATACACTTAATCACAGGTTAAAACAAAACAAAGGGGCATAAAAGGACATGGATAGAACTGCATGTAAAAAAGACTTTCCCTTTTGTAAAAAAGACTGCATGCATACATACATCCCGCATGTGTGCACAAGGAAAACAAATGGATAATATTCTTTATATGGGATAATATGTGCATCTAAATAGTGGAAAAGGATAGTTTAAAGGGTTATTAAATTGGTAATATAGATGAATAAAATAAAACAAACGAATATATATATATATATATATATATATATATATATATATATATATATATATATATATATATATATGGGATGGGGCCGAATGTATAAATTTGGTCATAGGTGTCAAGAAGATAGTATAGAGGCAAGAGCATTGCATATCAGCAAAGAAGCCCAGAGGTATCCGGTGAGACAGGTGATCTAAAGATCAAGTATGGTGACTTGAGTGACACCCTCCACCACCGATAGTAATGGCCACTCACCTCAGGAGATGGACCCCTGAGTAAATCAGACAGGTCAAACACAATGGTCCCTTTCAGGGAATAAATTAGTGGACCCAAACGCTGGTATCACCTGTGGAGCTTGCTGTATCTCAGGCTTAACATCATCATTCTTTTCCAGACGTAATACATGTAATGAAAGCAGCAAAATCGAGTGCTCTCTGATTGCTTAAAACAATATTTATTTAAAAATAAAAATGCGCACTCACATAAACCGCACTGTGCCCCAGTGCTAAGGATAAAAAACAGACCTAAAATTAAGTGTTCCATGAGGATCAGCGTATAAGGACGTGGGTGATGTCACGATCACAGTCATGTAGTTTCCGGACTTCATCAGCGTCAACGGCATGACGTAAGCCATCTGCTTTATACACCTAGTCAGTTGACCGCTACGGCCAATGAGAACGTATATACGGCCATCACCATGACAATCAATTCAGCCATAGAATGCGGCAGCGAATATAACAATACGAGAGTATAGGAGAAAAATAAGCCTCAATGTCCGTGTGATAATTCATCACATAATCAGCTGTAATAGTCTACCTACTAAGGCTGAGTGTCCAATTTGTTTATGGCCCACTGGGAGGAGGACGTGGTCTTCAAGAGCCGCCCCCCTGAATTAGTCTGCTATAAAAGATTTATAGATGACTTGATAATGATTTGGGAGGGAGTCTAATCTAGTTTAGACAGGTTTGTTCAGACACCGAATTCCAATACTAACAATATCCAACTGTCTTGGAATTTCAGTAAGGAAAAGATGATTTTCCTTGATCTTGAGATCTGGAAGGATTGTGACCACTTTCGACTGTGCAACTACCTGAAGCCTACTGACCGTAATTCTTATATCAAACTGGAGAGTTGCCACCATAAATCTTGGCTGTGCAACATCACCAGGGGTCAGTTTGTTAGGCTCAGACGTAACTTCACAAGGGAAGATGATTTCTTGATTCAGTCACAACTTTTATCCTCCAGGTTTCAGGAAAAAGGATATGATAAAAGCGTGTTGGAAAATTATATTGACAAAGTTCGGGCTATGGATAGAGTAGTGTGTATGATAATGTTAAGGCCATGAGTGCTAGCATCACTTATTTCAAAATTATTCTTGACTACAATGTGCAGCACAAAAAAATTGAGAAATTGGTTGCTAAGAACTGGTCTACATTGAAGCAGTAACATGTATTAGGACCGTTATTGTCAATACGTCCTGCTTTTATATACAAAAAAGCCCCTAACTTTACGTGACCGGCTGGCCCCAGGAGTAGTTGATCCTCCGATACAGTCGGAGAGTAGATTATTTTCTTTTCTCTCCGGCTCTTATGCCTGTGGGCGGTGCACAGCTTGCAAACATTCCAAATGTAACATCAAAAAGAGGAAAACTTTTGTAGCTGCAGCAATTAAGAATATCAAATTGGTCAACTCATCACCCGCACGACCGTAGGAGTTGTGTATATGCTCCAGTGTGGGTGTGGCCTTCAATACTTTGGGAGGACATTGAGATCTCTTCATGTCAGACTCGGAGAACATGCAAATAATATAAAAAAAGGGCTTGAAGACGCATAATGTCTCTAGACATTTTAAGCTAGTACATGGTCAAAGTCCTAAAAGTTTGAGTTTTTGGGGTGTTTTTTTTTGCCACATCAGTAAACTCATTCAGAAAACTCAAATCAACTCTGCCATTCATCGTAGTCCTGACTCGTTATGACATCATTGTAGCATTCATCTCTCCAGTATATGTGGTATTTTTTTTTGTTGTAAATTATGCCCGTCGGGCGGAATTAATCTACCCTCTTTAAACATATCTTTGCAAAATATTCTCCCACCCTTCTGCCACCCCCCCCCCCCCCCCGGTCTTTCCTCTGTATCAAATAACCAACACACTCTGCTCTTATACATTCTATAATACTTCTGCCATCCTAACATCATGTCTTGGCGTTTGTTGGTATTTTTCCCAGACTTTCCATCTCTTTACAAATCCCGTTTCTCCTGGTTCTCCACTATGCTTTAAATACTCCAGATTATCAATTTTATTGATTTTACTAAACCAACTTTTCAAAGAGAGAGTCTCTGGATTTTTCCACTGGCAGGGGATTAAACTCATTGCAGAATTTGGTAAACTTGGAATCAATGATAGCCTGTATTGTTTAATAGGCAAGGTGGTCCCATGAAGCAGGCATACCCTAGGGTCCTCTGGAATATCTAGACCTGTAATTTCTTTGATTATTAACAAAATGGTCTTGCAGAAAACTTTATTTTAGGGCATGACCACCAAATGTGGACCACAGAGCCTATTTCTGAGCATCCCTTCAAGCATAGGTTAGAGAGCCCTTTTTGATTTTTTTTTTTTAAAGGTGTTGATTTTAGTTTTCAACATTACATGTCAATCAGTATACATAGTATATATATATATATATATATATATATATATATATATACCTAGTTTGTACAAACAGCAATATATACACTTAATGCTTGCTTATAAGGTATTGTATACGTTGGCCCGAGTAACCGTTAGTAAGAGTAACCTCCCAACCTGGGAGCTGTCATACAGCTCACTGCTTCCACAATCATGACAGCTGAAGCAGTGTTGTTACTCGATTCCACCAAGAGTGTACATCAAAGGAGTAGAAACTAAAAACCAACAAAACAGAGACAGAAGACAAACATACCAAAGACACACACCACATTCATACACATCACCGTCCCACTGTTCATATCAAAGTTCCAATAAACTCAGCATCAGTCCTGTGTCTTATTACACCAACCTTCCTTATGATCTGCCTTTCCCATTCCTACAGCATATACCAATAACCTTCAGGTCCAGTCCTAACCCCAGCAATCCCAACTAGGATATTTGTGAGGATAGGACTGTCCCCCAGAAGGAGCCAGCGACATCCAACCATGGCTGCCACACTTTATCGAACTTTTTCAAACAAGCTCTATTCTTATAAACAATTTTTTACATTTGGGAAGTTCCCCATTAATAATACCATATAGGGATTGGGTTTTGGGGGGCCACTCTTTCCAGTTCAACAAAATCACTTTACGTGCATAGACCAAGATGGTACGTAGTAAAATCCGAGCAGATTTGTGAATTAAGTCATTCAGAATACCCAGTAATCCCACCTCAGGGGTTTGGGGGTACAGGGAGGGCGATATGTTCTTCAAAAAAATTAAACAGGTCCTTCCAGTCTAGGACAACTCCAGAACATGTGGTATAAATCCGCATTATCAAAAGTACATCTAGCCCACGATGCTTCAGCTCTCAAGCCACTTCATGCCAGTCTGGCTGGGTATAATGCAAATGGTGAATAAACTTAAATTGAACATATTGATCAGCTGTGCTTATAATGTCTTGAAAACAAACTTCGGTAACCTCCTCCCAATCCTCCTCTGACAATTCAGGTATCAATCTTTTCCACTTCGTATAGGAATTTTGAAATGGGTCCTGGACAGGCTGCACCAGTTTTTTCTCACCTGCGTGATGAACCCAACCCCCTCATGGCTGAGGTGACCATTTGCTCATGGAATGTGCGCGGGCTGAATTCTAAACTTAAGTGTGCATTGGTGTTTGAACAACTCAAAAGGCTACACCCACATGTCCTTTGCCTACAAGAGACCCATCTTGTAGGCTCGAAAATCCTTGCACTGAAAAAGTGCTGGGTGGCTCAAAAGTTTCATTCCACGTACTCCAATTATGCCCGAGGGGTGGCCATCCTGATTCGTAAGGGACTTCTTTTTGAGTGTCACCCTAAGGTCGAGATCACCTCTAAGGTCTTGACCCTAAGGTCGAGATCACCTTGGTGTTACATGCTACTGTGCAGAGAACGCCTGTCATTCTGGTCACGATATATGTTCCTCCGCCAGCCACGGCCACAGTGTTCTCAGACCTGAACATTACATAGTTAGTAAGGTTGAAGACACCAGTCCAACCTGAGTGAGTGTCTAAAATTGTCCCTATCCCTGTACATTACACACTCACATCGGTCCCTACCCTCAAGGAGCCCACAATCCCCATTCATTTACTAGGACCAATTTGGGACAGAAGCCAATTAACCTGTCTGCATGTCTTTGGAGTGTGGGAGGAAACCCACGCAGGCACAGGGAGAACATGCAAACTGCAGGCAGGTAGTGTCGTGGTTGGGATTCAATTCACTTTTTTCTGCTAGGTGAGAGTGCTAACCACTACACCACTGTGCTGACCTCATAGCGTTAAGCTATCACTTTTACCTGTTTGTCCTACGTTTATTGTCGGGATTTTAACTCAGTGTTGGAGCCTACTCTTGATAGACTAAAACCTCAAGTAAATGAGTCCAAGCTGTTTAGTAAATGGTGTGAAGCGTATGGATATGTAGATATTTGGCGTTGGAAGTTTCCTACTGAAAAAATATTCTCCTTTTAATCTAAGACATATGGTTCTCTTTCCAGGTTGGATTATGCAAAGTATGCAGGGGGTTCCGTTATTTTTAAACCACTCAGTATTTTATATATCTTCGCAATCCCTTGCATGCCTTCAGTCGCCACACACAACTGCTCCAATGGGAGCAAGCTGTTTGCTGATCTAATCGGGTGTGGGAGGGTTTCCACAAAATGTTTCAGCTGGGCGTTCCTCCACCAATTAATATCTGACACCTCTTTTAAGTGTTTCATTTCTCAAAAAATATTAGCTCTTTTAATTTGGGTATTGAGTCCCCAAACATTATAGGACACTACCTTTAGTGTGGCCATCTGGGAAAATAAAGCCTCTCACGACCCTTCCTACCCTTCTCGCCAACCAAAATTCCAGAGATCCGTACCCCAGTCCAGTGGCATCATACCACTCCCCGGCCTTGGCAGCTTCGGATCTCGGTTGCCCCTTTCCCTGAATAGAGGAGAGACCAAACCACCCCACTCCCCTTCTCCTAATAACCACACCCCCCCTATTTCCCACCCCCACCCTAACCCCCAGACCGAAAAAAGGGGAAAATGCCTTATCAAAGGCTCTGGGATCCATGGTTGCCCTAGACCTTCCCTGGATCCCTCCCCCCAAGGTTGAGCTCTAATTGTAGTGCCCTCCGCAGGCTTCTGCTTCCCCCGTTGGGGTACAGATTCCACCCCCCCCCAATGGCGTTCCCCCTCCCCCCCCCCTTTTGCCCCCCCATACTTCTATCCGGAAAACACCTCCTTCCCCTCGGCTTTAGTCTTATTTCTTCTGTGGGGTTTTCTTCCTCCTGTCGATCAAATGACATTGTTGATGGCAACATTATTTGATGAATTCTCTTTAACGTCCCACCAGCCCGGGATGTCTACTAACGCAATGTCTAATTTGTTACAGAAGAACTCCATATCCTCTGGGAATCTCAATGTTGCCGTTTGCCCCTCTTTCTTACCAATGAGAGAGACTGGAAAACCCCAAAATTACTGAATGTTATTTTCTTTAAGTACCTCTAGGAGGGGTTTCAGCACTTTTTTCCTCCTAAGTGTGACTGGTGCCAGATCAGGAAAAATCTGTAGGGGTATCTCTTCATATTTCACTGGTGTTAGTTTTAAGTTCCCCCAGATCCGATCTTTATCACTGTAATTTGGAAATCTGACAATCACATCTCTGGGTGTTCCAGTTGGCATCTCTGCAGGTTTGATAATCCTTTGGATTCTCTCATATTTGATTTTTATTAATTCCACATTTCCCCATATAGGGCCAAAGATTGTATCCATTTTCTGTTTTAAATCCTCGCCTGCCGTTTCTGGGAGACCTCTAATCCTTAGATTTTTCCTCCTACTGCAATTTTCCTGGTCTTCCAGTTTGTACCAGATGAATTTTTGCTCTCTCTGCATCTCCTCCAGCTGCTCTTTAAACTCTGACATGGCCAGTGACTGGGATTCTATTTTCCCCTCTACCTCTTCCACTCTTAAGAATGTGGTGCATATCCTTGTGCATAGTAACCAATTTCCCCTGTATGGATTCTTCCAACCTGGCAAACATCTCAACCATCTCATCTTTTGTTGGTAAATGCTTATTCTTAATTCAGAACCACCATCCTTGTCCATTACCTCTGTGTTTTGTGGTGGGATCGCCTCTCCCCTCCTGAGGTTTTACTTTTAGCCCCCAACTGCATACTTGGGGTGTCTAACAGCTTCCGCTGTCATATATTTCTTAATTGTGCCCGGGCTCAAAGTCACCTTAGGGGGGTTTGCTCCAGTTCCCTTTGCCGGCTTCCCCCTCATCTTTTGGAATTTACCTTCCCTCCCTTTACTTGACCTAAGAAGAATGGTTAAAAATGTATTCAATCCTAAGTCTTCTCCCTATTGCCTATGATGGACAATATCACAATACAACTATATGAGGGCAGAAAAAGTTACATGTCATATGCAACCCCCTTTAAAATCACCGTCAGGAGTGCTGCAATGGGTATGGGGGCAGGCAGGCAAATGAAAGGGCCGTGGGCAAACTGCAGGCGCAACACCACAGCTTTCCACCCCATATATCTCGCAGTCACACTAGACCATGTGACTACAAATCGCAGTGTCTTGTGTTCTCTCAGACCGTCTCAATCCAATTCAGAGGGGAAAAAGAAAAAAGTCTTACACAGTCATATACAGCGTGGAGGGAAATCTTATCCGTATCAATGCTGATCTTCCTTAAGTTCAACTGGGCTTTATTTTCCTATGCACTTGGTGTCTGATAAGGGAAGTGCAGAGGAGCCAAAAAATTATACCAAAACCAAACAATGTGCAATGTGGAACAATATAGGGATATATGTTATATGTAACCCCCCCCCCCCCCCTTTTTTTTCCCCTTTCGCTGACACCTGCAGAGTTCAGCCCTTTCTTTCTTTTCTTTTTTCCTAGTCTGCTTACTCCACATATATAATTTCGTCCCCCGTAACATCCAAAATAACCACAAGGTGGCGCACAGAGTCCATACGATTAATACTCTTTCTATATTACAACTGCTGTATGGCTTACCCCTCCAGAGGCTTTTCTTATGGGACCACAATTCAGTTCATTGTGCATCCATATTTCAGCGTAATCACGTGACCTTAATAGAGATTCAACTTTTACTTAGCTGTATATGAAAAAGCCCAGAGTGGGAGAGGGGGTGTCCGCTGTCGCCTCGGAGGATCAAGGGCTCTAATTCCAGTACTCTCGGCCATACTGCTGTTGCCGCTGGGACGCTCACAAATATGGGATGCAGGGTGACACATAGATTGATGTTTTTAAAAAGATATTTTTAAATAATTTCGACTCAGCCTTAGTAGGTACACTATTACAGCCGATTATCCACTTAAGCCCCGGACCAATTGTCAGCCTAAGGACCAGAGGTCTTTTTACAATTTCGCACTGCACTGCTTTAACTGGTAAATTGCGTGGTCATGCAATGTTGTACCCAAACGAAATTTGCGTCCTTTTCTTCCCACAAATAGAGCTTTCTTTTGATGGTATTTGATTGCCTCTGCGATTTTTATTTTTTACGATATAAAAGGAAAAAGACTGAAAATTTTGAAAAAAAATTATATTTTCTACTTTTTGTTATAAGAAAAATCGAACAAAATTTTAGTCATACGTTGAGGCCAAAATGTATTCAGCCACATGTCTTTAGTAAAAAAAAGTCAATAAGCATATATTTATTGGTTTGCGCAAAAGTTATAGCGTCTACAAACTACATTTTCTGGAATTTACACAGCTTTTAATTTATGACTGCCTATCATTTCTTGAGGCACTAAAATGGCAGGGCAGTACAACCCCCCCCCCCCAAATGACCCCATTTTGTAAAGTAGACACCCCAAGAAAATTGCTGAGTGGCATGTTGAGCCCACTGAATATTTTTTTTTTGTCCCAAGTGATTGAATAATGACACAAAAAAAAAAAAAAGTTTACAAAAAGTTGTCACTAAATGATATATTGCTCACACATGCCATAGTTAATTGTGGAATTGCACCCCAAAATATATTCTGCTGCTTCTCCCGAGTAGGGGACACCACATATGTGGGACTTTTTGGGAGTCTAGCTGCTCACGGCACCCCAAAAACCAATCACTGCCTTCAGGATTTCTGATGCCGCGTACACACCTAGCCAACTATCCGGCGGACTTAGTCTGACGGACTTCCCGCCGGACTGTCCGCTGGACTTTCCGAACGAGCTACTTGCCCACACACGGCACTTTTTTCAGCGGACTAATACGGTGTACTAAGTCCGCTGGACTATCCGCCGTACTTTTGAAATGAACGGACTTGCCCACACACGCGGAGGAAGTCCGCTCATTTTGAGCGCGTCTCCAGGTAGCCGGGGCCAGTGAAGGAGGCGTCGCTGGCCCCGTCACCTGGTATGGACTTAAAGGGGAACCCCTACGCCGGAAAAAATCGGCGTGGGGGTCCCCCCTAGGTCCACATCAGACCCTTGTCCGAGCACGCTACCCGGCTGGCCAGGAAAGGGGGTGGGGACGAGCGAGCGCCCCCCCCCCCCCCCTCCTGAGCCGCTCGCTATTTACGCTATTTAAGCTATTTACTGAGAGGCATGTTGAGTCCATGAAATATTTTATATTTTGCCACAAGTTGTGGGAATGTTACAAACTTTTTTTTTTTTGCACAAAGTTGTCACTAAATGATATATTGCTCAAACATGCTATGGGCATAAGTGAAATTACACCCCAAAATAAATTTTGCTGCTTCTCCTGAGTACGGGGATACCACATGCGGGGGACTTTTTGTGAGCCTAGCCGCGTACGGGACCCCGAAAACCAAGCACCGCCTTCAGGATTTAAATATAAAACGCTACCAAAAAAACCTGTTAACGATCGCAGGGATTAGACCTGCAGTTATGTGTTTAGTGTTTTGTAAGTGACAGTGATCAATCGATACTGCACTTGGGTGGGCTGGGCGGAGGGGCAAAACGCAGGTGCTAGCAGGTATATGGGCTGATCCCGCTAACAATGCGTTTTTTTGGAACCCTAAACTGCTAGGGACGCTAGTATAAATCTGATCAGATCAGATATTGATCTGTTCAGATACTATACCACTACGGGAGGTGTATGCTTTGCGCGTGGGTGTTAGCGGTACTGGCACTAACCTAGCGCTGCCTGGGGAGATGCAGACCCTGACCCTAAAACCTAATTGATATCACCTAAGTGATCAGGGGGTTAAACCTTTATTGGGTAATAAATGGTGGGTGCCCTGATGCTATGAAAAGCAAACTAACTAACCAGAGTCACCCGTAACACTTATACGGTGATCACTGGTGAAAGGGTTAACTAGGGGCAATTAGGGGGTTAAAATCTTTATTAGGTAGTATATGGGAATCCCCGACGCTATATAAAAACCTGACGGGGAACCTAAATAACTAACTGGCTAACCAGCATCACCAGTGGCACTTATACGGTGATCACTGGTGAAAGGGTTAACTCTAAGGGCAATCAGGGGGTTAAAATCTTTATTAAGTCGTATATGGGGGTACCTAATGCTATAAAAACCTGGCGGTTAACCTAAAAAAATAACTAGCTACCTAGCGGCACCAGTGACACTAATGCAGCGATCAGAAAAACGATTGCTTGGTGAGACTGGCAAAAGGGGGTGAAAGGGTTAACTCTAGGGGCAATCAGGGGGTTAAAACTGTTATTAGGTAGTATATTGGGGTCCCGGACGCTATATAAAAACCTGACAGGGAACCTAAATAACTAAATAACTGGCTATCCAGCATCACCAGTGACACTTATACGGTGATCGCTGGTGAAAGGGTTAACTCTAGGGGCAATCAGGGGGTTAAAACCTTTATTGGGTAGTATATGGGGGTACCTAATGCTATAAAAACCTGGCAGTGAACCTAAAAAAATAACTAGCTACCTAGCGGCACCAGTGACACTAATGCAGCGATGAGAAAAACAATTGCTTGGTGAGACTGGCAAAAGGGGGTGAAAGGGTTAACTCTAGGGGCAATCAGGGGGTTAAACCTTTATTAGGGGGGGTAGGGGGCTACCCTGGACCTAACACTAACTGCCCTGACACTTTTTACTGTCACAACTGACACTGAATGCAGTGATCAGTAAATAAATGATCACTGCAATCAGTGACACTGTGACTGGGAGGGGGGCTGGGGGGGATCGGGGGGCGATCGGGGGGGGGGGTGATTTGTGTGCCTATGTGTACCTAAATGTCAGTGTAGTGTTGGTGCACACTTACTATGTGTTCTCCTCGCAGTCCGGTCAAAAAGACCGCCCCGAGGAGAGTGACATCACTTCCTCCCTGCCTGTGTTTACACTACACAGGCAGGGGAAGCTTCTCATTCGCCAGGAGCGATCGAGAGGGGATGGCCAGAAACCAACGGCCATCCCCTCACCCCAGATCGCTCCTGATGCGAAACGGACCGCCGCAGCCAGCGGGAGGGGGTCCGATCGGACCCCCCACCCTCTGGAAGGCAAGCACATGCTTGTACGTGTACGTGCTTGTGCCTGTCGGTGCCATTGTGCCGACGTAGATTTACATGCGCTGGTCCTTAAGTGGTTAAGTGGTGAATTATCACATGGACATTGAGGCTTATTTTTCTTCTATCCCCTCTTATTGTTATATTTGCTACCGCATTCTATGGCTGAATCGGTTGTCATGGTGATGGCCGTATATCTGTTCTCATTAGCCGTAACGGTCAGCTGACTAGGTGTATAAAGCGGGTGGCTTACGGCATTCCGTCGCCGCTGATGAAGTCCCGCCCCCTTGGGACCTAACATGTACAGAAACCATGTGACTGCGATTGTGACGCCACTCGCGTCCTTACACGCTGATCTTTGTGGAACACTTCATTTTAGATCTGTCTTTTATACTTAGCACTAGGGCATAGTGCGGTTTATGTGAGTGCACATTTTTACTTTTAAATAAATACTGTTTTAAGCAATCAGAGAGCACTAGATTTTGCTGCTTTCATTACATGTATTACATCTGCAAGAGAATGATGATGTTAAGCTCCACAGGTGATACCAGCGTTTGGATTGTACTGTGTTTTTCCTTTGATAAGGAGCCAATATCTTCATGTGGCAGTAATTGGATATATGAGATTACTAGTTGTGAGACAGGTTGGTGTGTTATTGGACCTGCTGGCATTTTTTGGGTTTTTCCACCAAAATACATTTTCTTTTCAAGTGTTTATAATTATTATTTTCCGATAAAAGGTAGCGCCAGATAGTTGTTAGGTCGTATTTATTGTTGTAGAAACCCCGTTTGGGGATTTTCTTCATTTTTGGGGGGGCTGCAACCTAAAAATATACATATATATACAGTTTTTGAGTCCATTGCCTGGGTTTGTCTATCCTACACCCAGAACTGATTAGCGCGGTTTCTCCAATTTTTATAATACCAGCGTTTGGGTCCGCTAATTTATTTCCTGAAAGGGACCGTTGTATTTGACCTGTCTGATTTACTCAGGGGTCCATCTCCTGAGGTGAGCGGCCCTTACTATTGGTGGTGGAGGGTGTCACTCAAGTACCATACCTGATGTATAGATCACCTGTCTCACTGGATACCTCTGGGCTTCTTTTCTGATTTCATCGTTTTTTTTTTCGCTTTCAGTGTAAAGAGAATGGACTGTTCTTTGTGTTTTATTTTAGTTTCAATTTTAGTTTAATTATCTGTACTGCTCTTTTATGATTAACTATTTTGGGATTTGGTAATTTGACCCTCAGCATCTCAGCTGTAGTTTGTGTTAGGGTTTGTTATTTAGCGCTGGTTGATTTTACTGTTTGTTAGAGCAGTGCATATGCTAGCATATCTCCGCACACAGTCTTGTACTTAAGAAACTTTATGCATAAGGAACATTATTAATGTATATGTGCAAAAGATATGCACATATAAGAAAACATCTCTAAACCCATTTTAAAATTGTTGTGGTGGTACATACTTATATATGATGGGGACTGGGTACCACAGGGAAGGAAAGGAGAGGATGGGAGTAGGAAACAAAGGGGGGGGGGGGAGGAGGAATGGGAAAGAAAAGGGGGAAGGGGTACCATACTTATGGGTGCCCACCCCCCGGTGAAATATAAGGAAGGATGTGGATGAGAAGGCCCATCTATAAAAAGGAGAGAGGAATAATAATAATAATAATAATTTAAAACAAATTACTACCCCTAATCATGCAAATGGAATTGTTATATATTGATTGGATAGGCCATGAGGGTATAGTGTGCACTCTAAGAAATTATAAAATATAAAACTGATATGAAAATATTTATAAAAATATTCATATATATTTTAATTATGTAAAAAGGGGGGAATTCTGCGCAGAACAGGAGACAGATGAAAGTAGTTAAAGAATGGTGGCTATTTCTATGCATTCGTTGATACCTCTGGGGAGAGGGTGTCTAGACTGTAAATCTAAACAGTTTCTCTAGCACATAACTTTTTAAATCGTTCGGCTGTCGGAAAAGATCTAGGGATTTGTTCTATTACTCAGATTTTTAGGCCCACGGTGGATCCTTGGTGGACCATCACAAAATGTTTAGGAACACTGTGTGGGTCTGTGCCACCTTCGATAAACCTTCTGTGTTCTCCAAAGCATTGTCTGAATGGTCTGATGGTTCTGCCCATGTAAAGTAAGTTGCATGGGCAAGTGAGGGCATACACAACATATTCAGAAGAACAGTTGTAAAATTCTTTTAATGGATAAGTCTTTCCCTTAGTGCAGAAGGTTTTTTGGCCGTGCTCTACAAATTTGCAGGTCTTGCAGAGCACTTTGCGACACTTATACATCCCTATTAGCGGTATCAGGATGGGACAGCGGTAGGTTTTATTTTGCTGGGGCCAATTTTATTGTTGAGGTTTGGGGCCCTACGGTATATAACTCAGATGCGGTGGAAGGATAGTTTTTAGGTGAGGGTCTTGTAGCATGTTCCAGTGCCTGGACAATATTTTTCTTGTACTTGGAGTGAAAAGTGGTAATGAACCTGCTAGAACCATCTTTTTTGGATTGGTTGGTTTTGGGGGGCTTTCCGTGGAGATATAGATGGTATGCTTCCCCCACTGTCAGGATATTGTTTTTCAAGGAATTTGTTTTTTTTAGGGGACACAAATTTTGACAATCTGTATCTCTGGTGCAGACAAAATTGCCCTTTCTGAATATTTGGGATCCATTTTGGGTGGTGGCAGCTCTTAAAATGTAGGTATGGATTACCAGCCGTTGGTTTCATGTAGTTCTTGGCATAGATAGAAAGGCTAAAGAAGTCAAGTTGCTTTCATGGGTAAAAATAGGATTTTTGTACTCACCGTAAAATCATTTTCTCTGTAATTCACCGACCGACACAGCTCCTCTCTGTAACTAAATGGGTTTGTTAGCCTGCCACTAGGAGAACTAGGCAAAATTGTAACACAATACACAGAATTGTCAGTACCATCCAGGGGGCGGACACTGTGCTAACAACCCTCCCTGCTGCCCCAGCAGCCTCAGTACGTCAACAAGCAGTATAACGTAGAGAAAAGGAGGGGGTGGGTGCTGTGTCGGTCGGTGAATTACAGAGAAAAGGATTTTACGGTGAGTACAAAAATCCTATTTTCTCTTATATTCACCAATCGACACAGCTTCTCTCTGTAACTAAATGGGATGTCCCCAAGCAGTGCCAAACGAGGGGTGGGAAAAAACAGCATTAAAACTTCATCCACCATGGCAAGTGGGAACTAGTGAAACTAAACCCACAAAAAATGGCAGTGTACGGAAAAACACACCGTCATATAACCGGGTATTCTCAACACCACAACCTTTTTGCGGAAGTAATGCAACAGTGCATTAACAACACAGTACTGCGTTTTTTATCAAAAAACTGGAAAAAAATCTCAACTGCAACTACGCGGCCGCCTGCAAAACTTTGCGCCCAAAACAGGCATCAGCTGATGCACTGACGTCTACCTTGTAGAACTTGGTAAACGTATGGACAGACGACCAGGTCGCCGCCTTACACACCTGAGCGACCGACGATGATGTCGGAAAGGCCCATTACGTTCCGATTGCCCTTGTAGAGTGGGCCGTGACCAGAAAGGGGGGCACCTGCCCCTTCAAGGCGTAGGCTTGTACTACAATCTGTCTGATCCACCTGGAAATGGTGGCAGACGAGACCGCCATAACCTTCTTTGGACCAGCAACCAAAACAAACAGCGAGTCTGACTTCCAAAAGGGAACTGTGGCAGACAAATACACTTTTAGAGCCCTAACCACGTCGAGAGCATGAAGGGCCACCTCTTGGGGGTGCTTCGGCTTAGGTCACAACAATGGTAATACAATGTGCTCATTGATATGAAAAGCCAAGACCACCTTTAGTAGAAAGGACGGATGCGGACGCAACACCACCTTATCCCTGTGGATGACCAGATAAGGCGACTTGCAGGACAAGGCCGCCAATTCCTAAACCCTCCTGGCCGATGTTATGGCCACTAGGAAAATCACTTTCTGTGAAAGGGTCAACAAGGGAATCTCACTGATAATCTCAAACGGCGGCTTTTGAAGCGCCGACAACACCAGGTTCAAATCCCACAGAGGTAACAGTGGACGCACCGGAGGGACTTCATGTCATACCCCCTGAACAAAGGTACTTACTAATGAATGAGACGCCAGTGGTCCCTGAAAAAAGACAGCGCTGAAATTTGCCCCTTAATGGTGCTGAACGCCAACTTCTGGTCTACGCCTTGCTGAAGAAACAGCAGGATCCTGGATATAGAAAAGGAGCATGGATGCCACCCTTTCTCCTCACACATGGAGATATAGGCCTTCCAGGTATGATGATATATCTTCCGTGAAGATTTCCGTGCCCTCAACATAGTCCGACAGACCCCGGTTGCTCAGCACCTGGCTCTCAATAGCCATGCCGTTAAAGCCAGCGATGGTAAAGCAGGGTGAAAGATTGGACCTTGAGACAGGAGGTCCTCTCACAGCGGCAGTCACAAGGGAGCGTCTGCCACCAGACACACCAGGTCTGCGTAGATCCCCTCGGCTTCCACTCTGCGCAGCAGACGTGGCAACAGTTTTAGCGGAGGAAAGGTGTAGATCAGCTGGTACTGATCCCATGGAGCCACCAGTGTTGCTGACGTGCCTGCCCATGGATCTCTTGTCGTGGACACAAATCTCGGCACCTTCCGATAGATCCACATCTGGTGTGCCCCATTTCAGGCACAACAGCCTGAATATCTCCGGATGCAATGCCCATTCTCCTGGATCCAGCATCTGTCGACTCAGATAGTCCGCCTGCCAATTTAACCACCCCCGCGATGTAAATGGCCGACAGGACCGGAACGTGTCGCTCTGCCCAAGTATGTGAGCGAGCTCCCGAGCAGCGACTGAGCTTCTTGTTCCCCCTTGGTGATTTATGTATGCCACAGCCGTGGTGTTGTCTGACTGACTGTATCCTGGTCGGACGCCCTTGAAGACACATCGACCATGTGTGGAGACACAGCCTGATCACTCTCAAATCGAGCAGACTGATCGGCAACTCGGATTCTTCAGTCGACCAGAAGCCCTGCGTCGACTGAATCCCCATCACTCCACCCCAGCCCGATAGACTGGTGCCGTAGTGATCACCGTCCATTTCAGAGGAAGGAACAATTTTCTGGACTGAATCACCAGGGACTTCAACCACCAGATCAGAGAGTCCCTGACAGGCTGACTCACCTGGATCTGCCGATCCAGGGACAACGGATATTTGTCCCATTTTGTTGAAATCTCCTTCTGCAGGACTCTGGTGTGGAACTGGGCATAAGGTACTGCCTCGAAAGAAGCCCCAGTACTCGCATGCAAAAGCGGAGCCACGACCACTTGCGGTTCATCAGTAGTTTGACCGCAGATCTGAGAGGCTGCAATTTGTCTGAAGGGAGAAAGACTCTCGCTTCCCTGGAGTCCAATAGTAAACCTAGGACTCTAGACGCTGGATCGGTACAATCACTGACTTCTTTAGGTTCAACAGCCACCCAAATTGTCGCAGGGTCTGTATGGTGTTCGACACATCCTCCTTTAATTCTGAGGTGGAAGATGCTCTCAGGAGGAGATCGTCTAGGTAATCCACGATCGTGATCCCGGGTTGTCGCAGCGACGCCATTACTGGAGCCAGTACTTTGGTAAAGACTTGGGGGGCTGATGCCAGGCCAAAAGGAAGATCCACAAATTAGTAGTGGGCTTCCCCGACTGTCAAACGCAGAAATTTTTGATGCCGAAGGCATATGGATATGTGCAGGTACGCATCCTGGATGTCCAAGGACGCCAGGGAGTCCCCTTGATGGAGTGCAGCGACTACTAAGCGAACTGATACCATTCTGAACCTTTGCACTTTTACAAAGTGATTGAGGGCTTTTAAGTCCAAGATCGGAAGTACCCCTTCTTTCTTGGGAACCACAAACAGATTTGAGTAGAACCTCTGGAAGTGTTCCGATTCCGGAACTGGTACAATCACCCCCTGATTCAGCAAGTCCATCACCACCCCTAACAGGGCCTCCCGGTGAACCGGGGATGCGGGTATGCTGGAGGGGAAGAATCTGTTTGGCGGCCAAGAGAGGAACTCTATCTTGTAGCCTGTGGAAATCAGGTCGCAGACCCATTGGTCAGATAACGGGGAGGTCCACTGGGCTGAAAACTCCCGAAGGCGACCCCCCCCACCCGAGATGTGGGTGGGGACAAACCTTCATGCGGTAGCACTTTTGTTTGCAGGCTTGTTAGGCTTGCAGTTCCAGGGACGCTTCTGACTGTCCGTGGGCGTCCTGTCGGGCTGGGAACGTTTTGTCGAAAACTCCGGGAGGACAGAAAAGCCGATTGTGAGCGGAAAAAGAGGGCCCTTGCCTGCGGCGTGGCACCTTAGCCTTCCTGGCCTGTGGGAGTAGTGTACTCTTACCACCCGTGGCATTTTTAATAATGTCATCCAACGAGGCTCCAAAGAGCCGGCGGCCAATGAAGGGAAGATCCGTCATGGCTTTCTTGGATGCCTGGTCAGCAGACCAGCATTTTAGCCAAATCAGGCGCCTCAGCTGACACTGAAGCCCTCGGTAACAGAGGGAGAGTATCCAGGGCCACATCACAAATGTACTTAAAGTGGAGGGCCACCCTAAAAAAAAAAAAAAAGACATAAAAAAATCTGAAAAAAAATTAATTTTATATATTTTTTTAACTTACCAGAAATGCCTGTTGCTAGGCACATCGTCCTAATCTGCCTCTTCCTCCTCCGTGGAGATCTTCTATCTTCTCTCCTCCGTGCGGCGTCTTCTGGGTAATGGGTCACGCTGTGTTCTGGGAACTGTGTGTCCCAGAACACAGCGCGCCCCATTCACAAAGCGCTGCGCGACTCGCGCATGCGCAGTAGGAAACGGGCAGTGAAGCCGCAAGGCTCCACTGCCTGTTTCCCTTAGCCAAAATGGCGGCGCCAGGACCCAAGAGCCGTTTTGCGGGCGCCCTGGACAGGTAAGTGTGCTTATTAAAAGTCAGCAGCTACAGTGTTTGCAGCTGCTGACTTTAAAACATTTTTTTTTTTAAACCGGCCCTCCTCTTTAAGACCTTGCACTAGTTGTTCTGCTAGTTCCACGCAGACAGGGGAGGCCTGTTGCTCTCCCAATTCGCGGTGCAAAAGTTTTGCCCACTCAGTCAGTGTCTGCGACACCAGTGCGGATGCCAGTACAAGTTGCACCGCTGACCCCACAACTGTAAACAAGGAACGAGCCACCGCCTCTGCCTTTCTATCTGTGGGATCCTTGAATGCAGGAGTCCCCTCAACCGGGATCATGGTTACTTTATTTAACCTAGATACTGGGGGGGGGGTCCATGACCGGAGGAGCCGACCATTTCTTGAAGGCTTTCCTCAAAGGGGTAACGCACCACCATGTTTTTGGGGACTGAAAAGGTCCTTTGCCACCGACCCATTCCCTGTAGATGAACTTGTCAAAATAAGTAAAATACAGGAACACCTTAGGCGAATGTGCTGGCTTGTGGGACCCAAAAGGGACCGATACATCAGCAGAGGGATCCGCTGGCTCCTGGAACTTCAGGGAATCACGCACAGCTGTGATGAGTGCTCCAACCAGCGCCTTGTCGCGCCCGGACCCGGACGGGGAATCATCCTCGCTGCCCAAATGGTCCTGGTCAGCCTCGTCTGATAGTTCAGAGCAGGGGTCACCAGTCGCAGCAGGGCCCAAGTCTGCATCAGAGCTCTCCCCAGAGGACGGGGAGGCAGGGGCCTTTTACGTGTACCTTTCCTATTTTTGCAACAAAAGAGTCAAGGACCGCCGTCAGGGTGTCCATGGGCACAGCGATATCCGCAGGTGACCCGGCTGCAATAGCCTGGATTTCGGGGGGAAGAAACACCAGTTTCTGAAGCCATGCTGACCCTACCTTGTCTGCCACCTGAAAGGGGACTTAGGACAGTGAAGGTACCACCCTCCTGCTGCCACCGCCTGGGGGGCTGGGGGGTTCCTAGAGCCAGACTCACCACCCTGGGGCATTCTGTGATGGTTATTAGCCGTGCCTGTAGTCCCCAGGAGGTTACCCAAGTGCAGAGTGAAGAAACTGTGTCGGCAGCAGCTGTAGAAAAGAGCGGTGAAACAATCTGCAGAGCTTGCACCAGCATTCAGGAAATGGCCATCCAGCCTCCTGTATACACAGAGGACACAGGAAACAGCATGTGATAGTCACAAGAGAACTGCGGTGAATAGAGCGTTCGGGCTTCAAAAAAATGGCCACCAATGCTAATAATAAGTAAATCTCATAGAAAATGGCTGCTGAGGCTCACAAGGGGAACCTGCTCTGCCCTCATCCAAAATGGCCACCAGACAGCACCATGCGGTGACAAGAAAAACATAGTGCTACCCTCTACACCAGGATCAGGGCCATCGCTAGCCGCACAGACCCCCTACAAGTGAGAGACCCAGCGATCCCCATACACACACAGCCCGCAGCACATGCAGCCGCCCCCCCCTCCCAGGGAGAAGGGAAGATAGGGACGTGGAAGAGAAGAGAAGGAGGTGAGGTGGCCCCCGAATCAACCTCCCAGGGAATGCCCAGCTGTTCAACCCCCCCGAAGCAGGGAGAGCCATACCTACCAGTCCTGAAGAGCTGGGAGACACTCCATCACAGACCCACATCTGCACAGTTACAGGGTGGCTGCTGGCCTCGGTATACTGTGATCCAGACATGAGTAGCCCGGTCATATGTATACCCCGGAGCATTGAAGCTCACCGACCACCTCTGGAGCTGAGGTATGTCGTGGCCTGACGAGCCTTAGCTGCGACCTGCACACGCTCGATGGCCGGACTGGGGGGACTACAAGGATAACTCAACCAGCCTATCACCCAGCCGGCAGTTGATAGAAGATCACAGGATCTTTCATCTTGCCCAAAAGTATAAATCCTGCGTCAAAAAGATGGACCAAAGGGCCTGCAGGGTTGCTAGGTCATTCTCCTTCACTAGGCAAAATAAAACTGAGGCTGCTGGGGCAGCAGGGAGGGTTGTTCGCACAGGGTCCGCCCCCTGGGCGGTACCGACAGTTCTGTGTATTGTGTTACAATTTTTCCTAGTTCTCCTAGTGGCAGGCTAACAAACCCATTTAGTTACAGAGAGGAGCTGTGTCGGTCGGTGAATATAAGAGAAAGTTAGACCGTATATATTGTCATTGCAATGTTTAACGAGGTAATGAGTTCAGGGGCGCCATCCCAAATGATAAGGTCATCGATGTATCTTCCAAAAAATACAATGTTAGCAGAGAAGCGGTTGTTGTGGTAGTTTCTCCCAAAAGCCCTTGAAAAACAATATCCTGAGAGCTTTGTGGATGAAGCATACCATCTATATCTCCACGGAAAACCCTCCAAAACTAACCAATCTGAAAAAGATTGTTCTAGCAGGTTCATTACCACTTTTCCCTCTAAGTACAAGAGAATGGAAAAAATATGGTCTGCAAGACCTGAAAATTTGTAGAGCAGGGCCAAAACACCTTCTGCACTAAGGGAAAGACTTGTCCACTAAAAGAATTTTAAAACTGTTCTTCTGAATATATTGTGTATGCCCTCACTTGCCCATGCAACTTAATTTTCATGGGCAGAACCATCAGACCGCTCAGACAATGCTTTGGAGAACACACAAGGTTTATCGAAGGTGGCACAGACCCACAGTGTGTTCCTAAACATTTTGCGATGGCCCACCAAGGATCCAGAGTGGGCCTAAAAATCGGAGTAATAGAACAAATCCCTAGATCTTTTCCGACAGCTGAACGATTTAAAAAGTTATGCGCTAGAGAAACTTATTGGATCTACAGTCTGGACACCCTCTCACCAAGAGGTATCAACGAATGCATAGCCAATAGCCACCATTCTTTAACTACTTTCATCTATATCCTGTTCTGCACATAATTCCCCCCTTTTTACATAGTTATAAAAATACATATGAATATTTTTATAGATATTTTCATATCAGTTTTATAATTTCTTAGTTCTTGCACACTATACCCTCATAGGCTATCCAACCAATATAAAAATTCCATTTGCATCATTAGGGGTAATAATTTGTTTTAAATTATCTAATTCCTCTCCCTTTTGTATAGATTGGCCTTCTCATCCACATCCTTCCTTATATTTCACGGGGGTGGCGGGCACCCGCAAGTATGGTTCCCCTCCCTTAACCCACCCCCTCTCCCCTTTTCTTTCCCATACCCCATTCTCCCCCTTTTTTTCCTACTCCCATCCTCTCCTTTCCCTCAACATGGTACCCAGTCCCCATCATATATAAGTATTTACCCCCAAAACAATTTTAAAGCGGTTGTATAGTCATTTTTTTTTACTTTTACCTACAGGAAAGCCTATAATAAGGCTTACCTGTAGGTAAAAAAAATATCTCCTAAACCTGTACGGTTTAGGAGATATTCCCCTCGGTATGCGCCGCTGACTGCAGCGGCGCATGGGCACAAGGGGATTCTCAGCTGAAAGCTCGGCAGTCGACGGACCCGGCCGGGATGAAATCTCCCGTGCGCATGCGCGGGAGTGACGATATCGCAGCTCCGGCCACTCACAGCGCTGGAGCCGCGATACCCGGAAGAAACGCAGAGGGAGCATGTCAGCTCCCTCGGCGTGGATCGGGCCAGATGTCGGGGGCCTCGTTCTAAGGTAAGTATTTCATAATGAGCTAGTATGCGGTGCATACTAGATCATTATGCCTTTTCCTTTGTAGGTGGCAAAAAACATTAGCGGGTATACAACCGCTTTAAAATGGGTTTATAGATGTTTTCCTATATGTGCATATCTTTTACACATATACATTAGAAATGTTCCTTATGTATAAAATTTCTTATGTACAAGACTGTGTGCGGAGATATAATAGCATATGCACTGCTTTTGCCTCTTACTTTCCCTCTTGACAGCTATGACCAAATACATGCAGTTCTAGCTATTTCCTTTTATGCCCCTTTGTTTCAACCTGTGATTAAGTGTATTTAAAAAAAAAAAGTTCATATCCATGCATAAATATCTCCCTATGTCCCACTCGTCCATTATTCAGTTCCTTCCCCACTCATATGTGCCATTCATTCACGGCGCATACGATCCTAGCCACTCCCCCTCCCTGCTCTTATATTATAAACTGGCTAGCTATTGTCCTATAGCTTGAGAAAGGAGTGTGGCTGTGTAAGTCATCCACAGCCTGCATGCTCGTGAAATGCATTGCTATAGAGTGAAGTCATCCTCCCCCACCTGGACACTTCCTTGTGTCCCAAGCTTTGTGTTGAGGATAGATTCCACAGCGGTCGACCAAGCACCCTCCAGTGGTGCCTGAAGCACAGGACGCTTGCACAGCTGAGAGACGCCACTACAGCTGGCAGAATATCATCCAGCTGCACACGAGAAACACCACAGGACGCACACAGAAGGGCTAAAGGGATCAACTCCACTGAGGACAGCCCCAAATCTTTGGGATAATATTTAATGCCTTCTTTTAACTACAGAAATGTGAGTTTATTATAAGAAAACTGAGTGAGTTTATTATAAGAAAACTTTACTGTTTTTACTAAACTTGTTAAACATCTTTCCCCCCAGAGGCGCCTCTTCTCCCTCTCCTTTCTTTGCTATATAAGGAATAAATTGTAAGAAGCTCACTGTGAATTGGCAATAAAGCTGTTATGCCTCATGAGCCGCCAGTGAGCTTTTAGCCAATAGGAGTCTTTTTGTTGATCGCATAAAAGAAAGTTACATCCTGTATTCTGGATGACTTCTGCATTTTCCCTCAACGTGTAAGAAGCTTATCCTTTTGTGTTGACACAAATGAAATAAATTGTCTGCTTTTCAATACATCCGGAGTTTGACTGATTACAGGAGAAGAGTATTCCAAACATTTTGGTTCTTCAAGCCGGAAACAAGTGGATCCCGGGTCGGACGGTTCTGACCAAGACCTTGGTGAGTAGTGGACTTCAAAGTTCACTGAGAACCAAAGTCCCCCCACTTAACGTTAGTGGTAAAACAGGGGCTGGTTGGTACCGGGACCTGGACCCATGTCTGGTTCTGAACCTGCATGATCCAGTCCTCCAAGATGTTTGAGAGGTAAGAATTTGAAATATTCTTAATCATTTCCTCTCTCTGTTTGATTTTTTTCTGATAATGAGTTGTAATTGCCGGCATTGGGATTGATCATACATCTCGGTAGTCCCAACAGTCGAAGACAGAGGCATTAGGGGCGTTGCCTACAGTAACATGGATGTTCCTGCTGTCCAGGACAGATAAGAAAAGTTTTTTTTTAAAGGTATACCGAACATCAGAGGTTGATTGCCTTACGATCTAGAGCGCTAAAATTTTCTTCTGGGTGTTTAGTCTCTTCTTTCTCATGTTTAACCTTAATACCAACTTTACAACTTCACTGAACAACAGTACTGCAGTGATGGGTTTTAACTATTTTTTGATTCTCCCCATAGTGTGGGGAGTCTTGATATTTTTGCTTTTCTTGTATTGTATTCTTATTGTTACCGTGACCCAAGGGTTGCTGGTACGTGGTTTACATGTTGATAAAAGGTCCACTTAATGCTAACAGTGGGGAATTTGTTAAGGCAGTTATATGTTCTGTGTGCCTGCTAACTTGTGGCTAAAAAAACTGGACTCACTCCCCCCCCCCCCCCCCCATGGACATCTAAGTGCACTTCCTCGTTTGTGTTTGTGTGTGTGACATTTCTGATCAGAAGACTAATTTTCCTGTTTTTCTGTTTGGGGAGTTTAGACTGTTGTTTTATATAGATTTTCGCAGGGTTTGAGAGTAGAATTACCAGTGTTGTATTCTAAACTCAAGAAAGAAAAAAAAAACAGAGACATGGGGAATAGTTTCTGTAAAAGAATCTCTTGCGCCTTAAGTTGCTCTTGGGTTCCTAATGTGCCATTTTAGGGAGATAAGAAATGTATGCCTAGCAAAAAACCGAAGTCTGTTAAGTATTGTGCTAAGTGGGAAAGAAAGTTTGGATTCAATGGTAAACTAACTGTGAAAGGGTAAAAAAATATATATAGGAAAATCCTGTGAGCCACCACTTCCTGTATGTTTAAATGTAAATAAAATTACCTCAAGCAGATAGCATTACACACGTCACATACTGTATATCATGCAAAGACAAAATATAAATATATATATACGCTGCCCTAAAAAAGGTGCGTGTATATGTGTATGTATATATATATATATATATATATATATATATAGTGCACAGTTGGTAAATAAATTTAATAATGTATCAATGAAATATAAGTAACGCATACATCATACAGCAAATGTTATGATTAAACTGCCTAGTGAATAGTTGTGTGTTCCAAACAAAATTATATATATAAAAAAACAATATATCAAAATGCTCCTGTGCTTTCATACAGTGTCCAAATAAGTCAATAATGACCGTACTGAAAAGCAATACTGTAGGTGATTTAGGTCAAATGACAAAGTGCTCATGTGCATATAAGTAGCGACCAACTGCATCACTGATCCAGTAATAATAAAAGTCTGTGTAATCCAAATGATGTGATTCAAGCCGTGCTAAGGTGTCATCACTCAGGTGCCCCCCATTAGGCAATAAATGCTCACCTTAGAGTGCGATTTTGCGATTAAGCCAAGTCAAAGCATGCATGTGAAATAGTGTAATAGTGTTAGCCCTTGTACACAGGGTCGGACATTCCGACAACAAAATCAGTCAGATAAATTCTGACGGATTTAGTCCAAAAGTGGTCCGGAAGTGGTGTTGCATACACACGGTCAGACCAAGTTGTCGGAATTTCCGGTTGCCAAGAACGCAGTGACGTAAGCCGCGTATGACGGGACTAGAAAAGGGAAGTTCAGCACCACGCCCGGCACCCTTTGGGCTCCTTCTGCTGATCTTGTGTTTATCGCATGTTAGTAGACGTTTGGTTAGAGACGATTCGCGCTTTTCAGATTTGTGCTTCAGATCGTTACTGCTGTTCAGTTTGTGCTCATCAGTGTGTGTAGTCAGTTAGCATTTGTTGGTCATTGTGCACTATTTATAGTATAGTACACTTTGATTTTCAGTGCTTATTGTCCGTTCGTTTCTGGTTTTCGGTTCCTTCTTTCAGGCCTTGCTGTTTATCGGTGCCTTCTGTTTTCCGTTCTGACCAGCCAACCGTTTTAAGCCATGTTTCGTGTACATACTCGTCGTAGAGTTCTTGCTGTGCAGGGGCTTGGTGTTGGGCTTTTAGCTTTGACACAAGCCCGGTCCATGAACAGGGCGAGGAGGAGTACGTGGACCAAGAATTGGTTGCTCCAGCGTGACCAGTTCTCGCACATGCCTTTGCTTCGTGAGATCTGGGAGAATAATCCTGATGATTTCAGGAATTATCTCCGGATGACGGACCCTGTTTTTCACCGCCTGCTGGCTTTTCTGTCCCCTTATATCAGCAGGCAGGATACCTGCATGTGACAAGCCATCACTCCAGAGCAGAGGCTCATCGCCACGTTGCGCTACTTGGTAACAGAGAGAAGTCTTCAGGACCTGAAGTTCTCGACAGGCATCTCCCCCCAGGCTCTGGGAATCATTATTCCAGAGACCTGTTCTGCCATCATGCACATCCTGCAGAAGGACTGTATTAAAGGTAAGTTTTCTCCTTTAACATCACATTCTATACATTTAATGTTTGCTAATGTATTGGATTTCTTTCCTCATTCCCTAACTACCATGATTGCAATATGCTCTAATTGATATGCTGTGCCCTTGTCCTCATGCATACTGGAAGCTTTTCAAGTTCCTTTTTTGTCCTTCATGCATATTTGCCTTCACTAACTTACCCAACATGCTCTTCTGGGGCCATAAACCTATAGCCTAGTCACTTAGCAATGTATTTTGTCAGCTCCATAGTATAGCTTTCCCCTAAACACCCCCTAAAATGAGTACAAATGTTATGTTTGTGCTTAAATTTATGCAGAGTGCCAGATTTTTTTTTGGTGGGCCAAACTCATTAGAAACCCCCTCCCCCCAACTGCTAGGTCAGCTGATAGCAATCCTCTATCTGCTGACTTTGCCATACCCAATACCTACCTTTTTCCTGGCCAGATTTATGGATGAATTCACCAAAGCATGTAGTACAAGGGCCTGCCTCAATACTTTCAAATTCTACAGTTTAAAGTTTTTTTTCTCCTATTATTATCTTGATAGGTAATAGCAGAATGTCAAAATGTGCTTCCATTTGTTCCTTTTTTTTTGTATTATGACACTTCTTACCTGTCCGGTGGGCATGCAGCTCTCAATTAAGTGGAGAGGGTTACCTGTCCAAAACACCCCCCCCCCTCATTTTTTGCAATGGGCCATTAGATGGGGGGGGGGGGGGGGAGTAATCTGATAAGGGGACCTTATACTTTTGGCTTTAAATACTCATTTCCAAAAATGTTATACTGATCTTGGCCAAAAATGTTTGTGTCTAATCTGCTTGCAATGTTGATGTGCAAAATGACAATTTTTTTTTTTTGTTTGACTCCACAGTTTCCTTCAACGCCACAGGAATGGCAGACTGTGGCCTCCCACTTTGCCAGCCGTTGGGACTTTCCCAATTGTGGAGGTGCAATTGATGGGAAACATGTCCGCATCATCCCACCCCCCAACTCAGGCTCCTACTATTATAATTGCAAGGGGTATAATAGTATCGTGATGTTGCTGGTGGTGTCAGCGACGTATGACTTCCTGTATGTGGACGTGGGGGACAGTGAGGTGACAGTCTCTTCTTCAGATAATCTTATTATGTTGTGGGTCTGCTACACACACACCTTGTTTTTGTTGATAATCTATGTAGTACATTACTGACAAAAATATTGATCATTTTCAGCACCATGGCAGAAATATGTGGGGTCATGAAAATGGCGTCATTGGGGACATTTAAACATCACTGTGGGTGTTATTTACTAAAGGCAAATCGACTATGCACTACAAGTGCACTGCAAAAGTGCACCTGAAACTGCACTTGGAGTGCAAAGTGGATTTGCCTTTAGTAAATACGACCCATTGTCAAAGAAAACAACAACTTTACTACAAATACTGCTTTTGCACATTGAAAAAGGAAGCCACACATTGTTGATAATTTAACTTTTTACTCAAAGCACATTCACATGTGCATTTAGAAAAGGGTTTTACAACAAACCAACATATTTGGTGTATATAAAACATTATTTTGGGTAACATTTTTCTAACTTGGCGTTTTTGTGTAAACAGGCATGTATCAAAGCATAACATACAGAACACAGGAACTTACAAAGTTTAACTTTGAAAAGTGAAGACAATATCAGACATGAGTATGTACAAACTGGGCTGATATTGCCTTCATCACATGTGGTGTCACCCCTGGAAAAGACAAATTTGGAAGATGCACAGAAATTGAGAATCATAAAGTGGCCTGTTTCCTCCTGTTCCCATGCCTAATGTCAACATGTGCTATCGCCTATCATGTGGTATCAATGTACGTGTTTTGGGGGTGCAACCCCTTCATCTCAGCCACTTTAGTAGCAAGGAAGGGGTTGCACCCACAAAACACGTACATTGACCCTCCTTGAAGGGAGATAGCACATGTTGACACGCTGTGTGCACCTTCAAAATTTGGCTTTTCTAAAAATATAAAAGTGTTTTTTAAAATTTAAAATGTATGCTAGCTAGTTTTGGGTGTTTCAGACTCTCCCTAAAACATCAATGATGTTCTTAATTTTTTGTTGAACATCATTGATCTTTTTCTGTATATTCTCTAAATCGCGATTGCACCCCATTATCTCCCCAATGAGGATCTGGGCACTTTCAGTCGTAAAATGCGATTCTTCGTCCACAACATCCACATCACCTAAAAAGAAACAAAAAAAACACACCATGTATTATAAATATGCAGGCATACATTGATTAGCTTACCTTAAGCTGTCGTCTCCAACAATCACCTGTTGTGGTGCCAATTTTGCCAATCTCTCCCTCCTCCTCCTCTGCTTGTGCTTTTGGTATTTCCCCTTCTTTGGGAGGTGTGGGGTCCCGCGTGTCCTCAGACGTCCCGAGTCTTCTCTCCCCTGAGAATGTAAAAAAGCAATACTTGGCACACAGATATTTGAGGGCAGAAATAGGAATATGAAAGTTCAAAGGTGAAAACATTATTTTTGACACTTTCTAAAGCTGGAATACTTACCTGTTGTGTGAACAAATGTAGTCAAGTGCAAGTTGGCAAAATATTGTTTTTGGAGTGGGCTAATGAACAATGTTTATTAGGAATGATTGAACCCATGAACATGAAAGTGGCCATTTTAAACTGTACAACATTAAATCAAAGCACATGGAGCAGTATGCAAGCAATAATAATAATATGAACACACTACTTACTAACTACTTACTTTTTTGAAGAACTCGCTTGATCCTTCTGTACTGATCGTGCTTCCTCAGTTTCAGGTCTGACCAGCGTTTCCTCAGTCGATCCTTGGATCGTTGTACCCCAAAATTCTTCTGAAGACTTTTCACAACTTTAGTCATGATCTTGGCCTTTCTGACATTTGGGTTTGGGTAAGGTCCATACTTTCCATCATAGTCGTTCCTCTTCAATATGTCCACCATCTCCAACATCTCTCCAAAAGACACATTTGAGGCCTTAAATCTGCTCCTTCAGGATCGGAACGTTTCAGGCTCTGGGCTTTCCTCGTCCTCCTCCTTATTAGTGAAATTATTAGTGCTCACCTGCTGTGTCTCCACCATGTGCTCTAGCCACTGTGCCGAAAGAGAAGGGGCAGGGAATAGTCTTGAAAGAACATCAGGGGCGGGCGGAGTTTCACGCATGCACACTGTATATAAAACCCAACACACGTGTGTCGTACCTACGATCTGTGAGCAGAGTGAGGAGCTAAAGCGCCGATCGTTCACGCGAAGGTACAATTTTAACTTGGTACATCACTAGCCTATACTGCTTCTATATAGGCCTATGTTGGGACAAGATTAGGAGAGTTTAGCCTGACATTATTATTAGGGTTTGTCTTGTGTTGTGTCTTGCAGACAAGATGGATCCCTTTAAGGAATCACATTTTATGGGGCTATTCATTGATCTGCTCAGGGAGCTGCCCTGCCTGTGGCAGATGAACAACCCCTTTTATAAGGACCTAAGAAAGAGGAAGGCAGCGCTGGAGAAACTGCTTGGTTTGGTAAAGATCATGACCTATGTGAAGGCCAAAATTGGTGCCCTGAGGAGTATATATCTCAGGGAGCGCAAGAAGTACAAGGATTCCCTGAGATCAGGAGATCCAGATGCCATTAATGTCCCCAGGATGGTGTACTACGAGAGGCTGCATTTTCTGGCAGACCAGGTGGATCCCAGGCCACCACTCTACCGTCTTCCTTCACCCCCCAGCTGAGGCTTCCGATGTCCAACCTGGGCCTTCAAGGCAGCAACATGTGGAGGGACCCAGCTTGAGACAGGTATAGCATTGTTGAACCCATTTCTTGTCGTACATTTAATGATGTTAACTAGATGTTATTATTGATCAGTAAGTTGTGATTTAACAAAGTGATTTACATATCAATAGACAGTAGTGACCAAAATTGATAGGGACAAGAATGAAAAATGCTGGGCTCAGAATAATAGTCTGTTCTATTTGTTAACATTCAATTTGCAACAGACATGAGCACAAAATTGTGTGATTGATGACCAAAAAAATTAAAACTATGTCCCATTTTCATACACAGGTAGACTTCAGCCGGGAGGAGGCTGTGGCAAGTGGCAGCCGGGAGGTCGACCATCACCCTCATCCTCCTCCTGCCACAACTACAGGAGCCGAGCCACAGCCTGGAAGGAAGCCTGGAGGGAAGTGCCTAAGGAAGACCAGAGAATGATGGCCTGGGTTCAGTCTGGTCTGACAGAAGATGCAGCCTCTTGTATGACCACAGCTTGGGGACATAGATGGCATCTACATCTCCTGATCTCTTGGACCTCTGGACCAGACTTCTCTCCCTGAGATATGTACTCCTCTGGCCACCAATTTTGCATTTTCAAATTATTTCATGTCTGCCCTGGAGGCCAAAGGCTTCGCCAAATTGACCAGTTTCTCAAGCGTTGCCTTCCTGTTTATTTGTTTGACCCCTAAATAAAGGTTTTTTTTTTGGATCAAGAAATACTTGCCTATGTGTTTTACTTCAAAAAGGATAGTTTATTTGTGAGTAGGCAGGTACATTTCAAAAATACAAAGTCAAATTAACAACAACCTCCTAGAGATTAAAAAAGAAAAAAAGAAAATAAAAAGATAATAATGGTGTTGTGGTAAGTTGACACACAAAACACACCAAAAAAATTCCCGAAAATGAGCAAACTGTCAAAAAAGGAGATGTTGATTAAAAAATCCAACCACAAAATTTAAAAACCAAAAAATGATTGGGGAGATGTGACGAATTAAAATATTGTATTCATGAAATGAGGAAAAAGAATAAAGAAATAAGTTTTGGAGAAGTGTGTGTGAATGTGAGCAGCAAAACAACTTCATTCTTGTAGCATTGTAAAGAAAAAGAGAATGCGCTGCATTAAAGAATTTTTAACATTGCAGCGTGACGAATGTGTTATATCGATTACAAGCGGTAGTTTTACCTGACCCATGCTTCCATCTTAGAATTTATTCTGAGCATGCGTTGCACCTTGTCCGTCGGACTAGGCTACACACGATCAGAACTGACGCACATCGGATCATGTTGTCGGAAAGTTTGGATAGCCAGCTATCAAACTTTGTTAATCGGATATTCCGACGGAAACAGTCTGATGGAGCCCACACACTGTCGGATTATCTGACAACACGGTCTGATCGGACATTTTCCGTCGGAATGTCCGACCGTGTGTACAAGGGCTTAGGCTCCTGGATTCCTCAGCATACACCAACCAGGATATGAAACAGGAAAACAATTGATAGTGCAAATAAAGTTTTGAACCATTTATTAAATATAAAAAAAATACTGACCCGCGCTATGGAGATAAACAATACCATTATTATTATTTACATTAGAATAGCACTTTAGTTGTTTATACTAGTATTTGATACTATATATTATAGGAGCAGCGCTGAGTTTGAAATTTCTTTTTCATTTATTAAATAAAGCAAAAAACTCCCTTCAGGGGTACTCACACAGATCGGGTGCATCAGTGCACCACTCTATGATAAGCCTCTACTGGCGTATATCAATGATGGTATCAGGATAATACGAGCGTCCTCAGAACACAAGATGCCTGTCGTGACATCCTGACCCCTGCCCAATGCTTGTCGATGCAGGGATGATGCATTTTGCTTTATTTAATAAATGGTTCAAAACTTTTTTTTCTTGCTTTGTATCCCGGTTGGTGTATGCTGAGGAATCCAGGAGCCTAACATTATCATAGAGCCCAGAGGTGATTCACATGCATGCTTTGAATTTTGGCTTAATCACAAAGTCACACACTCCAAGGTGAGCATTTATTGCTCACTTGAGTGATGACACCTTAGCACGGCTTGGATCACATCTTTTGGATTACACAGACTTTTATTATTGGATCAGTGACGCAGTTGGTCTCTACTTATATGCACATGAGCACTATGTCGTATGACCTAAATCACCTACAGTATTGCTTTTCAGCACGGTCATTGACTTATTTGGACACTGTATGAAAGCACAGGAGCACTTTGATATATTGTTTTTATATATTATATATATATATATATATATATATATATATATATATATATATATATAAAATTTTGTTTGGAACACACAGCTATACACTAGGCACTTTAAATATAACATTCACTGTATGATTTATGTATTAGTATTTATATTGCATTGGTTCAATTTATTTACCAACTGCACTTTTTATATATATCTTTTTAGCGCAGTGTATAATATTTATTTAACTGTGAAAGGGTGTCAGGAGTTGATTAACGGCTTCCCGACTGCCTAGCGCAGATATACTGCGGCAGAAGGGCACGCACAAGCATAATCATGTACCTGTACGTTGCCCTTTAAGAGGCGGGTTGCGGGTGCGCGTGCCCGCCAGGAGCTTCGCGAGTGTGATCGCAGGTCCCACGGACTCGATGTCCGCGGGGATACCTGCGATCATCTCACGGAGAGGAAGAATGGGGAAATGCTAATGTGAACAAGCATTTCACACACACACAGCCCCTCCCCCCAAAGTTAGAATCACTTCCTAGGACACACTTAACCCCTACAGCGCCACCTAATGGTTAACCCCTTCACTGCCTGTCACATTTACACAGTAATCAATGCATTTTTAATTGCACTGATCGCTGTATTAATGTGAACGGTACCAAAATCCTGCCAAAAGTGTCCGATCTGTCCACCATGTCGCAGTCACAATAAAAATCATTGATCGCCGCCATTACTAATAAAACAAATGAATAAAAATGCCATAAAACTATCCCCTATTTCGTAAACGCTAAAACGTTTGGGTAAACCAATCAAATGGTTATTACGTATTTTTCTACATATTTTTGGTTAAAAAAAAAAATCGCATCGACCTAAACTGAGGGAAAAAAAATGTAAACGCAAAAAAAAATTTTTTTTTTCAAAATGTTCGCTTTTTTTTGTTTATAGCGCAAAAAATAACAACCGCAGGGGTGATCAAATACCACCAAAAGAAAGCTCTATTTGTGGGAAAAAAAAGGGATGTCAATTTTGTTTGGGAGTCATATTGCACGACCTCGCAATTGTCAGTTAAAGTCCTCTGGTCCCAAAGTGGTTAATAAGCTTAAATTATTAGGACCCAAAGATAAAAAAAAGTATGGGTTAGAAATGGCGGAATACTAGGTTGAGGCCGCTAGAATTAGAGCCAAAGGAAAGAGAACAAAAGAAAAACGCCAAGCCCAACTGCCCCTAGTAGACAAAGAGTATTATCTCATTTGTTACCCCCAGAGACCACCTCCTTATAACTGTCCTCCCCCTCAGGTGCAGGCCACTGTCCAGAGTATCACCCTCCCTGTGACATCCACCCCTGTCTTAGGAACCGCCTCTGAACAAAACCCCAAACCCTTTTCCCCAATCTCCGCAGATGACAGCTCCGTGCGAGGATCAGATCTATATTAGAGATGTTGACTGACACAAGGATGGGGAGTTCCCGAGGGAACCAAGAGACCCAGAAAACCAGTAGATTATGGTGAAGAGGACACTGAGGACGCTGAAGGGTATCCCCTATTAGAAGTTCCAAACCCTAGAGGTGAACAAAATGGTCAGCCCCATCACTATGACTGTTTTTAGACCATGGACTGAGAGTGACGTGCAGAAGGCTACCGAGCATATTAAACAGTCTAAGTATGGGGCCCCAGAATTTAATGAAAATATGGAAGGTCTCAGGAATTGTTATAGGCTAAACAGGGTTGAAGTGGAAAGGGCCTTAAGGAGGGTTCTAGGATCAGATTGGGCATCAGTAAAGGGAAATTGGGACATGTTACCTGTGCATCCCCAGTGCTCCCTCAACAAAGAGGAACCACTGGCCCATGAGAGCCAAGATTTGACAGATCGACTGCCTTTTATCAGAGATGCAATCTCCAACGGGTACAGCGAATTGACTGGCAAAAGATTAATATGTCTGTACAGGAAGACAAGGAAAGTGTCAGTGATTATCTGAATAAACTACGAGAAGTTTTTAAAGTGTTCCCTGGGCTCCCCAAAGGGGAGGATGTGAATAGTGCATATCAATAGTTAAAAATAGCTTTTGTTGATGGCTTGAAACAAGATCATAAGGACTATATTGTTAAAAATATGATTAAATACTGCACTGCCAGTGTCCTAGACAGTATGCTAAACATTCTGATAAATATTTGAAAAATGATGGCAAAAAAGAATGTGAAAGTGAAGATCTTTTGTGCAAGGTGGTGAAGGAGATGAGGCTGTAGAAGAGTAAATCGTGAGGCAGAACCGGAGGAGTCTCGTAGAGGGAGAGGCAGAGGTGGTTTTAGAGTAAGGAGCAGGTTAAGAGGAAGGGGTAGAGGACAATGGAAGAATAAAGAATGGGTAGAAAGAAGGGAATGTTGGGTTTGTGGAAAACAGAGGCATTTGGCCAGGGACTGCCCTGATGGGCCAGGCCCCCACAAATCGGATTGACTAGAAACGGTATGTGTGAGTCACCCTAAAAAGATGGGATACGTTGGAAACTTACCACAGGTGGAGGTAATGGTTGAAAGTGTGTGTAGTTTTTAGTGGACTCCGGGGGGCCTCTAGGACCTTAATCCACCCTGCAGATGTGCCTCATATTGTCCAATCTACAAAAACTATTCTGGTACAAGGAGTAAGTGGAAAATTGGTGAGGCAAACATTGTCTGAGTACATCACCATTGAGGAGCCAGAGACAGGGGTCAAGACCACAACCAGAGTGATCTTGTCTACTGTCTGTCCTGTAAATCTCTTGGGCAGAGACCTAATGTCAGCCATGCGCATGTCAGTCAGTCTACAAAATAATGGGTTTGTAGTCCAGGTAGGACAGGGACCCATGAACCCAACAGAAGAAACACATTATTATTACTTCTTAGATGTGTATATGAAAGACAAGGAAATGGTTTATACTGTTGACAAAATTATTAATTATGCTGAAACTGTGATGGAAGGTAGGACAGTAGATTTACAGGCACCAAATAGGGCTCTCTGCACAAAGTATTTTAAGAGAACGCCGGGACCCGATAGGTATTATGCCTCCAGATTTTTCTCAAAGAAGGAAGTTACCCTGCAATTAACCAACGTTTACTTGAGTGTTGAGGGATTTTTTGCATCAGCATGTTGTATACCCCCCGAGGAAGAAGTTTTGTTTAGGAAAATCACCCCACATCTATCCCTGGTTAAACCCAAATGCCGAGATTGGAGGGATGTGGGAGGATTTGTGAGGGAATGCCAAGGCTCCTTAAGGTGTACCTGACCTATACAAAAGTAAGTAGACAGGTTATTTCTGTCACAAACCCTTAGGATACTAAACCATTACAACACCCTCGGCACACATGTGGGCTACAGGAACTGAACTATACGTGGACACAAGGGGGTCACCTGTTAGAGGGGCTTCCCAGAGACACTGTGGACTAAAGGTCCAGCAGATGTGGGACTCATGAAAAGTCCAAAATCACACCAAAGACCCCACCAAAGACAATACCCCCTTAAGAAGGAAGCAGAGGAGGGTAAAGTACCTGTAAGAGACACACTTTTACAAACAGGGGTGATTATTCTGTGTCCTGACAGCCCCTGCAATAACCCTCTTTTTCCTGTTAAGAAGGCTCCGCTTTCCACAGGTTGGGGAATGGTACAGGATTTACAAGCTGTTAACCAGGCAGTTATACCAAGACCTCCAGTGGTACCAGATCCCCCACACACTATTGAATGCTTTAGATCCAAGAAATTAATTATTTTCTGTGATTGATATCAGTAATGCCTTCTTTAGTATTCCGGTGCACCCCGACCATCAATTTTGGTTTGCCTTCACCTATCAGGGAAAAAGGTATACCTTCACCAGGTTTCCCTAGGGCTATTGTGAGTTCCCCACTATCTTTTCACAGGTAATGTCCGCAAACTTGGCTCAATTTGTACCCCTGGGGGGGAAGCCAGCTCCTCCTCTATGTAGATGACATCCTGGTGGCGTCTCCCACAGAGGAGGTTTGCAGGACTGACACAATAGCTCTGCTGTATTTCCTCCATGACCAAGGGCATAAGGTAAATAAAACTAAACTCCAGTTGTGGTAACAGCAGGTCAAATACTTAAGGTATAATATCTAAAAAGAAGGTCGACACCTGGTTGAGGAGAGAATTCGAGCCCTCCTCCAGGTGCCGAAGCCAGAAACAAATGATGTATTTTTTGGGCATGAAAATTTTTTGTAGGGCTTAGATCCCTGAGTATTCAATACTGACCATCCTGTTGGTCCATGCCCCACAGGAAGCTATAAAATAAAAATGGAGTGAGGAAACAGACAGCCTTTACTGACCTACAACAAGTCCTTTCTAGTTCATCAGTACTAGCCTTACCAAACTATGACAAACCTTTCGAACAAGCAGTAGACTCAAGGGAAGGTCACATGACATCAGTACTTACACAGTCACATAGCAGGTGCCAGAGGCCAATTTGCTTACTATTCTACAAAACTAGACAGTGTAACTAGAGCACTTCCACCCTGTGTACAGGCAGTGGTAGCTGCAGCTGAAGCAGTTAAGCCCTCAACATCTATAGTGCTGTATCACCCACTGACAATCAAAGTACCACATGCAGTATCTGTTATCCTTTTACAACAAAAGATATCACATTTGACCCCAGCATGACACCTTTCCTGTATGACAATACTTTTGACACAACGATACAGAGGTGTATGACATTAAATCTATCCACACTTCTACCACTTCCTACTGATGGTCATAAACATAACTGTACTGCTGCCATCGCTGAAAAGGTACTGCCACAAAGTGATTTGAGATATGTACCGTTATCTAACCCCCGACATGACACTTTTTGTTGATGGCTCCAGTAAGAAAAATACAGATGGCACAAAGGCAACTGAATATGCAGTAGAGACACAGGATGAAATTAGAAGCTAGGCCATTACCAAAACATTATTCAGCACAAGTAGCAGAACTCGTAGCACTAACAAGAGCATGCATACTAGACACGTGCGATTGTACGATTCACAAATTTAGTGAAATTTGTACGTTCGGGAGGATCCGAAATACGAATTGCCATATGTCCAAATCTTGTACGAAATACAAACTTTTGTTTACGAATTTCAGATCAGTCATAGTCGTCGACTCATTATACTTATTATGAGGGGCTCTCACCATCCCTGTGCTGTGCTGACATACTGAGCACAGCAGGGGTACAGCCCCAGGAGGAAGTCAGCACAGCACAAGGATGGTGGGAGCCCCTCATAACGAGCACATGGCTGGCATGCACAGCTGCTCCAGTTTTTGCCTGCTCCAGTTTTGATCCCCCACACTGTACGGAGTCACCGGGGATGTGCGGGGTCACTGGAAATTGCTCTCCGCACATCCCCGATGACCCCAAACAGTGTGGGGGATCTATTGAAACTGGATAAGGTGAAAACTGGACCAGTGGTGCATGGCAGACAATCCGCTTCTCTCTCTCATTTTCAAATCTTAACGGAACAAACTGAAGAGAAACAGATTGGTTGCCATGGGCAACTGCTCCAGATTCTGTTCGCTCCAATTTTGATCAATTTCCCTAAATGTCTTTTTATCTATTCTAGCAGTCATATGTGTAAATGAGAAGAATGGTGGGGGCACATCAGGGCACATTGGGGCACATCAGGGCATATTGGAGCACATTGGGACACATTGGGGAACATCAGGGCACATTGGGGAACATCAGGGCACAGCGTTTACCAGCCAGCATGCAGAGTAGCGCAGGAAGCGCGTGTAATAAGTTCTCTCTCCGCTGCTCCCTGGCGGCCCCTCCTCTCTTCTCGTCCATCTCAGATGATGTCACAAGCAAATAGGGGTAGGTGAGAAGCGAGGGGAGGGATTGTTTGGAGGGACAGGGACCAACTAAGACCAAATGGCCATCTCTGCTGCAGACAGTCAGTCAGTCCAAGGAATGTTCAGAGTGAGGGAGGGATATCCCAGCTTTGGCAAATTGATTTTCAAAAATGCTAACTGCTCCATTAGCTGGGGGGACAACTGGGATCTTTGGGGTGACAGGATGTTTCCCGTCACAAAAAACACCCACTCACTCTGGACACTTGTCGGAGGGCAGGACAGTAGTTCCTTGGCAATATCTGTGAGGGCAGGCCACTCCTCGCTCTTCTCCTGCCAAAAAAACATTGGATCTGTGGTGGGGTGCACTGGTGGAGCTGAAAAATAGGACATGACAACCTTCTTTGCTGATATGGGTTTCTTGGGGCGCACTATGCTGGAGGTTCCCATTAGGGTGTCAAGTGCCTCAGCCAAGACAGAAGATGCTCCGCTGGCAGGAGCTCTGCTCACTTCACTAGATGATGCATGGAAGAGGGGGTGTTCAATATCTTCTTCCTCCTCTCCCAGCCTTACCATCTGCCTTTCCCTCTGACGCACACTGTCGATTAGTCTGTCCCGCCATGTTGTCAGAGCACTACACTGCACAGCCATTTTGCCCTTGATGCGAGGGTCACACATGGCAGCCAACATCAGTTCTGGGCAAGAGGTGGTCAACTCCTGCGTGAGCCTGCCCAACTCCATCAGAAATGTGTTTAGCAGAGCCAACACATCAGGTTGAGGGCCACCACCAGGCCAAGGTTCCTCAGCCTACTTGAACCGCTCCAATTTGCTCTGAAGGTGGTTGAAGAGTGGGAGTACATGACCAATGCTGGCATCCTCGCGGCTTAGGTGTTCTGTGACAGAGAGGAAAGGTTTGAGGAGTGCCACAATCTGCCCAACTATGGCCAAGTCCTCGATGCCTAAAGGTCTCACTATGCCAATGTTATGATCACAGGTCATGGCATAGAGAGCCTTCTGCTGCTCAAGGATACGTTCAAGCATTGCTAGGGTTGAATTCCACCTAGTCCCCACATCCTGTTTTAGGCAGTGTTCTGGAAGGCCTGCCTTCCTCTGTTCCACCCTGAGGAGGTGGCTGTCCCTCACACTCCGATGGAAGTGGCCAGCCATCTTCCGACAAGAGTCCACCACTTTGGACAGCCTTCCATCGCCGCCAAAAATGGCCTCCACCAACCGAAAACTGTCAGTTACCACCTGGTGGAGAAGGTGGGCTGAGCAGCGCACACCCACAAAGCTGCCATCCCTTACAGCCTTAACCATGTTGCTGCCACCAGCAGTGACAACATAGCCAATCCGGTAGTTGCTGTCTGCCTGTCCAAACCACTGCAACAACATTTTCTGCAGGGCTTGCAGGATGTTTTGCGCTGTGTGTTTTTCATCAAGCACCTCAGTGTGCAGGAGGAAGGAACGGTTCCCCTGTTTGTCAACTGCTGACGAGGATTCAGATGTTTGAATTACATCATGGGACACCTTGGCCTGCCACCAATGTGCTGTCAGGCACAGGAAGGCATGCTGGGCACTACCCGCACTTCACAGGTCAGTGGTCAGGTGCACAATCTCCTCCTTGAGCACCCCAACACAAGACCTGTATAAGGCTGGCACCACAGTTTGGCTGAAGGTCTTAAGTGATGGCACACGGTACTGTGGTGCAACAGCCTGCATCAATTGCTTGAAGGGCTCACATTCCACCATGTTGAAAGGTGTTCCTCCTACTGCAATTAGCTGCCCAATCAGGCGTGTTATTTTACGTATCTGCGCCCAAGACATACCCTTACTCTGAAAGCCACCAAAATCTTCCAGGGTGGCCTGGCTGGTATGGATTGGATGCAGGATGGTAACAGCATTCTTTTCTGCCTTATACTGGCTGGTGGTGCTGGCACTCATGGTGGCTGTGGCGGTGTCACTATTGGTTTCCCTTTTGGTGTTTGGAGGAGTGGCCATTATACTTTTCTCCCCTAACAGCAGTGCGTGGTGGTGTACACGCATGTGCTGGTTCATGCCATTATTACTGAGATGCCCTATGTCTCGGCCCCGGCTGACCTCCCTGCCAACAGTGATTGCATTTGGCCTTCTGACCAACACCAATTCTTTTAAAATGCTGCCAAATGCTGGAACGGCAGCCACCACCAATGAAACTGCCTGATGGAATCCCTCCCATTGCAGTGCTCACACTCTCTTCCTGAGGTTCGGCAGGAGCAGGAGAAAGAGACCTGAACATCCCAGGTATTTTGGGTGCTGTGATGGATTGAGGCCTAATGGTTGCATTGGCCCATTCTGATACTGGAGGCTTAGAAAGCACTTGGGTGGGGTTTTTTTTCAGGAGAGAAAAGTAGTGGTGACTGAGGGGAGATACTTTCTGGGTTGTTGGTGGTGCCAACATGGGTAGAGGGCTGGAAATTAAATTTGTCTACAACAATCTCAGGAAAGCCTGCTTCCACCTCTTCCACGTTGCCAAGGGAACAGTGATCTTTAGAAGCAGTAAACTCTGTCTCCTTGCTGATCACTGCCAAGCTCCCTGTAGTGCTGATGGTGATGGCACTGGCAGCAATGGTGGTGGTGACATCATCATGAGCCTTGGCCTTCTGACATGTTTCCTGCTGTATGACCTGGATCTCCATCTTTGGCTGCACAAATGTATGTGCACTGGGAACCCCTTTGGCCTGCCCTCTTCCACAAAAGGTACCAATGGGCAGCATGCTACCAGCAGCAGTGGCAGAGGTGGTAGCACCACTTTTGCTATGAACTGTGCTGCTGGTTCTAGGCGGTTAATCCTGGAACAGCTGGCGACGTGCATATGTCTGCTGTTTGCCAGGCTCTTTACCACCAGCAGTCTTCACTCCCATAAAGCCTCAGCTTTATGGAAGGTGAGCTGAGCTCAGAGGGTGCAGAGACAGAACCGTAACGGAATGAAACAAAACAAATTTATTGACGGCGTCCATGTCTAATGCATACTATCAAAAGGAAAATCTGTAACCATATACACTGACAGTCAATATGCATTTTCAACAGTACATGTTTTTGCACAACAATGGAAAAACAGGGGGATGGTCACCTTCAGTGGTAAGCCAATTTCACACACGGACTTAATTCTAGAACTCCCAGATGCAATGCAGTTACCAAAAGAGCTTGCAATCTGCAAATATCAAGCACACACAAAACATACAGACCTCATCTCGGAAGGAAATAAAAGGACAGTTGAAGCAGATAAAATAGCGGCACATTTGACTTTCTGGAAACAGCCCCAGTGGACGTCCCAGATTGGCTCCAATTGATCCCGAGATCTTCCTCCTGGCCGGGAGTTCCAAACCAACGGAGATCCCGATCTCCAAGACCACAAAGGAATCAATGCAGGTCCCGCTTTACCTCATCAGAAATCACCAGAGAAACCTAGCGGCGGCCGCTGCTGAGTGCACCCCCTGTTTTACATCAATCTGCGGCCTGCCTTCTGGGCCCATTAGACACCAGGTCCTGGGTGCCGCCTTTCCTCTCCGATCGCAAATCAAGTAAGACATTATTGACATTTCTACCCCTGAATACTCTACAGTGACCGTTACACCATAGGTGTGCTATTCAGGGTTGGTGAGAAACTGTGGGCGGGGGTGGTTTGTTGGAGCACAAGAATGGAGAAATGTTGGGGGCCTATTTCTAGTTACATCTTTTGACACAAGTGCCCGGTGTAATAGACACCTGCAGCGGTCCGCTGCTGTGGCCCTTTGGCGGTCGCCCTCCCTCCAACCCCTTATTGGCCAGCCGTGGGTTAGAGGGAAACATTACAACCCTCTGGAACACTCACGGTAGATTGCTTGCATGTCTGCAGAATAGAGCAGGGTTTAAGAATGGCACAACCGTTGGAGACACAACGGGGACTAATTCTCATATTGAAAGAAGGAAAACCAGCGGAAGGCGACAAAAAATCCTAGACCACCAATCTTGTGAGGGAACAAACACGTATGGGAAACACATAACTAAAATGGGCTGAGACTTGAGTTAAGATGTACCACATCCCTGCAGTATGTTAATATCACAAGGAGTATCTTTGTTGGTGGGGGGGTGTGGTCCCAGAGGGTACTTTAGGTTTCAGGATGTGGGAGGGCCCTGGGTCTTCCCGCATGGTGTGGCTATGGAAGACCTGGGTGATCTATGGACCCACCTGCTCCACAATACATCCCCTGTAGTCATGTTTGGAAACACAGCTTTACCGTGATTTTGGCCAGAGGGGTCTAGGAGGTGGTAGGGGCACTGATGGTGCCGCGTCCCAGTTATATTATTGGCTGCCTGCAGATAATGTTTATGTGTGTTATGTTTAACCACATCAGCCCCGGACCATTTTGCTGGTCAAAGACCAGACCACTTTTTGCAATTCGGCACTGCGTCGCTTTAACTGACAATTGCGCGGTCATGCGATGTGGCTCCTAAACAAAATTGATGTCCTTTTTTTCCCCACAAATAGAGCTTTCTTTTGGTGGTATTTGATCACCCCTGCGGTTTTTATTTTTTGCGCTATAAACAAAAATAGAGCGACAATTTAGAAAAAAAAAAACGAATTATTTTTTACTTTTTGTTATAATAAATATCCCCCAAAAATATATAAAAAAACATTTATTTCCCCTCAGTTTAGGCCGATACGAATTCTTCTACATATTTTTGGTAAAAAAAAATCACACTAAGCGATTATTGATTGGTTTGCGCAAAAGTTATAGCGTTTACAAAATAGGGGATAGTTTTATGGCATTTTTAACTAGTAATGGTGGCGATCAGCAATTTTTATTGTGACTGCGACATTATGGTGGACGCATCGGACATTTTTGACACATTTTTGGGACCACTGTCATTTATACAGCAATCACTGCTATACAAATGCAGTGATTCCTGTGTATATGACACTGGCAGTGAAGGGGTTAACCAGTGGGTGGCAGTGTAGGGGTTAAGTGTTCCTAGGGGTGTGTTACTAACTGTGGGGGGCTGTGCTTTAATTTAGTGAACACTGATCTCTGCTCCAATCACATGGAGCAGAGATCAGCATCACTAGTTGCTAGGCAGAATGGGGAGATGCTGTTTACAACGGCATTTCCTCGCTCAGCCGCCCCGTGAGACGATCGCGGATATGCCCGTGGCGATCGAGTCCGCGGGACCCGCGACTGGACTCACGGGGGTCCCGACCAGCACGCGAGCACGCTGGCGGCGCGCTCGCAATGGCAGGGCGGCAAATTTAAAGGGACGTACAGGTACGCCCATTTGCCTGCCTGTGCCATTCTGCCGACAAACATCGGCGTTTGCTGGTCGGGAACCGGTTAATGCTTACAGTAATGGGGTTAGGTCTGAATGCATATGTGAAATATGTATAAAAGTATTGCTTGCTTGACCACTTATTGGATTTAGTTCTTATGTTATTAAAGTTACATGCCTAAGTTACACTTTAGGGCGGATGGGTTGGGCGGACTTGGGTTAGCTCCCACAGCCATAGTCTAACCACATCCACAATAGGTTGAAGCATTCTCTCTGTGATAACCGGAGTGTGCGTCATTGCAAAAACTTGCACGCAGTTGTTTGTTAACAGCTGTATCTAGACCGGACGGTCGATAAACTCGATTGTCCGCCCCACTCCTCTTTGAACTTTCCCTGTCTCTCTCCCCCTTCCCCCCTTTTTTTTCTCCCTCTCTCTAGACTCTTCTATCTTTTCTGCCTACACTAAGTATCCTCCCCTCCTTCTTTCGGGTACTTACCATTTTGACGCGAGTACGATTGACCACGTCACTATTTTCTCCCTAAACGCTAAAGGGTTAAATGTACCTGAGAAACGCCATATGCTCCTGCATGATCTCAGAAGAGCGAGAACAGACATAGCATTCATTCAGGAAACTCACTTAAGGACGGGGGGGCACCGCCATGCCTGAAAAACTGGTACTTTCCAATTACATACCATGCCACAAATATAGCAGCTAAATCTAAGGGAGTATCCATACTGGCAGGGAAGGTACCTTGGACATGTAGAGACACGAAAATCGACACGGAAGGGCGATATGTGTTTATTAAAGTGCTTATAGGTGAAGTGTTAGTGACACTAGCTACAATCTACGCACCAAATGACAGATAAGACGATTTTATACAAGATACTCTGACCACTCTGATGGACTTTACTGAAGGACAATTGATTTTGGGCGGTGACTTCAACGTCCCCTTAAACCCAACGGTGGACACATCTACCGGTTCCTCCTCTCTGCGCACCAGCCTACATAAACGCATCACTCGGGTTCTCCATGAGGCCCAGCTGATAGACGTATGGAGGCTCCAACACACAGGGGAAAGAGACTATACGTTCTTCTCGCCGCCACACAAAACATACTCGCGCATCGACTTTTTCCTGCTACCACATAACCAACTATAGGCAGTGGACGCTGCGAACATAGGTAGCATAACTTGGTCAGACCACGCATTTATTACGATACGTTACTCCCTTTCTCAGACTTTGATGACTAAAGCTAAGTTCTGGAGACTAAATTAAAGTCTATTGCAGACCCCCTCAGTACTGACCAACGGCACAAAAGAGCTTAATCAATATTTCCTAACCAACGATATAAACATTTGCGATCCTGGGATACTGTGGGAAGCCCACAAATCTGTGATTAGAGGGGTTCTGATCAAGCATGGGACGTATATTAAAAAAGAACGGGAGAAACAACTTAAGTTTCTTCTACAGAAGGTACATGACCTAGAAAAGGAAAACAAGCGAAACCCGACAACATCAATAGAAGCGAAACTTCTGACCCTCCGCAAACGGTAGATCTGTTACAATACCAGGCAAAAGCTGCATTGCAAACATGTAGGAAACTTACATACGAGTCAGGGAACAAGTGCGGGAAACTCCTGGCCAGAACAGTTAGACAACAGAGACTCCGGGCGTATATTCCCCAAATCATCTCTCCCTCAGGACAGAGGGAAGCCTTACCCACTCAGATCGCCAATGCATTCCAGGCCTACTATTCCTCCTTATACAATCTCCCGAAACAGTTACCCAATGATGCTACAGTAGGGGATTATCTTATTCATTCTAATATCCCAAAACTCTCAGAAGAAAGTGCGGCCGCATTGTAAGAACCCGCCACATTGATGGAACTACAATGCGCCATCAAAAACATGAAACCGGGAAAGGCACCGGGACCGGATGGGTTCACTCTTCAATATTGCCAAACCCTTTTACCAATCCTAGGCCCGCACATGCTAAAACTTTAATAATCTCACAAACGGTGGCCGACTCCAGAGAGACACGTGAAGCGCCCACATCTCCCTCACACCCAAACAAGGAAAAGGTCTGTCGGCCTGCGGCAGCTATAGGCCCATGTCACTCCTAAGCATAGATCTCAAACTCCTTTTTTTTTTTTTTTTTTTTTTTTTAACAGGTAAGTTTTTATTTATCACCATTAAGTGAATTAAACAAACATTAGTACAATACAACAGTGCATCGTACAACACAACATAACACAGTGTTCAGTATCCAGTCGGTTAATCAAACTTACAAATCAGCTGATAAGGGTCAAAAGGTAGAGGGGAGGAAAGATGGTGAAAGGAAAAAGGAAGGAGAGGAAGAAGTGGGGGGGGGAAGAAATCAGAGGCCAAGCCTCCAGATACAGCTCATAGAAATAGACAAACCACATCAATTCTGCATTTCACTCGTAGCATTCGGTAATAATCAATTAGATACAAGAGAACGTCCCAGATCCTACAACCACCCATCCCACGGTTGACCCATCTAAACTCCCACCCAAGATCCCCAAATCTTGTCAAATTTAGACGGGCACTTCCGACTCATGTAAGTCAACTTATATAGTGGAAGAGCGGAGTCAATCAACCCTTTCCATTGAGAAATCCCAGGGGGGTCCGCCTTCTTCCAGTTAAGAAGAATAGTCTTCCTGGCATAAAATGCCGCATAAAATACAAACAGTTGCCTATGCGTGCCCACCACCACTCCATCACACACCCCCAACAGCAGGACCACAGGGTCCATCCCCACCGAGAGGCCCCCCACCGAAATCAGAACCCCCACCACCTCCCTCCAGAAGGTCTGAATAACTGGACATTCCCACACTACATGCATAAATGTCCCAACCTCCACACCACATTTCGGACATCTATCGGAGCTTAGTGGGTATATTCTCGAAAGTCTCTGTGGAGTGTAGTAAGCCCTATGTAGAAACTTCAGCTGAATGAATCTATCGCGTGCAGAGATCATCCGGGGGATATAGTTCTGGATGCCTTCCTGCCAGTCCTCCTCATTCAGTGATGGAAGATCAGACCTCCATTTGCGAAAAAGCGCAGACTCTGCTACGGGTTCCGAAGCGGAGAGCCGGAGGTACAAGGAGGAGAGGACACGATCAGCATATTTGGAGATAAGGAACTTTTCAATCTGGTGCGAGCAGACCGAGATTGGGGCAGGGAATTGGGCCCGCGCCGCATGGCGCAGTTGCAGGTATCGAAAAAACATCTTATTCGGCAACCCGAAGTCCCTCTTAAGGGTATCAAAATTTAGGAGGACCCCCCTAGGCATAATCTGCTGTATGGTTGTGATGCCATATTTGGCCCACAGGGCAGGATCCGGGATGGAGTTGAAATGGCGCAGCTGCGGGTTGCCCCACAACGGCGTATGGGGTGAGACCTCCAGAGGATCGTTAAGCTTCCTCGACACCTGCATCCACACACGCACCGTCGTCGCCATGTTCGACGTGACCGTAGGGTGAGCTTTAGGGCCCCTAAATACCAAATTACTAAGCGCAGCATAAGACCCCAGAATGGCCGCCTCTAGGTTAACCGACGGATTGGACCTCGATTGCACAAACCACCACCTCACTGTCACCAGCACCGCCGCCCAGTAGTATTGTTTCAGGCATGGCAAGGCCAGTCCCCCAGCCGAAAGAGGCAGCTGAAGGGCCCGCCTCCCCACCCTGGGCACCGCTCCAGCCCAAATAAACGTGTTGATCACCCGATCCGCCCTGAGGAAGAAGGAATTCGGGATCGGGGTAGGGGTGTTTCGAAAGACATACAAAAACTTTGGCAAAAAGGTCATCTTCAGGAGGTTGATTCTACCCACCGGTGATAAGGGCAAAGACTTCCACACTTGGCACCTGACAGTCAGGTCATCCAAGATAGGGTACACGTTGTCAACTAGGTATTGCTTGGGCTCTCCTCTCACTAGAATCCCCAAGTAACGAAACCCCTGCACAAATTTCAGTGGCGTTGGCGTGACTTCATCACGGGGGTCTTGAGAGAGTGAGAACAACAAGGATTTATCCCAGTTAATCCTAACTCCCGAGAAGGAAGCAAATTCCTCCATGATACACAGGACCCTCTGTAAGGAGGCAGAAGCATCAGGTAGGTAAAGCAGTGCGTCGTCCGCATAAAGCGAAATTTTCTCACTAAGGGGGCCCACCCGCAGTCCCACAAACTCCTCCGACGCCCTTAAGAGTATGGCCAGGGGCTCTACTGCCAGCGCAAAGAGGCCAGGGGACAGAGGGCACCCCTGCCTCGTGCCTCTACCCAACACAAACTCCTCCGACACCGCACCATTGGTGCGAATTCTGGCCACGGGGTGGTTATAAAGCAGCCGAATCCAGGAGATAAATTTGGGGCCAAAGTGAAAGCGCTCCAAAACTCCCCAGAGAAATTGCCATTCTACAGAGTCGAACGCTTTTTCCGCGTCTAGCGACGCCACTACTCCTTGTCCCCGACCCACCTTAGCCCTAGAGATGTGGGTATAAAGGCGTCTAATGTTAATGTCAGTGCCCTTGCCCGGCATAAAGCCCGTTTGATCACCATGAACCAGGGTCAAGATAACGGAGTTAAGCCGATTTGCCAAAATCTTTGTCACTATTTTTGCATCAACATTAAGCAGAGAAATTGGGCGATAGGAGGAGCAATACTCAGGGTCCTTATTTGGTTTAGGGATAACGACTATCACCGCCTCGGACATAGTGGGCGGCAGACTCCCCTCTGCTAGCATAGTACGGAGTAGGGCGTGAAAGCGCGGCGCCAGTGTGTCAGCGTGCATTTTATAAAATTCTGCCGGTAGGCCATCTGAGCCCGGAGTTTTCGAACCCTTGAGGGAGGCAATAGCCGCCTGAACCTCTTCAAGAGAGATCGGGGCCTCCAGGCGGGTACGGTCACCATCAGAGAGCTGCGGAAAGTCCACCCGGTCTAAAAATTGACCAAGGGCTGCCAGAGTAAAAACCTCCCTAGGAGCATAAAGGGCCTTGTAATATTGTACAAATCGAGCATTAATTTGAGAAGGGTCTGAGAACACCTCATCGTGTTCCCCTCTGATCCTGGCGATATGCGCCACAGAAGCCCTCTCCCTAGCCAACCAGGCCAAGAGTCTACCCGTTTTTTCCCCCTGTTCAAAAATGCGTTGTGATTGGGCCAACAAGATCTTTCTACTACCCTCTGTCCTGAGCAAAGCGATCTCTCTGTGTACCGACTGCAAGGCAGTGTAGGAGTCTCCGCCACCCCCCAGCGTATAAGCTCTCTCAAGCTCCTGCGCCTTCTTCTCCGCCTCCGCCAGTGCCAACCTAGAATGCTTCCGGGCCTTGGAAATGGCAGACTGATATTGACCTCTGGCGTAGGCCTTAAAAGCGTCCCATAGCACCGAGGACGTCGCGGTGCCGGCATTTACCCCCCAGTAGGCTCCCAACTCCCCCTCCACCTCCGGGGCTACCCGCTCGTCCGTCACCCAATAACCAGAAAGTCGCCACATGGCTGGTCCCAGAGTAGGGCCCACCTCAAGCCGCAGCAGCATGGGAGCGTGATCTGATATACCCCTAGGTAAGATTTCCACATTGACCGTGCGGGGCAGTAACAAAGCGTCTGCCAACAGCAGGTCAATCCTTGAAAAAGAAGCATAAGTGGCAGAATGGCACGTGTATTGTTTATCAGTAGGATGCTTCCACCGCCAGATATCAGTGAGCCCGTAGAGATCCATCCAGGTCATAAGCGGGGAGCTCTGACCCGCCCCCCCCCCGAAACCTATCCAGAGAGGGGTTCGGGGTCATATTAAGGTCACCTGCCAACAATATAGCAGCACCTGGGTACAATGCCATGATAGGGGTCAACTTGTTGAGGAGCTCCATGGTAGCCGGCGGTGGAACATAGACACCCATCACCAGCATCTCCAATCCATTACACATGGCATGGATCACCACATACCTGCCACCCGGGTCTAAGTGGAGATCTAGTAGGTTAAACTGAAGAGATCTGTGCACCAGAACACTGACCCCCCTGGCATACACCGAGTAAGTAGAATGATAATATGCCCCAACCCAGGGTTTCTTGAGGGCCAGCGTCTTCCCACCCGTCAGATGAGTCTCCTGTAGTATGCAGATCTGCTTGAGAAATGTGAATACCAGGGAACGTTTGAGCCTCGAGTTGAGGCCTCGCACGTTCCAGGACAGAATGGTTAGAGGAGCCATAGAGTCATCTCACAGAAAAAGACGCGGCCTCCCGGAAACCACCACTCAAGACCCAGGAGACCACCTGATATTCCACCAGTCCAAACCCCCCCACCCCCCCCCCCAGAGACCCCCACCCCCCACAGTAGTAAATAGAAATTCCCAAAATTCCTCCCTTAACACTGTAGACCTATAGCAAAAATCTGACCTCAGCACTGCACATAGAGACAAAGAAAAATACATATAAAAGAATTTCCTGAACACCGTACCCAAAACCCCCCCCCCCACCCCCCACCCCGACACCACCCCCCAAACTTCGGTGTGTCCTAACCCCAAACCAAACCGCCCTGGCAATAACCATGGGGATGCATGAAAAGATGAGCACCATGTGTGCAACCGTCTGAGCACCGCAAGTCCGGCCCAGACCATCTGTCGGATAAAAGGGCCCTGCAGAGGCATGATTATCTAAGTTCACCCGGCATGAGCCGGGGGCAGAGTCTTGAAAAAAGAACTGTTGCATAACAAAGGAAATAAGTAATGCGCCACCAACAAATGAAAGTCATAGTCAGAATAAGCTCAGGCACAGTAAAAACAGTAGGCAGTCAATCGGGAAGTAGCGTAGTAGTACACCGCCATTGTCACAAAACGGAGCTCAAGCCAGCTCATGTCCAACTAGACCGGCTGGGGCGCCGCGTAAATTGAAGGTAGGGTACAGGTAGAAATCAAACAAACAGCACCCCAGGGGCAGCTCACCGATCATCTCTGTTCCTCGGCAAGGTTTCCAACCAGGTCGCAGCATCATCCGGCGATGTGAAGAAGCGAACCGTTTCACCATCTTGGACACGAAGTCGGGCCGGGAACAACATACTGTACTTAATTCGTCTATTGCGGAGGTTGAGCTTAACCTGGTCAAATGATCGACGTAACTTCTGGGTATCGATAGAATAGTCCGGGAAGATCATCAGTCGCGCCCCCTCATAGGTAAGGGCCTCCACCTTGCGTGCCTCCCGTAGCACCAAATCTCGGTCTCGAAAGTGGAGTAGGCGAAGGATGAAGGTGCGTGGAGGAGCCCCCGGAATTGGCCGGACGGCAGGCATTCTATGTGCCCTCTCCACCGTGAAGAAACTTGAAAAGGGTGCCTGGGGTAGGAGTGTGCGAAGTAGATTTTCTGTGAAGGTGTGTGGGTCTGCTCCTTCCGCCCCCTCAGGCAGGCCCACAATGCGAAGGTTATTCCTTCGATTCCTGTTCTCAGAATCTTCTGCCCTGCTTTCCAGTATCTTCACCCTGGTCTGCAGCGTTCTGAGTGTCCCGGAGTGGTCTCGCAGCACATCCTCAGAGTCACCCACCCGCCGCTCCGCTTCAGTCAGCCGGGCGCGGAACGAATCCATATCTCTGCGGATAAGGCTTATATCGAGCTGCACCGATTCGATCTTGCCCGTCAGGGTGGATTGGCAGGTGGTGATAGCCTGCATCAGCGCCGTAAAATTCGACTGCTCTGAGAGCGCCGGGTCCGAATCTTCCGACGGAGACGCCATGCTGGCCGCAGGCTTCGGGTCCGGAGATAGGCCGGAGTTGGGCCTCGGCTTTGATTTGGCCGATGCAGGGGTCCTACGGCAACCGGAATTGCCCCTACCTTTGGTCATCCCCTCCCGGGACCGTGCGCACCGGATTAGGCTGCTCCACGAGCGGTATCTGCAGGGCTAAGGGTCGTTTGCAGCGGATGAGCGGCCGGAGCTCTCAGCAAGTGCGTCCGCTCAGTCGGCCATCTTGGACACGCCCCCATCTCAAACTCCTTAATAAGGTACTAGCCAACAGACTATACCGACATATGATAGACTTGATACATTTGGATCAGGGGTTTTTTGTCCCCACAAGAGAAGCTAGGGACAACACCACTAAGGTGCTTAACCTAATACACAGGGCTTCAATGACCAAGACAGCATGTGTTTTTCTCAGTACAGACACAAAAAAGGCCTTTGACCGGGTTAGCTGGGAATTTATGGCCTTGGTCCTTAAACATATCGGACTTGGTAGGCACATGCTTAACTGGATCTCAAACATATATTCTATACCTACAGCACAGGTCAAAGCCAACGGAGTCCTCTTTGACCCCTTTTCCATCTCCAATGGTACCAGACAGGGTTGCCCTTTATCACCCCTGTTCTATGCCTTGGTACTGGAACCCTTCTTATGCACGATACGGCAAAACCCGGATATTTCAGGAATCACCATTGCTCAAACTCAGTATAAGATGTCCGAATATGCTGACGATCTTTTGTATTCCCTGACAAACCTGGTCATTTTTCTCCCAAATCTAATTAAAGAATTTCAGAGATATGGAAACCTATCTAACCTAAAAATTAACTTCAACAAATCCACAGCTATGGGCATTAATATACCAGCTGAAAAATTGACCACCCTACAGTCTAAATTTAATTTTAAATGGTCAGACAGTCACTTGACATATTTAGGAACCAATATGCCCAGAGATTTTAAATGGACACGAACAAACCAAATTATGGGTCCAAACAGAAAGCACCCAGGCAGGGGTCCCGTTGAAAGGGGCAGTCTGGTGCTATGAAAGACTCCCTGCAGACCTGACGAAACAACGGATCATAGGCGTTACATTATGTATAGGCTCACTAATAATAGAGTCCACACCCTTGACCTCCACACAGTCCCCTCTGTTCCCTATTCTGGGCAATCCAGCGTTTGCACCAGGTCTGGATCGCTTGGAGTATGGCACATTAAGGACTGAGGGTAAACATTGCGCATTACATTATGTAGAAGGAGAACACTGGGCCTCGATCCAATCATTGACAAGCACCACTGGGGGATTACAGTTACCATTTTGGAAAGCAATCCGTCTACAACACTTCATCCACTCAATTCCAGACCCTACACATTTTAAATGGGACCTGACAACTCTAGAGGAATATTGTAGAGATGAAGGTACATTATCCCAGGTACATTCCAAAACATATACGTTGCTCAATACCCCAGCAGAACAGACTGATTTACTGTTCATGCAGAAATGGGAAAATGACCTACAATGTACTTTTACAGCCATAAAAAAACTAAATATTCTCCAATTCTCACTGAAGTCATCTATCTGCACAAAAATTCAGGAGACAAAATCTAAAATCCTAACTAGGTGGTACTATACACCTCAGTTACTACATAGATTCTTCCCCAATACTTCAGATAAATGCTGGAGGTGTCAGACAGACAAAGGGACACTTCAACACATATTCTGGACTTGCCCATTATTACAACACTTTTGGACGAATTGAAAAAGTAATTCAGAGGATGACAGATCATGTAATTCAGAGGGACCTGGGTTCTTTCTGTTGCACACAACCGCAGTTATGGCATGGTCGTACAAGAAATCCGTGATCAGACATTTGCTAAATGCCGCAAAGTCGTGTATCCCAGCTACATGGAAGCAAAACGTGCCTCCGTCAGTGGGATTGTGGTTGCGCAGAGTAGAAGATATTAAATCACTGGAAGACTTGGTGCTCACAGCCCAACACAAACAAGACAAACACTCCATTACTTGGTCATTATGGAATATGTTAATTTTCTCTGACAAAGGACAGACTTTACTGAACTCTTGAATTTAACGCCGATATAGTCCAATGACATGACAACTCCACTGTCGCGCCCATCGCGCTCGCGTTGAACAGATGCCCACCCCCTACCCATTTCTCCCTTACCCCTCTTTATACTGCACCCCTCCCTTTTTCCTTAACCAAGGGTCTTATCTTCAATGGGTCTTCCTATGCCCCTAATGCTCTAAAGCCACAGAGCAGTTAGTAGCCAGATGGAGTACACCATCAATTACATATAGTAAGAATATGCAGATCTAAACATCTATATAAAGGATACAGTTTGACTTATGATCTAGACGATATATGCATACGAGGACTTACCTCGTCTTTTACTCTGGCAGACAGATGTTATGCTACCCTTTCAGGGACTGAATGTGCATTTCTATTGCATACCCACATATATGCTGGAAAAACATATTTGACCATTGTTGTACTGTACTTTTCTGTATTTTTTGTCTATACAATTTTCAATAAAATTTATATTTGAAAAAAAAATATATAGCGGCACAAGAAACACATTAAATAATGACAGAACAGGAAATCAGAGATAGATCATACAGTCCTTACTGATATGCAGCAGAATGCACCCCCTGGGAGAAACAATATTGGAAAACAAAAGGTTGCACAATAATAGATAACATCTACACAACATCTGAAGGAAAGCCAGTATTGGCAAAATCCTTATTTAGTTATCCAGCAGTATTGACACATGGAGTAACTTAAGTGTCAACAGGGGGATGACTGAGATATTAAATAAGGTATGTACGCAGCCTATCTCTTCACAAACTACTCAAAAACACTTTGTGCTCAAATCATTATATGTGCAAGACACAATGCTCAGGGAGGCATAAGACCAAGAAAAGGGAAGTTCCCCACACCGCATTATCCATTCCAACACATTTGCATGGATTTTATTGAATTGGACAAATGTGAAAGGAAAAAATATTGTCTGGTAATAATAGATGCCTTGATCAAATGGGTGGAGGTATTCCCAACAGAAAGTGCAGATGCACAGACTGTGGCCAAAGCATTACTAAAAGATATAATTCTTAGATTTGGGATCCCTGAAAAGATCTACAGTGATAATGGACCCAATTTTGTGAATAAAACTATAAAAAATTTGACAGAAGTGATGGGTATCCAAGTAAAAAAAAATTGCGCCTACCACCCCCAATCAGCTGGATTGCTGGAGAGACACAATGGAATCCTAAAAAATAAGCTGAAAAAAGCTATGGAAGAAACAGGTTAAAAATTGGATTTACTACTTACCATTGGTAGTGATTAGTATACATATTACACCCACAAAAGATTTGAGCCCATTTGAAATGATACATGGAAGGCCATATAGAATAACCTTACTACCAAATGAAACACCAGATGAAGAATCTGAACAAACTTTAGCAGAATATATAGAATATATGTCTAACGTGTTGAAACAGAAACAAATGAATGAAGTCTGTTCTATTACAGAAGGTCCAATCCAAGGAGGAGAGAAAATTCATATTGGAGACTGGGTCCTGGTAAAGGTAATAAAAAGAAAACATTGGAACTCACCCAAGTGGCAGGGGCTGTATCAGGTTCTTCTCACCACTCCCACGGCTATAAGGATTGCAGAGAGGTCTACCTGGATTCACCAGTTCCATTACAAAAAGGTTTTACAGGCAGAGTAGGGCCAGTTGGCTACAAGAGAACCAGAAAATCTGCCTACAAAGGGAGGTCTCACACAAGGTGGGACTTGTCTCAAAACGGTGAAGTCTCCCTCCCCTTCCAACTCCCCTATCTGCCGGGGCTCTGTAGCTGATTAGGATGAAAGGGATAGTAATTATCCTTGGGTTAATGTGGACTCTAGGAGAGGCATCCATAAGAGGGGGTATACATTATGGAAGAGCAGAGGAACCTTTGGATTGGGAAAGAACAGGCAAAGCATTGAATCTAACTTTTATAGAGGGAATAACTAGCACTATACTGGTAGACTTCTGTCAGACTGAAGATTGTGGGGATACAACTGGGGCTAAAGGACTTCTAGGGGCAGATAAATACATTTGCTGGCTCTGGAATAGGACTGGATGTCAACCATGGGATCGGGCCCTGTGGACCACAGCGCATCAAGATTGGGGGTATTATCTACGAGGGCCTAAAGAGAGTGGAATAAAAGAAAAACTCACAATTACAAAAGCGGCCAACTCCCCCTGCACACATAGTAAGAACTGTAACCAATTATTGATAACATTAAAGGAGCCGAGGAAGTACGATCAGCTGTTGTACTCTGTGGGAGCATGGGTGTCAGGAACCTCAGGCAAATTTTTCCTCAAAGTGTTACCACCTAATAAAACTAGACAACAGGAGGAGGTAGATGCGAGGGAAAAAAAAAAAGGAGGGCCACACTAAAAAAGAAATTGTGAGTAAAACTGTGAGATTCACTAACTTAACTGTAGAGGAAGTCCTAGCCCTAGAGTCAGGATATCAGGAAAAAAAAATAGTGGCTAGAATGGTTGAGATATACAGCTAAAACCCTTAAAAGGGAAAATTGTTTAGTTAACCCTTTCATGACTAAGCCTATTTTTGGAATTTGGTGTTTACAAGTTAAAATCCATATTTTTTGCTAGAAAATTACTTGGAACCCCCAAACATTATATATATTTTTTTAGCAGAGGCTCTAGAGAATAAAACGGCGATTGTTGCAATATTTTATGTCACACGGTATTTGCGCAGTGGTGTTTTAAACGCAACTTTTTGGGAAAAGGGACACTTTCATGAATAAAAAAAAAAAAAAACAGTAAAATTAGCCCAATTTTTTTGCGAAATGTGAAAGATAATGTTACGCCGAGTAAATAGATACCAAACATGTCACACTTTATAATTGCGCGCACTTGTAGATTGACGACAAAGTACGGTACCTAAAAATCTCAATAGGCGTCGCTTTAAAATTTTTTTACGGTTACCAGGTTAGCGTTACAGAGGAGGTCTACTGCTAGAATTATTGCTCTCGCTCTGACGATCGCGGCGATACTTGACATGTGTGATTTGAACACCGTTTACATACGCGGGCGCGACTTCCGTATGCGTTTTCTTTGCTTCGCGAGCTCGCGGGGACGGCGGGCGCTTTGAAAAATTTTTTTTTTTTTTTTTATTTATTTTATTTATTTTTAAATGACTAAATTGTTTAAAAAAATAAAAAATAAATTTGATCACTTTTATTGCTGTCACAAGGAATGTAAACATCCCTTGTGACAGTAATAGGTAGTGACAGGTACTCTTTATGGAGGGATCGGGGGTCTAAAAGACCCCCCACCCCTCCTTTACACTTCAATGTATTCAGATCGCCAAAAACGGCGATTCTGAATACCGGATATTTTTTTAAAACCGGCGCCATTGGCAGCCGAGTAAACGGGAAGTGACGTCATGACGTCGCTTCCGTGTTTACGATGAGGAGACTGGAACGAAGCCGATTACGGCTTCGTTCCAGTTCCTCCCCAGCAGCCAGAGCCGACGGATCTCTAATCGGTGCTCCCGATCGAGCGGGAGCACCGGTAACAGCGGCGAGAGGCGGCGGGAGGGGGGGACGTCCCCTCCCGCTCCTCCGGCATAACAGCCGAGCGGCTTTTAGCCGCATCGGTTGTTATGCCTGGATAGCCAATCGCCTGCTGTAAAAAACGGTACCGGGATGATGCCTGCAGGTGCGGGCATCATCCCGGTATAACCCCCGGAAGCCGAGTACGCAGATGTGCGTACGCTCGGCGGGAAAGGGTTAACCACATTTAGCAATGGGGGACCCCTTTTCTTCTGGATCACAATACAGATCCAGAAGGTTTGAAATGTATGTTGCGGTTGTATAATAATGCCGCGTACACACGTAGCCGACTATCCGGCGGAATTAGTCTGGCGGACTTCCCGCCGGACTGTCTGTCCGACAGGGCTACTTGCCCACACACGGCACTTTTTCAGTGGACTAATACGGCGTACTAAGTCCGCCGTACTATCCGCCCTACTTTTGAAATGAACGGACTCGCCCACACACGCGGAGGAAAGTCCGCTCATTTTGAGCGGGTCTCCAGGTAGGCGGGGCCCGCAAAGGAGACGTCGCTGACCCCGCCACCTGGTATGGACTTAAAGGGGAACCCCAACGCCGAAAAAAATCGGCGTGGGGGTCCCCCCAGGTCCACATCAGACCCTTGTCCGAGCACGCTATCCGGCCGTCCAGGAAAGGGGGGGACGAGCGAGCCCCCCCTCTCCTGAGCCGTACCAGGCCACGTGCCCTCAACATGGGGGGTGCCTTGGGGAAGGGGGGGCCGCGCAGCCCCCCCACCCCACAACACCTTGTCCCCATGTTGATGAGGACAAGGGCCTCTTCCCGACAACCCTGGCCGTTGGTTGTCGGGGTCTGCGGGCGGGGGGCCTATATTTAATAAGGAGGCCCCCGGATACCGAAGACCGGGCCACCGCCTGTAAAAGAGCTATAAGAAGGCGTAGTGGCCCAGCAGAAGAACCAAAGAGGGGGACAAGACCCCCGAAGTCGGAAGAAGAAGCCGGCGGCGAGGAAGAAAGCCGGGCTCCTCCGCTAGTAAAAGAGCTAGCAGAAGCTAGCGGAGGAGTCCGGTGAGAAGACCCGCGAAGACAGAAGACCCCCGGAGCTGTGCAATAAACAATTTTTACCCTGTGTTGTGTTTTTTTTTGTACTTTTTTCACAGGTGAATGGGTAGGGGTACATTGTACCCCATACTCATTCACATAGGGTGGGTGGCCGGTATCCGGGGGCCCCCTTATTAAAGGGGGCTCTCGAATTCCGATAAGCCCCCCGCCCGCAGACCCCGACAACCAACGGCCAGGGTTATCGGGAAGAGGCCCTTGTCCTCATCAACATAGGGACAAGGTGCTTTGGGGTGGGCGGGCCGCGCGCCCCCCTTCCCCAAGGCACCCCCCGGGTACGGCTCAGGAGGGGGGCCGCTCGCTTGTCCCCCCCTTTCCTGGCCGGCCGGGTAGCGTGCTCGGACAAGGGTCTGATGTGGACCTGGGGGGACCCCACGATGATTTTTTTTCGGCTTTGGGGTTCCCCTTTAAGTCCATACCAGGTGGCGGGGTCAGCGACGTCTCCTTCGCGGGCCCCGCCTACCTGGAGACCCGCTCAAAATGAGCGGACTTTTATTCAGGCGGGAAAAGTCTGTTCATCTCAAAAGTACGGCGGACTGGCATACGCACGGCCGGATTGTCCTCCAAAATGCAAGTCCGGCGGGAAGAATGGAGTGCAAAACTACTTTCTAAGTCCGCCGTACGTTCGGGTCAAAAAAGTACACCGGAGGCTACACACGGGGGGATTGTCCCGCGGACTTGAGTTTGCCGGACTTTTCCACCCGATTGTTTGATCGTGTGTACGCGGCATAAGAGCTACAAACCTGAAACAAATTCTACCAGTCACACGTTGAATTTGTGGTTTCCCCCAGTACAGAGACCTCAGATACCTCAGGCAGTTACTGCATATCTGGGCAACTTTACTTGTTTTGTACTCCCAGGGAACGGTAGAGAGGATTAACAAGGGCAATGGTGACTGGGTTGAACATGACACTCAGAGAGCTGATGTCTGGTGGATGTGTGGGGAATACAAACTGTGAGCTAGGATACCTGTCAATGGGGATTGTGCTATGGTCCAGCTAGCTATGCCCCTGAGGATCCTGTCAGAACACCCGTGGACTAAGAGTCACCAACGGTATCGAAGGGACACCTCTCCCAAGGGGTCATTTGACTTTCAGATATCCATAGACGAGACGAAGGCTAGAAACCAAGTGCCAGCTAGATTTTAATCTCTTTTCTGGTGGGTGACTATAAATAAAAATGTTGACTAAATTAACTATATATACTATAACCAACAATTTGTAAATTATACAAGGGGCGCAGTGAAGGGCAGAACAGCTAGCTCCCACATCTCTAATGACATGGCAAAACCGTATGGCCCTAGATATATTAGCGGAGAGAGGGGGAGTATGTAAAATGGTCGGTACTATATCCCTAATAATACAGCTCTTGGAGGGACCGTGACCACAGCCCTGGAAGGATTGACTGCTCTATCGAATGAATTAGCGGAAAACTCTGGTATTAATGATCTATTCATAAACTGGCATATACCAGCATTTACTTTATGCTGGTCCCTATACATTTATATGTATATGTATATGAAACAACACAGGAAAATCACCTGCAACTACATACACTCTTATTATTTTTGCAATATGCATACCCAACATAGCAGGAAGTTTACCTTATTCGCAGTGTCTTTCTGATATATACATATAATTTTTTTCACAATCTTTACAGTTCATGGACAAGGGCGGACTTCTAGGGACACTTATATTTTTATCTATCAAGGCCATGTTGGTGCTCCGGTTGTTCCCCTCTCCCGCTCCCTCAGCTCCCGTGCTGGATGTTTGTTGCTGCCGCCACCAGTGGAATCAGCGACTGATGGCCTGGTCCAGCCCATTGGTGATTATGGGGTCCCTAGCCTGACCCTAATCATTACTCACCTTCCTGCCTATTTGATGCAACATACATTTATTTGATTTACTACTTGTATTACAGATTTAGCAAAGCATTTACCCCTGAAGAGCGTGCATGGTCTCGCGAAACGTCGTTGGGTACTACTCCTCATGCAGGCAAATTTCTTTGATGTTTGTATATTAGTATATATGGTTTTGCCATGTATATTGATTGTCTCATGTTCACATATGCATATTTTATTGGCCTGTCGTTATTGCTGTTGTGTTTCAGATGCGCAACAACTGTAATAAATCAACATTATTTTACTTCCATGACATGTTTCTTGACTAATCATATTCACCTCACTCAAAGTCCCAGGGCAAACCCCTTGTACATATGTATAAATCTGTTTTGGGGCGTTATTCCACATATACCCATAGCATGTGTGAGAAATATATAATTTAAAGCGACAACTTTGTGTAAACAAAATAAAAATTTAAATATTATATATATAATATTTTTTACCACAAGTTTCTGGAAAATGTATATATATATATATATATATATATATATATATATATATATATATATATATACACACACACACACACACACACATTTTCCAGAAACTTGTGGCAAAAAATAAAATCTTCCATGGACTCAACATGCCTCTCAGCAAATAGCTTGGGGTGTATATTTTCTGAAAAGGGGTCATATGGGGGGAGGGGTGTTATTTCAGGGCCTCTGAAACTGTGATAAGCAATGAGGAACTGAAATTAGCAACTTATGCCCTTTGAAAGCATGAAGGTGGTCATTCGTTTTTGGTCCCTGTACGTGGCTAGGCTCCCAAAAATTCTCACATATGTGGTATCCTCATACTCAGAAGAAGAAGCACATATCATAGGTATATGTAGATTTACACCCCAAAATACATTCATTTTGGGGTGTAAAATTCTACATATACCCATAGTATGTGTGAGCAAAAATGGGATTTTTGTACTCACCGTAAAATCCATTTCCTTGAGTTCATCGACAGACACAGCTCCTCCACAATTTTGACCATTGGGTTAGATCGCCTCCGCAGGAGTAGGATTAGGCAGAACAAAAAACACCTGTATACGCCCATGGGCTGTCCCCAGTCAGTATATAACCCACTTCCTGCTCTAGGTATTCAGTTTAGTAGCAAGCAGTAATAGAAGTATCAAAAACTCCATAGAGGGGTGGGTACTGTGTCCGTCAATGAACAAATTTTCTCTCTTATTCATCCACGGAAACAGTGCAACCTTAATCTTGACCATTGGGACATTTAAAAGCAGTGACAAAGAAAAATGGAGGGGTGGGTAAAAATAGGATTTTTTGTACTCACCTTAAAATCCTTTTCTCTGTAACTCACCGACCGACACAGCTCCTCTCTATAACAAAATGGGTTGTCACTGGATATTGTAACAGAACACTTCAGAACTTTTAGTTCCGCCCAGGGGGCGGTCCCCAGGCTACAACCCCCACAGCCTGCCCTAGCAGACTCAGTACGTCAACAAGCAGTATAACAAGGAGAAAAAGGAGGGGCGGGTGCAGTGTCGGTCGGTGAATTACAGAGAAAAGGATTTTACGGGGAGTACAAAAAAATCGTATTTTCTCTTATATTCACCGAACCAACATAGCTCCTCTCTGTAACAAATTGGGACGTCCTCAAGCAGTGCCAAATGAGGGGTGGGGATAAAAGCATAAAAACTTCATCCACCATGACAAGTGGGAACTAGTGAAACTAGTCAAACTAAACCCACAAAAAACAGCAGTGTGTGAAAAAACACCGCCATATAACTGGGTATCCTCAACAGGAGTGATCCCCAACACCACAACAGTGCATAAACACAACAGTACTGCGTTTTTATCGAAAAACCAGGAAAAACGAAGCTTGCATATCCAATTGAAACTTTGTGGCCAAAGCAGGCATCAGCCGATGCACTGACGTCTACCTTGTAGAACTTGGTAAACGTATTGACAGACGACGTATGGACAGACGACCAGCTTGCCGCCTTACACAGCTGAGCGACCGACGCTTGGTGTCGGAAGGCCCATGACGTTCCGACTGCCCTTGTAGAGTGGGCCATGACCGGAAAGGGGGGCACCTGCCCCTTCAAAGCGTTGGCTTGTACTACAATCTGTCTGATCCACCTGGAAATGGTGGCCGACGAGATCCCCATACCCTTCTTTGGACAAGCCACCGAAATAAACAGTGAGTCTGACTTCCGAAAGGGAGCCTTGGCATACAAATACACCTTCAGAGCCCTAACCACGTCGAGAGCGTGAAGGGTCACCTCTTTGGGGTGCTTCAGCTTAGGACACAACGATGGTAATACAATGTCCTCATTGATATGAAAAGCCGAGACCACCTTCGGTAGAAAAGATGGTTGCAGACGCAACACCACCTTATCCCTATGGATGACCAGATAGGGCGACTTGCAAGACAAGGCCGCCAATTCCGAATCCCTCCTGGCCGAGGTAATGGCCACAAGAAAGACCACTTTCTGGGAAAGAGTCAACAGGGGAATCTCCCTGATATTTTCAAACGGCGGTTTTTGAAGCGCCGACAACACCAGGTTCAAATCCCATGGGGGTAACAGGTGGGAGCACTGGAGGGACTACATGTCGTACTCTCTGAACAAAGGTACCAACTAAGCAGTGCGATGCCAGGGGTCGTTGAAAAAAAAAAGACAGCCAGAGCTGCCCCTTGATGGTGCTCAATGCCAATCTCTGGTCTACTCCTCGCTGGAGAAACAGCAGGATCCTTGCTATGGAAAAGGAACGCAGATGCCAACCATTCTCCTCACACATGGAGATGTAAGCCTTCCAGGTATGATGGTATATCTTCCTAGAAGAAGATTTCCGTGCCCTCAACATAGTTGGAATCACCGAGTCCATCAGACCCCGGTTCCTCAACACCTGGCTCTCAACAGCCATGCCGTTAAAGCCAGCGATGGTAAAGCAGGATGAAAAATCAGACCTTGAGACAGAAGGTCCTCTCGCAACGGCAGTCGCCAGGGAGCGTTTGCAACCAGACGCACCAGATCTGCGTACCAGGGACCCTGAGGCCAATCTGGGGCAACCAGTATCACTGGGATCCCCTCGGCTTCCACTCTGCGAAGCAGACATGGCAACAATTTCAGTAGAGAAAAGGCGTAGATCAGCCGATACTGATCCCACGGGGCCCACCAGCGTGTCGGACGCGTATGCCCACGGATCTCTTGTCCTGGACACGAATCTTGGCACCTTACGATTGAGACGGGAGGCCAATAGATCCACATCTGGTGTTCCCCACTTCAGGCACAGCAGCCTGAATGTCTCCGGATGCAATGCCCATTCTCCTGGGTCCAGCATCTGCCAACACAGATAGTCCACCTGCCAGTTTTCCACACCCGGGATGTAAATGGCCGACAGGGCCGGAACATGTCGCTCTGCCCACCGAAGTATGTGAGCGACCTCTCGAGCAGCGGCTGTGCTTCTTGTTCCCCCTTGGTGATTTATGTATGCCACCGCCGTGGCGTTGTCCAACTGAATCCTGATCGGACGCCCTTGAAGACTCACCGACCACGTACGGAGACACAGCCTGATCGCTCTCAATTTGAGCAGATTGATCAGCAACTCGGATTCTACTGTCGACCAGAGGCCCTGAGTCGACTGAACCCCCATCACTCCACCCCAGCCGGATAGACTGGTGTCTTTAGTGACCACCGTCCACTTCAGAGGAAGGAATGATTTTCCGGACTGAATCACCGGGGACCTCAACCACCAGATCAGAGAGTCCCTGACTGGTTGGCTCACCTGGAACTATCCATCCAGGAACAACTGAGACTTGTCCCATTTTAACAAGATCTCCTTCTGCAGTACTCTGCTGTGGAACAGGGCGTAAGGTACTGCCTTGAAGGAGGCTACCATGAGCCCCAGTACGCGCATGCAAAACTGGAGCGACGACCACTTGCGGTTCATCAGCAGTTTCACCGTGGACCTGAGAGTCTGCAATTTGTCTGAAAGGAGAAAAACTCACGCTTCCCTGGACTCTAACAGCAAACCTAGGTACTCCAGACGCTGGGTTGGCACAATCACCAACTTCTTTAGGCTCAACAGCCACCCAAATTCTTGCAGGGTCTGCATGGTAATCGCCACATCCTCCTCTGAGGTGGAAGTGCAGCGAATACTGAGCGAACTGATTAAATCCTGAACCTCTGCACTTTTACAAAGCGATTGAGGGCTTTCAAGTCCAAATTGTGGTTCCCTAGAAGGAAGGGGTACATCCAAATAGATTTGAGTAGAATCCCTGGAAGCGTTCCGGCTCCGGAACAAGTACAATCACCCCTCGATTCAGCAAGTCCCTTACAGCCCCCAACAGGGCCTCCAGACGAACCGGGGACACGGGTATGCTGGAGGGGAATAATCTGTTTGGCAGCCAAGTGAGGAACTCTATCTTGTAGCCTGTGAAAATCAGATCGCAGACCCATTGGTCGGATAACCGGGAGGACCACCGGGCTGCAAACTCCCGAAGGCAAACCTTCATGCGGTAGCACTTTTGTTCGCAGGCTTGTTAGGCTTGTGGTTCCAGGGACGTTTTTGACCGTCCATGGGTGTCCTGACGGGCTGGGGATGTTTTGTCGAAGAACCGGGAGGACGAAAAAGACACTTGTGAGCGGAAAAAGAGGGCCCTTGCCTGCTGCGTGGCTCCTTAGCCTTCCTGGCCTTTGGGAGTAGAGTACTCTTACCACCAGTGGCATTTTTAATAATGTCATCTAACGAGGCTCCAAAGAGCCGGTCGCCAAGGAAAGGAAGATCCGGCAGGGCTTTCTTGGATGCCTGGTCAGCAGACCAGCATTTTAGCCAAATCAGGCGCCTCAGCACCACAGCTGACACTGAAGCCCTGGAACAGAGGGAGAGTATCCAGGGCCGCGTCACAAACATACTTAAGACCTTGCACTAGTTGGTCTGCTAGTTCCACGCAGACAGGGGAGGCCTGTTGCTCTCCCAGATCACGGTGCAAACGTTTTGCCCACTCACTCAGTGTCTGCGATACCAGTGCGGATGCCAGTACAGGTCGCACGGCTGACCCCCACAACCGTAAACAAGGAACGAGACACCGCCTCGGCCTTCCTGTCCGTGGGATCCTTAAATGCAGGAGTCCCCTCAATCAGGATCGTGGTTACTTTATTTACCCTGGATACTGGGAGGTCCACGACCAGAGGAGCTGACCACTTTTTGACAAGGCTTTCCTCAAAGGGGTAATGCACCGCCATGTATTTGGGGACCGCAAAGGTCCGTTGCGGGCGACCCCATTCCTTGTAAATGAACTTATCAAAATAAGTCAGATACGGGAACACCTTGGGTGAACGTGCTGGCTTGCAGGACCCAAAAGGGACAGGTACATCAGCAGAGAGATCCGCTGGCTCCTGAATCTTCAGGGTATCACGCACAACTGTGATAAGTGCTCCAACTAGCGCTTTGTCGCACACGGACCCGGATGGGGACTCATCCTCACTGTCCAAACGGTCCTGGTCAGCATCATCTGACAAGACAGAGCAGGGGTCACCAGCCTCAGCAGGACCCGAGTCTGTGTCAGAGCTCTCCCCAGATGACGGGGGGAGGCAGGGGCCACTTTTTAGCACCTTTCTTCCCACGCATTGCCTCTATCTTGGCAACGAACGAATTGAGGACCGCCGTAAGGGTGTCCATAGGGACCGCACAGTCTGCGGTGACCCGGTTGAAATTGCCTGGATTTCAGGGGAAGAAACACCAGTTTCTGAAGCCATGCTGACCCTACCCTGTCTGCCACCCGAAGGGGACTTAGGACAGTGAGAGTCCCACCCTCCTGCTGCCGCTGACTGAGGGGCTCTAACCCGCTGGACTCACCGCCCTGAGCAGTTCCACACTGTATTACAGCAGTGCCTGTTGATCCCCAGCACTCCCAGATGCAGAGATAGCAAAACTGTGTCGGTGGCCGGCCAGCCGGTCGCACGATCGTTGAACGATCGGTGAGCGATCTGACACACGTGTCCACAATCACAGGATAAACCTCCCAGTGCTCTGTGATGACCAAACAGGAAGCTGAGGGCACAGGGGCTGCTGCTCGAGCACAAAAAACATGGCGCAGCTACAAGAAAATGGCCGCCAGTGTTCTAATAGAGAATCACTAGGAAAATGGCCGCTTGAAGCCAGAAGCATGTCTGACCCTTGCCCATACTTAAAATGGCCGCCGATCAGTGCTACAAGAAGCTAGAGAAAACATGTGGCAGACACAGCGCTGCACCAACACAGAGGCAGACTACACAGGCATCCAGTGGGACTAAGCTGCAGGACCCAGGCACCTCAGTACAGCTAAACCCACAGGTGAGAGCCCAGCACATGCACGCACCACTCAGCATCATGGCCCCCCCCCGTGAGGGGGGAAAGGAGGGGATTTAGGGACCGGGGAGAGAAGAGAGGGGGGGGTGAGGGGGGCCCCCGAATCAACCTCCCAGGGAATGCCCAGCTGCTCCACCCTACCAAGATAGGGAGAGCTGTAGTTACCAGTCCTGAAGAGCTGGGGGACATCCCATGGTAGTCAATTCCTGATCAGTACAGGGAAAACTACTGGCCCGGCATACTGTGACGCAGACATCAGTAGCCCGGTCATATGTATGCCCTGGAGCATAAAGCTCACCGACCACCTCTGGAGTTGAGGTATGTCGTGGCCTGCCGAGACGTAGCTGCAACCTGCACACACTCAGTGGCCGGACTGGGGAGACTACAAGGATAAGTGAACCAGCCTGTCACCCAGCCAGCTGTTGATAGAAAATCACAGGATCATTCATCTTGCGCAAAAAGCCAAGCTTCTGCATCAAAAAAACACGGACCTATGGGCCCGCAGGGTTCGTAGGTCTCATCTCCTCACTAGGCAAGAAAAAACTGAGTCTGCTAGGGCAGGCTGTGGGGGTGGTAGCCTACGGACCGCCCCCCTGGGCAGAACTAAAAGTTCTGAAGTGTTGTGTTACAACGTTGCCTAGTAATCTCCAGTGATAGGGCTGACAACCCATTTTGTTACAGAGCGGAGCTGTGTCGGTCGGTGAATATAAGAGAAATAACCCAAGGCTAACTAAAAGTGCCTTAACCAGGACACAGAAGCCTTAACTGGGTCACAGGAGCCCCATCAGAAATAAAACATTTTAAAGAAAAAAATACCCCTCAAGAGGGAACCCCCCTCTTAAAAAGAAGCCTGCAAAACCTTGCCGCCAAAAGAAGCATCCGCAAATGCCTAAATATCTACTTTATAGAATTTAGTGAAGGTATGCACTGATGACCAAGTGGCCGCTTTGCAAACCTGACACTTGATGATGGAAGACCCAAGAAGAACCAAGCACCTGAGTAGAATGTGCCGTGACAGGGAAAGGAGGAACCCGACCCTTAACAGAATAGGCCTGAGTCAGTCTGTCTGATCCATCTGGAGATTGTAGCCAAGGAAGTGGGCAGCCCTGTCCTTGGTCCCTGTGTAACCAAAAAAAAAAAAGTGAGTCTGACCTCCGGAAGAACTCAGTGGCTGCCAGATACACTCGAATCGCACGAACCACATCCAAGGTAAGCAAAGCAAATTCCATGGGATGAGCCAGCTCTGTACACAAGGAGGGCAAAACAATGTCCCTATTCAAATGGAAGACGGAGACAACCTTGGGCAGAAATGACGACAGGATATTGCTGTCAACTCTGAAACCCTGCGGGCCAAGGTAATAGCCACTAAGAATGCCACCTCCTGGGATAATGTAAGTAAGGGAATCTCCCGAATATTCTCAAATGGCGGTTTCTAGAGAATAGCAGCAAGTATAAACCCCATGGCGGCAAAAGAGACCGTACAGGAGGAGCCACATGTCGGACTCCTTGAATGAAGGTACAAACTAAAGAGTGAGTGGCTAGGGATCGCTGAAATAAGACTGCTAAGGCAGACACCTGGCCCTTGATGGTGCTCAAAGCCAACTTTTGCTCAATGCCCTGTTGAAGAAAAGCTAAGATCTGAGCCACAGAAAAGGATCGAGGCTGAACGCCATTCGACTCACACCAAGAAACGTACGCTTTCCACCTTACAATGTTATATCTTACTAAAAGTTGACTTCCTCACCTTCACCATAGTAGGGAGGGGTTCACTGATCCCGACAGACTGGTTCTCTTTGAGAGGTAGCTTCCAAGGGACGTTTACGGCCACCAGAAGACTTTCGCCCTCGGTCCTTCGAAGGCACTGCAGAAGAGGAAGCTGTTGGCCCTGCATTGGCACTAGGATGACTGCAGCGTCTACCAGAGGAACTCGCAAGATTTCAACGAGCCTCAGTTGCTTCCTGTTGAACTGAATCTGCTGAAGGGCTGACATTTGAGAAGAAAAACTACTAACCTGGTCAGCATTCACTCCAGAGTCAGACCCAGGTAGCCCAATTTCCTGGACAGGGCTAGAGGGGACCCTTGGGTAGTTCGGACGTCACCCAAACCTTTACAGAAATTATACTCATGCAAGGAGACACAGGGCCCCCTTGAAGTGGACATATTATGTCCCTCTTCTTTGCTACCCCCAAAAGGTTCACAAAGGAGGTCCATGAATCTGCAAACCAGTAAAGATGTCCCCCCCCCAGCAATGGGTGAAGGCAGACCTTCATGCTAAAGGAGTCTTGTCAGTGGATCCAGAGAAGCCTGCTCTGGCTTACCAGACCAAGATTGCTTGGAACTTTCCGGGGAAGACTTGAGAGATCTGTTTCCTTTATCTGCAGTCCCAGAAGCCTGGAAGAATTTCTTATGGGTTGAAAAGGAAGGCCCCTGTCTGCGACAAGGTTCTTTCCTTTTCCTAGATTGAGGCAGGAAGGTACTCTTCCCCCCTGTGACACCCTTAACTGCTTGCCGCCTGCCCACCATCAAATGACGGTGGGGCGGTGCGGCTCTCGTTTTGGGACACGCACGCCCCCGATCACTGGAAAGAGCCAGGTCCGCGGCTCTTTAACCATGTCATTGGCTGTGTCCAATCACAGCCGGTCACATGCAAACAGGGAAGTGCTGGTAATCGGCGGAGAGCCGATCAGCGGCATCCAGGAATGTAATCAAGGCACTGATCCTTAGTTCCCTGATTACAATATTGCAAAATAGTGTCACAAATCAGTGCCCACCACTGCCCACAAGTGCCACCAATCAGTGCCCATTAGCGATGCCAGTTAGTGCTGGCAATCAGTGCTGCCCATAACTGCTGTCAATCAATGCCCATCAGTGTCACCCACCAGTGCCACCTATCTGTGTCCACAAATACGGCATATTAGTGCCTCCTCATCAGTGCCCATAAGTGCCACCTCATCACGCACATAAGTGAAGGCGAAAAATGACTTAGTTACAAAATTTACTGACAAAAAAAAAAAATTTTTTGTAAAAAATAAAAAACCCAGCAGTGATTAAATACTGTCAAAAGAAAGCTCTATTTGTGTTAAGAAAAACTGGGTACAGTGTAGCACGACCGCACAATTGTCATTCAAAGTGTGACAGCGCTGAAAGATGAAAAATTTCTTGGGTAGGAAGGGGGTGTAAGTGCCCGGTAGGCAAGTGGTTAATGTCATCCAGGGGAGCCCCAAACAGGTAGTCGCCTTGAAAGCCAAAGGACACAGCCACATCTGTGGCTCTGTCAGCCGCACCCCCCATCAATAGAGTGTCCCGAACCACAGTAACAAGTGCATCCAGCAGCACATTTTCATTCGCTGCTGAGATCGCAGAGGACTCATCCTCACTATTGGACGGGTCAGGGGGTGAGATATTAAACTCCCCTGGACTGGCCACGTCCCTGGCGTCATCAGGCTCAGAATCAGATGAGACAGACTGAGAAGGGAAAGGAGGGGGACGCTTCCTCCTGGGTATTTGCCCACATGCTACTTCCACCCGGGATACCAATGACTCAAGGACCGCCGTCAGCGCAACCATGGAAAGCTGGGGTTCGGAGGGACCTGCCACCCCCATGAGGGGATCAGTGCATGAAATGTGACCCTGAGGCTCTATAGGGAAAAAAGACCCTGTAGTACAAAAGGAATCTTTGGTACCACCAAGGCACACCCCAATCAGCAGGGTACCTAACAGCAGAGAGGGAGATAAACAAGGACCCCCAAAGACTCACCCTCCCATCCGGAAAAGCGGCGTAATTCGGACCCAGCAAACATCAATGATCGGCATCTATTTCATCAATCCCGGGCAGGAAGAGGGGAAGAGAGGAGGAAGAGTCAAAGCCCTGGCATCTCCAGCGTCTCCTTAGACTAAGGAAAAATGGCTGTTGTGATGTCATCGGCTACACAAACATGGCCGCTGGCTGAAGACCAGCCAAACCAAGGGAAAATGACCATTGTGATGTCATAGGACCTCGCAAACATGGCCGCTGGTCGTTTGACATGTTGAAGCATGCTGCCGGGATCCTCTCTGTGCCTTTAACATCACTGCGCCCTCTGCAAAGGGACTCCCCTCCAAAAAGGTACTGTACGCCACCAGGCCGGGTGAACAGTTAAGGGGACACCGCTGTGCACGCTGCGCTCTCAGCACTGGGATCCCCAAGCTGCACACTACCTCACACAACAGGGCATGCACCTAGGGGTCTCCGCTGCACCCTCTGCATTGGCACCCCCCCTTACCACCAGGGCAGGACACCACCCAGAATGGGAATGGCGGGGAAGCCCACAGGAGTCCCTGCTGTCTAAACTGGGACTTCCAGACGCCCATCTTAAAAAAGGGACTTTAGGATGGGAAGAGGGATCCTGTAGGAAGGTCCGACCATCCCTGGAGGGTACCTGCGTCCACCCCAAACTGCACCAAGGAGGAGAGGGGGGCTGTACTTGCCGATCCACGGTGCGGGTGACCCTCCAGACAGAACTCCCTGCCACCAAAGTGGAGGGCTGTCGGCCAAGGGACCGCTGCAACATCCTGCCAGAGCCCCTTAGTCTGCGACCCTGCAAGACGTTTAACTCACGGGCCAGCCTCTGTCCATTAAGGCTAAGTGACAACTTTGGGTAAAAAATATACATTTTTTTTAAAACTTGTGACAAAAAATAAAATCATCCATGGGCTCAATGTGCCTCTCAGCAAATTCCTTGGGTTGTCTAAAATAAAAAAAAATAAAAAAAAGGGGGTAATTTGGGGGCCGTGGAATTTTAGCACCTCAAGAAATGCCAGTCAGAAAGTATAAGCTGCATAAATTCCAGAATACAGTGGATATAAAAAGTCTACACACCCGTTAGAATGTCAGGTTTCTGTGATGTAAAAAATGAGACAATAGTTTCAGAACTTTTTCCACCTTAATGTGACCTATAAACTGTACAAATGAGTTGAACAACAAAATTTGATCTTTTAGGTGGAGGTGAAGTAAAAATAAAAGACTAAAATAATATGGTTGCATACGTGTGCACACCCATAAACCAATACTTTGTTGAAGCCCCTTTTGATTTTATTACAACACTCAGTTGTTCTGGGTATGAGTCTGTCAGCATGGCACATCTTGACTTGGCAATATTTGCCCACTCTTCTTTGCAAAAAAACTCAGAATCTGTCAGATTGCAAGGGCATCTCCTGTGCGCAGCCCTCTCCAGCTCACTCCAGAGATTTTCAATCAGATTCAGGTCGGAGCTCTGGTTGGGCCACTCCAAAACTTCTTCTGGTGAAGCCATTTGTTGATTGGGATGTATGCTTTGGGTCGTTGCCATACTGAAAGATGAAGTTCCTCTTCATGTTCAGCTTTCTAGCAGAAGCCTGAAGGTTTTGTGCCAATATTGACTGGTATTTGGAACTGTTCATAATTCCCTCTACCTTGACTAAGGCCCCTGTTCCAGCTGAAGAAAAACAGCGCCAAACCATGCTGCTGCCACCACCACCACGCTTCACGGTGGGGGAAACTCTACTTAACACTTGCGGGTTTCCCCCACATCCAATTCGCACAGCAGGAGATTGTGACTGGGTCTCTATGGAGCCGGCTCACATTTCACCGCATCGATTTGCACCGGAGCCCTGTGCGTCTTTTGGTCCATTTCAGGTCCGAATTCAGACAAAAATTTGGCTTGAAATTGGACCTGATACAGTGAACGAGGACGCACCGGACTCCTGCTGTGAGCCACTGCATACTCATGTGTGAAACCAGCCTCGTGCTGCTAGTAGCAGATAGGAAAGTACATTATATCATATTTACTTGCGTTAAACTTTTTTTTTTTTTACATTTCTTCAGTTACTTCATGTTCCCATGCCTAGGCAAATGATGTTACACATCCCAGGAATCCTTCAGGTGGGGAGGAGGATTTTTTTCCAGCTAAGCAAACCCTCCTGTCACATGCCATCTAAGGCAGGAATCCATCTGCCCTGCATGCGTCTAAGGGCGGATGTATTTCAGGAAGTAAATGCTAGAATCATCTAGCTGCCAGAAATGGGTGTTTTTCAAATTAATTTCTCAGCAAAATAAAGCATGGAGACATGGATGGATGGGTGAGTTTGCTATAAAATTTGAGTTTGCTATAATATTAAAAATGACAAATTGAATTTTGGTGCTCAGATAGTGTAGTTTCACTTTAAGGAGGGTCTTCAGTCTATATAAAAAAAAAAAAAAAGTCAAAGTCAGCAGTTACAAATAGTGTAGCTGCTGACTTTTAACCACTAGGGATCCACGCTATAGACGAATGACAGCTACAGCGCGGACTTGCTTTGCCGGGACTACATCTATTGACGTCGTCCCGTGCACGAGCGGCCTGCGCGCCCCCTGCGTAGCGCGCTCTGTGATCAGCGAGTCTATGAGACTCGCCTGATCACGGATCGGAGCAAGGGGTCGATCCCGACCCCTTACCACGTGATCAGCTGTCAACCAATGACAGCTGATCATGTGACACAACAGAGACGGTAATCGGCTATTTTTCCTCCTCGCGCTGCCAGAAAAAAAAAAGCCGATCATGGCCAGCTTATCAGTGCCCGCCTGCCCCCTGCCAGTGCCACCTAGATAATAAAAACATGCCCCCCATCAGTGCCACCCATCAGTGCCCACAATCTGCCTCAACAGTGCTGCACCCCAATGCCACATATCCGTGCCCATCAGTGTCATCTACCAGTGCCCATCAGTGCCGCCCATCAGTGCCACCTATCAGAGCCACCTATCAGTGCCCATCAGTCCCATCTATCAGTGGTACCTATCAGTGTCCCTTAGTGCCACCCATCCGTGCCACCCATCTGTGCCATCTTATCTGTACCCATCTTTGCCGCCTTATCTGTGCCCATCAGTACTGCCTTATCTGTGCCTATCGGTGCCCACCAGTGCAGCCTATCGGTGCCCACCAGTGCAGCCTATTGGTGCCCACCAGTGCCGCCTCATCAGCATATTTCAATGAAGGAGAAAAATGACCTGTTTCCAAAATTTTATAACAAACTATGAAACATGATTTTATTATTTATTTTTTTGCATCTTTTTTTGTTTGTTTAGCAAAAAATAAAACTCCCAGCTGTAATTAAATACCACCAAAAGAAAGCTCTATTTGTGGGAAAAAAATGATAAAAATTTCATTTGGGTACAGTGTTGTATGGCCGCGCAATTGTCTGGGCAGGAGGGTGCCCAGTAAGCAAGTGGTTAAAGACCCTTACCTGTACAGGGATCCCAGCACTGTCACTGGAGCTGGTTCTTCACTGTGTGGCTTTACAGCAAGCTCCCCATTGCACATGTGTGAGTTCTGCTGTGCTTTATGAATGAACCTGTAGCCTCCTTGAGACCTGTGACATGCTTATCGTAGGTGATTACAGCGGGAGTTGGAGTGGGTATCTGTCAAAACTAGGTACCCACTCCCTTAAAAAAAAAAGAAGAAAAAACACACCTTCAAAAGAGGTAGGGGGAGGAGATAAAGTGGAACTTTAGGTGTAGTTCCACCTTAACCAGGGGAAAGTATGTATGTAATGCCCTCCAATTTGGGCTGTCAGTTTTTGGACTTCTATTGGAGCAGGAATTGTTTTGTTTGGTCTTTTCAAGATGGAAGTTTGTTTGCTTCACCCTGCCTCACAAGTTGAGGGAGGGAGAATTCAAATGTCCAGCCTGAATACAGGGCTGGTACTAGACTATTTTGCTATTTTGTGCCCTAGGCAAGACCGGATACTTATGCCCCCCCCCTCCCCAAAAAAAGGGAATGGCTTCATGCAGTGTCATTAAAATAACAGCCCAATACACTCTTTGATCACAGATTCACAGATCACAGTGTGTGTTGTGTGAAAATCTGTCAGTGTTTTTTTTTTTTTTTTTTTTTTTTTTTTTTTTTAATAATAGCACTACAACAGCAAACCTGCCAAGAGAAGGCTGCACACCAAAACTCATGGACGGGGCAAGGAGGGCATTAATCAGAGAGGCAGCACAGAGACCTAAGGTAACTCTAGAGGAGCTGCAGAGTTCCACAGCAGAGACCGGAGTATCTGTGCATAGGACGACAATAAGCCGCACGCTCCATTAGTTGGGCTTTATGGCAGAGTGGCCAGAAGAAAGCCATTACTTTAATCAAAAAAACAAAATGGCACCTTTTAAGTTTGCGAAAAGGCACGTTGAAGACTCCAAAAATGTATGGAGGAAGGTGCTCTGGTCTGATGAGACTAAAGTGTAACTTTATGGCCATCAAAGAAAATGCTATGTCTGGCGCAATCCCAACACATCACATCACCCAAAGAACACCATCCCCACAGTGAAACATAGTGGTGGACACATCATGCTGTGAGGATGTTTTTCAGCAGTCAGGACTGGGAAACTGGTCAGAGTTGAGGGAAAGATGGATGGTGCTAAATACAGGGATATTCTTTAGCAAAACCCGTACCACTTTGTGTGTGATTTGAGGCTAGGATGTAGGTTCACCTTGCAGCAGGACAATGACCCCAAACACACTGCTAAACACTCGAGTGGTTTAAGGGGAAACGTGTAAATGTGTTGGAATGGCCTAATCAGAGCACAGACCTCAATCCAATAGAAAATCTTTGGTCAGACTTAAAGATTGCTATTTACAAGTGCAAACCATCCAACTTGAAGGAGCTGGAGCAGTTTTGCAAATTCTGTAAATTAAATAATGCAAATCCTCAAACAATCCATGTTAATTCCAGGTTGTGAGGCAACAAAACACGAAAAATGCCAAGGGAGGTGAATACTTTTGCAAGGCATGGAGGAGATGGTCAGAGACTGCAGACATAGTACAGGATATGGTCAGACACTGCAGACATAAAACAGGAGAAGGTCAGAGACTGTCACCATAATATAGGAGATGGTCAGAGACTGCAGACACAGTACAGGAGATGGTCAGAGATGGCAGACAAATTACAAGTGTGTCCTAGCAGTGACCAGTGTGGAAAAACAATCACTGCACTATGTGTAAGCGTTTACAAGATACAACAAAGTGCCAAAAAAAAAACTTTACCATCAATTTCCTATTTTACACACAGAACCAGGAGAACACACTGATGATTAGACTTCTAACCTGGCATTATCAGTGAGCTTGTGACATGTTTTATCTAAGACCCATTTCACACTGGGGCGGGGGGCATCAGTGATAAGGTGATGCTAGTTTTAGCAGCGCTTTACCGCTGTTATAGCAACGCTATTTGGCCGCTAGTGGTGGTGCTTTTAACACCCCCCGCTAGCGGCTGAGGAAAGGGCCACTGCCATTTCAATGGGCAGGGGCTGCGGAGGAGCACTGTATACACCGCTCCGGCACCGCCCCAAAGATGCTGCTTGCAGGACTTTTTTTTCCGTGTCCTGCATGCGCACCGCCCCAGTGTGAAAGCACCCGGGCTTTCACACTGGGGCTGCAGAAGTGGCAGTTTACAGGTGCCTTTCAGGCACTATTTTTTAGGGCTCAGTGTGAAAGGGGTCTTAATGTGATCGTACCTTTTTCATGCTAGGTGTGTCAGATCCTCTCCATCCCGCCCAGCTCTGGCCACTAGCATCTTCTGGATAGGGATGAGCTCAGGCACATTCACATGGTCCACGTGCAGAGCTCGCCAGGAAGTCGGTGCATGAGACATTTCCCGATCTCTGCAGCCGCGCATCGGGGCAATGTCTCACTGCCTGTGATTAGCGCAGCGCTGCGCCGACTTCCTGGCGGGCTCGGCACGTGGACCATGCGAACACGCCTGAGCTCATCCTTACTTCTGGACAAATGTGATGGGCTGGGTAATCTGATTGGCTAAGGAGGTGGGAGGCTGAGCAATTTGGCAGTTATGCCCCCCCACTCAGAAGAGCAGCGCTATTGGCTGCCTGTTACACTGGTTGTTCCCTCCCCCTCCAGCATCTGAAAGTCAATGGGAGGGAGAGGGGGAAAGCTACCCACAGCTCTGCAATTGTTACCACCCGCTGCTCCAAACTCCTTGCTGTCCAGTCCTCCCCATCAGTGGCTCTGCTGGGTAAAAGGTGAGGCATGGGTCTGCTGCGCCCTAGGCGGCTGCCTAGTTTGCCTAGCGGAAGCGCCGGCCCTGCCTAAATATTTAGTAGGGCCTGGCCAATCCTGTTAAATAATCTTGAGCCCTGGGTCTTTTCTACCTATCGGAATGGATCTGCAGGCGGAGAGGAAGGGGAACTGCTTATCCCTGTAATCCCCCCCCCCCCCTTTCTGGGCTGCAGACTGGACTACCTTGCTGAACTAATTTTTTTGCCAGCATCCTGTGAATAAAGTCTGTTTATCTGTGGTTTGTGGCATCTAGCTGTAAACCATATAGAGCCATCTTTAATATTGATTGGACCCTGAGCTAACATTTTCTTGCGTGCCCCCACTCCCATGTAATTTCACCCTCCACCTGCTCTGAGACATACAATAAATAGTTTACAGCTCACATTACAGCTCACTTATTATTTGCTAGAGGTTACAGCATATGACTTCTGCTTGTCGATTAGTTGCTAGAGATTACTTTACATCAATACTGCTCACTGATTGGTTGCTAGAGGCTACTGGACATCCTTACCATTCACTAATTGGTTTCTAGAGATTACTGCATATTATTACCGCTCAATAATTGGTTGCAAGAAGTTAGTGCACATTGTTACTGCTCACTGATTGGTTTTTAAAGATCACAGCACATCATCTCCTCACTGTCTGCACAACATGGACTGGGGAGGTGAGGGGACCCATCAATAGAGAGAAAACTCCCAGGAAACATAGGACTCCTGGGATTAGTGGCAATGCTGAAGGGGTGTGTGTGTGTGTGTGTGTGTGGGTGATCAGCGGCAATGCTGGGGGGTTTATGAGTTCACCATGTAATGGGGGATTTTATGCCACCCACCAATATAAAACGGAAAATTCCTCAGAAAATACTTACTGTAATTTTTCTTTCCTGATGGACTCTATGGCAGCCAACGTGTGGGTTTAGTCCCACCTCTTCTACTACCCTATAGGACTCCACTCCCATAAATCTTTGCTCCCAGCCAGCGGGAGCAAAGGGAACTCTTGCTGCCATGGAGTTCATCAGGAAAGAAAAATTACGGTAAGTATTTTCTGAGGAATTTTCTGTTTTCCCGAGACAGACTCCATGGCAATCAACGTGTGGGAAATAACTTGCCGTACATACCCAGGTGGGCAAAATGCTGAACAAAGATTTAATTAACACCGTCAACAGACAGCACTTTAACACCAACATTAACAAAAGACAGAGCAGCTGGTTCAACACAATAATGAGACATAAAGGTATAGATTGATGACCAGGAAGCTGCCTTGCAGATCACTTCAGGCGCAACATTACATGAGACTGCCCATGAAGTTGAGAGACTTCTGGTTGAGTGCACGGTTACAGCCTCAGGAGGAGCCAAGCCCTTCTCTTTATAGGCCCATTGAATGGCTTGGATGACCCACGCAGCAATGGATCTGACGAATGCCCAGAGCCCCTTGTTTTTCCCATGAAACAGAACAAAGAAATAATCCGACTGATGGAAAGAAGCCGTGGAAACCAAGTATTGCTTCAAGGAGACTCCTACATCGAGGGTAGATTTACAGCTGATTTAAAGGTGGGAAGTGTGATCTCCTGATTCTCATGAAAGATTGAGGTGACCTTAGGGTTTGACCCTAGCATTGGAATTAGAACCCCTCTGTCTGGGGAAAAAAGGTAGAACAAGGTTCTTTTGATCCTAAAACCTGGATTACGGATACCCTCTTCGCCGAGGTGATGGCTATCAAAAAGGCAGTTTTGAGGGCAAGCTCTCTGATTGAAATTGACAATTGGTTTGTCGAGTTGTGAGAAAAACTCAAGGACTAGAGGGAGATTCTACTTGGGAAACCTAGGTTTCCTTTGAGGCCTCAGTCCAACTGCTCCTTTGAAAAATTGCTGAATAAGGGTGTGTCTAGTCCACTAGAAGGCTGTTTCACTAGCCCCAGTGAAGGCTGATATCGCTGATACCTGTGCACGGAGAGAACTGAAAGATAAGGATAAATCCAGGCCTGACTGCAGGAAGCTCAAAATGTTATGAATTGCTGGTGTGCTACATGAATTAGCTCTAGAAGACATGTGGATCGTGAATTTAGCCCATATTCATTCATACACTTGGTTGGGGCTTCTTGTTCTTGCATTCAGGTATGTGGGAATGACCTCTTCGGGGCATCCAAGTGCCTCCAACTTTCGACTCTCAAGAACCAGGCCTTTAATTGCAGGTGAGCTGGGCACGGGTGAAGAATTGTGCCCTGGGACAGCAGATCCGCTCTGAGCGGATGAGGAACCGGTTCCTGGAAACTGAGAAGTGTTAGGAGGGGAAACCAAGGCCTGTTGGGCCAGTAAGGAACAATGGCTATTACTTCCACTTCTTCCCACCAGAGTTTCTGCAGGAACTGAAGGACAATGGGTGTCGGATGGAAGGCATAGGCTCTGCAGAACCACCAACGCTCTGTCAGTGTGTCTATCTCGTAGGCCTGAGGCTCCCCGGCCTTGAATAATACCTCACCAGCTTCCTGTTGCATGGGGAGGCGAAGAGATCGACTTCTGGGGATATCCCAAAAGTTAGGATTCATCTAAACACATCCTCGTGAAGAGACCATTTGTTGTTGTCTAAGCAGACTCGAGAGAGGAAGTCCGCTTGGACATTCAGAATCCCAGGTACATATGTTGCTGTTATGTTGACCAGGTTCTTCTGTGCCCAGGTCATAATTGGTTCCACCTCTTGTAGCAGGGACGGGCTTCGGGTGCCCCCTTGTTTCCTTATGTAGGCTACTGTTGTCATGTTGTCTAATCTGATTAATACAGATGCCCCTGTTATATGGTTAAATGCCTGCAGAGTCTGGAACGCTACCCGTAATTCTAGGATGTTTGATACTGTTCCTCGAGAGTAAAAATCCCAGGAGCCCTGAGACACTACCATTAAGCAATCAGAGCCCCAACCTCTGTTTCTGGCACCAGTCGTTATTGTGACCCACGTGATGGGAAAGATAGAGTGACAGTTGCATAGGTCTTCCCGTTGAAGCCACTAGAGGAGGGAACCCCTCACGGCTGGAGTAATGTGAATACATTGGGCTTTGCTGCCCAACCGCTAATGAACAAAACCCCTTCTGGAAGGGCTGCATCCTCCACTGTGCCCACTTCACCATCGGTATTGTGGACAGCAGGGTACAGATGATCCTCACACACTGGAGGGCATGGAGATAAGAAGAGGTGAGAGCCAGACGAATCCTGTCTCAAACTATTGTAACCTTCTTCTTGGGTAGGGAGATGGTGTCTCTCACTGTGTTGAAGTGAGCTCAGAGGAACATAAGAGACTGCAAAGGTTCTAAATGACTCTTCTCTAGGTTCAGGAGCCACCCAAAGAGTTGAGATGACTTGACCTTTGTGTTCCAGGAGACAATCTCTGTCTTAAGCCAGCAGGAGGGGCTCATCTAGGTAACGGAGATGGATCCCTTTGGTTCACAGCAGCCAACAAGACCTTCAAGAAGACACGTGGAGATGTCGACAGCCTGAAGGGAAGGCAGGTGAATTGTAAATGAAGTTGGCCTATGGAAAACCGGAGAAGCTGTTGGAAATCTGCTGCCACTGGAACGTGGAAATAAGTGTCCTTGAAGTCTATAGAGACCAGCAAGTCTCCCGGTTGGACCAACTGCTGGATTGTGGACAGGGTCTCCATTTTGAACCTTTCTTTCCTGATAACACGGTTCAGATGGGTCAGATCTATGATGGGCCTGCATGCACCGTTCTTCTTTTGGACCAAAAAGAGAGGAGAATACATTCCCATGCCTCACTGGTCATCTGGAACAGGAAGAGCAATACAAATTTTACTGATAGAATCTGCCTTTTTTTCTTCTGAGGCTTGAAGAGACATGGGAACACACCCGAGCCTGGGAGCGCTGCTGAAAGTCCAGGCGTGACATGAAGAGACAGTTTTGATGGTCCAGAAGTCCTGGATTGAGGCTGCCCAGAAATGCCGAAAGCGGAGAAGGCGAGCCCCCACGCAGCCTGCCTGGGCAGGCTCAATTTTAAAAAAATAGACTTGATCAGTTCCCTTTCACCCATCGAACCGCTCTTAGCGGTTTTCTTGAAAGATGACTGTTTTGCCTTGTGCCGCGTATACACGATCGGAATTTTGGTCGGAAAAAGCTCTGATGGTTTTCCCTACAGTATTCCAACAGGATTTCGCTCAAGCTGCCTTGCATACACACAGTCACACCAAATTCCGACCATCAAGAACGAGGTGACATACAACACGTACGACAGGACTAGAAAAAAAAAGTTCAATAGCCAGCAGCCAATAGCTTCCGTCTCTTAGTTGAATCTGAGCATGCGTGAGCTTTTGCACGTCGGAATTGCATACATACGTTCGGAAATGTCTCCCTTGAACACAGATGTCCCTTGTTTTTCTTTTTTCTGTCAGCCGCCATTCACTTCCTGGTTTTGTTTTTGCGGCCGTTCTGCGCATGCGCAAGTCTTGCACAAGACAAGAATGAGACTTAATTTGTGCATGCACACTGCCATCAAAATGACAGTGAATGCGCAAGCGCACTAGTGTTGCGGCCAGCACGGCGGTGATGTCACAGGGGTGCCCCTTTTAAACAGGAAATAGCCTGCAAGCTTGGAAATGCTTGCGGGATTATAGCAGTGACTTCCTCTAGCCCCTGATCGTGTGTACCAGGAGTCTGTCAGGAAAGAGATTTCTACACCGACACCTATGTAATATAAGCATTTACACCAATCACTGGTGTAAAAGGGGAATATACAATGACCGCCATGTAAAGGGAAATTGACACTGACAACCATTGTCGAGGAGATTTGTACTGACCAATAATGTAAGGTGACACTACTACACCGACCACCAGTGTTAAAGTGTAAGTAAACCCTCCTGTAGTTTTCAGCCAAAGAAGCCGCTATTTAAAGCGGAGCTCCACCCGAATCACAACTCATATACCCTTAACATTGTTATATGCTCTAATTTCATTATAGCACCTTTACCTTGCTACTACATTCGTCTGTCTTTCTTTTTTTCTTTATTTCCTGGTCCTGGACGCTGCGGATATTGGCGGTGCGGCTGCGGATAGGGGCGGGGTTTCAGCAGCCAGGTCTCCTGGGATCCTTTTTTCAAGTTCCCAGGAGTCTGTGCGGCGCCCAGGCATGAGTTATCATGCGATTTAGAAAAAGGAAGTTGTTGTCGGCGCTTGGATTAGTTTTAACTGCGCATGCGCGAGATCAGCGCTTGAACGGGCGGTGCATGCTGGGACATCAGCAGCACAGTGTCCCGGAAGAGAATGCCTGTGGGCTTCACATGCCCACAGGCAAGATGGAAACAGTCAGCAGAAGATTTTATAAATGAGTATCTTTTCGGAAAAACGGCAGCAGGACATTTTAAAAAGGGAACAAGTAAGTGCAACATTTAAATATAGTACTCCTTGTGATTTCCCCCCACAAAAAAAAAAAAAAAAAAAAAAAAAAAAAAGAAGGTGGAACCCTGCTTTAAGTCTGCTTATTATAGTGCTACTTAGTGAAGGATTTCCTCTACTATTGCCATTTCTTTTTTGTAGCATCCTACATCATCCCAGATTTCCCCACCCAAGTACCATAAAGACAAACCTCCTAGAATGAAAAATTATTGAGCCTGACTGATGGATTGATGTTGTATTCCTGGCTGTTTTGTACCGTTTTGGGAACTAGCCAGTCTAATTTCAGCAACCCCTCCAGCGCTACATGTATAAAGACTTCCATGAGGGTAGAGAGATATCTTTTGGCCATTTGGATTATTACATCCTGCCTTTTCTGGCCCAATGTAACTTGTGGGTCAAAAAGCTTCTGGTGAGTCTATTCATAATTGTGCACAGTATGAAGAAGGATTTGACTTCATCTTGAATTGTGAAGTGTGTACTGTTTGTTCACAATGGAGTTGCGGATATTTGTTATTTGCCGTTTTGCAAAATTTATATATGTGTTTTACAGGTGTTTTTCAAAAAGTTTCTGCACTTTTTAAAATAAGTTTTGCAGCCATTTTCATCACAGAGTATTAACTCTTAAGCCTCATACACACGATAGGACTTTGTACAAACTTTCCCTTGGATTTTTGTACAAAGGGCGTCGGCCCTGAACTTGTATTGCATACACACAGCAGGACTTTTTCAGCCAACTTTCACCAAATCATGTGGGTTTTCTGCTCTTTACCGCCACCTTTGGTCAACTTCTGTATTGTTGTCTGATCTTTTGCATTGGTTCTGAGCATGCCTGTTTGTACTTTGTACAAAAGTCCTATGGTTTTCTGTACACACGATCAGACTTTGCTCCATCAGACTTTTGTTGCCAGAAAGTTTGTCCGTTCGCACAGCCAACAAAAGTCTGATGAAAACCAAAAAAGTTTGTCCGATGGAGCGTACACACGGTCGGATGTTGGTCCAAAACAGCTAATTTGCATGTTTGTTGTCAAAAAGTCTGATCGTGTGTATGGGCCTTTATACTAAACTGCAAGGTCAACCGGCTTGCCAGACAAACTAGCCACATGACACTCTCAGACAGGGCCAATTACAACTCTGCCCACCCTCACCATTTCCAAAGAAAAGAAGTGCTGAAACTTTTTGATGATCCATTGCATTTTATTGAGGGATTGTTGAGTGCTGGTTGAGTGGGAGGGTGGACATAGGCTTTCTGGCTTGGTTCGCTCTTTCTTTGGGGTGTCTCCCTTCAGGGGAGCCCCTACCCTAGTACCTGGGTGGGTCTGTTTCGGCAGACCTTCCGGAGAAAGGCGGTCGTCTGGTTTCAGCTAGGTGGGCCATGTATTGATACCTCAGTCCCCGTCTGGAGCCCAACTCCCCGGGGGATCAGGGTAAGGTCCTTCCTTGTGGAGGATAGCAGACACCCGCGGCACATTTTTGTGTTTCACTCGATGTGTGTGCACCGGGTGTAAGTTTTTTTGGCACCGGGTGTAAGTTTTTGGGTGTGTTTTGCACACCATAGGCTTTTTCAATAGAAAAAAAACAAAACACTTCAGTCCCTGTATATATTATACCAAAGGTTTTTTCTTCTACCATTTGTAATTTGGAAAGAAGATTTATGCTATGATGTCTCTCCATAGTGGGGCTAAACATAGCAGATTCCCATCTAGTGCTCAGGACCCACTTATTGAGGTGCAGGAGGCTGGGGATCAGGAAGATCTTCCCAAATATTTGGAAGATACTTATTTATCCTCTTCTGAGGATCGTAATATGGAAGAAGTAGCATCACAAGACAGGTTGCTTGTGTACTCCCTTACTCAACCTTTTTTGCTGTCTGCAGCACAGGCTCTTGAGGAACCTACCTCTAATTGGGTTCATTAGAACCTCCCCTATCTGGGGATGTTTTTTCCTATCCATGCATGGCTAAAAAAGCTTATGTATTCTGAATGGGAACATCCGGATAAACAATATTATCCTCCCAAGAAATTCTCCACAGTTTATCCTATGAAGAAAATAGGGAGTTCCAGCAATTGATGCTGCAATCGCCTCAGTGAGCAAGAATCTCACATGTCCGCTGGATAATGCACTGATGTTAAAGGATCCAACAGATTAAAAGTTGGAACTTCTTTCTAAAAACAATGTCTTTAGTAAGTTCAGTAGCGCAGCCGATTTTTGCTGCAATTGGTGTATCCAAGTCCATTAAGGAACAGTTTGTGGAGATACATGAAATTCTGTCTGATCAGCAGGCCCAGCAAAGTTTTCTGTGGCTGAAAAATTGGTCAGCCGAAGCACCATGTAAAAAGCTCTTAGCCAGTTTTCCCTTTCATGGTGAATGGCTATTTAGAGACGATCTGGATAAGTACATCCAAAGGACCCCTAATGGGAAAAGCGCTCTTTTACCATTAAAGAAGTTCAAATATTTCTCCTTTAATCGTGCTGCCTCTCCTGTGCCAGGGGCATCAGCCTCTAGGCAATCTGGACGGCCTCAACCGTCAGATTCAAGGGAAAGTCCCAAAGGGTAGCACCAGGGTCAGAAGAGATCGTGAAGCAGAAAGCCCACAAAGCAGAATTCTAAAGCCTCCTCATGAAGGGGCGCACCCACTTGTTTGGGTGGGGGGAAGGCTCCTGCAATTCTCAAGATCTGGCAGGAACAATGTCAAGACAGATGGGTGGTCAGACTACGGAACTGTCTTGTCAGGTTTCAGTCCGACAATGCCACGGTGGTGGCTTACATCAATCACCTGGTTGGCACAAGAAGTCGTGCAGCCCAAAAAGAGGTGAATAATATTCTAGCTTGGGCAGAACACAACATTCCTTGCCTATCGGCAATTTTCATTTCAGGAATAGAGAATTGGCAGGCGGACTACTTGAGTTGCCAACAATGATTTCCGGGAGAATGGTCTCTTCACCCCGACATCTTCCTATCGATATGTCAGAGATGGGGTATTCCGGACATGGACCTATTCGCGTCCAGATTCAACAAGAAAGTTGACAACTTTGTGTCGAGAAAAGGGGATCCGCTAGAAGGTGGAACAGATGCATTAGTCTTCCCATCGGATCAGTTTTCACTGATCTATGCATTTCCTCCAGTTCTGCTACATCCGCGCCTTCGCCGTAGGATTAAGCAGGAACAAAAGGAGGTGATTCTGGTGGCCCCAGTGGGTCCCAGAAGATCTTTATTTACCAAGATAATAAAGATGGCAGTAAGAGTCCTTTGGACTCTGCCATTATAGCTAGACCTTCTCGCACAAGGTCCGGTATTTCATCCTACAGTAGAGGTGCAGCCGATATTCCCGGCGACAGACTTCTCTAACCAGGGCGATCCCATTACACTGGTTCTCACGCTGGCTGCAATAAGAATATGTAATTTTCCTATATTAGCGAGCGAGAGAGATCAGTGACAATGTTGCCTCACTAATGAGACCTGCATGCCTTCAGGGGCATACCAGGCCCTACGCTGAAATAAACGGGAGTCCCCCCAAAATCCATACCAGACCCCTATCCGAGCATGCAGGCCGGCCGGTCAGGAAAGGGGGTGGGAGGAGCAAGCGCCCCCCCCTCCTGAGCCGTACCAGGCCGCACGTGCCCTCAACATGGAGGGGTGAGTGCTTTGGGGGAAGGGGGTACCCTGCAGCCCCCCACCCCAAAGCACCCTGTCCCCATGTTGATGAAGACAAGGGCCTCTTGCCGACAACACTGGCCATTGGTTGTCGGGGTTTGCAGCGGGGGGCTTATCAGAATCCGTGAGCCTCTTTTAATAAGAGGGCCCCCGGATACCGGCCCCCCACCTGGTGAAAAAAGTGTAAATAAAAAACACAAGTTTTTAAAAATACTTTATTAGACAGGGGGGTTTCCCTTAAAATCCCTACCAGACCTAAGAGCCTGGTATGCTTCCAGATGGGGAACCCATGCCGGTTATTTATTAAAAATTTGGTGTGGAGTTCTCACTTAAGATTTATACCAAATACAGTGCCTGGTATTGGCGGGAATCCAATTCGGATCCCCACACCAGTGTGAACCTGGCCTTAATGTCAGCGATGCTTGTCGCTTAAAAGGAAAGGAAAAACATTTTTCCTTTCCTGATGTGAGCCGGCTCGGCGCTGGCTCCGGCGATGGGGCTCGCAGGGTGTCACTCTCGCCAATAAAAGTGGCGAGATTGACACAATATCTCTGGCACCTACTGTACCATAAAATTTAACAGGTTTGACAGCTGAATCCCACTTTATAAAAGATCGTGGGTGATCTCCTTCGGTAGTGTCTACTTTGATTAATGCCAGGAAGCCGGCGTGGTGGGGATCCAGGGGTTGGTACCCCAGGAAGTATGTCATAGGCTGACAGCATGAGGAGAAAAAGGGACAAGGGACACCGGTCCCCGAAGAGGAAGGAGGCACATCTGCATCCTCCTCTGCGCCAATCAATACCACCTGCCAGTGCCCACAGTGCCCTCCCAGTGCCACCTATCAATGCCCATGAGTGCCTCCATTTACCTTCACCAAAGCCTGTGGGGGGGGAATATATCCCAGCAATCCACCGTAACATACCCTCTCCCACCCCCATGTGTCTTAATACCGCGAATATAAATCTCCAGTTGACCCGGTCAAATGCCTTTTCTGCTTCCGAACTTAAAAAGACACTCTGGGTTTTTGTTTGGTTGGAAAAGTGTACCAAGTTCAGTACTTTGATTACATTATCTCTCGCTTCACGTGAAGGGATAAACCCTACTTGGTCCAAATGCACCAGCTGATGTAATTGCGATTGTAGACGGGAAGCCAATATTTTAGTAAAAGGTTTTAAATCCACGTTCAACAATGAGATCGGCCGGTAACTGCCGCACTCCGCCGGATCCTTCCCTTCCTTTGGGATAACCTAGATGTGTGCCCTAAGCATATCCAGAGGGGGTGCGGCTGTCCGGCCGAGCGCATTGAAAACCTTTACCATATGTGGACCAAAGAAGTTCCTATAGTATTGTATTGTATATCCATCCGGACCTGGTGCCTTCCCTTTTTTGACTGATTTTGTTGCTACACTTAGTTCTTCAACAGTTATTGGGGTTTCTAAGCTATTGCTGACCAGAGAGGGCAGTCTATGAAGACCTGCCGAGGATAAATAATCCTCCACTTTAGCCATGGGAAAAGAAGGGGATGTCAAATTATAGAGGGCCGCATAGTATTCTTTGAACCTCTGCGCTATATCTTTGGGCATTGTAATTACCTGTCCATTTCTTCCCTTTATATTGGGTACGTAGATTGTCCTCCCCTGCTCCTTAAGCTTCCCCGCCAACACTCTACCACACTTGTCTCCTAGTTCATACCCTCTTCTCCTCCCTGCCTGTATCGCCACTTTCGCCTTATAACAGAGCAGGTCTGTCATCTGCCTCCTCAGATGTGATAGGTCCTTCCCCAGGAGTGGTGTCTGTACTCTCTTATGTTGCATTTCAAGTTTTTGAATTTCTTCTGATATTTTTGCGCTTCTCGTGCTTTTTCATTTGGGAGTAATGTTTAATCAAGATCCTCTGCATGACCACCTTATGTGCCTCCCATATCATGCCCGGGTCGCTCCTCGGGGTGTCGTTGGTCTGAAAATATGCCATCATTTCCTTTGTTATATCCTCCTGTATATCTGCTTTCTGTAGCAGACTTTAATTCAAACGCCAACTACGTCCCGAGGAGCAAGCCGGGCTAGACAGGGAGATCTGCAATGTGACCGATGCATGGTCTGACCAAGTTATATTTCCTATCGTCACCTCTATTACCTACGTAAGTAGGTAATGTGGCACAAGGAATAGATCCACACGGGAGTACTGTTGATGCGGGTTGGAAAAAAAAGTATAATCCTTTTCTCCTGCGTGAAAAATCCGCCATGCATCTACCAACTGCATCTCCTGCATCTCCCGTTTGACCCTTTTCCTAACACCATCTGGGGTCGAGGATGATCCCATGGAGATATCCATTCCGGGGTCCAAGGAGACATTAAAGTCTCCTCCAAGAATCAACTTTCCTTCTACAAATTCTGCTAGTTTTCTCAAGGTTTTGTTAAAGAAAACATCTTGTTGTATGTTTGGTGCATATATTGTAGCCAATGTTACTTTTACTCCATCAATATGGCCTTTAAGAAATAAGAAGCGTCCATTCCCATCCACTCGTCTATCCAAAAGAGACCAAGATATCCGATTAGAAATCAGAATGGACACCCCTTTAGATTTTACTTCTTGATTATGTGCATGATAAACACAGGGAAAAAATCTGTTCTGAAGTAAGGGTAGTCCACCCGTTCTAAAATGCATTTCCTGTACAAATGCTACATCTGTATGGTGGCGTTTCAAATCATTTAATAGCATCCTTCTTTTTTCCAGGACATTAAGTCCCTTTACGTTCAAAAAAGTCACCCTTATCCCCTCCATCCTGGGGGAGGGGAAGGGGAGAGGAGAGAGGGAGAGAAAAAACCCCCAAAAAAACCCAATACCCCTAAGAGAGACACCCCCTTCTGAGCCTCCGGCTGTCTGGCTCAGGTGGGTGTAGGCCTAATTTGGGGTTCGGCCTGGATCTGGCATAGAGCCGAGAGCTCTGTTCCTGGTCCCCTCCACCTGGTCCTATAGCCGTCTAGGGCTTCCTATCCATTTTACCTTGCCTTTTTACCTATACTTACATGCCTTCCTTCCTTCCTTCCTTCCTTTCCCTCCTCCCGTTGCACCTTCCTCCCCACCATCCCCCAAGGGGCAGTGGTAATCTTCTCCCACTTTCCTCTTTCTTACCCCTTCCCACCTCTACCCCTCTCTTGCTTCCTCCCAATTACGAATACCATACGCTCTATCTTAGATTCCCTAGAGTTCCCATTCTTCTAAGCTGTCAATGTAAACAAATCCAATACCTTCCCTACTTTCCCCCTCTTATTTGTATCTTCCCTCCAGATTTTCCTATTTATTCCATATATTCTCAATCTTCCTTCCCTTTTCAAAAATTAGTCAGAGTATTCCCCCCAGGTATTCCCTATACACATACCAGATTATATAGTGCAACCTAAATTATGTAGTAGTACAAAATAATACAGTGCTAGTTTCCTTATTTCATAACATAATTACAATATAATAATATAATTACAATAGAAACGGCGATACCACTCCTCTTATATGTTCCATTGCTCTCTGAAATTCTCTCTCTCCCCATATATATATATATATATATATATACATACATAAATATACATTCCTATAGACACACACCTGTGCATGCATACATACCTACACCAATTTATACAAAATCCACTACCCCCCATCCATCTCCCCTCACCCCCACCTCCCCCCCTAACTCCTAAAAAGAACGCAAGTTTTTAATAAGGGTGCCATATCTGTTAGGCACCAACAAATTATACGGTGATACCACAGTGATATAATATTCTCACAGCAAACATAAAAAAAAAAATTAAAAAAATATTTCTCCTGTGTGTCCCTATTATCTTCCCCAAATACCCCATATACCCCCCCCCCCGATATAACCACCTCCCACCCCTCCCTCTTCATTCTCTGTGCACCTACAACCCCTATTTTCCTTCTCCAGTGTGTACCGGAGCCCCCAAATCTCAAAATCCCAAGAGTGTTCACCAGTCAAAAAAAAAAAAGGGGGAGCGGAAAGAAATTAAACCTCCCCCTTAAAAAAAAAAAAATCACCCCCACCCCCAAAAAAAAATTCCTTCCTCCTCTTCCTTCTTCTCAGGTATGGAAAAGGGGCGGTATCTAAATTCTAAAATCTGAAGCACCAACAGCTCACTTATTTATATTCCTATTAGGGAAAACCCGGGTGGACTCTCTAGGAACATCCCGGGGGGGGGGGGAAAGATAAGGGGGAGGAAAATTCCCCCCCTACCTCCCCCCTCCATCCACCCTCCCCGAGACGCCCACCCCATCCAGTCTCTCCGAGGGGGCAAATAAAGAGGAAAAGAGAAAAAAAAAATCTAATGAGGTATTACCAAAAAAGAGAAAGGGGAAGGAAAGGGGAGTCGGGCGGGGGCAGCACTTTTTAGCTAATAAAAAGAAGGAACCATAAAAGGGGGGCATCCCACCCAAACCCTATATCTTCCCTTCTATTTAAAGTGAAATTGTCCTTTCTCTTCTCAGTCCATCTCTTTCTGGGGTACGTGGTCCCCTTTCTCTACTAGTGACTTTATTTCTTAGGGTGTTTACTATTGGTTGCAGCCAGTTCTGTATCGCAAACGCCTCCACTTCAAGGAAGGCAAATAACTCCGGGAGTTCCGTCGGATATCGCAAGGTAAATGTCATTGAGTTTTTTTTTATAATTAACGAGATGGGGTAACCCCACCTATAGGACCCTCCTATCATCTTGATTTTATCCAGGAGTGGGCGCAACATTGCCCTACGCTGCAGGGTGGCCCGTGAGAGATCAGGCAGTATTTTCACCAGAGCCCCGTCCTGTTCTACCTCTCCACTTTCCCATGCCTTACGGCTTATTAACTCCTTTTGCGCAAAGCGAAAAAAACGACATATCACGTCCCTTGGCCTGTTTGCGTTTGTTGCAGGGGGACCCGGGGCTCTATGCACTCTTTCAAATTCCAGAGGTTGGGAAAGGGGACCGGCTAGTTTTTGGCATATTGAAGAAATTGTAGTCTGCAGCATTTCCCGTCCTATAGCCTCCAGAATCCCCCTAAACCGTAGATTCTGACGTCTACTACGATCTTCTAACTCTTCCAGCCGTAGTTGCATAACAGAGACCTGGGAGGTTTGTACATTGTGTACCTGCTCCAGATGGTAAACTCGGCTTTCCAGGGAGGACCATGCGGTCTCCCCACTCACCAGTCTCTCTGTCAGCTGCTGAACTTCTACCTGTACAGCCTTGAGCTCTCTGCGGTGCATCTCCTCCAGACGAGCAACCATCACTTCCATGTCCGCTCGGTTTGGTAGTGCCAGCAGGTCTACACGGGTAGGGAGAGCTTGCAATAGCGATCTCAGATGCAGATCTCCCGTTCTCCCTCCTTGCTGTCCCTCGTATTCAGCGTGTTGCTGCTCCATGTCGCTCTCAGCTGATGCAGCGGGGAAGGACCACACCGGCTCTCTCACTTCCTGGTGTGTCACGTGCTCCACATGTCCCTCAGCGTTCTCTGTATCAGGCTCTGCGTGTCTCCGCAAGGCTCGTGTATGGGGGAAAAACAGCTCAATCTCAGGCTGTGCTGTCTGTCTCCGCGGCTTCTCCCTTCTCTTCATCCCAGTGCAGATTACCACATGCAGGCTACCACATCATAGTCTGGCATTCCAGGTATTCCATCACCGTCTAATGACCAGGTGGAGGGTCAGGGCTCTCAGAGCATGTGTCTCACTCCTCCGCCATCTCCAAGCCACGCCCCCATCTGCTCTAACTAAAATGGGCTGGAGATAATAGTGGACTAAAATGTACTGGAGATAATAGTGGACTAAAATGTACTGGAGATTTTAGTAAACTAAAATATGACCAAGCCCCTGTACACAAGGTCGGACATTCCTACAACAAAATCCGTTGGATTTTGTCAGAAACTGGTGTTGCATACACATGGTCGGACAAAGTTGTCGGAAAATCCGATCGTACGTAACGTGATGACGTTAGTTACGACGGGACTACGTTCAGGCTAGTAGCCAATAGCTTTGGTCTAGGAATTTGATCTGAGCATGCGTGGCACTTTGTCCGATCGAAATTCTCTACACACAATCGGACAAAGTCCGATCAGATCATGTTGTCGGAAAGTTTTATAGCCCAGCTCTAAAACTTTGTTGGTCGGATATTCCGACGGAAACAGTCCGATGGAGCCCACACACAGTCGGATTATCTGACAACACGGTCCGATCGGACATTTTACGTCAGAATGTCCGACCATGTGTACAAGGGCTTAAACTATTCAGATGACTAAAATATGACTAAGTTCTGAAAAGTGCCATTCTGGTGTGGTTCAGGCCTTGTAAACTGTCTGGGAATCTCCATACTGAGAACCTTGCCTTTTATGTTTCCCTGGTCCATTAACTTTGTGGTCTTATTCCATGCACCTGTTACCAGGGGCAGCCCATCCATTAAGGGCGCACGGGCACTGCCCCCTCCTCTCCAGACATCCCCTCTATGACTAATGGATAGATTCCTGCATTGCATGAATCTATCCATGGCCTGAATTCCAGCGGCAGGTGTGTTTTTTTTTTTTTAGCATCCGATTAGAGTCATAGGCTCTAATAGGCTTAAAAAAAGTGGAATTGGATCGCAGAGCATTTCGCTTGCAGTTCACTCAGATGCATTAGAAAAACAAATGAATATTTGCTTTTCTAACACTGAACCGCCTCTCTGCCAATCAGGTAGCGCGGGTATAATACCCATCACCCGATTGGCTGAAGGCACAGGCGCCCCAATGCCTGTCACTCGCTGCCTGACCTGCCACTAAGATGGGTTAAGGGCCAGGGGTGGGGGTTACAGTGGAGGCATTTTATGGGTATGAGTGGCTGCATATGACAGGCATGAGTGGCTGCATTTGATGGGGTTTTTCTTTTCAGTATTTTTCAGTTTGTTTGCGCCCCTCAAAAAATTTGGAGCATCAGCTGCCTGTTAGACTTAAAGAGGCCACCCCCCCACAGAAAAATGAAAAGTCAGCAGCTACTGCCTTTTAATATATGGACACTTGCCCATCCAGGGAGCCCACAATGTTGGTACCCCAAACGATCTTCGGATTGGCTGTAGGGTGCAACTGACGCCATCCCTGGTCAGGGAACCCGCCAGTGAAGCATTTCAGCTTCACAGCCGGTTCCCTACTGCGCATGTGTGAAGCTCGCTGCACTTTCTAATTGGTCTAGCGGTGGAGGAAAAAGGAGGGGGGTTGAACTTCCCAGAGATGGAGCGCTCTCTCTGGAAGTGTGGAACAGTACCTGTCAAAAACATTCCCCCTGAAAAGGTGCCAGAGGGGGCGAAGAGACAGATAAGCGAAAGTTCGACTTTTGAGTGGAACTCTGCTTTAAAGTGGTTGTAATCCCGTGTCATGAAATTTGAAATAAGCACATGTATCTTTAGTGTTTACTTGTCTCTCTCCAAAACTCTAATGCCGCATACACACGATCCTAATTCTGGCCAGAAAAAGACAGATGAGAGATTTTTATCGGAAAATGCGACCGTATGTATGCTCCATCGGAATTTAGCTGTCCGAATTTCCGCCAGCCAAAAATTTATAGCATGTTCTCGATTTTCCCGATGGAAATTCCGATCGTGTGTATGCAATTCCGACACACCAAAAATCACGCATACTCTGATTGAACTAAGAGACAGAAGCTATTGGCTACTGGCTATTGAACTTTTTTCTAGTCCCGTTGTATGTGTTGTACGTCACCGCGTTTCACCTGTAAAATAAAGTAAAAAAACAACACACAAGGGTTAAAATAGTTTATTGCACAGCTCCGGGGGTCTTCCGTCTTCGGGGGTCTTCTCGCCGGACTCCTCCGCTATCTTCTTCTCGCGGATTCCGATAAGGCCCTCGCCCACAGACCCCGACAACCAACGGCCAGGGTTGTCGTGAAGAGGCCCTTGTCCTCATCAACATGGGGACAAGGTGCTGTGGGGTGGGGGGGCCGCGCGGCCCCCCTTCCCCAAGGCACCCACCATGTTGAGGGCACGCGGCCTGGTACGGCTCAGGAGGGGGGCGCTCGCTCGTCCCCCCCTTTCCTGGCCGGCCGGGTAGCGTGCTTGGACAAGGGTCTGATGTGGACCTGGGGGGGACCCCCACACCAAAATTTTTTCGCATCCTTCGCGGGCCCCGCCTACCTGGAGAGGCGCTCAAAATGAGCGGACTTTCCTCCGCGTGCGTGGGCGAGTCCATTCATTTCAAAAGTACGGCAGATTAGTCCGCTGAAAAAGTGCTGTGTGTGGGCAAGTAGCCCGTTCGGAAAGTCCGACGGACTAAGTCCGCCGGATAGTCGGCTACGTGTGTATGCGGCATTAGTCTTCAAACAGGTGAAACTTTAAAGTGACTGGTGCTCAAACAGGTAATTCGGTGACTTCCGTCCACCCTTTATCTTCTTCCTCTGATGCACAAGGGTTCCAGTACGGCCGGTGATTATGGGTCAGTATATCCTCAGGGAAATGAAAAAGATCTCATAGTGTAGTAACTCCAGGTCACAAAAACTTATGTTCAAAAATAGGCTTTATTTGTTTGCAGACCGGAATCCGATGAAAGATGTATAAAAAATTACAAAAATATATAAAAAACGTTCAAATCTTACAAGACCATAGACCCACAGGAAGGGGAATACATATCATACAAATGTATGTCTCAGGTTCAGTCCCGGGCTCAGAATAAACTACATCACGGAGATTGATTGAAAATAAAAATAAAAATAGAAAAAAATATATGTATAAAAAAAATATATATAAAAAAAAATATATATAAAAAAATATATATATAAAAAAAAACGGGCTAGAGACTGCACAAACCCCTCAGGGTGATCAGATGCATATAACGGGGGTCATCAGTGTAAATTGTCCATCTACAGGGGTCACAGTAAAAAATCCCAGAGCTGACACCCTGGAGAGGGCCACCCTCCGTTGGCGCTCCGGGGAACAGTAGTATTCGTCCATGGTCTGTATACAAGAACCAAGCCGGGGAACGAGCAAAGGAACGGGCAGGAAAAACAGCGTGCGTTCCACTCAGCTCGCCAGACCGGAAGTGACGTGGTGTGCGTGGCTACGTCGTACGCGTTTCGTCATGGACGTCTTCAGCGACGATGCCACGCCACCCCACACCAACGTCTTATGAGTCCGAGGAGCTCCGCCCATTAGCTGGAAAGAGTCACAGATTAGGGCGGCCGGTCCTAGGATTCCCCACCTTTGTCATCAATAGATGTAAATTGTATGGGGAAGCTAAAGCAGTGCCCGTGTGCCCTTAATGGATGGATGGGACAGGTGCATGGAATAAGACCACAAAGTTAATGGACCAGGGAAACATAAAAGGCAAGGTTCTCAGTATGGAGATTCCCAGACAGTTTACAAGGCCTGAACCACACCAGAATGGCACTTTTCAGAACTTAGTCATATTTTAGTCATCTGAATAGTTTAAGCCCTTGTACACACGGTCGGACATTCTGACGGAAAATGTCCGATCGGACCGTGTTGTCAGATAATCCGACTGTGTGTGGGCTCCATCGGACTGTTTCCGTCGGAATATCCGACCAACAAAGTTTTAGAGCTGGGCTATAAAACTTTCCGACAACATGATCTGATCGGACTTTGTCCGATTGTGTGTAGAGAATTTCGATCGGACAAAGTGCCACGCATGCTCAGATCAAATTCCTAGACCAAAGCTATTGGCTACTAGCCTGAACGTAGTCCCGTCGTAACTAAATAATGTCATCACGTTACGTATGATCAGATTTTCCGACAACTTTGTCCGACCATGTGTATGCAACACCAGTTTCTGACAAAATCCATTGGACAAAATCCAACGGATTTTGTTGTCGGAATGTCCGACCATGTGTACAAGGGCTTGGTCATATTTTAGTTTACTAAAATCTCCAGTACGTTTTAGTCTACTATTGTCTCCAGTACATATTAGTCCACTATTATCTCCAGCCCATTTTAGTTGACCAAAGTCTCCAGTTAGGGAGGGAGAACATCCTCTTTCTTCTAAGCTCCACCTGTCTGCTAAAACCGCAGCCCCTTGACACTGTCCACAAGCTTTATTAGCTGAGAGACGCAGGCTCCCTCTGTCTTCCTATTGCCTAGGACAGTGATGGCAAACCTTGGCACTCCAGCTGTTTTGGAACTACATTTCCCATGATGCTCATGCACTCTGCAGTGTAGCCGAGCATCATGGGAAATGTAGTTCCAAAACATCTGGGGTGCCAAGGTTCGCCATCACTGGCCTAGGAGTTCTGGAAAAATACCCTTTAGAAGGGTACAAAAAAAACTACAGAAGAGGAACTCCTCCATTAGATTTAGGTCCTTCTAGTTGTGACGTGATGCAGTAGCGGCACTAGGGTTGGTGTCACCTGGTGCGGTAAAATGTGGTGTCTCACCCCCCCCAACTGAGCAATCCAAGGCACTAAGCAGGCTAGCACATCAGCACGGCTCTCTCCCCTAGCCTGCCGCAGTGCTCTGTCCTGCCACTGCAAAGTGACAGCAGGAGCAGGACAGAGCAGAAGACCCTGGGCAGGCTAGTGCATTGGGCTCTCTACTGTCTAGCCTGCCACAGTGTTCTGCAGGACACTGGGCAGGCTAGCTTCGGGATGGTAGTGTACGGTCACGGTGCAAACCCCAAACCGGCCCCTGTGGTTTATGCCAGTGAGCTAATCCATGTATTGTCACGGATGGGGGTGTTGGTTAGCTATAATTTCTTCTTAGTGGTGTCACCCAGGCCTGGACTGGGACAAAGAAATAGCCCAGTGTAATCCCCCCCCCCCAGTGTAATTCCCCCTCTCCCATGTAAATCCTTCCAGTTTATTCTCCCATAGTGTGAATTCCCCAAGTGTAAATCCCCCCACCACCGTTGTTGTACTGCCCCATGTAAATCCCCGCAATGTAAAACCGACACAGTGTACCCCCTCCAGTGTATTCCCCCCCGTGTAACCTCCCCTGTGGAATGCAAATTTAACCCTCTTGTGTTCCCCACTTCCAGAGAGAGCGCCGCAGCGCCGTCTCTGGGAAGTTCGGCCCCCCTCCTCTTTCCTCCAGCTCCAGACCAATTTAACCCCTCCTGTCTAATAATGTAGCCTATGTATATTGGTTTATTGTTGACTGTATAGTGTATATCTCCCCTCCCACATTTACAGACCCCAGATCAGCGCGGCTCTGTCAACTCAAATGTCCCTCCTCCTGTTGTGGATGCACTGTTTAGGAGGAGTCTAGCAGTGAGGTGTGTAATTGCGATAGGCAGCCGGCACCTCTCCCCTGCCTGCCTGTCACAATAATAGGCCATTGCAGTGCCGGTTCACGGAGGACATGTGGGCTCTGGGCTATGGGAGTCTGCCTCTGCATCACAATTCTTTTTCCTCCAGGAGCATATAATGAGTTTGGAAATTCAAAGAAATGCTTAAACAATGCATTACAATTTAACTAAACCCATACGATTTTAGTCGACTAAAAAGGTACTGGAGAGTTTAGTAGAGTTTATCTCTTCCGCTACTTGTCCTTGATTCAGGCGTAATTTATTTTATGAGCAATGCCAGTATTGATGACCAGGGGACCATGGAAACCTCCCTTGTTTAGTTTTATTTTTTTATTTTTTTTAACCACCTGTCCTTTTACCCAGCTCACACAGACTCGCCTTCCTTCTATGTTTGGAAGCATTAGGTCTGACTAGGCCATTGGGTATTCAGGGGATTCAGGGGATGTGCTGAGAGGGGCACTCCCGTTCCTATGTGACACATTATAGCAATTCTGGGCGGAGATCTTTAACCACTTCCCACCTGGCCAATGCACATATATGGCCGGGTGGGAGCCGTCTACTTCTGATAGGACGTTCAGGAACGTCCTTCAGAAGGAGCGGGATTGCCCAATGTGCTCGTGTCACCCGGACACGGCGCATCTCAGATCGGCAGGAGGGCTCTGTGATTGGCCCTCCTGATCACATGACGGCTGTGTCCAATCACGGCTGTCATGTGATGTAAACAAACAGCCGGTTGCTAGGCAATCGGCTCCTCCTCTCCTCACACAGAAGTCATCGCTGAGGAGAGGAGAGCAGATCGCTGCAGCCGGCTGATGATCAGTGAGTATGAGCTGTTTTTTACAGCTTTTTACTCACTGATCACCAGTCTAGTGTAAACACACAACACACCACACAGTATAAACAGTCTCCACACATGTCCCCAAAACACACATGTCCCCAAAACATACATGTCCCCAAATAATAAAAACACATGTCCCTAATAATAAAAACATGCCCCCCATATATGTCCCACTAAAATCACACGTCCAAATGATTATCTGTACAAATATGTACGTGATCACCTGCACACATGCGTACATGATCATTTGCGTACATATGTCCTTGATCACACAAACCAATTATTATACACTTAACGGAATTTTTTTTACCAAAAACATGTAGCAGAATACATTTTGGCTTAAATTTATGACAAAATTTGATTTTATTGGATTTCTTTTAAAATAGAAAAAAGAAAATATTGTTTTTTTTCCAAATTTCTGCTTTTTTTGCTCTTATATCGCAAAAAATAAAAAACGGAGTCGTGAATAAATCCCACCAAAATAAAGCTCTATTTGTGCGAACAAAATGATAAAAAATTATTTTGGGCACAGTGTAGCATGACCGCGCAATTGTCACTGAAAGCGCTAGAGCGATGAAAGCTGAAAATTGGGCTGGGAAGGAAGGGGGCGAAAGTGCCCTGTATTGTAGTGGTTAAAATGGTAGCTACTTCGGTTAATTTACCCTTAAGGCCTGTTCCTACTTTTGCATTTCTCAACCACTGTCCCTCTGATATCACGAAAGCACAATCGAGACTTTCTGTACAAATTATGATGGCTTCTAAGCAAAGGGCCTGTAAATTCCCCCTCGCTTTTATTAAGGTATTATAAATACACACAATGATACATAGTAAAATTAGGGCTACAATAATGGATACAATCCCTAAATATCTCAAAGATTGGCAGCCCTGGGTGGACCATTTTATCCCACTGGGCTTTGACTTCTCACTCGTGGAGCTGTACGTTTCTGGCACGACCTGTCCTGCTGTTCTCTTTTGTTCATTGACAGACACAGCTCCAGTAATCTTGACCGTAGGGTTATTACGCCACCTTCAGAAGAGGACTAGGCAGAACATGTAATACATGTCAAAAACAACAGAACTTTGCAGTTCTGCTCAAGGAGCGGTCCCTCTGGTAATAACCCCTCAGCCTGCTTCCTGCAGCTCAGTTTTTTTTTTTGCCTAGATTTTAAGATCCTGTGATCTGCCATCAACAGCCAGCTGGGTGACAGGCTGGATAATCTAGATCCTTGTAGTCTCCCCAGCCTGGCCATCGAGCGTGTGCAGACCCTAGCTACGCGCTGGGTCAGCCACAACATGCCTCTTAGGCTCCAGGGGTGGCCAGTGAAGGCAACGCTCCAGGGCACACATATGACCGGACTACAGATGTCTTTGTGTTATATTCTTAATATCTAAATTTTAATTGGCTTTATTATACTTTATTCAGAATAATAATATTTCCATACTGTGTGAAAGAACTTTGAGACAATAATTTCTATGTTATGAATTGCGATAATTGAAGAAGTAAATATTTAAAACCTGTCAGGATTTTGATAAATGTTGTTTATGTTATATTCTCCAGTTCATTATATATATGTTTTTAGAAAGTCATTTTATATGTAAGTGAGGAGGCCTATGTAAGTTGAGACAATATTTTTCTAGAGTCTAAGTCTAAATTCTCCCTTCCCCCTTACATCCTGTCATTAGAATGTGGAGCTGTGTTCTCCTTAGCCATACCCTTGTGAAGGAGGGTCTGTCTTTTTGGCACGAAATTAGAAGTCTGGTTAATATAATGGTAAACCTGGGAGGAAGACTGCCTGTTGTTTCCTGCTCTCGCCATGAGGCAGATGTGCTCTTGAAAGACCAAAGCAGGCAAGCTAATACATCTCTTATACACAGCAGACAAAGGGTTATTCCACACATGCAATAACTTTATACAAATGATTATCATTGTACTATTTTTGTAAGCATCCTTTTGTATTTAAATGTGTACAAATAAATACACATTTTTTTGAATTACGCTGACTCAGATCTAATTAAGGAAATTCGTCGCACAAGATTGATCGACCTCAACATATACTTAAGACTTTGAAATATCGTTATCATTTCATTTATTTCACTTTGTCACAGTGTGCCGTGGCCAGCAGCCACCCCGTACTGCTCGGATGTGGGTCTGATGGGATGTCCACAGCTCATCCAGATGGTAAGTACAGCTCTTCCTGCCTCGGTGGGAGCAGCTGGGCATTCCCTGGGAGGTCGATTAGGGGGTCCCTCTCCTCCCTCTCTTCTCTCCCTGTCCCTATTTTCCACCCCCCTCGTGGGGGAACTGCATGGCTGGGCTGCTGAGCACTCGGTCGGGGTGGTGAGTCCTGTGGTGGGGGCCCCTCAGTCTGCAGCAGCTAGGATGGCCCCTCAGTCTGCAGCAGCTAGGAGGGTGGGATTGTACACCAGTCCCAAGTCCCCAAGCGTGGCAGACAGAGTGGGTCAGCATGGCTTCAAAAACAGTGTTTCTTCACCAGAATTCCCTGCAATTGCAACAGGCCCATCTGCAAACAGTGCAGTGCCTTTGGACGCTTTGTCGGCAGTACTTGAAACGCTCGTTGCCAGGGTGGAGGTGGTGTGCGGGTGTAAGGGTGGTAAAAAACGGCCCCTGCCCCCTGTCCTCCAGGGAGAGCTCTGATTCAGACTCGGGCCTCGCAGCGACTGGTGGCCCCTGCTCTGATGTGTCAGAACTAAAATTGATATACAAAAGCAGGTGCTGATGGTTGCCAGACTAACAGCGTGTGGAAAAAATGCCAATATCCCAAATGTGGGTTGGTAATGAACAATTGATACAATCAAGTAAATGTGCAAAACAGGTGCTAACAGTTGCCAAACTTAGGTACGTGAAACAAGGTGCATATATCCCAAGTGTAAACTAATAATAGACTAGATTAAGATGATAAAAGCAAATGTTAAATAATACATGTAAATTAAAAGGTTAACCACTTGCCTACTGAGCACTTAAACCCCCCTCCTGCCCAGACCAATTTTCAGCTTTCGGTGCTCTCACAATTTGAATGACAATTATTCAGTCATGTAGCACTGTACCCAAATGAATTTTTTGGCCATTTTTTCCCACAAATAGTGCTTTCTTTTGGTGGTATTTGATCACCTCTGGGTTATTTTTGAAAATAATAATTGAAAAAAAAGCATTTTTCTTTGTTTCTGTGATAAAATTTTGCAAATTATTAATTTTTCTTCATAAATTTTGGCAACAATTTATACTGCTACATATCTTTGGTAAAAAATAACCTAAATTTGTGGATATTATTTGGTCTTTATGAAAGTTAGAGAGACTACATGGTGCAAATCATAAAAAATTGATCACATCTGATGTACTAGTGGCCTATCTCATTTCGTACGACCCGAACAAGCCAGGAAAGTACAAATACCCCCCAAATGACACCCTTTTTGAAAGTAGACATTCCAAGGTATTTATTAAGAGGAATGGTGAGCTTTTTGATGTTGTCATTTTTTCCCACAATTCTTTGCAAAATGAAGATGTTTATTTTTTATTTTTTTTCCACAAAATTGTCATTGTATTAGGTTATTTCTCTCACTTGGCATGTGTATACCACAAATAATGCCCCAAAATAAATTCTGCTACTCCTCCTGAGTATTACGATACCACATGTGTGGAACTTTTTCACAGCATGGCCACAGAGAGACCCAACATGCAGGGAGCACCATCACGTGTTCTAGGAGCATAAATTACATATCTAACTTGTTGACTACCTATTACACTTTTGAAGGCCATGGAGCACCAGGACAATGACACGTGACACCGATGACAGATGGCACGTGGCACTAATACATGGCACTGATACCTGGCATTGATGACACATGACACTGATAACAGATGGCACTGATATGTGGCACTGATGTCAGATGGCACTAATATGTGGCACTGATGACAGATGGCACTAATATGTGGCACTGATGACAGATGGCACTAATATGTGGCACTGACAGATGGCACTTATATGTGGCACTGGGGACAGATGGCACTGATGACAGGTGGCACTGGGGACAGATGGCACTTATACATGGCACTGGGGACAGGTGGCACTGGGGACAGATGGCCCCTTTTTTTTTTTTTTTTTGCAGCGGTTCATCTCTCCCTCCTCACACGCTGTCTGTGTGAGGAGGGGAGCCGGCGATGAGAGATGATGACATATGTTTACATATGAGATCACCTCTCATTGGACACGCCGATCGCACTGTAAACGGCCACTGTGATTGCCCGTTTACAGAGATCTGTGACTGGCTGTGTCCGAGGGACATGGCCAGCACAGAACTTCCCAGATGCACGCCTGCGGCGGCGCACAGAGGGGAAGTAAACAGGAGTACATCCAGGGACGCCCTCCCGGTAGTTAGCATCCGCGCTGTAGCTGTCTTTTGGCTATAGTGCGGGCGCGAAGTGGTTAATAAGTCCATACAAAAGCATATATCAGAGTGTTCATAAAAATGCTTCCTTCTGCAGAAGTATAGTGCAATATATAGTGGCTCTGTAAACCCAATAGTAAAGTGCTGGTGCTAGTAAACAAAATTCTGCCAGGTGCTGCTAGTGGTGGATGACTCGTGAGATCCTCCATGCTGATTAAATATATGGGTGTCCCCTTACCTTACTGCTGTAAGGTAACAGCATGTAAATATGTATCTTTGGGGTCCTTGGTGACCATCCTAGCGTGGTAGCACAGGCTCTTGTTGGTATCGGTGTCCTGCCTAAAATCAGCGTTAGGCCCCCTTTAATAGTAACCTTAAGGTATCCGGGATGGATGGGTCTCGGCAGTGGACCATAGGTGGAGATTAAGAACAGGAGGGATACCCCATAGTGTAGTATATTAAAACATATTTATTCAATTAAAATAAAGATAGACATGTATTCATATAAACATAAATCAAAGTAAAGCAGTGTAAAAACAAGCAGTGAGCTTGATAGTGTCACTTCTGGTGTCTCAGTCCTGACGCCTGTTCGTCACGATCACGTGACATCGGGTGATGACTGTGCCTGTGGTGGGGCACACCAGACATGGATCTCCTGGCCTCCCAGCTTAATCAGAAGGTGCCGAGGTTCGTATCTAGGACAAGAGATCCTTGGGCAGACGCGTCAGAGGCTCCATGGGCTCAGTACCAACTGTTCTACGCCTTTCCTCCGCTAAAACCGTTACCACGTCTGCTCCGCAGAGTGGAGGCCGAGGGGATTCCAGTGATACTGATTGCCCCTGATTGGCCTCGACGTCCCTGGTACAACGACCTAGTACGCCTGGCTGCGGACCCTCCCTGGCAGCTATCGATGCGAGAAGACCTCCTGTCTCAAGGTTCAATTCTCCATGCTGCTTTACCATCGCTGGTTTTAACGGCATGGTTGTTGAGAGCCAGGTATGTTGAGGGCATGGAAATCTTCTTCTTGGAAGATATACCATCTTACATGGAAGTCTTATATCTCCATGTATGAGGAGACGAGGTGGCGTCCGCACACCTATTCCATTTCCAGGATCCTGCTGCATGGAGTAGATCAGAAACTGGCTTTAAGCACCATTAAAGGGACAGATATCAGCCTTGGCTGTCTTTTTCCAATGACCCCTGACGTCTCACTCTCTAGTGAGCACCTTTGTACAAGGGGTCCGGCATGTAGTCCCTCTGGTGCGTCCACCCTTGCCCCCATGGGATCTGAACCTGGTGCTATCGGCACTTCAGAAACCGCCATTTGAGAACATCAGGGATATTCCCTTGTTGACTCTCTCAGAAAGTGGTCTTCCTAGTGGCCATTACAAAGGCCAGGAGGGTTTCAGAACTGGCGGCCTTGTCTTGCAAGTCGCCCTATCTTGTTATCCACAAGGATAAGGTGGTGTTTCTACCGAAGGTGGTTTCGGCTTTTCACATTAATGAAGACATTGTGTTACCATCTCTGCGTCCCAAACCGACACATCCTAAGGAGGTGGCCCTCCATTCCCTGGACGTGGTCTGGGCTCTAAGTGTATATCTGTCTGCCACAGTTCCCTTCTGGAAGTCAGACTCTCTGTTAGTTTCGGTAGCTGGTCCGAAAAAAGGGATAGCGGTCTCGTCAGCCAAAATGTCCAGGTGGATCAGGCAGATTGTGGTCCAGGTTTACGTCTTGAATAGGCAGGTGCCCCCCTTTCCTGTCACAGCCCATTCCACCAGGGCAATTGGGACCTCTTGGGCTTTCCGACATCAAGTGTCAGTTGCTCAAGTGTGTAAGGCGGCGAATTGGCCGTTCGTTCACACCTTGCTGAATTTGTTGACCGCAAGTTCTGATGCGGTTAGTTGAGATAGTGACTCCCCTGTTAGGGAGCACCACTGGTTGTGGGTGGAGTTATGTTGCTGTTCCCACCCCTTGTTATGACACTGCTTGGGGACGTCCCTTCTGTCAAGATTACTGGAGCTGTGTCCATCAAAAAACGAAAGAGAAAATGATTTTTTGTACTCACCGTAAAATCTTTTTCTCTGAAGTTCATTGACGGACACAGCACCTCCCCTCCTATTGGTTTACATTATACTACTTGTTGACGTACTGAGCTGCAGGAAGCAGGCTGAGGGGTTATTACAAGAGAGACCGCCCCCTGGGAGGAACTGTAAAGTTCTGCTGTTTTTCACATGTATTACATGTTCTGCCTAGTCCTCTGCTGAAGGTGGCGTAATAACCCTACGGTCAAGATTACTGGAGCTGTGTCCATCAATGAACTTCAGAAAAAAGGATTTTACGGTGAGTACAAAAATCCTATTTTCTCTTATCCTGCTGTTGTCATAATGGAAAATAATTGGGGTTCTCCAGGCATGCTTATATACTTTACTCCATTGTTGGGTAGTTTATATTATACTCTCTGTACAATATAAATATATACTATATTACATATGTTTTGTGGGGGCTCATTGCTCCCCTAACTCATACCTCTTATAGATGATGGATGGATCTATGTGATTCACAATTGGCTATTTAACTAGACATGTATGGACATTTTCTTTGTACTTTCAACCTAATTGTGGTCTTGTATGTTTTGCTATCTCCTTTCAATAAAGATATTGGAGCAAGAAAAAAATATGCAGTAAGGCCTAGTGATTCGCTATTGCCTGACATTTTTCCTCAGTTACCTTTCTTTCAGATGTTTTGGTGACATACTCCTTACATGTTGAGAGACCAAAGATTCAGCTGTTGAAAGCTGTAAAAAAAAAAGAAATAAGAGGAAAGCACCATTAAACACGTCTAGAATAAAGAAGCTGAATATCTATTCTTCATTGGTTGTATTAGGCCATTCATTTGTATTCAGTTTATTATTCTAAATGATGCTATAACATTTGTATAATCGTATACTCTGTCTAACAAACGTCCATTTGTTTTCAAATCAATGCTTGCTCCAGCATAAATTGTTTCTTTACAAGAAGAGGACATAGCTGTAATACTCACTTTCTATTAGACATTGTTCAATACAGTAGCTTGAAAAAGTATTTATACCCCCCTTTTTTTTGTCATGTTACAACCAAAAATGTAAATGTATTTTATTGGAATATTATGTGATAGACAAAGAGGCACATAATTGTGAAGTGGAAGGAAAATGATAAATGGTTTTAAATTTTTTTTTATTTTTTATAAATATGTGAAAACTGTGGTGTGCATTTGTATTCAGCCACCTTTACTCTGATACTCTTAACAAAAATCTAGTTGAACCAATTGCCTTCAGAAGTCACCTTTCTTTAATCTCAGTATAAATACAGCTGTTCTGTGAAGCCCTAGGTGTTTTGTTAGAGAACCACAGTGAACAAACAGCCTCATGAAGGCCAAGGAACACACCAGATAGGTCAGGGATAACGTTGTGGAGAAGTGTAACTAGTTGCCGACCAGCCATTGTCGTTATATGGCAACAGGTTGGCACTCACATGAATCGCCATAGCTGTTCGACGCTCGTGCACGGGAGTAGGGGGCACGCCCAGCCCTGCAGCGATCAAATTCAGGCCCAGGCCAATGATTTGTGGCCTGGACCTGGTCACCGGTTCTGGCAAATGGCAGACTGTCCTCTGCCTGTGTAATGTAAACACAGGCAGAGGAAGTGATCTCTCCTCTCCTCGTGGAGCCCTTTTCGGTTCCAGTGCGAGGAGGTCCATCTTACCATGAGTACACAACAGTACATTGACACCAGTACATGTAAGTACACTTGTCACCCCCTGATCACCCCTCCCCCGTTAACACTTTCACTCTCTGTCATTGTGTCATCAAGTGCAGTTTTCAGATTTTTCACTGATCACTGTACTGGTTTACTTGTGACACTAATCAGCGTTAGGGCAGTTAGTAACGGTTGGTAGTAGGCCCAGGTAGGTTTAGGGTACCCCCTTTTAACCCCTTAATAAAGGTTTAACCCTCTGATCACCCCCAGTTAACCCTTTCACCCAGTCACCAGGGTCACTAGTATAATGTACAGATCTCTTTTCTGATAACTGTATTTAGTGTCCCAGGTGATGCTAGTCAGCTAGTTAGTGTTCCTGTTTCTTTTTTATAGCGTCAGGGTACCCGCTGCATATTTCCTAATAAGGGTTTAACCCCTTGATCAACCCCCAGTTAACCCTTTCACCTACTGTCACATTGTCACTAGTATAGTGTACAGATTTCTTTTTTCCTGATCACCGTTTTCGTGTCACATCAGATTTTAGTGTCAGTTAGGGTCAGCGTCAGATTAGTGCCAGTAGTGCTAACACACATGCACACATCATACACCTCCCTTACTAGTATAGTGTTTGAACGGAGCAATATCTTTGATCTGATCAGAACTATATTAGCGTCCCCAGTAGTGTTCTCAAAAACACTGCGTAAGCAGGATCAGCCCAGACACCTGCTAGCACCTGCCTTTAGCCCCTATGCCCACCCCAGCCTACCCAAGTGGAGTATCAATAATTCACTATTACTTACAAAACACAGCACACATAACTGCAACATTAGCATTTGCAGGGATCAGGCGTGCCTCTCCTAACAGTTCATTTTTTTGGTAGTGATTGAAGCAGTCTCCGACAATCAGGTGCTCTTTTGCCTGTGAGTCGCACTAACTACCTATAAATTTAGTGGCCAAAATGTCCAGAGGTACACTAGTGAAGAGGCCTACAAGTTGTGGAGCATGATGGATGAGAGCAAAGGGTAAGCCTCGCTGTCAGATTCAGGCTCAGTATACGAACCAGTAGAGAGCAGCGGCACCCTGACAGATAGGGACCACTACTCCGTTGTCAGAGCTGCTAAGGTCAGGCGTACCTGACCCAATTCTTCTGTTGCCGAGAACCAGTACTAGTGCTGCTCAACCTTCTGGTGAACTGGCAAGCACCGGCGGCCTAGAACATCCTGGTAATAGACAACCCAGCACTGCAGTAACACTTGGCTATATGGCGAGTCCCATAAGTGCAGTTCAAGCTGGTGGCTAGCACAAGTAGTGCCTCGGAGCCACTAAGAGTTCGAACACAGGCCAGTAGACCCCATAGTGTCCTTCCTGCTGCGTTTGGCAATTCTGATCCCACCACTTCTGCAGTGCCAGTACTTCCCCCATTCACTGGCCAACCTGCAATTCAGATGGAAACAGCAGATTGTACTTCCCTTGACTTTTATTTGATGTTTTTCATGGAAGATCTCTACAGATCTATTGTGGATCAAATACATTTATACGCTGGTCAATTTATCGCTGAAAATCTCCATTTGACCTTTACCAGAGAATTTGCTTGGAAACCTATTATGGTTACCAAATTTAACACCTTTCTGGACCTCTCTCACCTCATGGGCATAACTTAAAAAAAAAAGAGTGCAGTCATATTGGTCCACTGAGCCAAATCATCATATGCCCGTGTTCTTTGCTTTCATGACCAGGACTAGATACAAGCAGACCTTGCGGTTAATGCCCTTCAATGACAATGAGCTTTGTTGCTCTCGGGGGTGACCGTAAAAATGATCGGCTTCACAAAATTCGGCCGCTCTTAAACCACTTCAACCACCAATTCACAGCCTTGTTTATTCCCGATCAAGTTGTCTGCATTGACGAGTCCCTGATTAAATTTTCTGGCCGCCTGACTTTCAAACATTATCTCCCAGCAAATGTGTCAGAAGATATGGGGTCAAGTTGCATAAGCTCCATGACAGGGCAACATGCTATACATATAGTTTTATGGTTTACAAGGGAAGAGATAGTCATGTGGAGCCCACAAACTGCCCAGGCTACATAGGGAGCAGGGGTATGATTGCTTGGGACACATTCAGCTACAGCACAGGTTTATTTATATTGACTGCAACAGGGTTTGCTCTCAAGATATGTAAATTAGAGACTGCAGCGCTGTAGTAGGTGATTTCACCACCACAGTTAAAAAAGAGAACATATATGCTAAGGCATAGGAGCAGGGGTGGAAATAGGGGCAGTTCATCCCTATGCTTCAACATTATTTTTATATTTATTGTATGCCCATCATTAGAAGTGGGTGGATGCAGGGCAGTATTCCAATGATGGGCATACCAGCTATCAATTGATTTGAATAGAGAAACCTGTTAGGTTCTCTTTTTTCATTTAGCCCACAGGCTGCATTAAAAAAAAAAAAAGAACATTACAATATATGCCCAACAAGGAGCAGCAACGTACTGGTATGGTATACCAGAATGATGCCTGTAGGTTTAGGTATCATCTTGGTATCGTTATTTTCGGACGACTTTCATGTAAAAGCAATCTTAGTGGCTATTTAGCCACTAGACTGCTTTTACAAGCAGTGGCAGGGAACGCCCCCCCCTTCTTCTGTGGTTTTCTTTGGCTCTCCTGTCCCACCGGGGAACCCGAGAATGCAGCCGTTGGTTCCACCAGCTGACCATGGAGCTGATCGGAGACTAGAATGGCTCCAATCATCTCTAGTGCCTAAGAAACAGGAAGCTACAAGCATTTCAAGACTTTGGTTTCGCTGAATATAAACAGCGCCACTGGGAAATTGGGAAAGCATCTTATCACACCAATCTTGTGTGTGGTCAGATGCTTTAACCACTACAATACCGGGCACTTTCGTCCCCTTCCTTCCCAGACCATTTTTCAGCTTTCATCGCTCTCGCAATTTCAATGACAATTGCGCGGTCATGCTACACTGTACCCAATTAAATTTTTATCATTTCATTTGCACAAATAGAGCTTTATTTTGGTGTTATTTATTAACGACTCAGTTATTTTATTTTTTGTGAAAAAAACACAATATTTTCTTCTTTCTATTTTAAAAGAAATCCAATAAAATCTAATTTTGTCATAAATTTAAGCCAAAATGTATTCTGCTACATGTTTTTGTTAAAAAAAAATTCCGTTAAGTGTATAATAATTGGTTTGTGTGATCACGGACATATGTACGCAAATGATCATCTACATATGTGTGCAGGTGATCACGTACATATGTGTGCAGATAATCATTGGGACATGTGATTTTAGTGGGACATATGTTTTTTTATTTGGGGACATGTCTTTTTATTATTTGGGGACATTTGTGGTGACATGTGTATTGTGGTGACATGTGTGTTTACACTGTGTGGTGATGTGTGTTTACACTAGACTAGTGATCAGTGAGTAAAAAGCTGTAAAAACAGCTCATACTCACTGATCACCAGCCGGCTGCAGCGATCTGCTCTCCTCTCCTCAGTGACAACTTCCATGTGAGGAGAGGAGAGCCGATTGCCTAGCAACCGGCTCTTTGTTTTGATCACATGGTGGCTGTGATTGGACATGGCCGTCATGTGATCAGGAGGCCCAATCACAGAGCCCTCCTGCCGATCCGAGATGTGCCGTGTCCGGGTGACACAAGCGCATCGGGATCGCGCCGCTGCTCGGGCACGCGCGCGCGATCCCCCTCCTTCTGAAGGACGTTCCTGAACGTCCAGTCAGGAGGCAGCTCCCACCCGGCCGTATATGTACATTGGCCTGGTGGGAAGTGGTTAAGGACTGAGGAGACATCCAGAGTCTAATAGACCCCATTTAAAAAAAAAAAAAAGTCCCTGTCACTACATATTGCTATCAAAGGGGATATTCAAATTCCCTGTGATAACAATAAAAATTATAAAAAAACAAAAAATGAAAGGGACAGTGTAAAAATAAAATAAAAAGCTAAATTAATAATTAAAAGAAATTTAATTAATAACATCCCTGTCCCCCCGGTGTACGTGCACAAAGATGAACGCAAGTGTTTGTCTATATGTAAACAGCAATTGCACCATGCATGTGAGGTATCACCGCGAATGTCAGATCGAGGGCAGAAATTCTAGCAGTAGACCTCCTCCGTAATTCTAAAGTGGTAATCTGTAAAGCAGGGGTCTCAATCTGGCAGCCTTCCAGCTGTTGCAAAACTACAAGTCCCATGAGGCATTACAAGGCTGACAGTTACAAGCAGGACTCCCACAGGCAAAGGCATGATCGGACTTGTAATTTCACAATAGCTGGAGGGCCGCCAGTTTCAGACCCCTGCTGTAAAGGTTTTTAAAAATGTAGATAGGAAGGAGGAATTTTGTGGGACTTTAAATGAGGGTACGCCACGTTAAGAGAAAATGACAACATAAAAATGAACGTACGGTACATGATTTGTTTATTACAATCTAGAATATATATCAGATATTTTGTATCAAATAGATAGGTAATCACCAGACTTACACTAAATATGCTGCTCATAGCACGCAATACAAATAAAAAGTAGACATGGCAAATATACATGGTATAATTAATCAATTGAAAGACAAATGTAATAAAGACAAATAACTGTTGGCATCTAGTGGCACTCTACGTGTTTCCTGGCATTACAGCCATTTATCAGGAGTGTTATGAAGTAATATACTAGGAAAGAAAGAACAGGGATTAATAATAATACCCTAGAACAGGGGTTGACAAATTTGCTTGGAATCTAGGAGCCAGCTAAAAAAGTTAGGAGCCAGGTCCGTGACGGCGATCTGGACCTGTCCCTGGTCTGACATGGAGACGAGTGAGGGGAAGATAGCCCCCAGCCCCCCACCTGTCTCCAAGTCATTGCCCATAGCTCTTAGAGGGACATTTTATTTATTTTATTTTTTTCAAATCTCATATATAAAAGAGGACCTGTCATGCTTTTTCTATTACAAGGGATTTTTACATTCCTTGTAATAGAAATAAAAGTGACACACATTTTTTTTTTTTTTTAAAAGAACAGTGAAAAAAATAAAAATAAAAGTTAAAATAAGAAAAAAAATAAAAAAATTTAAACGCGCCCTGTCCCACCAAGCTTGCGTGCAGAAGTGAATGCATATGAAAGTAGTGTTCAAACCACACATGTGAGGTATCGCTGCGATCGGTAGAGTGAGAGCAATAATTCTAGCCCCAGACCTCCTCTGTAACTTAAAAAGTTCAACCTGCAGAATTTTTTTAAACGTCGCCTATGAAGATTTTAAAGGGTAAAAGTTTGTCGCCATTCCATGAGCGGGCGCAATTTTGAAGCATGACATGTTGAGTATCAATTTACTCGGCGTAACATTATCTTTCACAATATAAAAAAAATAATTGGGCTAACTTTACTGTTGTCTTATTTTTTTATTTATTAAATAAATGATTTTTCCCCCAAAAAGTGCGCTTGCAAGTCCGCTGTGCAAATACGGTGTCACAGACAGTATTGCAACGACCACCATTTTATTCTCTAGGGTGTTAGAATAAAAAATATATATCATGTTTAGGAATTCTAAGTAAAGGGAAGGAGATAGGCTGGCAGGCAGGGGAAGCTCCATAAGCATTGCTGGTTGTCATTCCAACGGCCACCACATGAGGGCGCCAGATTCCAGAAGGAACCATAGGATCGCAGAAGGCCTCAAAGCCGGGGGCTCAATTACCGGCCGCCGGCTGCCCGGCCCGACGTGATCACGCCGGGGGGGTCTACGGAGACAGGATACCCCCAGCTGTGCTGCCCCAGGCGCCAGGTCGCTAAATCTAGTCGCAAATGCGACCTGGCGCCCGGGTTTTGTCGAGCCCTGCCCTAGAATAAGGGAGGACAGGCAAATTATGTCCCAACAAGATGGAGATAGTTTGGGATACTTACTACAAAGACACAAATATGCTGGATGAAATAGAACTGAAAAGACCACTTTTTTTTTCCTTTTTTTAAACCAAAACTAACCTTAGAAAGTGTTTTATTCCATGAAGAGTAGTGGATGCATGGCACGGACTTCCAGAAGAGTTGTCTGCGCACTTGAAAGTCTTCCGGGAGAAGCTCCAGTCATAGTTGGTGGCGAATTTGTGATCCATCCGGCAGATTAAGTGGCATATGTTGTGAGCCTTTACATGCTTTCTTCTGGTAAGGGTGTATTTGTATTGGTGATCAGCACATTGTGTTGGTGAAGGAGGATTGCACGGTCTATCAATATCTACCTAAGGAGTCACTCTTCTCATTCAACATACCTTTGAGTGGACTATTGCACTTTTGGCTTTGGGCACTTTTTTGGTTACATTAGTGTTTCCTTTATCATGTTTTATCACTGTCATAATTTAATATGATCTATTTAATCACTGTCATATTTTATTATTTATTAATTTGATTAATATATATTCACTTATTATTTAAATATTTATTAATTTAATATTATTTATTCAATCACTGTTATATTTTAGTTTATTTGATTAATATATATTCACTTATTATTGTAATATTTATTATTTTGATCCATATTCACTTATTATTCAGATATTTATGTATTTGATTCTTTTATTTTTATTTTCATTCAGTATTTAAATATTTATTAATTTGTATATTGTTCAGATATTTTTCATCCTTATCACTTTCATATTTCTTTAGAGTATCTATGAGTTGTGTATGATATTTATTCATTTATATAATTTTTTCATATGCTGAGGAATTATATGGTAAAACATTTATCCTTATGGTGATGTTCTGTACGTTGCAGTAGCATTAGTCACTTAATACAGTTGGGTGGGAGTAGTTAGATAGCACAGCTACACTTTTTTACGTATTGACATTTTTGATGTGTATCGCATCTTAGTAACTGCAGCTCCTGAGATTTAGGGTATTTTGTATTTTTTAGATTTAAAGCACAATATTTTCCCATTTTTTGTTTGTTGCACTTACTAACAGCCTCAAGGCCAAGTCCGGTATCAGCCAAGGAAGACGGGGGTAAGAGGCATGATATTTGAAACAGGGGAACCCTCCAAGGACAGCAAACAGTGCCCGGAGCCCAACATAGTGGTCACAGCATGATCCAATAGACTATGTGTACACCAAAATTGCATGGTGTTCTTACAAAAAATGTGTCAAAAGGATTAGTTAAATGTGTACAAGTGTAAAGATAATGGGGCAAAAATGTCTGTGTGTTCCTGCAAAGGGACTACATGAGGGGGTGTTTGTGAAGTAAACGCAAGTAAGGGGAGAAAAAACAAAACAAAACATATCAAAAGATGATGGCTGATCTCCTAGCAAAGAGGTTAGCCTGTGTGTGGGATCAGAATGTGATTACTTGTGATTGAATCAAGCAAATGAACCACCAGCTGCTCTAAGGCTACTATATACTCCCATTCCTAGGGAGGGGCCCCGTTAATGTCATGCCTGATTGACCAGTGGGCACAAGGGAGGTGGGGAGAGGATTCCCAGCTCCATGTGGAGGAGCCATCAGCAGTGGGTCTCCACCCCTCTCGTGCGTGGGTAAGGATGGAATAAAAAATACGTTAAATCAACGTCAATGACACTGCTGGTTTCGGCGTTGAAGCATGACGCCAATGAGCAGGAGGCCAAGCCCCGCCCCCACCTACGGTTGGTGGGGAGGGATGGGCTGCTGCACATCACAACCCCAGAGACAGAGAAAACACCGAACCCCCCCAAAAACCAAGCTGAACCGGACAAGGGGTTGGTAAGTAGTCTGGAGAAGATAATGCGTCAAAGATAATACATAGGAAAAATATGACATAGGAATCTATTGGAAACAGGGAATGAATCAATAATAAACCTGTTTACAGTGACCTGTCACATCTTATACACTTCATCGATTTCTGTTTATCGCCCTACTACTGGGCCATAACAGGGAATGAATCTAATAATACATTGCCGAACACCATTTCCAAGAGATCCCTATGTCATATTTTCCCTATGTCGTGCTACAGTGGACACAGCACCTAGAACCACCATAATACAGATGAGCTTGTATACTTATTATATTTTGTGAGTAGCCCATCATGGGGGCAATTAAACAGGTCTTTTACAGTTTCCCTATTCTTCTCCCTAGAGTGCAATAGTGTACCTAGCAGATTACATCCCTAGGGAGGTAAGCAAGGTCACCTCCAGATCCTCCCACTCCATGTACTCTGTCCAATTCAATGGGAGATGAAGGCATGGACGATGGGGTAGTTAGGCCAACATCCCAGATAAATAGAAAGCAAAAGAAATAACCCCCTGATGGGACTTTACCAACTTACAGTATATAATCAGTTCATATTAGGATATAGACATATAAAGTATTTAAAACAATATCAAATATTTTTATTAAAATCATTAAAGGGCACATGAGCACGCCGTGACTCGACCTAATCCGGCTGCATCTTGCTGATCAGAGGGCCCGTGAGCTCCATAAACCACCCACAGCTCATCTTACACTGCTTGGCCACTATTATATGGCAAAGGGGAAGCCGAAAAACAATTTGGAGCAGGCGCAGGAGATCGTAGTTTCCCTGCCCGGACCTATCATTATGGTAGTGCTGCTGGCGCATATGGCCTCTCCCCAGGCAGACCATCTCGAAGCAGGCTCTATGCACTCCGACTGCACTGAGGACTGTGTTGCAACCCCAGCTGTCCTCCCTACTCATCAGGATGGTGACTTCTCAGGTGGTGAGTCCCCTTTTACTTTGCAGGACAAATCAAAACACAGACCATATCTGCGATCTTGAAGCATGCTTGAAAGGCGTTGGTAAAAATGATGACTTGGAAAATAAGTCCTGTAGATACAACTTCTGCATACATTGGTTACCTGAATCACACAGATGCCCAGGAAGCTACAACAACATTGCTAACCTTTCTGTTACCAGATAACCCTGCTCATAAGTTGGAGCTGGACCAGGCTCATAGGGCTCTCACTGCCCTGCATCTAGAGGGTCCCCCTAGGGACATTATTGCGAAGTCCCACTTTTACACAGTGAAAGAATGTGTTATACAAAAGACCCATGAACTACCCTCGACCCAGCTACTTGGTCAAGAAGTGCAAATATTTACAGACCTTTCCCCAGCTACTGTGTCAAACATGGGTCCTTTAAGACTTTACTTCAGCCACTACAGCAAAAAGGAATAAGGTACCGCTGGTCATTTCCTTTTTGCCTCTCATTTCCTTACAAGGGTAAATCTTACTCGTTTTCCACTTTACCTCCAGCATTGCCAGGCCTTCAATCTCCTTCTACGTCTGGCTGAAGCAGCGGTAACAGAGAGTGTCCAACCTTTTGTGGCAATCTCCTAGAACCACCAGAAGCTGTTCCAGTCGCCAGTCCACACTACCCTGACAGCTAACGGGGTTGAGATACTTGACCCTTTCTGGAGGAGTTCTTCCGTCAGTCCTGTCTTGGGTCCTTCGAATACAAATGTTGAATGTATGTTATGTTTTTCTTCTTTTTCTTTTAATGGTTATGATTCAAGACTCATAGGCCGCTTGTGATACAACTTCCTTAGGATGCTGTTCATGCACCTTCCAGGTCATTCGTGCATCACGGTTATGGTCTCATCCTTGAACATTACCACATATTAAGTACTTGTTCCATATCTATCTAAGTTCCGCTCAGGTCGAGTCGGTGAGCCATGCGCCTCAACCCAATTCCAACCCCCCTTCCTCCTGTATAGTAGTTTCGGAGGTAGAGGCTTTGGAAGTCCAAGGACCCAATTTATAGCCTAGTTTTCTTGACAAATGAGTAAATTGCCTTTACTTTTGCAATACGTTTATGATTGATAACTATGTTTTGCACTACATACATACATAGTTACATAGTAAGGTTGAATAAAGACACCAGTCCATTCAGTTCAACCTGAGTGTCTACAATTGTACCTATCCATGTACATTGCACACTCACATCAATCTTTAGAAAATGGTTCATACAGGAACACATCATAAAGATCATACCAGCGCATATAACAAGACACATACCAGTTGATCAACTCCACAGAATGTCTCTCCACCGCCATGCAAGCTGCCGTTAAGACATAAATAGTGTGTGCCGAGGCGCTACAATATGACATCAATGGATATGACTCCAGACTCCATGTGGACATGCGCAGTACTGCACAATGATTTATAAGTGTGAAACAAAAAATAAAAACGTCGGGCCATCCACAAGTTGGATATCTGTGTGCGCCATCTAGTGGATCTAACACAGAAGACAGGAGGGTGGGGAATCACACACTCGCCCAAGAGAAATAGACCTCCAAAAAAAAACAAAAAAAACAGGAAGTCGGACATGGGGAGTAATGGCCCCTACTCACAAGGATCCAATCCAAAGCAGAGGAATATAATTGAAGAAAAAAGAGGGGATAAAGAATTATATTAATCTAAAAGTATAAAAATACATATAAATCCATTAGATAGTATTAACTATGTGGGTTCAATATCACGTGTCCAGATAACCATTGTTTATATAAAATTCTAATCCTACAATATCGCAGTATCCAAAAATTCAGGTACCATAAAGCAAGAACCACTGACAGAGTAGAAAGGAAAGAGAATGGGGACTTTTAATAGAAAGAACAAACAAGGATTTTAAGAATTTTATAATAAGAGACAGAGATAGTGCCATGAGGTCCTAAGGGATACCAATTGGTCCCATGGGATCAACGCCCAGAAGAAGGGTCTGTAGGAGTTAACCTCATTAATCCCTGGGGGATTAAGAGCGGAAAGCTTTACAACCCATTAAGTCTCGGCCTTTGCTGAGCATTGTCCCAGTCGCCACCCCTAGGATTAAGGGGGTCAACTTCCAATACAAAAAATGAAATCACTGAATTATCAAATCTGTGATTTAAACCTATGTGTTGAGTAACTGGTGTCACAATTTTACCTCCACCGGAATAATAAAGATGATCCCTCATCCTTAATCTGAGCTCACAAATGGTCTTGCCTATGTAAAATGCATGGCATTGACAAGTCATCAAATAAATCACTCCACGAGTAGCACAATCAGCATATTGTCTCGATTGGAACCAAGTAGATATATGCCAGCGCCCTCACAGATCCATGGGCATCAGCTACATCTACCACAGCGGTAGGTTCCCTTACAGGAGCAAGATAAAGTCTCCGAATTGGGTTGGTAATGGCTGCTAGTCAATGTATCATGCAGTGAGGTGGCCCTCCTAAATACCAACTCTGGGGTAGAACGTAATTTAGCCAGGGTATAATCTTTGCCAATTATTAGAAATCAACTAACGTAAAGCTCATTCATGAGCAGAAAAACGAGTGATGAATTTCACTGAATTAATTTCAGTTATGGAAGTTTTTTGAATAGGAATTCAGCTCTGGGTCTTATTCTAGCTTTATTGAAGGTTTTCCTCAACAAAGTTCTAGAATATCCCGTCAGATAGTCTTGATCTTAAAAGATCAGACTGACGAAAGAAATCTTCTTCAAATGAGCAATTCCTGCAAAGATGTGGCAATTGCGCATATGGTATGCTTCTGATGAGTGGGGCAGGGTGAGAACTTTGGGCTTACAAGATAGTGTTACCCGAGCTAGGCTTACAATATAAATCAGTAGTTATGTAGCCATTTTCATCAATACAAATTAACCACTTAACGACCGCCGCATGTAAATCTACGTCGGCAGAATGGCATGTACGGGCACAAGCACGTACCCGTACGTGCTTGCCTTCCAGCGGGTGGGGGGTCCGATCGGACCCCCCTCCTGCTGGCTGCGGTGGTCCGTTTCGCTTCAGGAGCGGGATGAGGGGATGGCCGTTGGTTTCTGGCCATCCCCTCTTGATCGCTCCTGGCAAATGAGAAGCTTCCCCTGCCTGTGTAATGTAAACACAGGCAGGGAGGAAGTGAGTTCACTCTCCTCGTGGCAGTCTTTTTTACCGGACGGCGAAGAGAGAAGACATCCAAGTAAGTGCACCAACAGTTCACTGACACATAGGTACACATAGGCACACAAATCACCCCAGTCACCCCCCGATCACCCCCGCCCCAGTCACAGTGTCACTGATTGCAATGATCATTTATTTACTGATCACTGCATTTAGTGTCAGTTGTGACTGTAAAAAGTGTCAGGGCAGTTAGTGTTAGGCCCCTTTAGGTCCAGGGTAGCCCCCTACCCCCCCCCAATAAAGGTTAAACCCCTTTATTGCCCCCCCAGTTAACCCTTTCACCCCCTTTTACCAGTGTCACTAAGCAATCGTTTTTCTGATCGCTGCATTAGTGTCACTGGTGCCGCTAGGAAGCTAGTTGTTTTTTAGGTTCACCGCCAGGTTTTTATAGTGTTAGGTACCCCCATATATAACCTAATAAAGGTTTTAACCCCCTGATTGCCTCTAGAGTTAACCCTTTCCCCAGCGATCACTGTATAAGTGTCACTGGTGACGCTGGTTAGCCAGTTAGTTATTTAGGTTCCCTGTCAGGTTTTTATATAGCGTCACGGGAACCCCCATATAATACCTAATAAAGGTTTTAACCCCCCGATTGCCCCTAGTTAACCCTTTCACCAGTGATCACCGTATAAGTGTTACGGGTGACGCTAGTTAGGTAGTTCGCTTTTTATAGCATCAGGTTACCCGCCATTTATTACCCAATAAAGGTTTAACCCCCTGATCACCCGGCGGGTGATATCAATTAGGTTTTAGGGTCAGCTAGTGTCTGCGTCGCCCCAGGCAGCGCTAGGTTAGTGCCAGTACCGCTAACACCCACGCGCAAAGCATACACCTCCCTTGGTGGTATAGAATTTGAACAGATCAATATCTGATGTGATCAGATCTATACTAGCGTCCCCAGCAATTTAGGGTTCCAAAAAAATGCATTGTTAGCGGGATCAATCCAGATACCTGCTAGCACCTGCGTTTTGCCCCTCCTCCCAGCCCAGCCCACCCAAGTGCAGTATCGATTGATCACTGTCACTTACAAAACACAACACACATAACTGCAGCTATAAGTAAATAAATAAAGTTGCGCTATGGACTACTCAAAATATTGGTAAAAAATGGGTTAGAGCTGCCTCTACTTAGAAACCTCTGCCCCAAAAAAGGGGAGAGGGTACTATGATTAAAAGTGTAGGAGGGTAGATTGTGGCTCTAAACCCAAAGCCTTTATACTTGGTATTTTATATATTATAACCAATCCTTAACGAAGGAGTTATACTAGTTTACATAATACTCTATGTGCAATACATGCTCATATTTAAATATATATTGGTGCCCAGAAAGTCCCCGAAAGGGTGCCCAAAAAACTATGATAAATTATTAATTAAATAATGATAATAATTCATATAATATGTGCTAACAAAAGTGTGCCGATAAAATTAAATTACAGGTGACCATTAAACATTATAAAGTTCATTCAAGTTCACTATGCAAAAACCATTGTGCATAATGAAATTCATTCAAAAACTCATCCATAAATCATTGAGAAAATGTCCCATATAGCAGTGAAGTAAAGTGACTAGTGCAAAGGTGATGTGTCTTCCAGAGAGAGGTTGCAACAGACCTTCTGTATCCAGACGGTTCTGCACCTCACCATTCCCAACCAAATGCAGTAAGCCGGCTGCATGAGAGGCATTTTCCTTATGCCCTCCCGAGTACCCCTACCCAACGAACCCCCCAAAGAAGATGTCGTGTCTTTACCAAGCGCGGATATAGGCGTGACACCCGGTGTTATTGTTCATGCTGTCCTGGCAATCCTGGTCTTTGCCTTGGTGAATGTTTTGAACGCTACCATTCACTAGTGAAGTATTAGCGTAGGGTACAGCATTTCACAGGCTAGGCACACTAACACAGGGTCTCCCAAGATGCCATCGCATTTTGAGAGACCCGAACCATTACAGTTTTTACAGGTTACAGTTAAAAAAAAAAAAAAGTGTAAAAAAAACCACAAAAATAGTAAAATAAAAAAAACCCCAAAAAAGATAAAATATAAAAAACAAAAATAGTTGTCGTTTTATTGTTCTCTCTCTCTCTTCTCTCTAATTTTTTATACTTTTCTGTTTACTGTGTTTTATTGCTAACCATTTTTTTTTATTTTCAGGTACGCCATTCAGCTGCAGCATGGATTTATTTATCTTGACAGCAATAGTGTTTGCTCCCACGATACATAAAGCCGTGACTCCAGTGCTGTAGGAGGTGATTTCACCACCACAGTAAAAAAAAAAAAAAAAAAAAAAAAAAAAAAAGAGCATATATGCTGAAGCATGGGGGCAGCAGGGGCGGAGGAGCGATTTTGCTCCTAATGCCGCGTATATACAGTCAAAATTCCAACAGAGGGCTTGCCCGTACGCAGCATAACTTTTTTTGCGGGAGGATGCCCCCATGCTTCGGCATATATATATTTTAGGCACAGGTTGTGTTAAAAAAATTTTTTTTTTTTACAGTTTTTTTTGGCATTTGCTTTGCAGGTATGGTAAGATTTTACGGTTATACTGTAATGTTACTTTGTTTTAACGTTAACCATAATTTGCTTAGCAGGTGCGCCATTCAGTTGCAGCGCTGATTTATTTATCTTGACAGCAACAGCGTTTGCTCCCATGATACATAAAGCCGTGACTCCAACGCTGTAGGAGGTGATTTCCCCACTACAGTTAAAAAAAAAAAAAAAAGAGCATATATGCCGAAGCATGGGGGTAGTAGGGGCGGAGGAGCGATTTTGCTCCTAATGCCGCGTACATACGGTTGAAATTCCGACGGAGGGCTTGCCCGTGGAAAAGTTTGACCGTGTGTACGTGGCATAACTTTTTTGTGAGAGGATGCTTCGGCATATATAAATGGTGCATGTATGCCCATCATCAGAAGTGGGTGGATGAAGGGAGGTATTCTAATGGTGGGCATACCCACGATCAATCTCTTTTTATTCGTTCAGCCAACATGACAACATGACTCTCAGCAAATAGCTTGGGGTGTCTACTTTCCAAAATGGGGTCATTTGGAGGGGTTTTGTGCTATTTTGGCATTTTATGGCCTTCGAAACTCTAATAGGTAGTGAGGAGTGAAATCAAAAATTTGCGCCCTTAGAAATCCAGAAGGTGGCGATTGGTTTTCGGGGCCCCATACGTGGCTAGGCTCCCAAAAAGTCCAACACATGTGGTATCCTCGTACTCAGGAGAAGCAGAAAAATGTATTTTGGGGTGCAATTCCACATATAACCATGGAATGTGTGAGCAATATATCATTTAGTGACAACTTTAAAAAAAAAAAAAAAAATGTATTTCTTTGTCATTCAATCACTTGGGACAAAAAAATATATATATTCAATGAGCTCAACATGCCCCTCAGCAAATAGCTTGGGTTATCCACTTTCCAAAATGGGGTCATTTGGGGGGTTTTGTGCCATCTTGGCATTTTATGGCCTTCAAAACTGTGATAGGTAGTGAGGAGTAAAATAAAAAATGAATGCCCTTAGAAATCCTGAAGGCGGTGCTTGGATTTCGGGGTCCCGTACGTGGCTAGGCTCCCAAAAAGTCCCACACATGTGGTATCCCCATACTCAGGAGAAGCAGCAGAATGTATTTTGGGGTGCATTTTTCACATATGCCCATAGCATGTGTGAGCAATATATAATTAATGACAACTTTGAGCAAAAAAAAAAAAAGTTTGTAATATTCCCGCAACTTGTGGCAAAATATAAAATATTCCATGGACTCAACATGCCTCTCAGCAAATAGGTGGGGTGTCTACTTTCCAAAATGGGGTAATTTTGGGGGGGGGGGGGTTTGTTCTATTTTGGCATTTTATGGCCTTCGAAACTGTAATAGGTAGTGAGGAGTGAAATCAAAAATTTTCACCCTTAGAAATCCTGAAGGTGGTGATTGGTTTTCGGGGGGGCCGGACGCGGCGGGAGAAGTAGCAGAATATATTTTGGGGTGCAATTCCACATATAACCATGGCATGTGTGAGCAATATATCATTTAGTGACAACTTTTTGTAACATTTTTTTTTTGTCATTATTGAATCCCTTGGGACAAAAAAAAAAATATTCAATGGGCTCAACATGCCCCTCAGCAATTTCCTTGGGGTGTCTACTTTCCAAAATGCGGTCATTTGTCTACTTTCCAAAATACTGCCCAGCCATTTTAGCACCTCAAGAAATGAGATAGGCAGTCATAAATTAAAAGCTGTGTAAATTCCAGAAAATGTACTCTAGTTTGTAGACGCTATAACTTTTGCGCAAACCGATAAATATACGCTTATTGACATTTTTTTTACTAAAGACATGTGGCTATATAGATTTTGCCCTAAATGTGTGACCAATTTATAGTTCATTTCGATGGTATTCATGTCCCATGCGCTGTCATGGACTGCTCCTATCATCCTCTCAACTTGGCCATCATCGAAATTTAAGTCCATTTCCTTTTCCCATTAGTCTATATAGGCCGGTCTTCCTTGTCCTTCCAATTTTGAAAGTATTCCGTATACTTTTGATATTCCTCTCTTTAATACCTGTTGTGTGTAGCAGAGCCTTTCCAGGGGCCTCTTCTCGCCTTCAACTCTTATTGTTTGTGGAAGTGTTTTTATAAAGTGTCTTAATTGGATTAGATTCCATTCTATTTCTTACCGTGATTTGATCTTTCCATTCACTATAATATCTTTCAATTGAGGATTTTTTATTTGTCGTGCGGTGAATATCTATTTCCCTGGTGCAAAGAAATTGGTTCCTGTGAGTGCCATTAATGGGGAATAGTACTCCCACTTCTCTTTCCGATTCACTGCATCCCAAATTTTAAAAACATTTTTAGTCAGAACGTGTGTATCTTGATCCAATATCCTATATTTTTGTGGTACCCATATGTTTTTGTGTAATATGCTCCTACTTAGTGTGTTTTCTATCTCTAGCCATGTTTTTCCACTGTTCTCATTTGTCCACTCTATCAACCGAGTCAGAACTACTGCTTTGTAGTATCTGTATATATCTGGAGTTGTCAGTCCACCGTGTTCCCTTTTCCTGGTGATAAGTGCCAAATTTATTCTTGGCTTTCTATTCCGCCATATATATATTATCAACATTTTTTCATTGTTCTGAAAAAGCTCTGTGGAATCCCTATTGGTATCATTTGAAAGATATACATTATTTTTGGTAAGATGGCCATTTTAAACATATTTATCCTACCTATCCATGACAGCACGCGTGAGTATATTTTCGACAGATCCGCCTTGACCTTGTTTATTAATGGGATATAAATTGCTACAATTAGTTTATCGACAGTAGGGGCTAGCTTAATTCCCAGATATTTTAATTCTTTCTTAACCCAGGTGAACGGGAGTTCTTTTTGAAAAATCTGTACCTCCTTTTCCTCTACTCCTATATTTAATATTTGTTTTAATAGGATTTATTTTGAAGTTTGACAGTTCCCCATATTTTGTTATTTCTTTCAATATATTTGACAAAGTCTCCTTAAGGTTTGTCACGTACATCAGCACATCATCCGCGTATGCCACTATTTTATATACCTTTTCTCCCACTCTCACCCCTCCTATATTCCAGTTGTTTCTTAGGGTTGTCAAAAAGGGTGCCATTGTTAGAACATATAGGAAAGGTGAGAGCGGACATCCCTGGCGGGTTCCATTGCACATCTCAAAACTAGAAGATAGCCTCCCATTTACCCTCACCATGGCAGTTGGACCATTATATAGATTCTCAATCCATTGCATGTACTTTGGTCCTATTCCTAGTTGCCGTAGTGTGTCCATCGTGAATCCCCAGTCTACCCTGTCAAATGCCTTTTCGGCATCTATTGACAGTAGTAGAGCTGGGGTCTCATTTACCTTTCCTTTTGAATTGTTTTTAAACTGTTATCTCTTCCCTCTCTACCTGGGACGAACCCAGTCTGGTCGGGATTTATCCAGTTTGGTATTCGTTTTTTTAATCTGGTAGCCAGGATCTTCATGCATAGATTTTTATATCAGCATTTAGAAGGGCAATGGGTCTGTAACTTGAACAATTATTTTTATCTTTCCCTTCTTTAGGTATTATGGTAATGTACCAATAATGATTCTTTTCTTGTTTTTTCCTTTTCTCCCAGTTGGTTTAGATATTCACATATTCTAGGGGTCAAAAGCTCTTGAAATTTTTTGTAATATTTAATCGTGAAGCCGTCTGGTCCTGGGCTCTTTCCAGATGGAGTTTAACTTGTTGCTTGTTTAATCGCTTCCTCCGTCATTTTTCTTTCCAGTTCTGTTAATTGCTCGGTTTGTATTCTGGGTAATTTTGCTTCAGATATGTCTGGATCTTCCTTCTTCTGAGTTCCTTTTCTTGAGCAGACTCTTCCTTTTTTACTGAATATAGTGCACTATAGTAGCGTTGAAAAGCTGCTGCGATCTCTGATGTTTTATTTACTATTTCACCCTTTTCATTTTTGATCTTTCCTATATAATTTGTGGACTTCTTTTTTCTTACCAAATTTGCTAAATACTTCCCTGTTTTATTACCCCGCTTGTAGCTCTCTTGGGCTACTCTGTAGTATTTACATCTCTCTTCTTCCTCCAATACTGTCTTCAGGATTTTTAGTCAGTTCCCGAAATATTTCCATTGTCGCCTGCATTTTATGGCTCTGTTCTAGTTCATAGATTTTTTTAGTGATTCACATCATAGCCTTTTCCCTTTTCTGTTTTTTTTTCCCGTTCCTATAGCGATCAGTTTGCCTTTGATTACAGACTTATGGGCTTCCCAAATGGTTGCCTTTGCCAGGTCTGGGGTATAATTTTCCTGTAAATATTTTTCGATCTCCTCTTTTATAATTTTATAGGTTTCTTCATCTTACAATGGATCTTCGTTTATTCTCCATGTGCCTCTTCCCATAGGTTCTCCTTGCAAGTTCATCCTTAACATTACTGGGGCGTGATCTGAGACTGTTATTATCCAGATACTTGTTTCTGAGATATCCTCCAGGGTTCTGTGTTGCACTATAATGTAATCCAAACAGAGTATACTCCATGTACTGCTGAATAAAACGTATAGCCCTTTATATTTTTATGTTGTTGTCGCCAAGAATCTACCAATTGATACTCAAAAAGTTTTTTTCTTATTTTCTATTATGACCGATGTACTATCAATTTATAATCCATAGGGCAATTAAAGTCTCCTGCTAGTATTAATTTACCTTGTTTAAATTCGATTAGGTATTTCAATATTTTCACCAGGTATTTTTTTTCGGGCTTTTATTTGGGCAGTAAATGTTAGCAAGTGTGTACATTCGAACAGAATATCTTTTCCCAGCCAAATTGCCACCCTTTTTGCCCTACTAACTGGTGAATCTCCATAGAACCATGTTGGTAAGGTTCTTGAACGTATTTTAATATTTGAGTCCTGTGTAATATGCGTTTCTTGTATAAACACTATTCCTGCCTTATAACTTTCCAATTCCCGTAATATTATTTCTCTTCCTAGGTCAATTCAGGCCACGTACATTATAGGACACAACTTATCTTCCATTTCTATCCCAGACCCCGGGGGGCCCCTCCGACCCCCCTTAGGGAGTTCGGGCCGGTCCCACCCACGGCGACACGTGGGGCTAATGACTATCTTGATCATGGTGGCGAGACTAACTTTTATTTCTTTCACGAACTCCCGTGCCTACCCGCACCCCCCCTTCCACCCCATCTTCTCCCCCCCTCCCTTTTGCTGTTGGTGATTTGACCCTATGGTCTCGAGAGCGAGCAAAAGTCGTTAGTTATTATTTATTTGAGGTGGAAATCTATTTGGCTCACTAAGTCCCTATCTCTCATTTCACTAGGAGGGTGGCCTCTCCTGCACGCGGGCATCCTGCCCTCCTCCTCCCATCTCCACTATATTTTCTCCACTCTGCCTTAGTCCCTGCCTTGTGGTCGCCCCCCCCTCCCCCACCCCACCCTAGCACCGGTATTTCCAGTTTCTTACAAAAACCTGGGATCTCTTCTATAAATCTTAGTTTCTCATAACGATCAAGCAAGCAGGAAAACCCCAGTTATACTGTATTCCTTGATCTTGAAGGATTTTTAACAAGGGTTTAAACATCTTTCTTTTTCTCAGGGTCTCTGGTACATGGGCCTAAAAGACTTGTATGGTTTTTTCCTCATATTCAATTGGTGGCTTCCACCTCATATTCTTCCAGATTGATTTCTTATCCTCTCATCTTTTAAAATGTACAATTATATCTCTTTGTTTTTCCTTAGGGAGTCTGGGCGGTTTTCTTTATCTGTATATATTTTTTTAATTCTATTATGTTGGTACCATCTTTAACCAGCATTGGGTTTAATAAGTTCAATATTATTTCTGCAAGTTTGTCTTCCTGTACGGATTCTGACAAACCACGTATTCTCAGATTTTTCTTCCGTTCTCTATTTTCCCGGTCCTCTATTTTATATATTTGTTCCTGTTGTTCCTTTTTTATTAACGTTATTTCACCTCTCAGTTCCTTTATTGTTTCTGTGTGGAGGACCATCGTTGTCTCTACTTCTTCCATTTGTGAAAGCATATACCCCACATTTTCAGAGAATTCTCCAAGGCTGCAAACATTTTTTCCATATCCCATTTTGTTGGCAATTGTGTTGGATCTAAGGTTTCAGTCCCTCCACAAGCTCCTTCTCCAGGCTCTTCCACATCTTGCTCTGTTCTTACTTCCAAAGGTGGGCTACTGTCTGCTGTTATTTTACTTTGTCCCTTTGTTTCCCTCTTTTCCTTCTTCTCCTTTATTTCTTGTTGCCACCCTCTCCCACTTAACCGTCTTTCTCCCCCCCCCCCTTCATCCTGCAATAAATATCTACTCATTGGCCCCGGACTTAAGTTGGGGCCTAAGCTGGTCCGCGGCGACTTAGCTGTTGTTCCCCCACCTCTTCCCGTCTTTCCTCTCATTTTTTAAAGAGGTCAAAACTCAGGGTTCTACCTGTCTGAGACAAGTGTATATATGTATCCTTTGTTAATCTACCTATTTTAGCCTATTTTTTACTGCTGTATTAAAACAAATATATAAACTTCGGAAAGGAAAAAGAAGAAAAAAAAAAACAAAATAGTCCCAAAAAAACAAGAAAAAACACAACTGTTCCAACAAAAAAATGAAAAAAAAACCCTCCAAATTCTCCAAGACATGAAAGGTCTTTCTAAATTTGTTTGTCCACCACAGTTTTTTTTCCTTCCTTCAGATATACCAGGGCAATTTCTCAGAACAACAAGCAGTACAGCTTTTTAATCTTACTCAGAGACCCCAGACCGATCGATCAACCCTCCAAGATCTTCCAACCACGGCCTTATGTGTATATCTTATCCTAAACATACTATATTATATTATATTTCATTTTATGATGTTCACTCGAATTTTTATTTATTTTTTCTCTGGACATATAGAAAAAATATAAAGTCTCGTCCTGGTGTCCCCAACAGCCTATCGCTCACTCCTTTAAGCCTTCTCTGTATCAATTTCAGTCTATCAAATCTTCAACAGTTTACACCGCTTAGCCTTGGCTTTGAAAAAAAAAAAAAAAGAGAGAGGGAAGCTAAACTAACAAGCAATTCAACAACAGTTCATCAGCTTGTTTTCTACTTATCTGGATCAGCCACCTGTAGGAGTGGGTGTGAGACCGAATACTTCTGTCCTGCTGCAGCCCGGGGAGCTTCCCCCAATCGAGGTTGAGACTCTGATGCCTCAGAGACCTTCGGGTCTCCCTGCTCCTCTCAGTATTCCTCCGGGGGGCTTCTTTGTACACTCGGCTCTCCTTCTGCGTTTCTCGGTCGCCCAAGCACCTCCAACCGGTCCTCTCAGGTCCGCCGCGTCAGACCGGCAGCCACAGCCTCGGATCACCTCACCACAGAGCTCTGCCCTTCCCGACAAGGAACCACCTGGCCTCCGGGGACCACCGCTACCGGGCACCGCCGAGTATCTCAGGTGCGTGCTACATGTTCCAGGTGTATGAAGATACGGGGGAGTGGCTGATCAAAGGCAGGGCTTCCTTTTTAGCATCATAGGCTGGAGAGGAGGGGGCAGTTACAAGCCCTCACGGCGTGCAGGCTGTCGGCGCCATATCAGACTCCTCCCTCCCCGGGGACCAAAAATGCGATTTCAACAGCATTAAATGTGTGTAAATTTAAATCACTGATGTTAAGGGCATTGAGAAACCCCAACAGTTCATCTCTAGACCCTGTCTACACAATAAGAATATCATCAATGAACCAAAACCAAAATTGTACACGTTCAAGTAAGGCACAAATCTTTCATCGGAGAACAACTACCTCTCCCATCCCCCCAAATATTAATTGGCATAAGCCGGGCATAACAGATGCCTATTGCCATGTCTTGCCTTTGTAAGTAGGCTTGATTCATGAAGACAAAATGATTTCTGGTAAGTATAAATCCAAGTACATCCAGAATAAATACAGGTGGTAGGATCCTGCCCTTTTAGAAAGGACTCTATCACCCAGATGCCCCGCTTGTGTGGGATACTAGAGTACAAAGCCTCTATATCCACAGCTACAAGCAGGGCATCTGGGGGAACACGAGTCCCCCTCTATATGTCTCAACAGGTCCTGTGTGTCCCGAATGTAAGATGGAAGGCAAGTGACATGTGGCATTAAAAATTAGTCCACATATCTGTTAGCCTTTTCTGTTAAGGATTCATTTCCAGAAAAAATAGGTCTCCCTGGGGGATTTTTTGTAGTCTTGTGAATCTTGGGGAGGGCATAAAAAGTAGCCAATTTTGAAAATTTGGGGATCAGGTATTCTAGGGTTTTTTGGTCAATCAATCCTTTAAGGTAGGCCTTTGTACAAAGAACACGTAGTTCATCAATGTATAACATAATTTGTTGTGAATCAATTTTGCAGTACCATTCGTGATTTGTTTAAGATGTTAATAGAAATTTTTTGATATTGGGGGTGGGACATCAGAACAATGTTCCCACCCTTGTCTGAGGGTTTTATGACAATGTCATCACCTAATTGCAAGGATTTTAGAGCCTCTTGTTGTTCACTGGAATATTCCTCTCCGCTCTATCCCACTGTCGGGACTTCAATTCTCTAATTGTTAATTGCAAAAAGGCCCATATTTTAGGAGAGGCAGATATATCTGGGAAATGACAGGACTTTGGTTTAAAGGTAGTACTTATACAATTTCTGGCAAAAGGGACAACTCTGTCCGCCTCAATACCAGAAGAGGGAACAGGATCATCCAGGTCATTTTCCTCATAAAGGAGCATGAGGTACCTGAGGGCTCGGAATTCATCCATTGTGAAATGTTTAACATGTTCGTTATACTCCTTTTCCAATTTTGTATTATTTTGTTCCGAGTCAAACATAAATCTGTAGGTCAGTCTATGGGCAAAGAGATAAAGGTCCTTAATAGTTTCTGATATATTGATAGGTTGGGCTGGACAAAAGCCCAATCCCAATTGTAATATGGACCTTTGTGCCGAACTGAGTTTAATAGTAGTTAGATTTATGATATTGAGCTCAGACTGACTACTGGATTCTGAGGATTGAATGGAGATGAACAAAGGCACTTAGATTCCCCTGCTTCTTGGCCTCCTGAAGGGCCAAGGCAGGATCTAAAGGGATCCCCCTAGATAGTATTCCCTGCAATGCAGGAGTTAAGTTACTACCTGTAGCCTGTTCCCTCATCTAGGATGATATCTCAGGACGCTTCTTATGTTTGGGGTCAAATGGTGAAGATGCGCCACTTCGAGTACGTTTATTAGAACGTGGTGTTGGTGCTCCAGATGAGTGACCCTGTACCTGAGAAAAGGAAGAGGTAGATAATGATGAATCAGATTCAGTAATTTCCTCATTGCTAGACGGGGCTGTCAAATTAGGTCTTCTCCCACCCCCACCTCTACCCATCCATTTATAGGCGTAGCTTTGCGAGAAGGCCAATTTGTCCAAATTCAATTTCTTTTGTTTTTTTACAATAATATCCCTATTTATAGTCTCCAATCTCTCTCTAATCTCTTTCCATTTAGTGTTGAAGTTGGATAGTTCAGCCGAAGATTACACCCTCGCTAAATATATACGTTGTACCCCGGAGTTGGTATTTAGGAGGGTGACCTCACTGCTTGATACTTTGACTAGCAGCCATTTCCAACCCAAATCAGAGACTTTATCTCGCTCCTGTAAGGGAACATACTACTGTGGTAGATGTAGCCACTGCTCATGGATCTGTGAGTAGAGGTCGACCGATATGGGTTTTTCTCTGGCCGATGCCGATATTTAGAAATCATGGCGGCCGATTGCCGATATATGATGCCGATTTTTTTGGGCCGATATGTTAGGCCGATTTTATTTTATTTATTTATTTTTTAATCCCCCTTGATCTAACACACCTTTCCCACTGTGGCGTTTTAAGGCGCTTTTGGGCTAAAAATAGCGCCTGTAAAGTGCCTGTAAAATGGCTCCCCTGCAGTCTGTGTGAAAGACAGAGAGCTTTCACACTGAGGCGATGCGCTGGCAGGATCTTAAAAAAAATTCCTGCAAGCAGCACGTTTGGAGTGGTGTATACCGCTCCTCCACCACTCCTGCCCATTGATATGAATGGGCACCACTGCCGAAGCGCATGCAATGCGATTTGGCAGCAGTGCTTCATGGGCGCATTTAACCTCTTCCTTGGCCGCTAGCTGGGTTATATGTGCCCCACTAGCAGCCAAATAGCACCGCTAAAATGATGGTAAAGAGCCGCTAAAACTTGCGTTTTACCATCAACGCCTGCCCGCTCCAGTGTGAAAGCAGTCTTCATAAGTGATACAGAAAATTTCTTACAGTTAAACATTTATTAAACAAAACAAACCTCCAATCAGTTTACTTGTATGTATGATTTAGATAAAAAAAAAAAAAAAATATATATATATATATATATATATATATATATATATAAAATAAAAACAGGTAGTCAAAACTTTTGGACAAAAAAAAAAAATGGGCTAAGTTTACTGTTTTTATTTTATTTTTATTTTTTAAATGGTGTATTTTTTTTCCCCAAAAAATGCATTTGAAAGACCTCTGTGCAAATGCTGTGTGACATAAAATATTGCAACAACCGCTATTTTATTCCCTAGGATCTCTGCTAAAAAAATATATATCATTTTTGGGGGGTCTAAGTGATTTTCTGGCAGAAAATACAGGATTTTTACTTGTAAGCAACAAGTGTCAGAAAAGATTTAGTCTTTAAATGGTTAAACTGAGAACTTCTACACACTGAGATGACTTAATTCATTCAAGTGTAAACATTGTATCTTTTAGTTCTTTTCTTGGCAGCCTGCCCAGAGAGGAGGAAGACGTTTCTATGACGACTCAGTCAACTTAGACTGACTTCTATACAGAAATCATTTCAAAGTCCCGCTGTAGTTCTAAATCGGCTTTTTATCAGCACAAATCGGCCGATGCCGATTATTTAAAAAACGGCAAATATCGGCCGATATATCGGTCGACCTCTATCTGTGAGGACGCTATATATCTACTTAACCACTTAAGCCCCGGACCAATTGTCAGCCTAAGGACCAGAGGTCTTTTTACAATTTCGCACTGCACTGCTTTAACTAGTAATTGCGCGGTCATGCAATATTGTACCCAAACGAAATTTGCGTCCTTTTCTTCCCACAAATAGAGCTTTCTTTTGATGGTATTTGATTGCCTCTGCGATTTTTATTTTTTAGGATATAAATGGGAAAAGACCGAAAAAAATTTAAAAGAAAGATATTTTCTACTTTTTTTTTATAAGAAAAATCGAATAAACTCAATTTTAGTCATACATTTAGGCCAAAATGTATTCAGCCACGTCTTTAGTAAAAAAAACAAAAAGTCAATCGGTTTGCGCAAAAGTTATAGCGTCTACAAACTAGAGTACATTTTCTAAAATTTACACAGCTTTTAATTTATGACTGCCGATTTCATTTCTTGAGGTGCTAAAATGGCAGGGCAGTACAACCCCCCCCCCCAAATGACCCCATTTTGGAAAGTAGACACCCCAAGGAAATTGCTGAGAGGCATGTTGAGCCCATTGAAATTTTTTATTTTTTTTTTGTCCCAAGTGATTGAATAATGACAAAAAAAAATGTTTACAAAAAGTTGTCACTAAATGATATATTGCTCACACATGCTATGGTTATATGTGGAATTGCATCCCAAAATACATTTTGCTACTTCTCCTGAGTACGGGGATAACACATGTGTGGGACCGCCTTCAGGATTTCTAAGGGCATTCATTTTTTATTTCACTCCTCGCTACCTAGTACAGTTTTGAAGGCCATAAAATGCCAAGATGGCACAAAACCAGTAGACACCCCAAGCTATTTTCTGAAAGACATGTTGAGCCCATTGAAATTTTTTTTTTTCCCAAGTGATTGAATAATGACAAAAAAAAAATGTTTACAAAAAGTTGTCAATAATGATATATTGCTCACACATGCTATGGTTATATGTGGAATTGCATCCCAAAATACATTTTGCTACTTCTCCCGAGTACGGGGATAACACATGTGTGGGACCGCTTCAGAATTTCTAAGGGCATTCATTTTTTATTTCACTCCTCGCTACCTAGTAGTTTTGAAGGCCATAAAATGCCAAGATGGCACAAAACCAGTAGACACCCCAAGCTATTTTCTGAGAGGCATGTTGAGCCCATTGAATATTTTTTTTTTCCCAAGTGATTGAATAATGACAACAAAAAAAATAAAAAAAATTTTTTTACAAAAAGTTGTCACTAAATGATATATTGCTCACACATGCCATGGTTATATGTGTAATTGCACCCCAAAATGCATTTTGCTGCTGCTCCTGAGTACGGGGATACCACATGTGTGGGACTTTTTGGGAGCCTAGCCGTGTACGGGATCCCGAAAACCAAGCACAACCTTCAGAATTTATAAAGGCATTCACTTTTTATTTCACTGAGCCTGAATCTGACAGATGAGTGACTTCCTCTTCCCTATCGATCATGCTCAGAAACGCGTAGGCCTCTTCACTAGTGTACCTTCGCTTTGCCATTTTGGGCTCTAAATTTAGTGGTACACTAGTGAGATTCACTGGTTAAAAAGTACCTAGGCTGTCAGCAACTGTATAAAATGCTACCAAAAAAAAAACTGTTAGCGATCGCAGGGATCAGGCCTGACTCTGCGAATGTGGCAGTTATGTGTTTAGTGTTTTGTAAGTGGCAGTGATCGATCGATACTGCACTTGGGTGGGCTGGACTGGGCGGAGGGGCAAAACGCAGGTACTAGCAGGTATCTGGACTGATCCTGCTAACAATGCATTTTTTGGAACCCTAAACTGCTGGGGAAGCTAGTATAGATCTGATCAAATCAGATATTGATCTGTTCAGATACTATACCACTAAGGGAGGTGTATGCTTTGCGCGTGGGCGTTAGCGGTACTGGCACTAACCTAGCCCTGCCTGGGGCGACACAGACCCTATCTGACCCTAAAACCTAATTAATATCACCCGCCGAGTGATCAGGGGGTTAAACCTTTATTGGGTAATAAATGCCCTATAAAAAGCAAACTATCTAACCAGTGTCACCCGCAACACTTATACAGTGATCACTGGTGAAAAGGTTAACTAGGGGCAATCAGGGGGTTAAAACCTTTATTAGGTAGTACATGGGGATCCCTGACGCTATATAAAAACCTGACGGGAAACCTAAATAACTAACTGGCTAACCAGCGTCACCAGTGGCACTTATACAGTGATCACTGGTGAAAGGGTTAACTCTAGGGGCAATCAGGGGGTTAAAACCTTTATTAGGTTGTATATGGGTTACCCAACGTTATAAAAACCTGGCGGTGAGCATAAAAAATAACTAGCTACCTAGTGGCACCAGTGACACTAATGCAGCGATCAGAAAAATGATCGCTTAGTGACACTGGCAAAAGGGGGTGAAAGTTTTACCTGGGGGGCAATCAAGGGGTTAAACCTTTATTTAGGGGTAGGGGGCTAACCCTGGACCTAACACTAACTGCCCTGACACTAAATGCAGTGATCAGTAAATAAATGATCACTGCAATCAGTGACACTGTGACTGGGGGGGGGGTTGATCAGGGAGTGACTGGGGTGAAAAGTGTGCCTATGTGTGCCTACGTGTCAGTGGACTGTTGGTGCGCTTACTATGATGTCTTCTCTCCTCGCCGTCCGGTCAAAAAGACCGCCACGAGGAGAGTGAGATCACTTCCTCCTGCCTGTGTTTACACTACACAGACAGGGGAAGCTTCTCATTCGCCAGGAGCGATCGCGAGGGGATGGCCAGAAACAAACGGCTGTCCCCTCATCCCAGATCACTCCTGAAGAGAAACAGATCCGCTGCAGCCGGCGGGAGTGGGTCCGATCGGACCCCCCACCCGCTGGAAGGCAGGCACGTATGGGTAGGTGCTTGTGCCTGTCCGTGCCATTGTGCCGATCCTCATGTGACGGTCCTTAACTGGTTAATGGCCAATGGTTCTAGTCGAGACAATATGCTGATCGTGCTACTCGTGGAGTGATTTATTTGATGACTTGTCAATGCCATGCATTTTACATAGGAAAGACCATTCCTGAGCTCAGATTAAGGATGAGGGATCATCTTTATTATTCCGGTGGAGGTAAAATTGTGACACTAGTCACTCAACACATCACAAATTTAAAAATTCAGTGATTTCATTTTTTGTATTGGAAGCTGTCTCTCCTAATCCTAGGGGTGGCGACTGGGACAATGCTATCTTAAGGGACAATACTTACTGGATTGAAAAGCTTTCTGCTCTTAATCCCCCAGGGATTAATGAGGTCAAATCCTGCAAACCCTTCTTCTAGGCGTTGATCCCATGGGACCAATTGGGATTTAGGACCTCATGGCACTCTCTCTGTCTCTTATTATAAAATTCTTAAAATACTTGTTTGTTCTTTCTATTGAAAGTCCCTATTCTCTTTCCTTTCTACTCTGTCCGTGGTTCTAGCTTTATGGTACCCGAATTTTGGATACTGCGTTATTGTAGGGTTAGAATTGTATACAAACAATGGTTATCTGGACACTTGATATTGAACCCACATAGTTAATACTATCTAATGGATTAATATGTATTTTTAGATTAATTCTTTATCCCCTCTTATTCCTTTGATTATATTCCTTGGCTTTGGATTGAATCCTTGTGAATAGGAGCCATTACTCCCCATATCCAACTTCCTGTTTTTTTTTGGAGGTCTATTTCTCTAGGGCAGGTGTGTGATTCCCCACCCTCCTGTCTTCCGTGTTAGATCCACTAGATGGCACACAAAGATATCAGACTTGTGGATAGGCCTACGTTCTGCACATGTCCACATGCACAGTCTGGAGTCGTATCCGTTGATGTCATATTGCAGTGCCTCGGCGCATGCTATTGACTTCTTAACGGATAGGAATCAGGTGCATCTCATGGCATTTAAGGGGAACTGATTTTTCAGATGTTCCCCATGGCAGCTTGCATGGCTGTGGAGAGAAGTTCTGTGGAGTTGATTGACTGGTATGTGTCTTGTTATATGCGCTGGTATGATCTTTATGTGTTCCTGTAATGCCACGTACACACGGTCGAACTGTTTGACGAACTTAGTCCGTCATACAATCCGACGGACAATCCGTCGTACTTTCCACTGAACGGACTTGACCACACACGGATGCACAAACAGTCCGTCGAAAGCTTGCGCGATGACGTGTACAGCACGTACGACGGGACTAGAAATAGGAAGTCCAAGACACAGCAAAGCACCCTTCTGCCATGTAAATCCTTTCTGGGCATGCGCCATTCTTAGTCCGTCGAACTAGCATACTGACGACCGTATTGTTTCCGCTAAAACCAAAGTACGACAGACAGATTTTTGGAAAATCCGAAATTCTTGGTACTCCGGACTGCACGCTGAAAAAGTCCGCTGAAGCCCACACACGAGCGGATTGTCCGCTGAAATGTGTTTCAACGGACTAAGTACGTCAAACAGTTCGACCGTGTGTACGCGGCATTAGAACCACTGTCTAAAGATATGTTTTTCCACAGATCCTGTTAGATCTGGTGTTTGTCTGAGCTCCTGTGTAATACTTCATTGTGAACATTCTTTGAAGCTTGGATCCCTACTGAGTATATCCAACCCGCATGATGTGATCTTGACATTATGCTTTGAGATCTTTCAGATAGGTTGGTGTTTCTTTTGATTACTCTCATTAGGATGAGATCTATGCCAAGACGTTTTAATCACTCTAACAACAAGGTTCTTTAATGTTCTTTATATATTATATAGAATTCATATGTGGCTTTAGACGATTCCATGGACTATTGCCATCTACATTTGACATCAATATCCACTTGGATAACACACTCTCTCTCCACCTAATTATATGCTCTGTTTAGTGAAGATTTCATAGGTGTGTATCACTAATTGAAATGCTTTGATTGTATTCTTTGAATTTAATTATCTGAATTACACTTACATTTCTCCATCCTATGAATTTTTTTTTTTTAAATATCAGTTTTTTATTTTTAAAGTATTTTATTTTTTAAGAAACAGTCTCTTTATGTGACTTCACTTTTCCTGGTTCCCGCACTCGCCCGAGAGATTGCCAATTCTTTTGGCATTGTGACGCCCAAAATTATGGTGCTGGCTATGTGGACGAGTTAATTTTTTCGCTCCTAAATTAACCATTTCACAGGGACCTAATCCTAATGTCAAGGGGTATACTGAGGGATATATTAGACTATGTCCTTTTTGATTTAAGATACATGAAAGTACTGTATACCAGGTTGGTTATTAGTTTTTTTTTTTTTTTTTTAGGTTAATACAGTATATTTGATTTATATGCTTTCTTGTATATCATTTTCTGACCTAATATTCTCCTGAAGAAGGGGGTTACCCCGAAATATGTAGTGTGTGCAACTGGAAGAATAAATCTCAGTGTGTAACAGCGCATGATGTGTGTATTTGTGTATAATAAATGTATATATTTTTGTAAATTGACCGTTGTAACTTCATATCGTACGACAAGAGTCTATATTGCCTCCACAACTGTCCAAATTTCTATCTAGTAATAGGACAATACATACAATAGGACAATACATTTTTTCCTAACAAGTAGCGCTTCCATAGATGGCTGATTGTTCAACATAAAAAGAACATGTCTGTAAGTCATACTCTGTAACTTGTCACAAATCCTTTCTTTTGAATCGCGCATTTATATGAATCTAAAGCTCCTCACTGCTCCTATGTTATTTCACATGCTAAGGAATAACATGTTGTATTCTGTTTGGAGGCTATTTGGAGCAGTAGTGAGTAGAGGAGACGAAAGTGGAAAAAACAGAAGCACCTCCAAGTTTAGTGTTTTAAAGGTTTATTACAGCAAATGTGTCAAACAACTCACATTTTCCAGGTTAAAAACTAGCATAAAGGGGGCGTGGCCAAGATGGCAACCAGCTAGGACGTGTTTGCAGAGAGCTCCGCACCTGGCAGGCTATTTATCCGGTATTTAGGGACATATATCTCTCCCCGTGGGCCGGTGAAGCGGTGGTGAGGCTCGGGGATGCGCAGGGGTAGCTCCGGTTCCCATAGGAAGAAGCACACGGTCCCGGGAACCCCGCCGGGAACCCCGCTACAGACCCGCGCGGCACGCCTACATCAACATGGCGTCTCAAACGGACCACGCTGACACGCCACCGATGGGTGATGATCAATTTCAAGCTCTTATGCAAGCGATCACTGGTTGCCAGACTACCCTAACCACTAAGATAGAGCAGATACAGCTCGACATGGGGCTTATCCGGCGAGATATGGATAAACACCGGGAGCGGCTTGCCGAGGTGGAGCGGAGGGTTGGAGACGTGGAAGATGTTACCCGCGACCATGATGCCTCCCTCCGTACCCTGCAGGTGCGGGTGAAGGCGCTGGAATCCAGGGCTGAGGACCACGAGAACAGGAATAGGAGGAACAACCTGAGGTTGGTGGGCCTCCCGGAGGGGTCGGAGGGCCGTGACACCGAAGCCTTTACCGAACGTTTGCTACGTACACTTCTCCCGCTCGCTGAGTTCTCCCCTCATTTTGTCGTGGAACGAGCGCACAGAATGCCGTCGGTTCGTGGCCCACCGGGCGCCCCGCCACGCACGTTTATTTTCCGCCTTTTGAACTTCAGAGACAGAGACCTGGTTCTTCGGGAGGCGAGGAAGGTGGGGGACCTGCGCTTTGAAAATGCTAAATTAATGCTCTTTCCTGATTATTCTGTGGAGACGCAGAGGCAACGCAGGACATTCGACCAAGTCAAGGCCCAGCTGCGCACCAAAGGTCTCAAGTACAACATGATGTTCCCCGCGAAACTCAGAGTGATTGACGGAGAATCCGTTCGTTTCTTTACCTCCCCGAGTGAGGCCTCCAGATGGATCGATTCCCTTCCCCGGCAGAGATAATTTTTGATGGTGATTACCTGACTGGGGTCCACAAGCATCACAAGTTTTGCCCAGTGCCACGCGGATCGGATTTCCCCCCCCCCCCCCAGCTCTGTCCCTCCATCTCGGAACTTGGAGGGCAGGTCGGAGTGCCCCTCTCCTTTTCATTACTGGTTTTGGGCAGGGGGCGCGGAGCCGACCTGATATTCTGATGCTCCTTAGGGGGGGTCTACAGGTTCATGTTTTCATATTTCTGCCTTACGGGCCTTAGGGCCCTACCCCTTCCCTAGTTTATACCCGGGGGGGTTTGCATGATTACTTCTGGACGTGAATACACTGTACTGAGGATGCTGGACCCCGCTACTCCGATGTTGTCGTCCTGTTGGATGAGTTGCTACTAAGAATGGGCCCTTGGAACATTCCAAGAGAATCTTGCACTTCAATCTGAGGCGTCACATACACTACTATTGGTTCCCTTTTGACTTGTTTTTTTTTTCTTTGCCTCCAGGAAGCGGCTGCGCTGGAGTTTGTCTACTCTGCGCAGGAGACTCTGTCCTAGGTGTGCTGGTTGATACGCACCGCCCCCACGGGAGATTTCTCCTTTAAATGGGTTTGATTATGTTTGGTTTGGGTTCTCAAACACCCTGGGGCTGTTTTTCTGGGGTGTGGGGTGGGAAGGGAGGGGAGTTCCGTTTTTTTTTCTGTTTTTTTTGTTGTCTTTTTGTTACATGCTTTCATGTTTTCTGGTATAGACAGCGCTACTATAATGAATGTACAAGGTATATCATTGCATTACTTAAGATGAGATATTTGTGCCTTGACCCTGGTCGGGTGGTCTTATCCGTTGGTCCCCCCTGCCCTTCCAGATTATGGCTCCGTTGAAGATCCTCTCCTGGAACGTTAGGGGGCTTAACCAGAAGATTAAACGCTCTCTTGTTTTTGACTACATGAAAAAATATGCTCCGCATATCTGTATTCTTCAGGAGACGCACCTAGTGGGGGGAAGGATTATGGGATTGAAGAGGCCTTGGGTGGGATACCACTATCATGCCACATATTCCGGCTATGCCCGGGGGGTTAGCGTCCTTATCCATAAGTCCCTTAATTTTGAGCCTCTTGATATTGTCACAGATAAGGACGGGAGATACGTGCTGGTCCATGCCACAATAGACATGATAGAAATGGTGCTGGTGGGTCTTTATATGCCTCCTCCTGCGGATCTGTCTCTACTACATAAACTGACTGCCCTGATAGCCCAATTCCAGACTGACAATGTGGTTATAGCAGGGGACTTTAATATTCCTCCTAACCCTTCCCTGGATAGGTTGACGCCTGACCGGGCCACAGACTCTCCAGTTTCTCGCTGGGCACAGGTGTTTGGGCTGGAGGATGTCTGGAGGTGGAAACACCCATCAGATCGCCAGTTTACGTGCCACTCCTCCTCCCACAACACACTCTCCCGTATTGACCTAGTCTATGCTGGTGCCCCCATGCTTCCCAGGGTCCTTGGAATAGAGTTACTTCCTCGGGGCATCTCTGACCACTCCCCACTGCTGTGTAGATTGCAAACCTCTACCCCTCAGAGGGATAGACTATGGCGTTTGTCTAGGTACTGGATTGAGCATCCCACCATTGCCTTTGAGATGGGCGGTGAAATCCGGGGATTTTGGGCCTCAAATGTTGGCACGGCTTCTGGGGGGATGGTCTGGGATGCCTTCAAGGCCTATATGAGGGGGTGTTACCTCTCCTCCATTGGTCGGGAGCGCAGGAATGATAAGATCACGGTAGAGGAGGCAGAGGCCAGGGCCCAAGAACTGGAGACCCGGTTCACCCTCACGGGTAACCCGCTCACGGCTCAGGATATGAAAGTAGCGTATAGAGAGGTGGTGCTCCTTAGGGTGGCTAAGACAAGCAAACGTCAACTGGCTCAGACGCAGAGGATTTTTGAACAGGGCGAAAAGACGGGGAGATTGTTGGCCTGGATCTCGAGGGAGCAGGCCCCAATCTCCACTATCCCTCGAATACAGAATAGTGCTGGGACACTGGTGACGGATCCCCTTGCCATCAACGCTTGCTTTGCAGAGTTCTACTCCGCCCTCTACTCATCTAGGGTGCAGTACTCAGCGCAGGAGTTAAGTGCTTTTCTAGAGGGGGTGACACTCCCTGCCCTTACTTCTGAGGCCAGGGACGGTCTGGACTCCCCGATCACTCTGGCGGAGGTCCGGGTGGCACTGGGGTCCATGCAGCCCGGGAAGACCCCTGGGGAGGATGGGATACCCCCGGAATTTTATAAGCATTACCTAGAGGAGGTGTCAGTTAGAATGCATGATATGCTCACCGTGTCCCTCCGGGAGGGAGAACTTCCTCCATCTATGGCACAAGCCATCATAGTGGTGATCCCTAAACCTGGGAAGGACCCCCAGTTGTGCTCGTCATACCGACCCATTTCCCTACTCAACTCGGACGCGAAAGTGCTGACCAAAATCCTTGCCAGGCGACTGAACGAGGTTATACTTACCTTGATCCATGAGGATCAGTCTGGCTTTATGCCAGGGAAGGGGACAGATATTAATATTCGCAGGCTCTTTACTGTTTTGGCCTCGGGGGATGCAGAATGCGGGGAGGAGGTTGTGGTCTCCCTAGACGCGGAGAAGGCCTTTGATTCCGTGGAGTGGGACTATTTGTGGGCAGTCCTCCATAGATTTGGATTCGGTCCAACCTTTATCTCGTGGGTCAGGGCGGTGTACAGAGCTCCCACGGCCAGAGTGCGTACGGGTGCGGTCCTCTCCCCGCTCTTTCCCCTCCATAGGGGAACCAGGCAGGGGTGCCCACTGTCCCCGGGGCTTTTTGCACTGGCAATTGAACCTATGGCGGCTATTCTCCGCTCCTCTCCTGAGGTTCGGGGTATTGTCCGGGGTCCTTTGCAGGAAAAAGTTTTGTTATACGCTGATGATACCTTGTTGTATCTCAAGGACGACGGAGCCTCCCTACAGGCGGCATTGTCGCATATAGACCGGTTTGGACAGTTCTCGGGTATACGTATAAACTGGGCGAAATCAATTTTATTCCCACTACATGATGGTGCGGGTGGTTCCCGGGTAGATGGGCAACTGCAGAGGGTTTCCCAATTTAAATATCTGGGGGTGGAAATACACAGAGACTTGAAACAATTTATTACCCTTAACCTGAGTCCGGTGGTTACCCAGTTGACCCAGAGGTGTACTGGGTGGAGGTCCTTGCCGCTTTCGCCAGTGGGACGGGTCAATTTAATTAAAATGTCGGTCCTTCCTCGGTTTACCTATCTCTTCCGTCAGACCCCGGTCCGCATCCCGCTTAGATTCTTTAAGAAATTAGATGGCATTGTTTCGTCCTTCGTCTGGAATGGTAGGCCCCCTAGAATAGCTAAAACAACCCTCCAACGGCCCCTTGTGAGGGGCGGTCTGGCACTGCCCTGTTTTCTGAAATATTACTGGGCGGCAGTCCTAGTGACTGTCAGGTGGTGGCTCTCCGAGGGCCCGGTCAACCCTGCGTCCTCGTTGGAGGCGGCGTTGTTGGGCTCTTATGCGGAACTCAGGAACCTGATCTATAGGGGACCACGATCTAACCCTGGGATAACCCTCCCGATGCGTACGACGCTTAAAATATGGGATCTGGTGAACAAAAGGTTGGTGGGCGCAGGGGTGTGGGCCCCGGGGACTCCCCTCTGGGGGAACCCCCGCTTGCCCCATTTTCAATCCATCCCGGATCCGATTGTTTGGGCCAGGCATGGAGTTACAACACTGGGGGACATAGTGTCCCAGGGGCAGCTACTCTCCTTCGATGCTATTAAACAGGCCAGGGACCTCCCGAACCATATGTTTTTCAGATTCCTGCAGTTGCGACACGCCTTCCGTTCTCAATTCCCATCTAGAGTGACTCTTGGGGTGTCGGCGGTGGAGGAGGCGCTTGGTCCTGAGGGGGGAGGGACGCGCACACTGTCCATGGTGTATGCCGCGCTGACCGTATCGGAGGAGACTAGGATCTCCCATTTGTTTGAGCTCTGGCAAGGCGACATTCCGGAGCTTACTGAGGAGGACTGGGAGGAGGGTTTACAGCAATACCTGACCCTTGCGATTTCTGCAAGGGACAGGTTTATACAATTGAAGTTCCTCCACCGGGTATATTTTTCACCGGCACGCCTGGCAAGGATTTACCCTGACCGATTGACTACCTGCCCCAGATGCAAAGAAGATGATGCTGACTTTTTTCACATGGTGTGGTCCTGCCCTGGGGTAGTGGGATTTTGGAGAGGGGTCCTGGCCGATATTAATGCAGTGGGGGAGCTTACGATTCCACTTAGCCCGATACCTCTCCTGCTGGGTATCTGTGATTTTCTGGATATCTCCTGGGGGAAGAAACTGTTTATTTTTTACACTACACTCTATGCGAGGAAAGCCATACTACTGCAATGGAATCAACCTCTCCCTCCTACTAAACAACTGTGGCAGTCCCTGGTGAACGCGGCTTTGCCGCTCTACAAACTCACATATCTGGGCAGGAACTGCCCTGGGAAATTTGGAAAGATTTGGGCGGCATGGGTTGAGGCGAAGCATTTGACTATTGCTTAGGCTAGGGGGAGTGGAGGGTGGGGGGGGGGGGGGGGTTTCCTTTTTTGTAATTTCGGTGTTTTTTTGTGTGGTGGGGGGAGGTCTCGGGGAGGTTTTACATTCTATGCTGCAATGATTAGTGACTCTACACACTGTTAAGAACTATCTGTGCTTCTATGTGATACATTTGATTATCTGTCTACTCAAAATATGTATGTACCTTGCTGATGCATGTCTGTTTTCTGTTTTTCTTTTGTTTGAAACATAAATAAAAATCTTTGTTAAAAAAAAAAAAAAAAACTAGCATAAAACAGGTCCATCTCCTGCTGGATCAGTCAGTCATGTCGGCCACTCATCTGGTTCCAGAAGCTGGCTGTGTGTGAAAGGAGACCAGAAAGTAGGGCTGGAACGCTTGAGGAACATGGGCACTGAGGGTGGTACTACAGGTGTGCTCCTTTGTCAAGCAGCAGTAGCCGACTTGATATGACTGACTGATCCCACAGGAGATGGACCTGTTTATGCTTGTTTTGACACATTTTCTGTAATAAATATTTTAAAAGTCTACACTTAGGGGCGCTTCTGTTTTTCCCATTTTTTTGCATGTACCTTTGGAGATCACTTCTGCTCCATCAAGAGGCTTGACTTTTTTAAAAAACAACTTTGCAGCTTTTAGCTTTGGATGGAACATATTCATTTTTATTCAAGGACTCACTCATATGGACTGTTTTTTTTCCTAATGGTTATTTAAATTGCACCGATACTATACCAACAGATTGGAAGAGTAGACTGTAAACGCAGAGCCCTAATTGCTCTTGTAGAGCATTGGTTGATTGAATAAAGTTTAAAAAAAAATGTTTACAGGCACCATAGAAAAACAAACAATAATAATTCATTAACAATACAAAACAATAAAAAACATTTAAAATACTCCAAATTAATTGCAATAGCAGCTAAGCCTCTCCAATGTGGACATTGAATGTCAAAATCATTCCATCTAGGACATGTATGACTTAGGTAGATAACGTTCACTATAAGCTCATAGGCTCTACATGTTTCGTGATAACTCGTTTCTTCAGGCGCTTGATAAGCATTTTAATGAGAGAAAGAGGCAGTCAATGATTGTAACCATTTGTAATAATCTATATATAGCACAACTATAAAGAAAAGGGGGGTCTCAACAAATGCGTGAAAAATTGCAGGATCACATCCAACTGCGGCTAAACAGAGGGCATGCAATGTGCATGGCAAGCAACATGTGGGGATGTTCCAGTTAGAAAATAATACTTAAGTAGCCATATATACAGTCAGGTCCATAAATATTGGGACATCAACACAATGCAATTTTTTTTGGCTCTATACACCACCACAATGGATATGAAATGAAACTAACAAGATGTGCTTTAACAGCAGACTTTCAGCTTCAATTTGAGGGTACTTACATTCAAATCAGGTGAACGGTGTAGGAATTACAACAGTTTGTATATGTGCCTCCCACTTTTTAAAGGGACTAAAAGTAATGGGACAGATTAACAATCATCCATTAAACTTTCACTTTTTAATACTTGGTTGCAACTCCTTTGCAGTCAATTACAGCCTGAAATCTGGAAAGCATAGACCTCACCAGATGCTGGGTTTCATCCCTGGTGATGATCTGCCAGGCCTCTACTGCAACTATCTTCAGTTACTGCTTGTTCTTGGGGCATTTTCCCTTCAGTTTTGTCTTCAGCAAGTGAAAAGCATGCTCAATTGGATTCAGGTCAGGTGATTGACTTGGTCATTGCATAACATTCCACTTCTTTCCCTTAAAAAAAAACTCTTTGGTTGCTTTTGCAGTAGGTCATTGTCCATCTGCACTGCGAAGCACCGTCCAATGAGTTCTGAAGCATTTTGCTTAATATGAGCAGATAATATTGCCCGAAACACTTCAGAATTCATTCTGCTGCTTTTGTCAGCAGTCATATCGTCAATAAATACTAGTGAACCAGTTCCATTGGCAGCCATACATGCCCATGCCATGAGACTTCCACCACCATGCTTCACTGATGAGGTGGTAATCCTTGTGATCATGAGCCGTTCCTTTCGTTCTCCATACTTTTTCTTCCCATCACTCTGGTAAAAATTGATCTTGGTCTCATCTGTCCATAGGATGTTGTTCCAGAACTGTGAAGGCTTTTTTAGATGTTGTTTGGCAAACGCTAATCTGGCCTTCCTATTTTTGAGGCTCACCAATGGTTTACATCTTGTGGTGAACCCTCTCTATTCACTCTGGTGATGTCTTCTCTTGATTGTTGACTTTGACACACATATACCTACCTCCTGGAGAGTGTTTTTGATCTGACCAACTGTTGTGAAGGGTATTTTCTTCACCAGGAAAATAATTCTTCGGTCATCCACCACAGTTGTTTTCCGTGGTCTTTTAGTGTTGCTGAGCTCACTGATGTGTTCTTTCTTTTTAAGGATGTTCCAAACAGTTGATTTGGCCACACCTAATGTTTTTGCCATCTCTCTGATGGTTTTGTTTTGTTTTTTCAGCCTAATGATGGCTTGCTTCACTGATAGTGACAGCTCTTTGGATCTCACATTGAGAGTTGACAGCAACAGATTCCAGATGCAAATAGCACACTTGAAATGAACTCTGGACCTTTTATCTGCTCCTTGTAAATGGGATAATGAGGGAATAACACAAACCTGGCCATACAACAGCTGAGCAGCCAATTGCCCCATTACTTTTGGTCCCTTAAAAAGTGGGAGGCACATATGCAAACTGTTGTAATTCCTACACCGTTTACCTGATTTGGATGTAAATACCCTCAAATTAAAGCTGAAAGTCTGCAGTTAAAGCACGTCTAGTTTGTTTCATTGCAAATACATTGTGGTGGTGTATAGAGCCATAAAGATTAGAATTGCGTCGATGTCCCAATATTTATGGACCTGACTGTATCATAAAGGAAAATACAATCCCCAAGTGTATCAATGTAGAAAGGGTCAAAAAGCATAGGTATAAGGCAACCAAACATCGCAAACACCTACTATTGTGCAAAAGAAAAGCACAATCATGCAATCTAAGCATAGTTTTTGTATAAATCAATAGCAACTGGGATCTTTAGGTCTTAGCTTGTAATATGCTGAGCGATAAAGATGCCACCTATAGACGTATGCATGTACTGTATATAACGACTCAAAGAGAGGTAGATTAGAGTTAATCTCACCTGATACTTATGGTTAATACATTCAAAAGATGTCAAGGCCAAAAATATATATTTTAGACCAGCATAGAACCCAGAGAGATCAACATAATGGGAAAATGACACACACTGACACTGCAGCAGCACAAAAAATGCAAACAAAGGGCTTCAAATCCACATCATCTGAAAAAGCAGAAGCACAACCAATTCAAACAAGAAAAGAGTTTACCACCATAATGTTAGGTGGTCAAAGAAAGCTACATACTGGGCCAGATAAAATGGAGGCGTGCATATGGATCCTAGATAGAAACAGCGCTTGGGGTGAATGCCATGATATAAGTCTGTGACTGCAGCCTTATGTACACATCACAATCAGGTTTACGGAAAGACTTCTGCCAAATGGGAATGCGCACGCAGCTCCACCCGGCCGCGCATGTGCAAACCTTAAAAATGGGAACGGAACAAGACCGAGCTTCCCAGTGAGGACCAAAGGGCAATGGGCTCCCCCCAGAGGAACCGCCCGCAATAAGTGCACCAAGCATGTACAATAAGGGTGTAGATGGTAAAAGCCTATGCTGCTAAGTGATAGCAGCTAACCAGGGGTAACAACTGAGGGGAGAACCAAGCCCAAGGCCTACAAGCTGCAGCGCCGCCACAATGTGTGACGAGACTGCGGTTTAGTGGCCGCACATTTGGCTAAGAACGCCACATACCATGCAAGGCCAGCACATCGGTGCAATCCGATGCACAAGGAAAGACCAATAAACAACATAAATTAAAAAAGTACAACAATAGAATATATAATAAACTTCACATATATACAAACAAGAGAAATAAACCTGATAATAACAACATATGACATAGCATTTGGAAATTGAATGTACATAGGCAGGAAGTGCCAGAGCCAAATAATTGATGATACATTAATTTAGGCAAAGGACAAGAACAAGTGCCACCACAGCACCAAAAATACGTCACAATAATCAAGAATAATAATAAATTCACGACCACATATCAGGCACCGGGGCAGAGGAATAATAGGACTTACCTGTAAAATCCTTTTCTTTGATGTACATCAGGGGACACCGCGCCATAGTAATAACTATGTGGGTTATATCGGACCATCAGGTGCTGGACACTGGCACGCCCCTTAAGGCGCAAACTTCCCCCATATAACCTCTCCCACTACTGGGAGTGCTCAGTTTTGTAGCCAAGCAATCAAAGTGTATAAGAAGAAGAAGGGAAGGACCTCTGTGTTCCCGGATGTGCATCAAAGAAAAGGATTTTACAGGTAAGCTGTTTTAAAAATCCTATTTTCTTTTCTTAAATCAGGCGACACAGCGCCATAGTAATAACTATGTGGGATGTCCCATAGCAATGGCAACTGAAGGGGGGGAGACAGAATCAAGGAAACAGGAGGCCAGAGGACAGTATATGCTGTGCCCAAAGGCAATCTCCTTATGATCTTTAATATCGATTTAAAAAAAAAAAATCGGATAAACGTCTGAACCAAAGACCAATGTTGCGGTCTTACAGATCTGAGCCATATAGGACTGATGATGCATCACCCAAGAGGCACTAATTGCCCTGGATGAGTGTGCTCTTAATATGAGAAGGAAGAATTTTCTTCTTTAAGCTGAAGCTTGATCAATCACTTGACAAACCCATTTGGAAATCAGTGGATCTTGATGCTGCCTGTCCATATCTTGGAACCTCTGGCAGTACAAACAAAACCTGTGTTTTGCGAACCTGAGCGGTCGCCTTTAAATAGATTCTGATCGCTCTTACTACATCAAGAGACTGTAGTGCTTTCTCTTCCCCAGATTAAGGCTTCTGGGGAGAAAGAAGGAAGAATAATATCTTGGTTTAAATGAAAACCTGTTACCACTTTTGGTAAGAGTTCGGGATGAGGACATCAAATCACCTCGTCCCTATACATGATGAAATATGGCTCTTACAAGACAGAGCCGTTAGTTCCAATATTCTTCTAGCAGAAGAAATGGCAAGCAAAAGATTATCTTTCTTGTCAAAGAACCAAGAGAATTTCTCGTAAGGTTCAAACGGCTGATTTAACAAAGCCGACAAGACCAATTTAGAGACAGAATTGAAAAGACATTGACATCGGCCTGGATCTGGCTCTTGATAAAAGTCAAGGCCAGCTTCATTTCAGATCCCATATGCAGGAATCCTGCCTATTGACATACCTCCTGGGGTGCCAACCCCTGGATCCATACCAAGAAACCTATGCCTTCCAGATTCTATAGTAAGTGATTCTTGAAGCCGGCTTCCTGGCATTAGTCAAAGTAAACACTACTGAAGGAGATCACCCACAATCTTTTATAGAGTGGGATTCAACAGTCAAACCTGTTAAACTCCTTGTCCGTAAAGTAGGATGCTGTGCAAGAATGTCTGGCTATAATGGCAGAGTCCAAAGGACTTCAACTGCCATCCGTATGATCTCGATAAATTCAGATCTTCTGGGATCCGCTGGGGCCACCAGAGTCCCCGCCTTCTGTTCCTGTTAATCCTGCAGAGAAGGCGTGGAAGTAGCAGAGCTGGAAGAAATGCATAGATCAGTGAGAACTGATCCCCTGGGAAGACTAATGCATCTGTTCCGCCTGCTAGCGGATCCCTAGTTTGACATAAAGTTGTAGACCTTACTAATGAATGTGGACGCGAATAGGTCCATGTCCGGAGTACCTCATTTGACATACTGCTAGGAAGATGTCGGGGTGAAGAGATCATTCTCCCGGAAATAATTGTTGGCCTTTCAGGTAGTATGCCTGAAATATTAAAATTGTCGATAGGCAAGGAGTGTTGTGTTCTGCCAAAGCTAGAACATTATTAAATTTTTTCGTTTTAATTTATTTATTTTTTGATGTAAGCCACCACCGTGGCTCTGTCAGACTAAACCCTGTCAGGACAGTCCTGTAATCTGACAGCCAAGTTTCTATGGCCAGATGTACTGCCTGAAACTTGCAACAAAATTGATAGGCAAGGTCCTCTAACCTGGACCATCTCCCCTGGACAGAATCTTGTTCCAGGGCTGCTCCCCAGCCTAGAAGGCTGGCATCTGTTGTTAACATCTTGCAGGATAAAGATTTTCCCACCTGCTGGATAACAACCACCAATTTAGGCGATTACCTATGTCGGGAGCCAAGCGTATTGGAAACAAACAAGGCCTGAATCCTCTTTTTTCCAGACCAACAGGATGGTGTCTTGAAGCTGTCTTTGAATAAAACTGAGCGTAAGGGATGGCCTTGAAGGAGGCCACCATTTCCCCTAAAAATCTCCTGCAGGCAAAATGAAGGAATTTTCCTTCCAGATAAGTTGAATAAGTCCTACAATGGAACCGATTCACGTCTGGGATAAGAATACCTTCTTCTGTATGGTATCTATAACCAGCCCCCAAGTAACCTCCTTGATGGTTTTAAGGAGAATCTTCCTAGGCTGAGAATCCAACCTAGAGATTTCAGCTATCTACAGCTGAGATCAGACTCTGGTTTTAGACCTCAGACTGAATGATCTATTCAAAGTAGATCTTCTAATAGGCTAGGACCGCTGTGCCTTGAGCCTTTAACCTGGCTAAAGGAGGTGCCAGAATTCTTCAGAGCACTCGTAGTGCTGTGGCTAAGCCGAATGGCAGTGCCACAAAATTATATATATACTTTATATAGCAGAGATTTCTGGTAAGCAGGAAACTTTGGCACATGGAGATATGCAACTCCCCTCCTTGCAGGATGGACCACAGCCGATTGAATTATGAAAGGATCGAATAAGTGCCGATTCAGATCTCCGAGATCTATAATGGGTCTTACCTCTCTGCTTGGCTCTGGGACCTTAAAAGGTTTGAGCCAAAAAACCCTGTTCCACTAAGGGAATCTGATATCACTGACTGGGATAACAGCTGATCCAGAGACCAGAAAGAGACACTTCTCTTCTTTATTTTTTTTCTGGAACCTTAGGAGCATTCTTTGCATAAGACTGCCACATCAGCAGCCCCAAGGACCCCACAGGCAGCACCCAAACAGGACCTGAACCCCGGACCCTCGCATCGAAAGTCGTCTGGGCCATCCGGGCTCTTGAAACTGTAGATGTAACCTAGAGAAGAAAATCACAGAAATCACTCTGCTCTTAACATTGTTCCTGCCAGACTTTGTGAATCGCAGGACCTTTCCCCTCACTCAAACAAGTGGGGGTGCTCCTTCATGAGAAGGCCTTAGTATTCTGCTTCATGGGCTTTCTGCCCCCAAGATCCTGGTGCTGCCCCTGGGAACTTTCTCCTGAACCTGACGATTAAGAACATCAAGACTGCCTAAAAGGCAGATACCCCAGGCACAGGAGAGGCTGCATGATTAAGGGACACAGACTGGCTAAGGGGTTTCACCTGGTGCTTCGGCTGACCAATCTCTCAGCCACGGAGTCCAAGTATAAGCCATAGGGCTTAAATGATCAAGTCCTTCATAGCATCTGTGAGAAACAGTGCGTCAAATACACCAGCCCCCTGCCGGTTCTGCTGATCAGGAAGAACTTTTAGGTATCTCACACCTGTTCCTTAACCCCTTCGAGTCCATTCCAATGTATTGGCTTGACTCAAAATGTGCTCCGCCACAATAGTGAAGCAGACGTTAAGGGGTTAATGGACTGAGCTATTCCAATTGCAGCCAGAACTGCAAAAGACATCTCGTCTTTAAAAGGAAAATCCCACCTTAACCTGCTGGATCCTTTAACATCAGTGCATTATCCACTGGACATGTGAAACTCTGCTCACTGAGGTGAATGCAGCATTAATAGCTGGAACCCCCCATTTCTTTGATAAAAATGTTCCCATTCAGAATGCATAGCTATGTATTTTTTGTGCATTTTGCATCTTGCAGATTTGCACTACAGAACTTATTCCACAGGACACCATGTTGAATGGACTCCCAAGTGGGGGAGGTTCAAATGAACCCTATTAGAGGTAGATACCTCAAGCCTGTGGCAGGCAACAAAAGGGTTAAGTAAGGGAGTAGACTAACACCTGACTTGTGCAGCTACTCCCTCCCTGTTAGGATCCACTGAAGAGGAAAATAACTATCTTCCAATATTTGGGAAGATCTACCTGATCCCCAGCCTCCTGCACCTCAACAAAAGGGTCCCGAGGACTAGATGGGAATCTGCTATGTTTAGTCCTACTATGGAGAGACATCATAGCAATAATCTTTTAAATGGTAGAAGAAAAACCTGTTTGTATGAAATGCAGGGACAGAAGTGTTCTACCCTTGACGGCTTCATCTGACTGGCCGCATTTTACTTTTTACCTCCCAGGGAGGAAGACAGACATTCTTTTGGAAGGGTTTTTAGTTTGTTATATACCATTAAACCCTCCGAACCCTTAGAGGGGTTCCTGGTTCCTTTGTCATTCATAGCTTACAGTACAAAGCAGAGGCAGAACGAGAAAAAGAATGTTACACTTGCTAGGCTATAGTACAGTACAATAACTGCTATTAATCCTAGCTATACAATACAATGTTGTCAATCAAAAGGGAGATGCCTGTGTCACCAAACCTGACCAGCAACCACTCTGCTCTGTCCCTCCACCGCCAGACTTCAGCTTTTCCTGTATAGCTTAAAATACTTTCTCCACATATGGACAGCGTCTGACGCAGTTTAGCCACGCCCCCATGTGAAAACTGGAGTTAGTACTTACCGGTAACTCCTTCCAGGACAACCCTTGAGAGATAGAGTCCCTCCCATCGACCCTGGAAACACATTGCTACAGTTCAAAAGGCGGTCCCTCAGGTCCCTGGTCAGTCATTCACCAAGAACCGAAGGATGGAACTGCAAAACATATAAACCATAACAGGTAATAACATTAGTACATCAATATAATCAAATAAAGGGTGGGATCGTGCTGTCCTGGAAGACCACCGGAAAAGGAGTTACCGGTAAGTACTAACTCCAATTTTCCCAAGTGTTCTTCCAGGACAGCCCTTGAGAGGATCCCCAAGTACTCACCAGATTAGGGGGTGGGGGACCATAGCCTGGATGACTTTCCTCTCAAAAGCCTGATCCTGACTAGACATTAGGTCCAGTCGATAATGCCTTGGAAAGGTGGAAAAGCTTGACCATGTGGCTGCTTTACATACCTTACATACCTGCTCCGGGGTGGCACCAGCTCTTTTTGCCCAGGATGCAGATAACGCTCTTGTGGAGTGAGCTTTAACACCATCAGGAAGATCCCTGTTCAAGGCTTTATACCCCTCTGCTATAGCTAGCCTAATCCATCTAGCTATGGTTACTTTTGACGCTTTTTGCCCCCTATGCTGCCTGGAAAAAAGGCCAAAAAGGGAGTCAGAGATACTGAATGGATTTGTTACCTTTAGGTATTCTAGAATACACCTCCTTACATCTAATAGATGAAACCATTCTTCTTTCTCATTTGCTGCATTCTGCCAAAATGAGGGTGGAACAATATCTTGTGACCTATGGAAGCTAGATGCTACCTTTGGTAAGAACCCAGGGTCTGTCTTTAGAATGACTCTGTCCTCTAGGATCTGTAAAAACGGTTCCCTGATGGAAAGGGCTTGGATTTCACTGACCCTACGGGCTGAGGTGATCACCACCAGGAGTACTGTCTTAAAATGTAATAAGCCTCAGGGAGGCTTCCGAGATAGGTTCAAAGGGTGACCCCAAGAAAGCTTTTGAAACCACTGCTAAATCCCAGGATGCAACTTTGTTGACTCTGACCGGCTTACGTCTAGCAACTGCCTTACAGAATCTAGCGACAAAAGGATTTTCCTGTAAGCGTTCATCTAGGTACACACTTAAGGCAGCTATCTGTACCTTAATAGTACTCAGAGTTAACCCTTTGTTTATCCCCTCCTGGAGAAACTGTAGAATATTAGCCGTATTCATGTTTCTCTCCTTACGGCTATTTAAATTTCCTCCAGACTTTCTTGTAAATAGCTCTCGTGACTGGTTTACGACTCTGTAGTAAGGTCGCAATTACCTTGCCTGTCAGGCCCTTACTCCTCAAAATTTCCTCCTCAGTAGCCATGCTGAAAGCTTCAGCGTGGCCACCTGCGGATGATAGAGAGGTCCCTGCGACAGGAGGTCCCGTCTGCAGGGAAGCCTTAGAGGAGGATAGTCTGTCAATTGTAGCAAGGTTATGAACCACGGTCTCCTGGGCCAAAACGGTGCTACTAGGATTAAACAGGTTTCCTCTTTGAGGAATTTTGCTAGGACCCTCGGAATGGTGGGAATGCATACACCAGATTGAAGGTCCACGGAGTCTGCAAGGCATCTACAGCCAGGGGCTGATGATCTGGGCTTAGCGAGCAAAAACTGGAAACCTCTGCTTGCAAAAATATCCACTACTGGTTTTCCCCAGTGAGCTGTTTATAAGATTGAATACCTCCGGGTGCAAAGACCATTCTTGATTCGAAAGTCTTTGTCAACTCAAGAAGCTCCCCTTTCAGGTGTACTGCAGAAATGGATTCTAGATTGGATTCTGCCCACTGGAATATGCGTCTGGCCACCGACATCAAACAAGGACTTCTGGTACCTCCTTGTTTGTTTATATAGGCTACAGCCGTCATGTTGTCTGAATGGACTTGTAGATGGTGACCTTGTATTGTGGTCTGAAAAGCTAAAACAGCTCTTAAGATTGCTGTTAGCTCCTTCCAATTGGAGGAGAAACATTTCTCTTCCAGGGTCCTCCTGCCCTGGACCCAGTTCGAGACGAGGTGGGCTCCCCAGCCACAGCTGCTCGCATCCGTGGTCAGTGTTGATGTGATAGGCAGGACCCAAGGAACCCCTTTGTTTAAGTTCTGCCTGTCCTTTCACCACCAGAGGGAGCGTTTTATTTTTGCGGGGATCGATACCTCCTCCTCCAGATCTCTGCCCTTTAACTGTTCCAACAGAAACCTCTGAAGGTCTCTTTGGTGGAACCTGGCCCATTGTACGGCTGGAATGGCTGCTGTCATAAGACCTAGTACTGACATTACCTCCCTCACTGTACATTTGGGGCTGCATTGAAGAAAAGACATTCTCTGCCACAGATTCAAAATCTTTTCTTCCGGCAGGACTACACTCTGGTCTACAGACTTGATCCTGTAACCTAAATACAGGATCTCCTGTATTGGGGTAGTCTTGGATTTTTCCTGACTGATAATCCACCCCAATCGACTCAGGCTGAGTTGTGTCAACTCTAAATCCTGAGAAAGACGACTCTCCGAGTGTGCTGTTAGAAGTAAGTCATCTAGAAAGGGAATAATCGAGACTAACTGGAGTCTTAACGGAACTAGTGCCCCTCCGAGAACCTTGGTAAAGATCCTCGGGGAGGACGACGGTCCGAAAGGGGAGCGCTCTGCACTTTTGTGTCTATCTGCACTGCCATCCAAAGGAATTTTTGGCATTCCTTCCTTATTGGGATATGCAAATAAGCATCCCTTAGATCCAGGGTAGCCATAAATATCTCTTTGTGGAGAAGATTTTTTATGGAATAAATGGACTCCATCCAAAATCTCTTGTAACGGATGGAGTGATTCAGTGGTCGAAGGTTCATAATTAGTCTGAACTTTCCTGACGGCTTTTTTACCGCAAAAATATGTGAGTAAAAACCATCCCCCTGTTCCTGAATAGGGACTGGTGTCAATACCTCTTGATCCACCATCTCCCCTATCAGTAAAGGTAAGGCCCTGGCCTTTTCTGAGTGACTTGGGCGTTTTGTCACCAAAAATTTTGAGGGAGGGCTGCTGTGAAATTCCTGAGCGTGACTCCTTTTTATTATATTTAAGACAAACTCGTTCGAGGTTGTCCTTTCCCACAGTGGAAGAAATTTGCTCAATCTTCCTCCCACAGGAACCCTGACGTCACTGGGGTTTGTGTTCCTGATTGGGGCGGTTAAAAAGTATGCCCCTTTTTCCCTTCCCCCTATGTCCCAACCAGTGTTTTTTGGGGATGGAGCCCTTCTCTGATTTAGAGAGTTCCTTAGAGGGACGAAAAATCTTTCTTTGAAAATGTTTCTTTTTTGTGGGAAAGGTTTTCTTTTTATCCGCCGTCCTTTGTAACTCAGGCCCGAAGACTAAGTCTCTTTTAAAAGGGATGCTGCACAGGTGGGTTTTAGACGCCATGTCTCCCCCCCCCAGTTTTCATCCATACTGACCTCCTTGCTGCCACTGAAAGTGCTGCAGACTTAGCCGTAAACTTTACGGAATCCGTGGATGCGTCAGAGATGAAACTAGTGGCCTTGAAAAGTATAGGGAAGGTTTTCAAAAGCTCCCCCCTAGGAGTGCCTGCTTTTAAATGTTCCTGCAGTTGTGACAACCAGAACTCCAGGTTTCTAGCTACACAAGAAGTGGCTAGAGCTGGTTTCAAGCCTGCATCCCAGGCCCTTTTTAAGACTATGTCTGTTCTCCTGTCCATTGGATCTTTTAAATGGCCCATATCCTCAAAGGCCAGATCAGCTTGCTTTGAGACTTTGGGCAGAGGGGCGTCTAGTTTAGGATTTTTATTCCAGACCGCCTCTGGGCTCTCATCAAAGGGAAACCTCCTCTTAAGGGAATTAGGAAAGAAAACCTTTTTATCTGGTTCAGACCACTCCTTAAGGACAAGGTCAGAAAGCACTTTATGTATTGGAAAAACCTTTGCTTTCTTTTTCCCCAGAGCCTCTCAATCTTATCATGTCTGGTTAATTGAGTTTCTTCCTCCTCAATTTCCAATGTATCATAGATAGCGCTCAATAGCTCCTCTACTTCCTCAAGAGATAGATTATATTTTGAGACTTTAGATGCCGCTTGATCCTCATCCTAATCTGAATCTGCATCAGAGGAATCAGGACTAATCAACGTGGGGCTAGGCTCCCTGACTATACGGGGCTCCCCCAAGCTGGGTGTTGTAAAGCATGGTGAGGAGGAAATCGCAGTTGTTCTACTAGTGGAGGCAGCTGTGCCTACATCCGTGATTAATTCCCAGAGGGACTTAAAAGTTGATGCCATTTCTTCTTTAAAGGAGCCCAAAAATTTAGCCAAAGGAGAGTCTGCCTCAGATTTAAGCAAGCTTGCAATGCACTGCTTGCATAGGGCTTTGTTAGAGCCATAGGATAACCTATTCCCACAATTAGGTCACTTTTTGCGGCCTGTCTTGTCTTCCTTTGGGAGCTGTTCAGTCTGAAAATAAGAAAACATTCTTAGCATCAGCTCCACGTCCCTCCTTAGAATCACCACTAACTGCATAAATCCTTAACTGTGAGTTAACCACCACCATAGGGCACTACAGATCCCAGCCTTACAAACACCACAACTCCCTAGACCACCAGAGTAATAGCATGCCCAGCAGCCTACCTGGGATTGGCTGGTGCCTGCCTCCGCCAGAGTGTCCTGGGGAATAGCCTCCATGGTCCCCCTCTGCCGCTCCGGATCCCGCCGCTAGTCCTGTGTCGCTGGACACTGGTTGGGACTGCGTAGGCACAGCGCTGGCTCTCCCTCTCCTCCCTGTGCCCTAGAGACCCAGAAGTCTTGGCACGCAGTGATGACGCAGTTCCACCGGAAATGACGCTCGGCGTCTCCGGCCCCACCACAACAAGGAGCTGAGATGGAAGGTTCCACTCACCGTTCCCGGGGGAAACCGGCGCCATTCTGCCCTTGGCCACCTTGGCATTGGAAGGAGGAGGGTAACGGGTCTGCTCCGGTCAGCTGGACGGTACCCGAGCCGTGATAGAGAAGGTAAGGACCCCACTGTAACCACAAACAGGAACCAGTCCCTTATGGCTTACAGGTTCTTCAGGCAGTCCCTGAGAAAGGAGTCCCTCCAGGTTCCTGGCAACATGTTCCTCCGATGGAGGAAACACTAATGACTGACCAGGGACCTGAGGGACCACCTTTTGAACTGTGGCAATGTGTTTCCTGGGTCGATAGGAGGGACTCCATCTCTCAAGGGCTGTCCTGGAAGAACTCTTTCCCCTTTCAACTAGGGAAGTGTACGAGTGCTGGCAACAAGGCGGCCAGCGGCGGGGGGGGGATGGGGGGGGGGTTAAAACGGACTCAATTTTCCCCAAAAACAAAAAACTTTTCCCCCCACATTTTTCTTTTAGGAAAAAAGAGGCAGCTGGCTGGCATCCACAGGAACAAAAACTGCCACTCTGGGGGCCCAGGAAGTGATAAGACCCCCCTTCATACCTGAGGGCCTGAGCTGGCTTGAACAGAGAGGAGAGAGAAAGCTTCTGCTGTTTCCAGCGTCAGAATGGTGAGTGCTCAATACAGCCTTCAGTGGTGACACATAGACATGACATGACAACATAAATACATGGTAGGAGAGATTCCTTGCAGAAAATCTCCCCTACCTTTCCGCCGCAGGGCTTTATCAGAGATAAAAAGCCCAATCTTCGCCCTTCACGGTAGGCTTTGAGACCTTGAAAGGAAACCTTCAGGAACAGGGGTACACTCAGGTAATCCCGCAATCCTGGACCTGTGAGAAGACCCTGCCAGTAAATTTTTATTGGCCTACCAAAAAGTACTGGATTCCAGGGCCCAGCTTAAAAGCACCCGCAAGCAAAACCTTGTGTCTTCGGATGACGAGGCCCGGGTACCGTTCATTTAGTCCATTACGGAGACATCAGAATGGATCCGGTCAGGATGGCTGGCTGGCAAAGGATTACTGCCCGTGGAGCTCAGTACACACATCCTTGCACGTGCCCAACACCTTAGACACTGGCGAAAAAACTGAGGACTCCCAGTAATGGGAGGGGTTATATGGGGGAAGTTCACATCTTAAAGAGGAAGTAAACCCTGATGGGTTTACTTCCTCTTTGATTCCCTGCAAAGGTAAAGCATAATGGACTACTATGCATCGCATGTCACTAAAGCCCCATACACACTATCAGATTTTCTGCTGATTTTTGTCTTCAGATTTACCAAAATCATGTAGTGCAAGGGCCTGCCTGATTGCATAAAAATTGAAACTCCTAAGGTTTGACCTCATATTACATGGTTTTGGTAAATCTGAAGGAAAAAATCAGCAGAAAATCTGAGTGTGTATGGGGCTTTACCTGGCACAGGAGCCAGTGAAGTCACCGCTGTCCCCTTGTGTATGGAGCCTCCATCTTCTTGGTGGGTCTCGCTGCTCCGGAGCTGTCAGAGCCACGATGACGTCACTCGTGGCATATCGCCGTTAACAGCGGTGCGCTCAGCACATGCCCCGTAGACAGCTGTGCCTGTCTTTTGGCAAATATCTCCTAAACCATGTAGGTTTAGGAGATATTTCTTGGACCTACAGGTAAGCCTTAATCTAGGCTTACCTGTAGGTCAAAGTGGTTTGTAAGGGTTTACAACCACTTTAAGGGGCGTGCCAGTGTCCAGCCCCTGATGGTCCGATATAACCCACATAGTTATTACTATGGTGCTGTGTCCCCTGATGTAAGAAAATAAATGCATATTCCTCTGCCCCGGTGCCTTATATACGGTCTTGAATTTATTGTTATTCTTGATTATTGTGACATATTTTTGGTGCTGTAGTGGCACTTGTCCTTGTCCTTTTCCTAAATGAATGTATTATCAATTATTTGGCTCTGGCACTTCCTGGCTATGTACATTCAATGTCCAAATGCTATGTCACATGTTATTATCAGGTTTATTTATCTTGTTTGTATATATGTGAAGTTTATAATATATTTGTAGCACTGACCCCCGAAGGAGGTGCTGGTTTTTGTTAGGCTTACCGTTACCTCATCTGTTCACTATGTCCGTCCTAGGGGTCCCGTTGTAGAGTGGATTAAAGAATGTTAGCTCCAACACTTAGTCCTTTTTCCAAAGATGTATTTGAAAGAACATGAATTTTGCAATAGAGGGATAGAGGGTTAATGGGCATTCAGGTACCTTGTAATTGCAGGTTAGAGGTATTTCCTTGATCCAGAGGACAAGCAGCTTCCACAGGCTAGATCTGGCAACCACCGGATAGGCCTCTCTCACTGACCTGCCACAGACATGCAATTCAACTGAATCTGCCACAGGAAAGCACAACCAGCAGCTTGTTGTAAAATTAAAGAGCTGTCACACAGTACCAGTTTTTCAGCCAATCCGGCGATACTGAGTGGTAGGTGACTTGGGATGCATCCTCCAACTGATTCTCCAGGCTCTTCTAGAGGCACCGGCCTTGTTGCTCGGTCCTCTGCTGAAAAGTCCTCCCCTGGATCCTCCAGTCGCTCGTCTTTTTCTCGCAGGCAAGACAACACAGGACCATCCCTGGATCGGTAGGCACCAGGACTTTTGGGCCTACCTTTTAGTTGCGAAGCCTCAGGCCATCCGGCCCCGAGACATAAAGTAAGGCAGCACACACCATAGGCCAGGAGGGCCACGAGGTCGGGATAATGAACCCAAAGAAAATTATGCCTGTACCTTAAGTACCCTTACCCAGAATGCACAGTGGGTGAACCACTCCCATCGGGCTGTTTCTGTGCCAAAGGGGTACCCAATGCATTCAGCCTGTTGCATTTCCAAAACTTACCGGTGGTGACAGCAACACCCACGGCCACGTGGAAACTAGCACAACCCAGCTGAACTGGTACAGAAACCAGAACTTTGACATAATTAGTCTGAGCCAAACTACAGCTTCAGACAAACTTAAATTTACAAAAATAATAGCGTCTGTATTGAAAATACCAGCGCTACATATTCTATTTTCTACTTTTTTCGTTTATTGGTCTCTCCTTGTGTGGAAGTGTGGGATTACACCGATGTTCTAGCCTTGCATGGTATGTGGCATTGTTAGCCACATGTTCAGCCACTAATGCGCAGTCTCGTCACACATTGTGTTGGCACTGTGGCTTGTAGGCCTTGGGCTTGGTTCTCCCCTCAGTTGTTACCCCTGGTTAGCTGCTATCACTTAGCAGCATAGGCTTTTACCATCTATGCCCTTATTGTGCACGCATGGTTCACTGTTCTTGCCAGCTGTTCCTCTGGGGGGAGCTCATTATCCTCTGGTCCTCATTGGGACGCTCAATCTTGTTCCAGTCCCATTTTTACGGTTTGCACATGCGCGGCCGGGTGGGGTTGCATGTGCATCCCCATTCGGCCGAATCAAGTGATGAAGAAGTATTTCCGCACACCTGATTGTGATGTGTACATAAGGTTGTGCCAAGCCCTGTTTCTATTTAGGATCCATCTGCGTGCCTCAATCCTATCTGGCCTGGTATGTAGCTTTCTTTGACCACCTAACATTATAGTGGTAAACTTTTTTCTTGTATTGATTGGTTGCGCTTCTGCTTTTTCAGATGATGTGGGTTTGAAGCCCTGTGTTTGCTTTTTTGTGCTGCTGCTGTGTCAGTGTGTGTCATCTTCCCATGATGTTGATCTCTCTGGTTCTATGCTGGTCTAAAATATTTTTTTTGGCCTTGACATCTTTTAAATGTATTAACCATAAGTATTAGGTGAGATTAACTCTAATCTACCTCTCAGTTATTACCTCTTTGAGTCGTTTTTTAATGGATTTACCTTTAACACTATCCTCTTATATACGTCTATAGGTGGCATCTTGATCGCTCAGCATATTACAGGCTAAGACCTAAAGATCCCAGTTGCTATTGATTTAAGCAAAAGATATGCTTAGATTGCATGATTGTGCTTTTCAGTTGCACAATAGTAGGTGCTTGTGGTGTTTAGTTGCCTTATACCTATGCTTTTTGGCCCTTTCTACATTGGTTGGAAGGCTGGCTGCAGGCTAGCCTGAATTTGTAGGAGTCTGAGGGCTTTAAATCCCTCCTCCTCCATCAGAGCCTTCGTCGGCTCATTTCTGGGTTGTCGGGATTTCTGGGTGATGCTGTCACTCCTGGCAGAACGGCGCCCCCCCTCCCCCCTCATCCCTGGGTTCCACCAGCTGTTTGGTGTCCCCCCTTGCAGCCCTTGTTCCAGCATCGTGGGCGGCACTCATGGGGATGGGGCAGTCTTTCCATCCACTACCATCTACTTGGAGTGGGGGTCCCACACTACTCTGGCCAGCATGCCCGCTTCTCCTGGCTGTCAGGCCGGTGGGGAGTGGGGGTGCTCTTCTGTCATGGCTCCTCTTTCTCTCCCCGCCCGCCCTCTCCCCATGTACATGTCTCCACGTGGCAGCTCGCCGTTTTTCTCCCGTTGTGGGGGGGGGGGCAGCCGGCTCTGGCTCCTCTCTCTCCCCATATGCTTTTTTGCTCCACTCGCCGATTCTCCTGGTGGGGGGGAGGGGGGGTGATCGGCCGCCGCCGGCTCAACCTCTCCCCTCGCATGTGCGGAGCGCCCGCCGATCCTCTTGATGGGGGGGGAGGTGATTGGCCACCGCCAGCTCCCCCTCTCCCCTCGCATGTGTGGAGCGCCAGCCGATTCTTTTGGTGGGGGGGAGGGGGAGGTGATCGGCCGCCGCCGGCTCCCCCTCTCCCCTCGCATGTGCGAGCGCCAGCCTATTCTCTTGGTGGGGGGAGGTGATCGGCCGCCGCCGGTTCCCCCTCTCCCCTCGCATGTGCAGAGCGCCGGCCGATTCTCTTGGTGGGGGGGATAGCGTTTCTGTCCAGCTTTCAGTCGTAGCGTCACCCTACACCCACAACTTGCCGCTTGACCAGCCAGTTCACCTCCCGGGAACTCTCGCCATGCTCCATGGAGGGGATGCCCACACGCTTTCCGGTTTTCATGGGGGGGCACTCACGCACCTGTTCACCTCCCGGCACTCTCGTACCCCCCCACACGTCTAGGCACCCATTTCAGTCACTGGGATTTATCATGGCGTTCGGCACCAGGTTTCTGTCTCTGCGTTCTTCTGTCATCATGTTCTGTCCAGGGGTTTCCGTCATATCGTTCGGTCCAGTTTTTCTGTCATATCGTTCGGTCCAGCTTTTCGTTCGGTCCAGCTTTTGTCATATCATTCGGTCCAGCTTTTTCCGGCATAGCGTCCAGTCCAGCTTTTTCCGGCATAGCGTTTCTGTCCAGCACGTCCGGCAAATCGTTTCTGTCCAGCACGTCCGGCAAAGCGTTTCTGTCCAGCACGTCCGGCAAAGCGTTTCTGTCCAGCACGTCCGGCAAAGCGTTTCTGTCCAGCACGTCCGGCAAAGCGTTTCTGTCCAGCACGTCCGGCAAAGCGTTTCTGTCCAGCACGTCCGGCATAGTGTTTCTGTCCAGCACGTCCGGCATAGTGTTTCTGTCCAGCACGTCCGGCATAGTGTTTCTGTCCAGCATTTCTTTCATAGCGTTTGTTCAGCATTTCCGTCGTAGCGTTTCTGTCCAGCATTTCCGTCGTAGCGTTTCTGTCCAGCATTTCCGTCGTAGCGTTTCTGTCCAGCATTTCTGTCGTAGCGTTCTGTCCAGCATTTCCGTCGTAGCGTTCTGTCCAGCATTTCCGTCGTAGCGTTCTGTCCAGCATTTCCGTCGTAGCGTTCTGTCCAGCATTTCCGTCGTAGCGTTCTGTCCAGCATTTCCGTCGTAGCGTTCTGTCCTGCATTTCTGTCGGATCCATCCAGGCTGAGGTTTGTTTCATTTTGTTTGTCGTCCCATAATTTTCTCTCCCGTATAACACAAGTCATACGATGCGCGCTCATTCTCATTGTTTGCTACCTGTCTGCTTTCTGTCATGGCATTTTGTACATAGCATTTCTGTTAGCCAGGGCTCATATCCTGGTCTGTCATGCCTACGGACCCATACGGGTTGAGGTTTTGTTTTAATTGATTGCCGTTCCGCAATCTTCTCGCCCGCATACCATACGTCATACGTTGCATGCTTATTTAATCTCACTTGTACGTCTACCCACCAGGGTCTGTGGGTACACTAGCCCTGAAGGTTGTTTGCCATCTGTCTCTGTTGTTCGGTCATAGCATTTCCGTTGGTAGCATTATTGTCGTTCATAGTGTGTATGTTAGCTGGGGCTCACATCCAGGGTCTGTCACGTCTACGGAGCCATACAAGCTGAGGTTTTGTTATTAATTGATTGTCATCCCACAATCTTCTCACCCATATACCGTACGTTATACGCTTATTTCATCACTCTTGTACATCTACCCACTACGGTCTGTGGGTACACCAGCCCGGAGGGTTTGTTTGCCATCTGTCTCTGTTGTTCTGTCATAACTTTTCGTTCGTAACTTTCATGTCACAGATTGTTGTTCGTAGTATGTCTGTTAGCTAGGGCGCACATCCAGGGTCCGTCACGTCTACGGACCCATACGGGCTGAGGTTTCCTTTTTTAATTGATTGTCGTCCCACAATCTCCTCACCCGTATACCATACGTCATACGTGCACGTTCACCATACCCTTACTACTACCCACCACGGTCTGTGGGTACCTCATCCCTGAGTGTTCGTTTTGAATTACCTGTCTTGGCGCTGCAGGTTGCTCGGGCTCGCTCACTAGGGTTGTTTCAGCATTAGGTTCACATTCACGCGCTGTTGGTCTTGTCATTTTTGCACCTACATTCTCATACTTGTCTGGTACGTAGGGGGATTTTTGTTTCGTGTGTTGGTTGTCTGTTCTCTTTTCGCTTGTTGTGTTTTCTCTGTTTAGGGCATGGGGTGGGTTGCAGAGGAGGCCGGTGGACATTCATCCCCCAGTGCTTGGTAGCACTCCATCTTTAGGGGTGGGACCATTCCAAACTCTTAGCTCAGTTATCGCCGGGGTACCCCTTTCCCGGCCTCAGCTGGGGGAGGCAGTTTTTAGGTGGTTATTCCCAACTCTGTTACAACCCCTTCCATCCACCGGTGCAGAGCATGTTTCGTGCAGGATTCTTCAACTCAGTTCATGCGGTTTCTCTATGCGCTCTTATTTGTTAGTTAGGATGGTGGGGTTCATAGCCCGTTAGGCTTGAACTGAGGTTTCAGCTGTGGCTCCTGTTCTTCTCTGTGGGCCTTCAGGTGATGTTGGAATTTCTCACAGTGGCTTATGGAACTGGGGGCAGTGTGGTCTCGGGTAATCAATCTGGCCAATGGTTCTTATCCAGATTTTTCAGTGGGCTTTTCACAAAGGCGGGATGGTCTCATAGGTTCATGTTTATGGCTTTCGCTGGTTATTCCATCTGCAATTTGGCCTCATCTGCCAATTCCATGAAGTATCTATCAGGTGACCAGTTTTCAGGACCTAAAAACTCCTGTCAGTCTGTCCATTTTTTGCAGCTCACCCTCTCTAACCGTCAAGGGAGGGAAGTCAGGGATGTTCTCTTTGGCACGGCTACCAGTTACCGGCCAGGTTTTCATGGTGTTTCAGACTTCCCGTCACCTTCCCTTGGCAGTTCCCAGGTAGTGCTCTAGGCAGTTTCTCTCTTACCGCTTACAACTTCCCCTTCATTGGAATAGATGGGTAGCTAGGGGTTTGTGGTCATATTTCTGTACCTTAGCAATGGTGTCGGGTAAAGTAAGTTGGCCTTCTCTGCATCATTCCTTGGGTCTGCACTTTCTCCATCCTCTCACTACAAACAGGTTGTTCTCATGTCCAGGTTACTTGCCAAACCTGGCTGGAATCCTAACCCCTTTTCTGTTATTCATCTGGTTCCTAGGCAACTTTTGTAGGTCCTACAGGGGGTGCTTTTTTTACATCGGGTTTATGGGGCGCTGGAGATCCTCCATGTTAGCAGCTACATACATAACCCCCCTTTCTGTAGTCATCCGGGCATTCGCATTTTCTGGACTAACGGTTGTTGCGGGCCTTCTTTGTAGCTTTCACATCACACCTACTTTGCGTCTCTTTTTGCCCTCTTTTAGGCATACTGTCCAGCCAGGCCAAGGCACACCTCAGGCCTTGGTAGTTAGGGTCATCATATTTCCGAATGAAGACTCTGACTACAAATACACTTGGGGATTGTATTTTCCCTCATGATATATACGGCTACTTAAGTATTATTTTCTAACTGGCACATCTGGCTTGCCACACAAATTGCATGCCCTCTGTTTGGCCGCCCTTGGATATGATCTTGCGTTTTTTCACGCATTTGTTGAGCCCCAATTTCTTTATATTTGTGCTATATATAGATTATTACAAACTGTTACAATCATTGACTGCCTCTTTCTCTCTTTAGAATGCTTATCAAGCTCCTGAAGAAGTTTTTGTGAAAACATGTAGAGCCTATGAGCTTATAGTGAACGTTATTATCTACCCAAGTCATAAATGTCCTATATGGCAGGATTTTGACATTCAATGTCCACATTGGAGAGGCTTAGCTGCTATTGCAATTAGTTTGCAGTATTTTAAATGTTTTTTTTATTGTTTTGTATTAATTAATAAAATATTATTGTTTTTTTTTCTATGATTGGTGCCTGGAAAGTCCAGTTTTTCAACTTCCTTTAATCAATCAACCAATGTTTAGGATGTGGCACTGCGCTATCTTAGGGTCCCACAGTTCCATCCTGTGTTGGTGCCTTTTGTAACTCTTTGAGTCACTCTTGTACAGCATGCCCAGAAATCTCTATCTAGTATCTCTAATGGGCCCTCTGGGAAAGATGGCAATACTACTGGCATTATGCTTTAGTAGATAACGACTTTGCAGTATGTAATGTTAATAAACAGATTTAAAAATATTCTTACCAAAACTGTTGTTCTTTCTTTATCAGTTGAGGTTAGAGTAGTTTTCATAGGCTTCACTTCAGCCACTGGCGACTTTTGTTGTGCTTTCTGTTTTAATATAGTTTTGGTTGGAGATTGTTTTTTCATGACTACTATGAACAAAAAATAAAAACAAACTCTTATTACAAAATAAATACATACGCAGCAGGCTAAGAACTTAAATAATTTTGTGCCCCCGTGCTTCAAATAAAGGTTAAAAGAATATTCTTCCATAATGAGCATATTTGGTTTACCTACAACCAAAACCAATTTTCTCAAGCTCAGCATTATTTCTTACATGAAACCCCCCATAAATAAACTCTTACATAGGCAGCCATCTAAGGAATTAAATCGTTTTGTGTCCTCAAGCACACAAAAGCTGCAATCATATGTTGGCATATTGGGCATTCACAATAACCACCAGAGCTGTATAGATAAACCCAGAATTGTGTGGTTGGTGGCTGAATCAAATTCTGTTAACCACTTCAGTTCCGGACCAATAAACACCTTAAGGACCAGAGGTCTTTTTGCAATTTCGCACTGCGCTGCTTTAACTGGTAATTGCGCGGTCATGCAATATTGCACCCAAACGAAATTTGCGTCCTTTTCTTCCCACAAATAGAGCTTTCTTTTGATGGTATTTGATTGCCTCTGCGATTTTTTTTTTTTGCGATATAAATGAAAAAAGAGCGAAAATTTTGAAAAAAAAAGATATTTTCTTCTTTTTGTTATAAGAAAAATCGAATAAACTAAATTTTAGTCATACATTGAGGGCAAAATTTATTCAGCCACATGTCTTTAGTAAAAAAAATGTCAATAAGCGTATATTTTTTGGTTTGCGCAAAAGTTATAGCGTCTACAAACTAGAGTACATTTTCTGGAATTTACACAGCTTTTAATTTATGACTGCCGATCTCATTTCTTGAGGTGCTAAAATGGCAGGGCAGTACAAATCCCCCCCAAATGACCCCATTTTGGAAAGTAGACACCCCAAGGAAATTGCTGATGGGTATGTTGAGCCCATTGAATATTTATTTTTTTTGTCCTAAGGGATTGAATAATGACAAAAAAAAAAAAAAAATTTTTTTTTACAAAAAGTTGTCACTAAATGATATATTGCTCACACATGCCATGGTTATATGTGAAATGACACCCCAAAATACATTCTGCTGCTTCTCCCGAGTACGGGGATACCACATGTGTGGGACTTTTTGGGAGTCTAGTCGCGCACAGCACCCCGAAAACCAATCACCACCTTCAGGATTTCTAAGGGTGCAAATTTTTGATTTAACTCCTCACTACCTATCACAGTTTCGAAGGCCATAAAATGCCAAAATAGCACAAAACCCCCCCAAATGACCCCATTTTGGAAAGTAGACACCCCAAGCTATTTACTGAGAGGCATGTTGAGTCCATGGAATATTTTATATTTTGCCAAAAGTTGCGGGAATATTACAAACTTTTTTTTTTTTGCACAAAGTTGTCACTAAATGATATATTGCTCACACATGCTATGGGCAGAAGTCAAATTACACCCCAAAATAAATTCTGCTGCTTCTCCCGAGTACGGGGATACCACATGTGGGGGACTTTTTGGGAGCCTAGTTAACTAGCTACCTAGCGACACTAGCGACACTGATGCAGCGTTCAGAAAAATTATCGCTTAGTGACACTGGCAAAAGGGGGTGAAAGGGTTAACTAGCGGAAATCAGGGGGTTAAAACCATTATTGGGTAGTATATCGGGGTACCTAGCGCTATAAAAACCTGGCGGTGAACCTAAAAAAATAACTAGCTACCTAGCGACTGTAGCGACACTAATGCAGCGATCAGAAAAACGATCGCTTAGTGACACTGGCAAAAGGGGGTGAAAGGGTTAACTAGCGGCAATCAGGGGGTTAAAAACATTATTGGGTAGTATATCGGGGTACCTAGCGATATAAAAACCTGGCGGTGAACCTAAAAAAATAACTAGCTACCTAGCGACACATGCAGCGATCAGAAAAATGATCGCTTAGTGACACTGGCAAAAGGGGGTGAAAGGGTTAACTAGCGGCAATCAGGGGGTTAAAAACATTATTGGGTAGTATATCGGGGTACCTAGCGCTATAAAAACCTGGCGGTGAACCTAAAAAAATAACTAGCTACCTAGCGACTGTAGCGACACTAATGCAGCGATCAGAAAAACGATCGCTTAGTGACACTGGCAAAAGGGGGTGAAAGGGTTAACTAGCGGCAATCAGGGGGTTAAAAACATTATTGGGTAGTATATCGGGGTACCTAGCGATATAAAAACCTGGCGGTGAACCTAAAAAAATAACTAGCTACCTAGCGACACTAGCGACACATGCAGCGATCAGAAAAATGATCGCTTAGTGACACTGGCAAAAGGGGGTGAAAGGGTTAACTCTAGGGGCAATCAGGGGGTTAAATCTTTATTGGGGGGTGATAGGGGGCTACCCTGGACCTAACACTAACTGTCCTGACAGTTTTTACTGTCACAACTGACACTGAATGCATTGATCAGTAAAGAAATGATCAATGCAATCAGTGACACTGTGACTGGGGGGGGGAGGGGGGGCGGGGGGGGGATCGGGGGGCGATCGGGGGGGGTTTGTGTGCCTGTGTGTACCTACATGTCAGTGTAGTGTTCGTGCAGACTCACTTTTACTCTTCTCCTCGTAGTCCGGTCAAAAAGACCGCCCCGAGGAGAATGACATCACTTCCTCCTTCCTGTGTAAACAATACACAGGGGAGGAAGCTTCTCATTGGCCAGGAGCGATCCAGAGGGGGTGGCCGAAAACGAACGGCCATCCCCTCATCACGGAGCGCTCCTGGACCGAATCGGACCGCCGTAACCAGCGGGAGGGGGTCCGATGGGACCCCCCACCCGCTGGAAGGCAATCACGTAGATGTACGTGATTCTGCCTGCCTGTGCCATTGTGCTGACGTACAATGGCAATACGGCGGTCCTGAAGTGGTTAATTACCATTGTCCTGCAGAATACATTTATGACTTTCTAGAGATACAATGGTGCTATTGCACTTTTAGGACTGCAGTTATCTGTTTGCTATGTTCCTGCTGATACAAAAGGTTTAGTTATACAGCATTTCAGACTTATGCATGCTGAAAAGTATGGTTTCATATAAGTGAAGACATTACATTTTTGTTTAGTACATACGGGATTCTAAAACTTAAATTGTTAAAACTAGACTAGAGAAACAATTTAGATTGTAAATAGACTCAGATGTTAAAAGACCACCTCTAGCAAAATGCAATAAGCCTCAATAAATATTATTACATATATTAATTGTAATCCAAATTTGTAACTTCTATTTGTTTCTAAACTGCTCCAAACAGTGTGACACTGGGTTTGTAAAAAAATAAACAAGACAGATTATAGTTGGCCCCACCAGTAAATGGAATACTGTTAAGACATTTGTGTTTAAATTTTTTTCCCAGTAGAACAGTGTAAAGGAATAGCTACGGTACGTATAGCTAGTATGGGGGTCTGTGAGGGTGGGTGTGTCAGTGAATGTGTGTGTCTTGATACAGCTAGATGATAAAGGATAAAACAGAAAACTAAGGTCTGACTGCATACATTTGCTCTGATACCTAACACTTCCCATATGCTCGGAGTCTGAAATATGAATAAATCCTCTCTGTAAAAGAGCCAAGGTTTGTTAGTCCTGAATATGTGGACTGAATAATATTTTAAACACTCCTTCAATCGTCTACAGTAGATCATAGCATAACAGGGTTTATTTTTGTATTCGGGCTGAATTTACATTTGTGCAGAGCAATTTTCAGGTGTTTGTGGGTGATTTTGCAAGCATATATGTGCATTTTAGAAGTGTATTTCAAGCTGCAGGTATTTTTGTTATGGCAAATAGAAAGCACTAGGAGGAGCAGAGAAGTTAATATAGGCTAAAACAAATGCATGAAATAAAAATAATGCTAAAATCAAGCATTTTCAGAGGTTCCTATTGAAGAGCATGCAGGGCCGGACTGGGAATAAAAAACAGCCCTGGAAAAAAATTCATACCAGCCCCACAGCATTACGTCATTATTTTCTTGTTCGTGAAAGGGAAAACCATACATTTTAAAGCAAATTTGATGAAGAGAGTATTATATATAGATATGAAATCACATAGGGCTATATATATATATATATATATATATATATATATTTTTTTTTTTTTTTTCTTTTTTTTAATTCCAGTTAAAAAGTGGTAAGTGATCAATCATCAAGAGGGACCCCAGGAACTCAGAATGTGTACACTAAGGTAAGGGGGTGGGTTAATAATATAAGGAGGAAACCCTTCATATCAGTGCCCCCTTACATTATTGTATTCACTTCCCCCTTACATCAGTGACCCCCCCCCCGACTGGCCTGGCGGCGCTGTCACTAACCTCCTCTCAGGTGCACTGTGCAGGGCTCAGTCAGTCGGCTCCAGCTTGGTGGCTCTGGTTTTATCCTATAGTCTCCTGTCCACAGTCCACACAAGTCTGACTTCTCCCATGACCCCCATCCCGGTGGTGCTCCCCCTCAGAGACTGCAGACATGATACAGGAGATGGTCAGAGACTGCAGCCTTGATGTAAGAGCTCAATGCAGCCTCACCAGTGCCCATTAAATGCAGCCTCTCTTTCCCCCATCAATTCAGCCTCACTGTGCCCACCAATGCAGCCTCACTGTGCCCACAAATGCAGCCTCACTGTGCCCACAAATGCGGCCTCACTGTGCCCACCTTTGCAGCCTCACTGTGCCCACCTTTGCAGCCTCACTGTGCCCATCAATGCAGCCTCACTGTGCCCATCAAATGCAGCTTCACTGTGCCGTGAATGCAGTCTCACTGTGCCCATCATTGCAGCCCCTCCTGTGCCCCATGTCCCAGTCTGCAGTCCGTCTGTGGGAAGGTGCGTTGTTGATGCTCGGTACGGTACCTTGCATGCCAGCAGGATATCCATTACGAGCAGCAGCAGGGTCTGTTCTCATTTTGGATGGGGACAGTGCTCCTTCTAGAGGATCTGTTTGCTGTGAGATAGAGTGGTCCCTGGCCACCTGCACCTTCAGCCATCCTCATGTTCCAGCCCCAGTAAGCCTGTACTCTGGTCCTGGGGAAGTGTAGAGCACTGGGTGGGAGCTGGAGAGAAGGGGGAGCAGAGAGTACTGGCGGGGTTGAAGAGCAGGGGGGAGTGGAGATCACAGGGGTGGGGAGCGTAGAGCGCTGGGGGAAACTTGAGAGCACGGGGGGGGGGGGGGGGGCAAAACGAACAGGGGCGAAGAGTACAGTAGGCTGAGAGCACTGGGGGGGGGTAAAGTTTGGGGTAGTGAAAAGCACTGGGGGGGGCAGAAAATAAGGGGTGGAGAGCACAGGGGCTGGAGAGTACTGGGGGGAGTGGAGAGCAATGGGGGGGAGCTTGAGAGCACCAGTGGGGGCCAGAAAGAGAGCACTATGGGGGGTGGAGAGCACATGGGTAGGGGCAAAATGCAGGGAGGAGTGGAGAGTGCTGAGGGGGGAGCCAAAAAACAGGGTGGAGAGCACGGGGGGGTGGAGAGCATGGGGGGGGCTGGAGAGCACCAAGGGGCCAGAAAGAACAGGGGTGGGGAGAATGGGGGCTAGAGAGTGATGGGGAGAGCTGGAGAGCACTGGGGGGGAGAAAGAACAGGGGGAGAGCACTGGGGGAGGAAAGAACAGAGGGGAGAGCACTGGGGGAGGAAAGAACAGAGGGGAGAGCACTGGAGAGGAAGAACAGGGGGGCAGACCACTGGGGGGAGAGCACTGGGGGGGGAGTAGAGGGCACTGGGGGAAAAAGGGTGGAGAGCACTGGGGGGAGTGGAGAGCGATGGGGGGGGAGAACGGAGGGGAGAGCACTAGAGAGAGTGGAGAGCACTGGGGGGAGAACAGGGGGGAGAGCACTGGGGGGGTGGAGAGCACTGGGGGGAGAACAGGGGGGTGAGCACTGGGGGGAATGGCGAGCACTGGAGGGTGAACAGGAGGGGAGAACACTGGGGGGAGTGGAGGGGGGACAGCACGGGGGAGAAAAGTGGGGGAGAACAGGGGGGACAGCACGGGGGGAGAACAGGGAGGAGAGCCTTGGGGGGAGGGGGATCACTGGGGGGGAGAGCACTGGGGGGGGAGAACAGGGGGGAGAGCACTGGGGTGGGAGAACAGGGGGGAGAGCACTGGGGTGGGAGAACAGGGGAGGGAGAGCACTGAGGGGGAGAACAGGGGGGAGAGCACTGTGTGGGAGAACAGGGCGGAGAGCACTGGAGGAAGAGCACTGGGAGGAGGGCACTGCGGGGAGTGGAGAGCACTGGGGGGGAGAACAGGGGGGAGAGCACTGGGGGGTAGAACGAGAGGAGCAATGGGGGAGTGGAGAGTACTGGAGGGAGTGGAGAGCACTGGGGGGAGAACAAGGGGGAAAGCACTGTGGGGAAAACGGGGGGAGAGCACTGGAGGGAACAGGAGGGAGAGCACTGGAGGGAGTGGAGATAACTGGGGGAGGAACAAGGGGGAGAGCACTGGGGGGAGTGGAGAGCACTGGGATGGTGGCTAGAGAAGGATGGGGAGAGCTGGAGAGCAGCAAGAACAGGGGAGGAGAGAACTGTGGGGGGGGGGCTGGAGAGTGTGGTGGGGGAGAAGAGCACTGGGGGGGGCAGGGAGCACAAGGTTAACTGGGGATAGTAAAATAAGCCCTGCAGCCCCATCGATCCTCCTATCCAGGCACTTTGGCACACAGGGCGGGCATCTCCTCCTATGGATCACAGAGCTGGCTGGGTCTGTGTTCGGCGGCTGCTCTGTAACACAGTTCCGCCCCCCAGTCGGGCTCTTGTGATAGGCGGAACTTTGATTCTCTCTACTATAACACGAGCAGGTCTGAGGGGGCGGGACTGTGTTATAGAGCAGCCGTCGAATACAGGGCCAGCCAGCGCTGAGATCCACAGGAGAGAGCGGAGAATGCAGCCAAAACTAAAAGCGGCCCCAGGGCGGGCGGCCTACCGGGAAGTCTCCCGGTAGGCCAGTCCGACCCTGAGCGCATGTACTTTCCTGAGCAACAGGTGTCCAGCTACAAGCAACAGGACACTCACATGTGAGCAGAGGATTTGGCTTTTTGAAGCCTTGAGCTTCAAGCTACAAAAAGGAATGACATTGAGACATGAATACAAAAAGAAAAAACACTTTTCTCCTCAGTTTTGTTAAAACAAATCCCTTGTACCTTTTGATTTGTTTACACTTATTATTTTACTTGGTTTCACAGAACATCCAACTTCATGCTGTGTTATCTTCTGTGTGTCAGTGAAATCTGCATTGTTGACAGACTGTATTCCAAAGGTTTTGTCACTATCAACTTTTTCAGTAATTTTCTTTTTTTCAAGGGTTGAGGCAGGCGTTTCAAAATTCACTGTTGTCTAAACATAAAAAATACCATATAAATATCATATAAAGTAGGCTTTTCATTTCTACACAAATTTCATTCTAAAGAAGATCCATGACAAACAGACATACCTTTGTGTCTGCTGCTGCGGCAGAATTATTAGTTTGGGAGTTTGTATCTTGGTCCGTTTCTTTACTTACTGCATAAAAACAAAAAGAATGCCATCTTATCAGTGACATTTTCTACATAACATATGCAAAGCACAATTCTCAAAAAATAAAATAAAAAATCATGCACCAATCCCACAGCTTATTATAAAGTTAAAGTGTGGCCAGCCAATACAAACATGCTGCAGCACTTACATTTTTTAAGCCGTCCCCTTAAAAATTCTCAGAAATAGTTGAACCTGCCAGTCCACCTTTTCAGCTGCTATGGGTTGACAATGCTGTTGAGTAGCTCAATGTTAAATAAATCTCCTTGAGTACAGTTGCTGCTCCATATTTGGAGACAAAACACTGAATGGCTGCTTAAAGTGGATCTAAAGGCACCAATCTTACCTCTTCTCTAATTGTCTGGGTCCCTCGCCGGTGTTCTGCCATATAGTGTCCGGCCATCATATAGTGTCCGCATGCGCAGTACGGAGCAGACGAAGCTTCGGAAAATCTCCGAAGCTGAATGGCACCTGCGCCGTGAGTGGAGGTGGTAGCCCCACCATCCAAGCGGACATAGGGTTGTGAATATTAGAGGGCCCCTCGTGGGCGAGCTTCGCTCGCCACGCTGGGCTCTTTTATATTCCTACTCTATGTCCACTTGGATAGTGGGGATGGAACCTGGACTCACGGCGCAGGCGTCTTTCATCCTCTGCAATTTTCAGAATCTGTGTTGCTGTGTCCTGCGCATGCGCAGTACGCAGCGGACACTATCGGATGGAGGACCTTATATGATAAGACACCGGCATCTTCTTCCCGGGTGCTGGTCTATGGGCATCTCTACTACAGCATGCAATAATCCCGGCACACAGGGACCATGCTGACGATGTAAGCTGAGCTGCCCACCTGCAGCTCAGGTTACATGATGCAGAAGACTGCTAGCAGGCAAGTAGCTGTATTTTTATTACAGAAGAGACATTAAATGCCTTCAGTTCCACTTTAACGGTACAGTCCTTATGAGGAGTTCACGCCCTTCCTAGTTAGGGGGCTTTCTGATGGGAAAAATGCCCCCATGACCAATGAAACTCAGCAGCTTGCAGTAGGAGATGACTGCAAGTGAAACCTCTGCTGAGATAGATGATATTGAGAAGCCAGCCTACCAGTTATCTGTTATTATTAAATTAACTGGTATTATATAAAATAGCGCATATATAACCAGTTTCCTTGGAATAATTGCATACAAATTTTATAGATGAATACTGCCAGGCAGCTGGAGATCTCACGAAGATCTGATAAATAAATGAAGAGTCTAAGCACCAATAATGGTGCCCATGGGTGAATTTTTTTATTTAAGTCATGGGATCTTATGTACACTGGAGCTTCTGGATGTTCTGTAAAGTGTATACTTGGCTTCATGCTTTATTGCAAACAGTTTTTGTAAGCAAATATTTTTTTATGAATCTGCTAAAACTTTCTTACCTGGAATCAAGTTGGTAAGATTATCTGTACCTGTTGTTGTAGGCTTACAACACTAAGCTACTGCGCAATGGTACAACAGTAAAGCCCGGTACACACACAAAGTATTTGTTTCGTTCAACCCAGCAGGCTATATGAGAAAAAAAAAAAGAGTAATTGGCGTACCAATACAAGCAATGTTAGTGCGGATCTCTCCCCCTGCTGTGCATTTGAGTTCTGACAGGGTGACATTGGCTGCCAGTGCTAATCGGATGTTGGTTTTCAACAAAAGCCAGTCGTTAGACAAGCTTCTGTTGTAAAGACAGCTGTACACACTGACTGAATGTTGGCTGCTTTCTGTTGAACCTAAGCTCTGTTACGGGTGGGATTTCTAGCTAAAAAACTTTGTAAGAAATTTAACAAAATATTATTTTCTTATCAAAACACTATATAGTAAAGCATATGATGTTAAATATACTGAAAAATAGATTTAGGGCTTACATACACTTAGGGGTCCGTAAAATTGTTCTATTCAATTTTTCTATTCAGTTTAACCTCCCTGGCAGTATGATTATTTCGGATTTTAGGTGCTAAAAGCGGTACAATTATTTTGCATGAAAATTTGGTGTTTTATATTTTGGTCCTGTAATTCTTAGGAATAACTCACTTAAATCTGTGCAAACCAGAGTCTAGCAGACATCCCAGGTATAATAAAGTTTGAAAAATGAAATCATAAATTATAATATAATAAATAACTATAAATAATTATACCAAATAATAATATAAGAATAATAAAAATTATTCAATAATGTAATCAAATCAAAAACACTGAAATTTGCTCAGTTGCAGAATTGTCACTGTCATTACTTTTCAGTATTTGAAAATACTCCCCACAAACCGCTATCGCTCAATTCTGCAAGTGATTACAATTTATTATTGGTGTTTTATAGCTGGTCTAAAATCATTTTTGATGTAAAGGGACAGTTTTGGTTTCTATGGACAATCTCCAGTTTCCAGGCATAGAGAACAGTTTTTATAATATAAAACTGCATGCAGGGCACTGGGCAGACCACTAGGGACAAAGGGGATGTGAAATTATTACATACAGCAAAGTAATCTGTAAGATTACATTATACTGTATGTATACTGTGTGTTTCACTTTGAATTTGGCGCCGATCTCCGTCCCCGTGCGTCGCAACGCTCGCAGGGAACAGAGACCGGCTCCGTGATGAATCGTACGGAAGACGAGCCGCTCGTACAGCGGGGGGACATCGCTGGATCCAAGGGAGAAGGTAAGTAAACCGCCTCCTGGATTCAGTGATGCAATCCCAAGTCTGGCTCTGAATACCGCCAGGGGGGTTAATATTTAAAAAATATAAGTATTAAAAATATTGCATAGGCTCAAGAAATACTTCTTTCACCCCTCCCAAATTTTTGGGTTTGAATGAATAAGCAAGTTCTCTGTGCATAAGCTAGAGTAAACAGTCAAGCCTTTTAAATGATAACGTTTGCTTTTTCTTTAAGAATTGATATGTAACAAATATTTTGCTTTGTTATAATTCAGAAAATCTGGCTAGATGTCTATGACATCTAAATATTGTTTATTTTATCAATTAATGTAAGTATGAGTAAGGGATCTGTTACACTAATCAACCAATGTGTTGAGGTGGCCCACTTCCTCCTTCCCAGGGGCGGACTGGACCGGGGGGGGGGGGGCAATTGCCTGATGCTACTTAAAAAGGCTGCGGTGTCTACGCCGCAGACATGCCTAAAGGCTTCCTGTTGAAGAGGAGTAAAAAGTCCCTGCTCGTGTCCTACCGAGTGCAGGATGAGGACGAAGGCAAAGGCTGATCACATCCCAAAATAGATGATGTATGCCGTGTCCAAGCAGAGGCAGGCTCTGTGCCTCACTGGAGGTTCAGGAGCCTGGAGTTGCTGCAGCCCAACCCACCCAGTGAACAGAGAGTACCTGGAGTGAAGCTTCAGCCTGGGATGGGGTTTGGGAGGAGGCAGGGAAGAGGGAGAGCGGGAAGAGGTAGAGCAGGAGGAGGACTGAATAGCTGCCCCATAGGCCTATGGGTTGTACTTGCCCCCTGGGCCAAAAGTTGGCAGTCAGCCCCTGCTCTTCCCCTCCACTTGATAAAAGGCTCAAATTTCAAATTTCAACTGGTATATCTTATATCAAATATAAGTATACCTTATACTCAAATTTCAATCTGATACGTCATTTGACTTCAAGTGGTTGACCAAGGTGATGACCTCTGTACCGTTTTACAAAAACAGACTCTTGTAATAGCACTCTTGGGCTCTCCCGTCCCACTGGGAGACCCAAGCTACTAGCCGGCATGTTCGACAGCTAGTCGGAGCATACAAAGCTGGATTCGGAAACCATGAAGCAATGACACTTCCCACTTACCTTGATGTCAACAGCGCCATTTTTTAAAAAACTGGATCTTGGAATTTTGAATGCTTACAAGTGTCTAGGAGGGATTTGGGGTCTTACTGACCCCAGATCCCTCCATAAAGAGTACCTGCCACATTGCTGTTACAAGGATGTTTACATTCATTGTGACACCAATAAAAGTGATAAAAAATTTATTTTATAGCAACAGTATAAAAATAAAATAAATTTATAATTTAAAAAGCCCCCATGCTAGCACGCAAAGACGAATGCGCGTCAGTCCTGCACGCATGCAAACAGCGATCATCATATCATATCATATCTATTAAGTGATTGATCAAGCTTCAGAAGTAATTGTAGAACCTGAATCGAAAGGTGAAAGTGTTTGAGCAGAGTGGTGTGTGGTGATGACAAGTCCAGTGGTACGCGTGACTGAGCCAGCTGATGAGGAAAAATCTTTGAAATCTGTGAGTAAAAGTATAATTCGTTGATTCATTAGCTAGCAAGAGCAAACTTAAATTTAGGGTTTATCTAGCCATGCTTCTGATGCTGCATTATGGGGATCTATGGGTGAGGTGTTTTCAGGGGAATACAGAAATAGTTAAGTCTATAAATAAGCTAAAGAAAAAGCTTAAAAAAATGTGATGAAGGGGGCATGTCTGGATCCCGACCTGAATGGCAGCATAGTCTAATAGCTCTCTCCCTGCCCTCTGCTTCAGAGCTCACCAGAGACCACTCTACCCCACTAATATGGGTGGCTCCAGGACGACCTGGTCAATGAAACCTCGGGGCACATCGCAAGACCCGCCAAGTACCTCATCAGACCTCCGGGACTATTTTATTCCACCCGAGATGTCGCCGGGCGGGAAGCCCAAGATGGCGCTGGCCGACACACCAGCGCAAGCTGAAATCATCTACCAGGATGCCATCTCGGCCCCAGCGCTGCAACGGACCCCCCCGAACCAACACACCTACCGGAGGGACGTGGATGGGGAGAGCCGAGACCCGGGAGCGGTGAGTCCACAACACAGGCCTACTACCCAACCAGAGGCCTCTCAGCCAGCACTCCCGGCGGCCATCTTGGGACTCCCAATGAAGCAGGAGTACACTCAATGTACTGAGGCCTTCCCACAGTTGCTGCACTCTGCCTCAGATCCCGGCCTGCAGGGGACACCTTCCAGTTCACCAGCATCATGGGGGGAGATAGAGGATTTCCCTTCCCTGCCGGGCCCGGACCACCCACCCACCCTCTACCAGCATTTGAACCTGCTGATGCCCACACCTTCAGCGAGACCCTCCAGTCAGGGTTGTTAATCCCCGGGGCACAGAGGTGCTCAAGATCAAGGGACCCCTGCCTAAACAGGTCCCAGATGACCCCAGCCATAACTTATGCGCAAGCAGCCAGCGCACCAGCCCCCACCCAGACCCCCGATCCATTGGAAAGGGCCCCACAGCCAGCTCAAAGCCCACATTGGAATGAACCCTGGGATAACCCACCCATCCATCTCCGATCCCCCCCAGAGGGGCCAATCGACAGCCTTCCCACTCCACCCACAGCAGCCTCCATTTACAGGGTCTGGAACAATCCCCACCCATGCTCCCACAATGACATGCCTACTTGCAAGCAATGCCGACTAAGGATGATTTCAGACAACTTATAGAGGATGTGAAATCCACCTGCAGATCAGAGATTCAGACCCTCCAATCGGGCCTTAAACACTTAGCTGATAGAGTGGAGATGGCAGAGGAGGAAATTCAAGAAACCAAACTTGCGGTCCACAGAACCCAACTCCAGGGGACAGAACACCGTTCCCTCCTCAGAGACATGCAATGTCACGTAGAGGACCTGGACAACAGGGGGCGCAGTTACAATATTCGAGTTCGTGGTGTTCCAGAATCTGAGGGTCCCGAAGACGTCCACGCTACCCTACAATCCCTGTTTAACAACCTGACTGGGGACCCCCCATCCAAAGCTATTGAAATGGACAGAGCACATCGGGCCTTGCGGCCTAAAGGCTCCAGTACCAGGCCCCGCGACATCATCTGTAGACTAAACTCCTACCCCCTGAAGGAGGAAATAGTGAAGCAGGCCTGCCTCGCCCTAAAGGTGACTCTGGGTGACAACCAAGTCCAGCTTTTTCCGGACTTATCCTGGATTAAACTACAAAAATGCAGATTACTCCAGCCACTGCTTTGCACCCTACAGGAAGAAAACATCTACTACTGCTGGGGATTTCCCTTCAGCCTCACAGCCAAGCACCAAGGCAAAACAGCCGTCCTGAGATATTCAGAGGACCTGTAGGCCTTCTGCGACACTTTAGATCTCAGGGCTCCTCAGCTCTCAGATTGGCAATCTCATAGCCACTCCACCCTTGCCACCCATGGTGTGGCAGAGGGTCCCCCACCTAAGCGTTCCTGAGGATCGGAGTCATCTCCAAGGGGTCGGCGCACTCAGCGGCGAAGGTCACGAAGGACTGAAGCTTATAGCAATGAAGGTCACAATCATGCTTTATTCCCAGAGAAACAAGCTACACTAAGGATCTTCCTTTTCCTCTGCTACCCCTACCAAGGGAGAAATCCTGGCAGCGAGCCTCACACTGAAACACCTCTGAGGCCTTGACTACAGTTTTGATCTACATTTTGGGTGAGTCTCGGACGAAACTTTAGAGAGAGAGACTTCCCATTCTACCCCCTTCACCCCCTCCGTTAGCTTATTGTACTATAACTCCAAGCGGCACTAACGGGCTTGCATGTTTGGCTCTGGGTTCCCCTGGGTCTCCCTGGGCCACCTTGACTGGTTCGGTCCGTGGGGACTCACGGGAAGCCGCTCTGACCTAGGCCCGTTGGACTATATAGGTCTGGAAATGTTGTTACTATTGTTTACTTATAGTTATGCAACGTTAACTCCTCTTTCCTCTTTTCTAGCTTCTCTTAATCCTCTTCCTCCCCGTGTCGTTGACTGGGTCATCAAAGGTTGTCTGCAACACAACTGGACTTCCTCCCGTGTAGTGCCCACCTCTATCCTTGGTTCTGTGGAACTCCTCCTGCTACTGCAGATGAGTATATACACTCCCCACCCTAGGTCCCATGGCTAAGCTTTTTTCTTTAAATGTCCACGGCCTGAACTCTAACCATAAAAGGCATCTGGCATTAAGGGAATTTAGACAATCAGGCGCAGATATTATAATAGTACAGGAAACCCACTTAGACAAAGAGGGCTCCTTTGTATTTGTCTCCAGGTACTACTCCCATATCTGCCTCTCCTCAGGTCCCCAAAAGCGAGCAGGATTGGCACTGATGAAACAGAAATCTCCCTTCACCCACTTAACTCACTACAATGACCCGCAGAGCCACTTCCTTATACTCTGAGGTCTTTGGCAGAGCCAGGAGGTTACATTCTGTGTAGTCTATGTCCCAAATCTTAGGCAAACTGGCTTCTTGAATAAATTGCTTTCTCGACTTTTTATATCAGAACACAGGGTGCTGGTGGTGGGGGGGGGACTTTAACTTAATCCATTCAACAGTCTCGGACCACTAGGGTGTGGACACCAGGGAAACCACAGCTTGAGCTCTTAAAGACTCAAAAACGTTCTACCAGCTTACCAGAAGGTATGCTCTCGTTGAAGCCTGGCAGGCTCTACACCCTGGCGACCGACAGTACACTTTCTACTCAGCCCCCATCACACACACTCCCAAATAGACTACATCTTCTTTAACAATGCTGCCCTGCGCCTGGCCCGCACTGCGCAGACCCTGTCAATCTCGTGGTCAGATCATGCCCCGGTAGTAATATCACTTGATTTAGGCACCTCCACCCGCAGGCCCTATAGTTGGTGCCTGAACACATTTTTACCACATATTACCTAGTGGAAAATAATACAGAGGATATCTTCATCCCCACTTTATGGGAGGCCCATAATGCGGTGATAAGGGGTAAGTGCATGGCCTTGTCATCAGCCATGAAAAAAACACACAGGCCATGAGGGTACAAACAGAGATGGAGCTTAGAATTCTAGAGAAACGATTGCAAGATGCGCCCACGGTCTCTCTCCTTAAAATTACGGAATGGCGCCCAGTTGTCGACGCCTCATCAGATTAAGAACAGTTCAGGCTGCCTGATCACACCCAAAGGACATAGCTCAATCCTTTGCGGAATTTTACACAGCCCTCTATAACAATCCTGATATCCCCAGTAACCCCCCTCACCCGACCTTACTAAAAGAATACAATATCTAGAACACAGTGGGATAACTCGGCTTCAGTCTACAGATCTGGACTCCTTAAATGCTCCAATTACCCTAGAGGAACTAGAGCTCATTATCAAATCTCTCCAACAATAAAGCCCCAGGCCTGGATGGATTCCCCTATGAGTACTACAAGGAATTCCTTCCTCAATTACTTCCCCACATGTGCAAACTATTTAATGCCTTCTTGCATGACACTCCGATCCCGGGGGACATGCAACGCTCCTTTATCACGGTGATCCCAAAACTGGAGAGGGACCCTTCCCTGTGTGTCAATTATAGACCTATCACCCTCTTAAATTCGGATCTCAAAATCTTTATCAAATTGCTCTCAATTCAGTTGAACATGGTCCTGCCTTCCCTTATTCACAAGGACCAGGTGGGCTTTGTCCCTCTCCGGCAGGCGGGGGACAACACTAGGAAAATTATTGACCTGGTGGAGGTGGCGAATAGGGAGGCCGAGCAAGCTTTATTGCTCAGCCTAGATGCAGAAAAGGCATCTGACCACCTGGGCTGGCCCTTCTTGTTTGCCACACTATGCCACATAGAATTCAGGGGCCCCTATTCAAATCCCTCCTCCCGGGTTAAAACTCCCTTTACCCTTTCTGCCCCCCCTGCAGGTGAGGAACGGCACTAGGCAGGGGTGCCCACATTCACCACTGATCTTCGCATGTGTGGAGCCCTTAGCAGCAACCATCTGGAAGAACCCGGACATTAAGGGTATAGAGGTCAGGGGTAGAGAGTTTAAAATCTCCCTTTTTGCAGACGACATAATTCTCTCGCTATCTCGGCCCAGAGTTTCCCTTCCAAACCTGCATGCGGAGCTTGACCAGTATGGAGCCCTGTCGGGCTACAAAATAAACACGTCCAAATCAGAAGCCCTCCCAATTAATCTCTCTGAGGGGGAGATAGAACACTTGAAGGCCAACTTCACCTACAGATGGAAAGTTAGCGCCCTAAAGTACCTTGGGATTATAATCACCCCAAAATTCTCCACTCTATATTAGGAAAACTTTCCCCCTATAGTCCATAAAATCAGGACCCTCCTTCAACAATGGAAAAAACACCACATTTTCCCTATTAGGGTGGATTGCATCGGTGAAGATGAGAATCCTTCCAAAACTATTGCATCTCTTCCAAACCCTACCCATCCCAGTCCCCCATGGCCAACTAAGACACTTAGAAACTGATCTACTGCAATTCATTTGAAATTACAAAAGACACAGGATCCCTCGTTCGGTACTTCAGGCGGCGCAGAAGGACGGTGGCCTAGCCTTCCCCAATCTCATTAAGTACTATCAGGCAGCTTAACTGAGGGCAATAACCTCCTGGTTCACATTTCGTTCTTACAACAAATGGACTGAAATAGAAAAACTATGGTTAGCCCCAATACATCCAAATAGTTTACTGTGGAGCGCAAACACGGAGGTAGACCCAACCCGACTCTTGGGCCCAATGATACAGCTCAGGAGGCTGTGGCGTAAATTGGTGCAGCAACATAAAAACTGTCCTCGGACATTTCCCTGCTGACCTCTTTCGCCCGCAACTCCAAGATGCCAGACAGCCTAACCCATCAATTGTCCTCCCCCTGGACCACGAGAAACCTATTCCATTACGGAAACTTGGCAGAACCTCGCACTCCCAAATCACTTTTGTTTGTGGATTTGCAGGCCAAAAATGATTTGCCAAGGCAGGTTTTCTACGGGTATCTCCAAATCCGCCATTATGCCTTGACGTTTGCTCCGAACTTGCAATTCTCCAATTCTCGCTTTGAAAACCTTGTCTTGGCGGGCTCTGCCCAGAGGGGTCTGATCTCTGATATATATAAAATACTAACCGCAAGAACAATTAAAACGATGGGCAAGCATGCCTATATGCTCAAATGAGAAAGGGCATTGGGTGAGGAGATATCCGTGGAGCAGTGGGGGGCTATATGGACCTAGGCGTCCAAGAACTCGATCTGTACGCTATATAAGGAAAACACATATAAAGTACTATACTTCTGGTACATGCCATTTACCCGGCCAGTTCAGACAGCTGCTGGCGTTGCATGGGAGCTAGAGGCATTTACTAGGATTAAAGATATGAAGTTGATGAAGAGAATGACAGCCAGGATCATCCTTTTCATCCTCCCCCCTTTTTTTTCTCTCTCTCTTTTTCTTTATTAGGAGTCCTCCTGAAAATCATGCTTCCAATTTACTAAACAAGTTAAAATGTTTAGTTGATAACGACCTATGTGTAATGGTTAATCTAACCTGATATAAACAGGAAAGTACATCGCAGTTAGAATACAGAAACCATGAGACCAGGAAGTATTATAGCCATGTAAGATATGACAGTGCGTCAAAGCTATGATCTGTTGACTATGCAATGCACTTGAAATGTACCTGACAAATCTTTAAATAAAAATTGTTATTGATAAAAAAAAAAAAAAATGTGATGAAGTTCGTGAAGAAGTTTAATTTTAATCAAACCGAGTTTGGAAATGAGCAGAGATAAATCTGTCAAAAGAATGATGCAGATTGTCCAGTGAGAGTTATTTTAATTTTACATTGAACATCTTGTGCAGAAAACAGAATCTCAGAAATTTTTTTTGTCAAACATTCAAAATAATGCTAGATTGTCTAAGTAGCTAATAAAACTGTTCCTTCAAAGAAAGGTGAAAAAAAAATCAGATGCAGGACAGGCTTATATTCCAGATACTCCTGTAGCTGTCTTTACTCCCAGGAGGCATCCATCTGGATGTTATGGATTTACTGATATGCCTGTTTTTCGCTTGCATCTTGTAAGTGTTTTAACCCTTCCTTATCAATAGGTGTTTTATTACTGCACTTAGAAGCGCCTTCTCTGCAGTGTAGGATACAAAGGCTGATGCATTCTATAATGCATATGGTTTTAAGTTATACACAGGCAGATTTAATCTGACAGATAAACCTCACAACCAGAGAAGAAATACCTTCTCCAGAAATTCAGGACTCATTACAAACCGCAGTCAGTAATGATCAATTTGACTTTAGCATAACATTTTCTAAAGGCATACAAAATGGTCATGGGAGTAGAGGACAGAAATACAGCAATGGTGAAAGCTTTTGTTAAGGAATTTAGGTACCTTGATCCCACATTGTTTGCCATCGCTTTACAAAGCAGCTGGATTTATAGATACAATCAGGAGAGAACTGGAACACAGCAACCTAAAAAGATAGTGGGGGCATGGCCAAGCTTTGCATGTAAGTGGACTCTGAACTCACAGCTCCTGCCGATACCCTGCTAACATTCAAGCTAAGGAAACTTCCAAGAGGGGCAATCAGCTCATATTGGTGATCCCCGGAGACTCCGACCCGGCGATCAGTTTCACTTTTTTGGCTGCTGCGATGCCCAAAAAGATTAAAAAGGAGGATGGAGATGGCACTGGCTCCCTTCTTATGTGGTCTCAGAAGGATAGGAGTAGCTAGAGCGCTTCATACGCATGCCAGTGAGGGAAGCGGAGGACGATCCTGTTTTGCCTGTCCATGCACAAGATAACTCTTCATCTGTATATGAAGTTGTCATGAATACTGTGGTAACAGAGGAGATAGAGCCAGGGGTATGGGAGCAGGTGGATAGAGAAGAGGAGGGGGACTGGGTGCGTACCACACCAGGTTTAGAACTCACACTTAAGGATGTTTTCTTGGCTGTACCCTCATATCTCAATTTCAGCAACGTAAGGAGGCAGTAACTTTTATCTGGCATGACATGCAGAAAGTGAGGGAATACACAGCTGCTTCAGAAGGCCAAGTTACAGTAGCTCTATAGAGCATGAACTGGCTCCAACAAAACGAGAAATTAAATATATTGGGCTTTAATCCAAACATCAAGTTAACTGAAATGATGACAAAAAAAAAAAATCAGCTTCGGCAATAAAAAAGTCAGATCGCTAGGTCTCCCAGAATGTATGGAGGGCAAGAATCCTACAGAGTTCACTAAAAATTGGCTTGCTGACACTTCTGATCACAATAAGTTCATGCCATTTTCACAGAGGAGCAAGTGCAAACGATACCTGCCAGGCCCCTCCCTCCAAGGGATTTCTCCAGGTCTTTTATTCTGAAATTCTTACATTACAAGGATTGGATACTCTTCTCACACTGGCCCAGAAGTAAGGTAGTGGAAATTAATGGGTCTAAGATCTTATTTTTTTCAGACTTGTCCATTTAGGTGCAAAACCTACAAGCTCAATAAACTGATGTCAAGCGTCTTTGCGATCTTTAAATAGAGTACGCCATGTAGTACCCAGCTAAATTGAGGATCGTGGCAAACACTCTTTTTCGATACTCCCAAAGTGGCAGCTCATTGGCTAGACAGCAATAAGCAGCATTTGCCTGTATCTTGAGAAAAGCCATTGTTTCTCCACACTATGGGTCACAGCAACTTTAGAAAGTCTACGTAATACCCTGCTATGGGAGATCTTATATGTTCCGAAACAAATATAATAATTTAGGTAAAATATCCATTTTCTGTATGTTTATTCGTCCAAACCATGGAACTTTCAGATGATGCCAGGGTTCTAAGGATCTCCAAATTTTGGTTAACACGGGACTTTAATTGAGAGTGTACAAGTCGTGTAAACACTGTGGTATCTTAGTAACTAAATACATAATAGATTTAGTTTGCCAATGAAAAGGGAAGTTACTCTGGAGGGTGGAGAGGATGGGTTGAGGAAAAGAAATATTTAAGGCCTCAGCCTTGGTGATATTCAGCTTAAAGTTACTAAATGCCCCACATATGTCGATTTCATCCAAGTTATCGAAACTCTAAACACAGCAAACTGCACCCGAGCACAACACTTTCTGATAAACTGTTTGTGGCCCTCTCTGGAGACACTAAGAAGGGACACGGGTCCATTTAAGCTGCCCTTTTGGACCACCCTCCAATTAAGACACTACCTCACATCCATAACAAGCGCTTTAGCAAACCCTTAACGACATTTGAGGAACATTGCTCAGTATCTTTCCACAGGTTTAATCCAAAACATATAACCCCCTGACCTCCCCGGCAGAAAAACTGACCCTACTCTTCATAAGCAAATGGGACCTGAACCATACATTCGCCTCCGCCAAAAATCAACACATCCTCATGCTTGCATTAAAATATTCCATTTGTAAAAAAGTACAGGAGACCAACTACAAGCTCTTAACAAGATGGTACCTTACCCCCTACATTTTACATAAATGTTACCCAGACACGTCCACACATTGCTGGAGATGCGAGGGGAACAGGGGCACGCTGTCCAAAGCTATCTTGCTTCTGGCCTACAGTCATAACAACCATTCAGAAGTTTACGGAATATGTTGCTCTGAATGATACGCCCTTTTTCTTATTTCTTTCTCGAACCGGGTCCCTTTCTCTACCTAATCCTTCAGGCTGACAATTGTGTATAAATATATATTGTGTATACATATATACACTTTAGCTATTTAGTACTTAGAGAGTGGTTGCTATTTTTAACACCGCTTTAAAACCTAATGTATGTACAAGTCCTTGTTCTATTTTTTTTCTATAATGCTGTTACTTATGTCTGCATTTTGTTTGTATTGCACTGCCTTGGCCCATGTTGGGCCTTAATAAAAACCAATGTTTGCAAAAAAAACAAAAAAACTGCACGCTACGGTTTCTGGGCCCTATTAACCACTTCAGCCCCGGACCATTTTGCTGGTCAAAGACCAGACCACTTTTTGCAATTCGCCACTGCGTCGTTTTAACTGACAATTGCGCAGTCGTGCGACGTGGCTCCCAAACAAAAATTGCCGTCCTTTTTTTCCCACAAATAGAGCTTTCTTTTGGTGGTATTTGATCACCCCTGCGGTTTTTATTTTTTGCGCTATAAACAAAAAGAGAGCAACAATTTTGAAAAAAAACGCATTATTTTTTACTTTTTGTTATAATAAATATCACCCAAAAATATAGAAAAAATAACTTTTTTCCCTCAGTTTAGGCCGATACGTATTCTTCTACATATTTTTTGTAATAAGCGATTATTGGTTGGTTTGCGCAAAAGTTATAGCGTTTACAAAATAGGGGATAGTTTTATGGCATTTTTATTAATATTTTTTTTTTTACTAGTAATGGTGGCGATCAGCGATTTTTATTGTGACTTTTTTTGGACCATTGTCATTTATACAGCAATCACTGCTATATAAATGCAGTGATTCCTGTGTAAATGATACTGGCAGTGAAGGGGTTAACCAGTGGGTGGCAGTGTAGGGGTCAAGTGTTCCTAGGGGTGTGTTACTAACTGTGGGGGGGCTCGGCTTTCATTTAGTGAACACTGATCTCTGCTCCAATCACATGGAGCAGAGATCAGCGTCACTAGTTGCTAGGCAGAACAGGAAAATGCTGTTTACAACAGAATTTCTCCATTCAGCCTCCCCGTGAGACGATTGCGGGTATGCCCGCGGCGATCAAGTTCGCGGGACCCGCGACCGGACTAACGGGGGTCCCGACCGGCACGCTCACGATGGCAGGGTGGCATTAAAGATTGGACGTACCTGTACACCAATATGCCTGCCCGTGCCATTCTGCCGACGTACATAGGCGTCGGGAGCCGGTTAAGGGTGCAAACAACAAATAACATAGACATATGTGGTATCACTGCTTACATCAGGAGCAGAAGAATTTATTCTAAATTGCTTATTTTTAAAAACTACCTTTTTAAAAATAATTTTTTACTATTTTGGGCCAGTTTTCCAAGCCAAATGTGTCCTGAAAAAACAAGGTATAATCCACCTTGATACACCTATGTAGTTGCAAATGAACAGTTTTACAAACGCATACAAATGTGTGAGACTGCAAAACTGTGTTCAGGCATTAGGATTGGTTACCCTTTTTTTCTCCGTGCTGGCTGAAGCCTAATTAATGAGCATTTCTATAGGGGTGCCCCCACTCTCAGTGACAAGAATATGTTCAGAATATGTTCAATTTTCCAGCTTGCCCTGCCAGCACTGAGAGTCAGTGTAGGTTGTATAAGGTAAGTCAATACACAGTGCCTAATGTCATAACATCAATTGCTTACTATTTTGTGGATGCGCTTTTGTGGGGCCCTCCCCCCCATTTTATACCTTTCAATACAGGTCTTATCAAACTTTTTGAAGCTGGCCACATATAGACTTAAATTCGGCCAGTTGAGCAGCGCCTGGCCACATTTTGACCCATGCATGGCTGGTCCTGTTTGACAGACGTCAAATGTTAAGGCTCCGTTCACACTTGATCATTTTGTCATCCAACTCTGGACATCAAAGCTGCACTCCATTCTTTTCAATGGCACCTGTTCAAATTGGTAGGACTTTGAAAAGGTGCCTGCACTAGTTCGGTGTGACTTAGATCCAAATTGAATCAAAGTTGCTCCAAAAGTCGCAATGGAAATCATACGACTTTGGAGACGGGCTAATGTGAATTGAGCCCAAATCAACATCAATGCATACAAATGTTTCTTGATCAGCGACTGCAGACATTCATTTGGCTGTAGCTGCCGATTCATGTAATCCGCTGAGAGTCCCGCTGTTAGACTATAATGTCCCAGCAGGAAGGATTCCTTCAACAACCTCACTTGGATGGAAGAATCCGTTCAATACTTTTTCATTCAACGTGCTGGCTGATCGGAAAAAAACAAACAAACAGTCATCCATGGCCAGCTTGAGATATGCACACAGACAGCCTGCAAATGGCATTGTAAATGAAAGGGGGACAGGTGTTGAAGTACAATATTGAGGTCTAGATGTCAAGTGTACCTCTCTTAGCACACAGTTCTGATTCATATTATTTGTGTTTACAATTTATATTTATTGTTTATGATATATTTCGCATAGTGAAAAATAAAAAGCTTTGTGATACTTTGCAATATATGCATTATTAGCAAGAAAAAAAAAAAAAATGTTCCTTTTGTATTGTACAAAATGAAGAAAAACTGTAGCACAAGGTACTTTCATTTGTATTGTTTTATTATGGTTGCTTCTTTGCGTTTATGGCAAATAAGGTTAGGCTTATGTTCTAGTAAAGGGATTATTGTCCCTTACAGTACAAAGAAAAAGAATAACCATGATCTATGATATTTACAATTTAGTCGTATATTGCTTAAAGGGAAGCATCTAGATAAATTAGAATTAAGTAAATATGCGCCAAAAGAATAAATAATCGTTTACTCTGGGGCAATGAAGCTAGGGAAAAATTAGTTTTAACGCTAGTTAAATGATAATGTAATTTAACTAGATTAACATTTTTTACTTATGGAATATAAGCATAAGGGGACATTTGCCCTGCTAGTTTTTATTACTAGACTTTTAAAGACAAATCGACTATTAGGGCATGAAAGAGGGATTATGTTCTCATGTCTACGTACTTTTTTTGTTTTATAACAAATTCAAACTCCCAATGATTTGATAAGACATTGATAGAGTTCCTTTGTGTTTACCTCAAAGGGCCTGGTATAAATCATACGGAAACCATGTTATGGAATTGGTTTTTGAATTATAAATCATCAGCTTTGGCCAGAATCTGAAAAATAAATTGGAAACGGTTTTGCGTGTTCTTTTAATACTGCAGGACAGATGTATGTGCATATTTTTGTATATTTGTCTTTTTCATCAAGAAGTTCCCTTTATACCACAGTAATTATCTTTATCATTTTGACATACATTATTCAGGAAACAGCTAGTATTCATTTTTAAAATGTAATATATATCAAGCGATACATTCCTACATCAAAAGTTACCTCTCAAAGTAAACATTTTAATAAAGTGAAGCAATCAAATAATAGGACAGGCTGTGGTTTAGCAGCAACGGGTTGTAGATGGGTTATAATGGAAATATCAGGGGCCGATTATATATATATACATATATACACACACACACACACACACACAGTGCCTTGCAAAAGTATTCGGCCCCCTTGAACTTTTCAACCTTTTGCCACATTTCAGGCTTCAAACAAAGAAAACAAAGATATAAAATTGTAATTTTTTTGTGAAGAATCACCAACAAATGGGACACAATTGTGAAGTGGAACGAAATCTATTGGATAATTTAAACTTTTTTAGCTAATAAAAAACTGAAAAGTGGTGCGTGCAAAATTATTCGGCCCCTTTACTTTCAGTGCAGCAAACTCACTCCAGAAGTTCAGCGAGGATCTCTGAATGATCCAATGTTGTCCTAAATGACTGATGGTGATAAATAGAATCCACCTGTGTGTAATCAAGTCTCTGTATAAATGCACCTGCTCTGTGATAGTCTCAGGGTTCTGTTGAAAGCGCAGAGAGCATCATGAAGACCAAGGAACACACCAGGTAGGTCCGTAATACTGTTGTGGAGAAGTTTAAAGCCGGATTTGGATACAAAAAGATTTCCCAAGCTTTAAACATCCCAAGGAGCACTGTGCAAGCGATCATTTTGAAATGGAAGGAGTATCAGACCACTGCAAATCTACCAAGACCTGGCCGTCCCTCTAAACTTTCAGCTCAGACAAGGAGAAGACTGATCAGAGATGCAGCCAAGAGGCCCATGATCACTCTGGATGAACTGCAGAGAACTACAGCTGAGGTGGGAGAGTCTGTCCATAGGACAACAATCAGTCGTACACTGCACAAATCTGGCCTTTATGGAAGAGTGGCAAGAAGAAAGCCATTTCTCAAAGATATCCATAAAAAGTCTCGTCTAAAGTTTGCCACAAGCCACCTGGGAGACACACCAAACATGTGGAAGAAGGTGCTCTGGTCAGATGAAACTAAAATCCAACTTTTTGCCCACAATGCAAAACGATATGTTTGGCGTAAAAGCAACACAGCTCATCACCCTCAACACACCATCCCCACTGTCAAACATGGTGGTGGCAGCATCATGGTTTGGGCCTGCTTTTTTTCAGCGGGGACAGGGAAGATGGATGCAGCCAAATACAGGACCATTCTGGATGAAAACCTGTTGGAGTCTGCAAAAGACCTGAAACTGAGACGGAGATTTATCTTCCAACAAGACAATGATCCCAAACATACAGCAAAATCTACAAAGGAATGGTTCACAAATAAACGTATCCAGGTGTTAGAATGGCCAAGTCAAAGTCCAGACCTGAATCCAATCGAGAATCTGTGGAAAGAGCTGAAAACTGCTGTTCACAAACGCTCTCCATCCAACCTCACTGAGCTTGAGCTGTTTTGCAAGGAAGAATGGGCAAGAATTTTAGTCTCTCGATGTGCAAAACTGATAGAGACATACCCCAAGTGACTTGCAGCTGTAATCGCAGCAAAAGGTGGCTCTACAAAGTATTAACGCAAGGGGGCCGAATAATTTTGCACGCCCCACTTTTCATTTTTTTATTAGTTAAAAAAGTTTCAAAAATCCAATAGATTTCGTTCCACTTCACAATTGTGTCCCACTTGTTGGTGATTCTTCACAAAAAATAAAAATTTTATATCTTTATGTTTGAAGCCTGAAATGTGGCAAAAGGTTGAAAAGTTCAAGGGGGCCGAATACTTTCGCAAGGCACTGTATATATATATATATATATATATATATATATATATATATATATAAAACACACACACACACACAGTGATCAGCATAAATGAGTACACTCCTTTTGAAAAGTAAGATTTTAAACAATAAATCTAGCATACATCCACCCCTGATGACTGGATAGATCCCATGAAATGCGTGGGGCTTAACCTAGATGCAATGCATACATACTTATATGGTCTTTGGACTCAGGCAATACTGTGGATTATAACTGTTATATTATAGTGACTTTTTTATTACTGGGCACAATACGATTGTATATTATATTTATGCTTTTAACATGTATATGATTTGGATATATGATTTGTTATATTATGTGCCATTATTGCATGTATTTTCTGCTATGCACCTACTCAATCATGGCAAACAAATAAATACTTGTTCATGTTTTATTTTGACTCCATTGATTAGCCACAATATACACACCTCATTTAAAGTCCCAACCCTCTTTCTTTATGTACTTGAATAGGGATGGAGATGCATCATTTAAAGTCCCAAAGCCCCCCTATTACCCCAGTTCTTAATACTGTGTATTGCCCCCTTTAACATCAATGACAGCTTGAAGTATTTTGTGGTTGAGGCTCTTTATCTTCTCATATGGTAAAGATGCCCATTCCTCTTTGCAAAAACCCTCCAGTCTCCAGAGTGGCTCAATTATATTGATGTCAGGAAACTGAGATGGCCACTCCAGACCCTTCACTTTATTCTACTGTAGCCAATGACAGGTTGACTTGGCTTTGTGTTTTGAAACATTGTCATGTTGAAACGTGCAACTATGTCCCATGCGTGGCTTCCTGGCTGATGAATGCAAATGTTCCTTCTTTGATAACATACTGCATTCATCTTGCCATCATTTTTGTCCTGTGCCTTTGTAGCTCACACACTCCCAAAACATCAGCAATCCACCTCCGTGTTTCACAGTAGGAATGGTGTACCTTTCATCATATGCCTTCTTGACTCCTTTCCAAATGTGGTGTTTATGGTTGTGGCCAAAAAGCTTAATTTTGGTCTCATCACTGCAAATTACTTTGTGCCAGGTTTGAGGCTTGTCTCTGTGCTGTTTGGCGTATTGTAAGCGGGATACTTTGTGGCATTTGTGTAGTAATGGCTTTCTTCTGGCGACCATGCAGCCCATCTTTCTTCAAGTGCCTCATTATTGTGCATCTTGAAACAGTCACTACACACATTTTCAGAGAGTCCTGTATTTTACCTGAAGTTATTTTGTGGGTTTTTCTTTGCATCCCGAACAATTTTCCTGGCAGCTGTGGCTGAAATTTTAGTTGGCCTACCTGACCATGGTTTGGTTTCAATGGAACCACTCATTTTCCACTTCTTGATTAGAGTTTTAACCCTGCTGATTGGCATTCTCAATTCCTTGGATATCTTTTTATTTATATATTTATACAGTTCCACTACCTTTCCCCACAAATCCTTTGACTGTTCTTTTGCTTTCTCCATGACTCAGAATCCAGAAACGTCAGTGCAGCACTAGATGAAAAATGCAAGCGTCTGTCAGGAGTCCAGAAACTCATTGACCTTTTATACACACACACTAATTACAAGAAAACAGATCACAGGTGAGGATGGTTACCGTCAATAGCCATTCAAACCCCTTTGTGTCAACTTGTGTGCATGTTATCAGGCCCAAATTACAGGGTATGAAAACTTTTGATCAGGGTCATTTAGGTAGTTTGTGTTGACATTATGATTTAAACAGAGTAAACACAGTTCATTGATAATAAATGGCTTCAGCCAAACACTAACCATGAGTGAAAGAATTTTTTTTGTTTTATTCATATTGTCTGAAAATGGCTAAGAAATCATAAATTCTGCCAGGGTATGTAAACATATATATATACATACACAGTTGTGCTCATATTTTATATATATATATATATATATATATATATATATATATATATATATATATATATATATATATATATATATCTGTAGTATATACATTCAAACAAGTGAGGCAAAGTGCATATCAGTGATTTTCTCAGTGCAAAGCAATCAGGTCCTCCCACACCATATATAAGAAAGTCCAAACAGGGATTGCTGCACTTAAACCCACAACAGTAAAATCAGTCTGTATATGTGTGCTGCATTTGTTAATATGTTTTTTTTTTATATTAATCAGACATAGCATTACATGGGACAATATTACAATAGTGATAAATACTGTCAGGTTTTAACTTGAGTAGACAATGGATACATAGATACCCCTCACTGATCCCAGCGCTCAAAAGAAAGTTAATCAAGAACTAATTGCAAGCTGCTATCATAAAATAAAATCATAAATCACATAGGCATATAGTATACGTCATCCGTTAACCTCTCATTAAATATATACTATATTTACAGTGCTAAATATCCAATAAATTTAAAAAATAAATGTACATAAAAAGATGACAGTCCGTGATTATCAAGGAATCCACCAGAAAAGTTTTCCTGAAAGTCCCAAAAACATGAGTATGAGCTTTCCACTAAAGTGTTCACAAGATGATGTAAAAGAGAAGAATGTCCATCTCCAAGTCAGAAACACCAGTGCACAGAAACTTCACAATCGGTGACACCCCTTATGGTAACAAACTCACCAGAACTCAAAGGGTTAACAGGCACATCATCACCAATTATTATGATTGGTTCACCGGATTCTTTATGGAGAAGCCAAACGGTTGTCAACATCAATAGTAAAGGTTCCTTCATCCCTTACAGCAATACCTTTTCAGATTTACAGTACTCCACTCAAAACGAATTCACATGTAGGAAACGATAAAAAACATATCCCATAGTGCAAACCGTTTTTTTATTTAATAAATTTCTCATGCGCAGATAAAAACATACGTACACAATTTTAAAATTGTAAAAATCGTTATCATTAATGTCACTCGCAGTACGGTCAGGTTTGTCTCACCGCAGTCCTGAGCACATAAGATAGTACACGGTCTCAGCGTCCACGGCGGGTCCCGGGTAAACATTCAAACCATCTCCTCTGTGATGACGTATGGTTGCTTGGCCACGCCCATACGCGTTTCGTCACTACGTCTTCGTCTGTGGGCGCGGCCAAGCAGCGCAGCTCATACGTTTATATACACAGCGGGAGGTGAGCCAACACGAAGTCACTCCTCCGTCCGGCCCCCTCAACTCCCGCGTTAATACAAAATGCGGAAATGTTAGGACACGCCGTGCAAGCCGTCACCATGCCAACGCGTTTAACACAACACAACAGTGACTCAGAAGAGCATTTCCTTCTGACAAACTCGTCATCAATACGCTGCTGAGTCACCGGGCGCCATTTATAAACCGGATCTGCCATCTCCTTACTATCAGAAGTGCCAATCCCCATTCAGCGCAGAACTCTGGTGATGTAGTATATGCAGATAACCTACAGCAAAATTAGTAACACACTAACAGGTCAATACTGCTTTCGATACGTTCTATTACATCACCATTCTCTGTGATTTATAGATGTTTTTCTAAAGGAAGGTATATAATTTAATGTACAAAATAACAAATATCTCATACATTTTAAATATGCATAATTTACGATAGAGTGAATTCATACAACCGTTAAAATTAATTAAAAACAACATTCAAAAAATAATACAAATCCAATTATCAAAACGGAGGTAAATTATCCTCTCTTGCAGATCTTGACCAACTCTAGATTATGATCAAGATTCACCACAAACGCCACTATATACGCTCTTATTAATAACAATGTAATTTAATCATAACATGCCACTCCTATTACTACAAACAAAATAAAAATAAAAGAAAATAGAAATAAATATAAACAACAAAATAAAATAAAAACAAAAAATAAAAAACATTTTATAAACAAAATAATAATAAAATTAAATGAAATAAAATAAACATGATACGCTGTGCCAGGAATATTCTAAACTAAATCTTGGCCTTATTTCTGGTGCACTCAACTGAGTCATCAGTAATCACTGATAAAGCAGTTAACGTCCACCTCTATATTTAAACCATGGGGACTCAAAGTATTAGCACGAAAGATCCATTCAGTTTCCCGTTTTGATATTTCCCGGACTAGATTGCTCCCCCTCCAAGCTGGAAAAATCCTATCTATGCCCCAAAACTTTAGGCCTGTTGGATCCCTATTGTGCTTAAGTCTAAAATGCAGAGAGACGCTGTGGTCTCTATAACCAATGGAGATATTATAAATATGCTCTGCCACCCGTGTACACAGCTTTCTTTTCGTTCGTCCTATATACATAAGGCCGCATGGGCATTGAAGAACATACACCGCATGCGTCGTTATGCATGTGATGAACTGATCTATTTTAAAATTGTGTCCATTGCCAGTAGAGGTGAATTGATCAATCCCCCTCATATGGCTATGTACTGACTTACAGGCTGTACATCTACGGCAGGCAAAAAAAAACGCCCTATCCCAGAACATATGCGACCTAGACGGAGGATCTAAAACCTTTTTAACAATTTTGTCCCCAAACGAGGGATTACGTCTATATATAAATCTGGGATTTTCGGGAATCACCTCCTTAAGAGTCCGGTCTAATTTAAGAATGTTCCAATGTTTCTGGACAATCTTCTCTACCTCCTTATATTGACCGTGTAGAGTACTAATAAAACCCCACTCATGACCATTTCCCGTTGCTCTTTCTTTGGGTTGTAGACAGTTCTCCTGGGGTATCTGTAGAACTTGATATAACTCCTGATCCAAAATTTCAGAAGTATATCCTTTTTCCACAAATTTGTCTATAACCAGAGATGCCTGTGTCAAGTAGTCATCATCAGAGGTACAGTTTCTTTGAATGCGGAGAAATTGTCCCTTAGGTATGCCTCGCAGCCAAAGAGGATGATGACCACTTTGAATTGGAATGTAACTATTTTTGTCTGTTGGTTTGAAAAAAAACTTTTGTAGACAGATTAGTACGTTCCCTCCATTATAGTTACATCCAAAAAATGGATTGACTCCCTACTCCAATTGAAGTCTAATTTGATGTTATTATTATTGTTATTCAGACTGTCAGAAAACAGTTTCAAAGATTCTTCAGTACCCTGCCAAATAAAAAATAAATCGTCTATATACCTCTGGTACAAAAGTAATTCTCGTCTCCGGGCTGCAAAAATACATATGTCCTCCCATTGGCTCATAAATAAGTTTGCCAGACTCGGCGCGAACTTCGAACCCATCGCTATCCCTTTCTGATTGTAAAATTTGCCATCATACCAAAAGTAGTTGTGCGAAAGGCAGAATTCTAAAGCCATTCGCAAAAACTTCTTTTGAATGAATGGCAGGTCGTCTCTCTGAGAGAATGCCCAATTGAGAGCCAAAAGGGCATCCTCATGTTGTATAATTGTATAGAGAGACGACACATCTGCCGTTACAAAAAATAAATAAATCGGAATCTACAGGAAATTCCACCCCCCGCAACAGTCGAAGAAAACTTGTGGTGTCTTTCAGATAGGTGCGCGTCGTAACTACACTCATCTGTAAAAAACGGTCTAAATATTGTCCTATTCTGGATGCCACTGAATTTATTCCATTTACGATAGGCCTGGCCGGGGGTTCAATCTGATTTTTATGGATTTTAGGTAACGTATAGATATTAGGAATTCTATTGAAACTTGGAACCAGGAATAATTGTTCTTTTTTTGTTAAAACCCGCATATAGTACCCAAAGTCAACTAGATTTGCCAAATCATCTCGATATGCTTTACTGGGATCCTTTTCCAGTAGTGTATATGTTGTTTGATCAGACAGCATACCACTTAGTTGGGTATGGTAAAACTTCTTATCAAGCAAAACCACACCCCCCCTTTGTCTGCCGGTCGGACAATTACATCCTTCCTTTCTTCTAGGGCCTTAATCCCTTCTTTAATATGTTTAGGACAGATATTTTTCTTCAATGGGAGGTTATCCAAGTCCCTAAGGACTGATTGTTTAAAAACCTCCACTTGGTGACGCGCGCCTATCTGAAAGACACCACAAGTTTTCTTCAAATGTTGCGGGGGGTGGAATTTCCTGTAGATTCAGATTTTTTTTTAGTAACGGCAGATGTGTCGTCTCTCTATACAATTATACAACATGAGGATGCCCTTTTGGCTCTCAATTGGGCATTCTCTCAGAGCGACGACCTGCCATTCATTCAAAAGAAGTTTTTGCGAATGGCTTTAGAATTCTGCCTTTCGCACAACTACTTTTGGTATGATGGCAAATTTTACAATCAGAAAGGGGTAGCGATGGGTTCGAAGTTCGCGCCGAGTCTGGCAAACTTATTTATGAGCCAATGGGAGGACATACGTATTTTTGCAGCCCGGAGACGAGAATTACTTTTGTACCAGAGGTATATAGACGATTTATTTTTCATTTGGCAGGGTACTGAAGAATCTTTGAAACTGTTTTCTGACAGTCTGAATAACAACAATAATAACATCAAATTAGACTTCAATTGGAGTAGGGAGTCAATCCATTTTTTGGATGTAACTATAATGGAGGGAACGTACTAATCTGTCTACAAAAGTTTTTTTTCAAACCAACAGACAAAAATAGTTACATTCCAATTCAAAGTGGTCATCATCCTCTTTGGCTGCGAGGCATACCTAAGGGACAATTTCTCCGCATTCAAAGAAACTGTACCTCTGATGATGACTACTTGACACAGGCATCTCTGGTTAAAGACAAATTTGTGGAAAAAGGATATACTTCTGAAATTTTGGATCAGGAGTTATATCAAGTTCTACAGATACCCCAGGAGAACTGTCTACAACCCAAAGAAAGAGCAATGGGAAATGGTCATGAGTGGGGTTTTATTAGTACTCTACACGGTCAATATAAGGAGGTAGAGAAGATTGTCCAGAAACATTGGAACATTCTTAAATTAGACCGGACTCTTAAGGAGGTGATTCCCGAAAATCCCAGATTTATATATAGACGTAATCCCTCGTTTGGGGACAAAATTGTTAAAAAGGTTTTAGATCCTCCGTCTAGGTCGCATATGTTCTGGGATAGGGCGTTTTTTTTTGCCTGCCGTAGATGTAGAGCCTGTAAGTCAGTACATAGCCATATGAGGGGGATTGATCAATTCACCTCTACTGGCAATGGACACAATTTTAAAATAGATCAGTTCATCACATGCATAACGACGCATGTGGTGTATGTTCTTCAATGCCCATGCGGCCTTATATATATAGGACGAACGAAAAGAAAGCTGTGTACACGGGTGGCAGAGCATATTTATAATATCTCCATTGGTTATAGAGACCACAGCGTCTCTCTGCATTTTAGACTTAAGCACAATAGGGATCCAACAGGCCTAAAGTTTTGGGGCATAGATAGGATTTTTCCAGCTTGGAGGGGGAGCAATCTAGTCCGGGAAATATCAAAACGGGAAACTGAATGGATCTTTCGTGCTAATACTTTGAGTCCCCATGGTTTAAATATAGAGGTGGACGTTAACTGCTTTATCAGTGATTACTGATGACTCAGTTGAGTGCACCAGAAATAAGGCCAAGATTTAGTTTAGAATATTCCTGGCACAGCGTATCATGTTTATTTTATTTCATTTAATTTTATTATTATTTTGTTTATAAAATGTTTTTTATTTTTTGTTTTTATTTTATTTTGTTGTTTATATTTATTTCTATTTTATTTTATTTTTATTTTGTTTGTAGTAATAGGAGTGGCATGTTATGATTAAATTACATTGTTATTAATAAGAGCGCATATAGTGGCGTTTGTGGCGAATCTTGATCATAATCTAGAGTTGGTCAAGATCTGCAAGAGAGGATAATTTACCTCCGTTTTGATAATTGGATTTGTATTATTTTTTGAATGTTGTTTTTAATTCATTTTAACGGTTGTATGAATTCACTCTATCGTAAATTATGCATATTTAAAATGTATGAGATATTTATGTTATTTTGTAAATTTCATTATATACCTTCCTTTAGAAAAACATCTATAAATCACAAAGAATGGTGATGTAATAGAATGTATCGAAAGCAGTATTGACCTGTTAGTGTGTTACTAATTTTGCTGTAGGTTATCTGCATATACTACATCACCAGAGTTCTGCGCTGAATGGGGATTGGCACTTCCGATAGTAAGGAGATGACCGATCCGGTTTATAAATGGCGCCCGGTGACTCAGCAGCGTATTGATGACGAGTTTGTCAGAAGGAAATGCTCTTCTGAGTCACTGTTGTGTTGTGTTAAACGCGTTGGCATGGTGACGGCTTGCACGGCGTGTCCTAACATTTCCGCATTTTGTATTAACGCGGGAGTTGAGGGGGCCGGACGGAGGAGTGACTTCGTGTTGGCTCGCCTCCCGCAGTGTATATAAAACGTATGAGCTGCGCTGCTTGGCCGCGCCCACAGACGAAGACGTAGTGACGAAACGCGTATGGGGGCGTGACCATGCAGCCATACGTCATCGCAGAGGAGATGGTTTGAATGTTTACCCGGGACCCGCCGTGGACGCTGAGACCGTGTACTATCTTATGTGCTCAGGACTGCGGTGAGACAAACCTGACCGTACTGCGAGTGACATTAATGATAACGATTTTACAATTTAAAAATTGTGTACGTATGTTTTTATCTGCGCATGAGAAATTTATTAAATAAAAAAACGGTTTGCACTATGGAATATGTTTTTTATCGTTTCCTACATGTGAATTCGTTTTGAGTGGAGTACTGTAAATCTGAAAAGGTATTGCTGTAAGGAGATGAAGGAACCTTTACTATTGATGTTGACAACCGTTTGGCTTTGGGTATAATGAGAAGCATCTCCATAAAGAATCCGGTGAACCAAGCATAATAATTGGTGATGATGTGCCTGTTAACCCTTTGAGTTCTGGCGAGTTTGTTACCATAAGGGGTGTCACCGATTGTGAAGTTTCTGTGCACTGGTGTTTCTGACTTGGAGATGGACATTCTGCTCTTTTACATCATCTTGTGAACACTTTAGTGGAAAGCTCATACTCATGTTTTTGGGACTTTCAGGAAAACTTTTCTTGTGGATTCCTTGATAATCACGGACTGTCATCTTTTTATGTACATTTATTTTTTAAATTTATTGGATATTTAGCGCTGTCAATATAGTATATATTTTATGAGAGGTTAACGGATGACGTATACTATATGCCTATGTAATACATAGATACCATTGTTGTATTCAAGTGACAGTTTGAATAGGCTATTGTCTCTATAGCTACAGTAAACAAGTAAGAGACTTGCTTGTTTACAATTCTTTCAGTTCTCAAACTGAAAGAATGACTGTTAGTCGGTTGTTACGGAAACAAGTTTGTAACCATTAACTTTTGGCAACAAACTTGTACACATTAAAAGGATGAGTAGACTGGAATAGACACAGATCATGCTTTGAAGATCAGAAGCCACTCATGATACAAGAACAGAGTCGGATTTCCAGAAGAATCATTGCTAATGGAGATCACGAGCATACAGTAACAGAAGATAAGTAACCTTTAAGTGTATTTGTACTATTATAGACCATAGGCTGTTCATTTGCTAGGCATTTTGCTTGTTATAGATATCTGTCAGTCTTGTATTATATTCCTAAGATTGTAATAGTTTTGTATGTACAGCATCTTTGTATAGTAAAAGCACATTCATACACTGCAGAAGTCTCAGCTTCCTTGTTATACCACAGAGTAACGTTGCTAGATAGACGCAAGCAAAACAATATGCAGTAAAGCAAGCTTGTTATATTCACTAAGGGGTTAATCCTTTGCATTGTGAGAAAGGCTGTTTGGTCTTCTCTGATCCCCCCCTTCTTCCACTGTCCTCAATCCATCTGCTGATGTAACAGAGTCTTGGGGGCACTCTGCACATGCTCAGAGTGTATTGCTAGAGTTTTTTGTGGAGGTGTGCATATGGTCATCACAGGGTCAATTAGCACTGTCAAGACAGAGGGTCAGGGTCATGCAGCCTCATAGGGCAGTCAGAGGAAAATTAAAACTCCTCCTACGAGCTTTAACCAGTGGCACAAGTCACAAGACTGCTATATACTGCTAATGAGGAAAGGGATTTAGCAGTTTTTTACTAAAATAATTGCATTTCCATGTTCTGTGTACCGTGGGAGACCGGATATAGGGAATACAGGGTTCTGGGTTTAGTAACACTTATTTTTTTTATTTATCTTAACAAAAAAGCTTTCCCTCATCCATTGGGCTACAAAGCTATTGCCCTTATATACACTGTACACAGGCCCGTCGCAACAGGACAGGCAAAGCAAGCAATTGCTTGGAGGCCCAAGCTGGCCTGGGGCCCCAGCCACGCCGCTGCTTCCTATAAGCTGCAACCTGTAGCGTGGTCGAGCTGCTCTTCCTTCCTCCTGCAGTCCGCACGGTACAGAAGATTCCATTTCCCGGCCGGACTGACAGGAAGTGTATACACTGAATGGTCACTTCCTTTCAGTCTCACCGGCCGGGAACAGAAAACTGAATCTCCTGCCACACGGTATGCGGTAGGGAGGGGGGTTAAAAAAAAACACGGGAGGGGGGGGGGGGGGTAGTAAGGGGGAAGGCATTCATCAAGACCCATTTAGTGATAAAGATATGGTAGCTTGCTGACCATAATAAAAAACAATTACCATAGCTTTCTTTACCATCCCATTTCCATCTTATTGCTTCTTTTTTGAATCAGGTAATATTTATTAAAGCTTTTTGCAAAAATTTACAAACGCAGAGAAAAGATTCTATGATATACTATAGCAAATGTTCACATTTTATGCACATTATATGCAACAGCAGTATTTGCACTGTAAATCTTTTTTATTTATATAAAGTGTTGGTGAACTTAAACTGTATCGCTATGCTGTGATTCCTGTAGGCTTTGCGTGCGTGCGGGGGGGCCTCCATGTCCATTTTGCTTGGGGCCCCCAAATTCTTTCAAATGGCCCTGACTGTACATATATATTCAGAGAGAAATGCCCAGAAAGCAGAAAGCCTATGCTCTGTGCATTCGTCCCTGCATGTATACCACTAAGTACAGCTGTTCAGCCTCATCCTGCCGCAGCCTGCCAAATACTTTGACAGGCTTCAGGCACCAGGACTAGATGCTCCACCTGTCCCTCTCATGTGCATTATAACACCTGATGACAAATGGCAGCTAGATGGCCCAGTGTGCAAGGGTCTTAAGGTAGGAGAAAGAAAACACTTTGTTCAGATAATGCAGTGTGACTGAAAATAAGGTGCCGCCTTCAGTGCACATTTGCAGGAGAGGGTCTTGTGCTTGTTATGACATTGCTTAGTATTGGCACAGCTTATGTTACAGGATTTGCATCCTGATTTTTTCAAACAAAAGCTCTTGGTGTAAGATTCCTCTATATGTATGCTCCCTAGGTAGAGCATTGCATAATGGGTTTTTGCAGTCATAAAAGATCACTGAGGCTGGGTTCACACCATCCCCTCATCATTCTCACAGAGGAGGTTCGATGCATCCTGGTTCACTGTTTCAGGTCCGATTTCAGGCAGAATTTTGGGCTGAATTGGGACCTGAAATGGACCAAAAAATGCACCAGACCTGCTGTGGAGATATGTGAACCGGCTCCATAGAGAGGTCAAAATCTCCTGCTATTGCAAATTGGATGCGGTGAAACCGCATCCAATTGGCAATGGTGTGAACCCAGCCTGAATATTTTCTGTGACAACACTTGCTGGCTTACACTGGGGGGTTGATTTACTAAAATTGGAGAGTGAAAAATCTGGTGCAGCTCTGCATAAAAAGGAACAGTAAATGTGATAAGTGTGGGGTTTAATGCCGCTACCTATAGGCTACAGGGTGTGGGACTCTATCCTTCCTATTTAGCAGTGGATAGATATAAAGTGCGGCATATACCAGATATAAAGCTCTCCCGTTTGTATCTAATGGGTAATGGTCCTCCCTTTGTATATACAAATAAATATGTGTAAGGTGATATTTGTACTTAAAGTGCTCAATGGACATAATAGTCCTGTAATGTGACTTTCAATGCAAAAAAATAACAAAAACAATTACACATTGCTAACAGGACGTAATACTGGGATTTCATTGGAGTATTTCGGGAACTGCATTTGAGAATCACTGGAAAGCCTAGGTGTCCTGGTTCGGTCAAGTGGTTGGAGCCATCGGGGACGTGACGTCCGGATATTCCTTTATGCTAATCATCCCTGTAGGGGTAGTAGGAGCTGGTGAGTGGGGAATCCACAAGGGGGAGCACAAGAGTCATCTGATAACTTGAGCACCTTAGTAACAATGGCCTATAAATAAGCTGGATAGATATAATGCACCATCATCCAAATTGTATGAAATAAATAATAGTAACTCTGGTCCCCAGCCAGAGAAACATCAAAAACAGAGAGAGCAGGCGGACTATTGCGGTGCAGAATAATGTGAGAATGGAAAACAACACTATAAAAAATATTTTATACATTTATTAGAAAATTAGTATGGACATAAAAAACACATATACATCATCAATGGCTAGTAGAAACGGTGAGGTATTTTGACTAGTTTCGCTTTTCCAGCTTCCTCAGGAAATACAAACATCTACAAAATACACAACAACAGTTAAATATGACTAAAAATACATACGTGAAAATACGTAAAAAAGGGAGGGGTGAATAGGGGAATCACATGAGAAACATAGAAGAGTCTTAGCAACCAAGCTGCAGCCCATTAGAATGCTCAAGCACCGCAATTGTCTCAACCGGCGACTGGGTGCGGTAGATTAGCCACAAACAGGCCAGAATCTAAATAAAGATATAGGACATGTACATGAGATGTGAAAAAGAGAATTATAAGGTAAGTGATTGGGATTCTCTTTTTCACATCTCATTTCATCCTCTTTTGGGGGTTCTAGCCAGCATGTTTTGATAATTTATTCATGTCTTTTTATGCACTCTTCACTCCATTCATTGTTTTCACATGTCCTATATCTTTATTTAGATTCTGGCCTGTTTGTGGCTAATCTACCGCCCCCAGACGCCGGTAGAGACAATTGCGGTGCTTGAGCATTCTAATGGGTAGGCAAAAGGCATTTTTTCTTTTTCTCTCTTTATGTTTGGTGATCGCACCATTTAGTGGCAGCTGCTCCATTATATTGGTTTTGAGCCTCACTAGGGGACTCCTGGGTTCGGTTTGTGACAGAATTCTCGAACATCGCAAATGTTCAGACCCGAATGGCGAACCCCATTGAAGTTTATGGGACTCAAACGTGAAAATCCAAAAGTCCCCATTTTGAAGGCACATTATGAATGCAAGTTATTGAACAAAAAGGGTAATGGGGGCCCGGCTACTGCCCTGTGGGGACATGTACCAATGCAAAAAAACCTTTTTAAATAAGTTCATAAAAAAGCACCGATTTTAATTATGCTTAAACTAAGACAAGAAACAGGATTTTTTTCTACTCATCATAAAATCCCTTTCTCTGAGTTAATTGACAGACACAGCACTTCCATTCTTGAACTTAGGGTTATATCACCACCTTCAGGAGTAGGACTAGGCAGAAAAAAGGAACAAGCACAGCACCACCTAGGGGCAGTCCTTACTGCTACAGGCAGCTCAGTTTGTTACAAAGCAGTAAAAAAAATACAAACAGGAGGGGTGGGTGCTGTGTCTGTCAATGAACTCAGAGAAAGGGATTTTACGGCGAGTAGAAAAAAAATCCAGTTTTCTCTTTCGTTCATTGACGGACACAGCACTTACATTCTTGACCTTAGTGATGTCCCAAAGCAGTGCCACAACAAGGGATGGGAACACAGAAAAAAGGAAAAATAAACTCCACCCAAACAGTACCCCCCCATAAGGGGAGCCAAAATCTCAGATGAATGTCTGCAAAACTTTGCGGCCGAAACACACATCTGAAGATGCCCAAAAATCCACCCTGTAAAACTTGGTGAAAGTGTGCACAGACGACAAGGTAGCAACCTTACAAACTTGAGAAACAGAATCTTGATGTCAGAGGCCCAGGAAGCACTAATCGTCCTGGTAGAATGTGCCGTGACAGGAAAGGGGGGCACCTACCACCTAATGGCATATGCCTGGACAATGGTCTGTCTGATCCAACGAGAAATTGTGGCCGAAGAGGCCATCCACATTCACAAACAGCGAATCTGACTTCCGAAAAGGAGCCATCACCGACAGATACACACGGAGAGCCTGAACCACATCCAAAGAGTACAAGGAGACCTCCTTGGGGTGCAACGGTCGAGCACACAAGGAAGGAAGGATAAGGTCTTCATTTAGATAAAAGGCAGATACCAACTTTGGGAGAAACAAGGGATGCGGATGCAGCACTGCCTTATCCTTGTGGAGAACCAAATAGGGAGACTAACGTGACAAGGCTCAGAAACTCGTTGAGTGGACGTAATAGATCGCAAAGATAGAGAGGGTAAAAAAGGGGGAGAGGTAGGCCTATATATCAAGAATAATGTAAAGTGAAGGTGAGCGATGGCATCACTAAGGGGGCTAGGGAGGAGGTGGAATTCTTATGGGTAAAGCTCCAAAGGGATAAAGCTAAGGGGAAAATAATACTGAAAGTATACTATAGGCCTCCTAACCTGAGGGAGGAAGGGGAGACAGATCTATCACAATATGGATTAGCAGCAAGAATGGGAAGTGTTATCATAATGGGGGATTTTAATTATCCAGACAGACTGGGCGGAGGGAACCACGCATTCATCTAAGGCTCGCCAGTTCCTAAATGTCATGCAGGACAATTTCATGGGTCAGATGGTAGACACACCAACTAGAAATAAAGCGTTACTGGATCTACTGATTACCAACAATACAGACCTGATCACGAATGTGGAAATACAGGGCAATTTAGGTAACAGTGATCCAAAGTCAATTGGCTTCAGTATAAATCACACAAATAGGAAACATAAGGGGAATACAAAGACAGTGAATTTCAAAAGAGCCAACTTCCCTAAGCTACAAACCTTACTAGAAGGCATAAATTGAGATGAAATCTTAGGAACAAAGAAAACAGAGGAATTGCTTTAAGAGCATATTAAATAAGGGCATTAGCCAATGCATCCCATTGGGTAATACATTTAAAAGAGTGAACAAAAGTCCTGAATGGCTCAACTCCAATATAAAAATGCATATAAAAGCAAAGGAGAAGGCCTTAAAAAAATACAAGGTTGAGGGATCATCATCAGCATTCAGACTTTATAAAGAATGCAACAAAACATGTAAGGGTGCAATAAGGACAGCTACGATAGAACATGAAAATCACATAATGAGAGAGAGCAAAATTGGCCCCATAAAAAATGAGGAAGGACATCTGGTTACAAAGGATGGGAAGATGGCGAAGGCATTTAATTTATTCTTCTCCTAAGTCTTCACAAGGGAATCGAGGGGCTTCAGTAACCAAAACTGCAGTGTTTATACTCATGACACATCACAAGAAGCACCTCCATAGTTAACAGAGAACAGAATTAAAATTAGACTTGGGAAACTTAACGTTACTAAATAACCGGGACCAGATGGCTTGCACCCTTAGGGAACTCAGTCAAGTAATTGCCAGACAATTGTTCCTAATTTTTACTGACAGTCTACTGACTGGAATGGTACCAGCTGATTGGAGAAAAACCAATATTTAAAAAGGGCCCAACATACATCCCTGGGAATTACAGACCAGTTAGCCTAACATTAATAGTATATAAACTCTTAGAGGGGATGATAAGGGACGACATACAAGATTTTAGTAATAGATTTTAAGTGAAAAAACCGCGCTGGATGGTGTATATGGGTATACCAGAAAAATAGACAACAGAAATATACAGCAAAAAATATATATATCAAAAGGTATATAGGTAAAAATATAAATATAAATATAAACAGGTGCCGCCCCACCCCTTGGCCTCACAGTCTTAAAAAGGAACGTGAGGAGTGTCGGTAAAAGAGTTATTATGTTAGAGGGGCCCAGGCGCTACCTAACATAACTTGATAGGCTCCATATGCAGAAATTATTAGAAATTATGACAAATATGTGTACGCCACCTTGTACCCCCGCCGAAGGAAAATGGAGAGACTGGCCACCAGGATAAGTGGTGGTTAAATACCCAACACGCACAAGTAAGGGAAGGCCAGGCAAAACAGGCTACAGGGAGGTAGTAGTGATATATAATACTCGCCCTAAAATAAATGGATGACAGGAAGGTGTACCTCCAGTATGGCTACTTACAGGAGGGAAAGGAGACCTACAATACTGATACAGTTAGTACTAGAGGGTATTCAAGTGACACTGTGAAAAGGTCATACATACATAATAGCACTAAAACATCCAAATACTAAATCATCCAAATAAACACGTATACCCAGTATATAGTGAGTGTTGAGATTGTGCAAAAAATGCAAAATAGCAAAAATGTGCAACAGTGCAAAATGGCAAAAATGTGCAAAATAGCAGAAAATTACAAAAAATGGCAAAAAAGTGCAAAGAATTACAGTACCATAAGTGATCAAATAAAATTAAATATGTATGTATATAAATCTAGCTTAATGCATGAAGTCCGTAAATTAATACAAAAGTTGATCAGTGAGGTAATCTTATAAAAACATTTGGTGCAGTCCTTATACAAAGCAAAACAATTAGTGCAGTCCTTATAGAGGGCAAAGATAAAACCAAAATCGCAGACAAAACCAAAAACCACAAAGTGCAGTCCAAATCAAAATAAAAATCAAAAATCAAAAACAGAGGTGAACTTTAAATCTTCAAGCGGATGCAGTTGAAAGTGACTGGTGCTCAAACACATAAAATTCAGGTGACTTCCGTGCTCACCCCTTCAGCTCCCCACTCACCGAATCTCTATGCCCAAACGGGGAAAGCAGGCCTGTATGGTTCGCGGTGTAGGATCTGGTTACTCCACAGGGAGGTACATCCAAGGGGGAAAACCGACCTTCCTTCTTTATCTCCTTTCTCAGTGTATGGGAGGGAGTTGTTCTCGATTGGAGGTAGTATATCAGGATATCCTCAGAAAAATAGAAGGGGTCTCATAGTGCAGTAATTCCAGGATTTAAAAAATGTAATTCAAAATAAACTTTATTGGTTGGGACATCAAAAAAAAAAAAATACAACAATCAAATAGCATAAGTCCCCACGGGAGGTGGTTTACATAGTGCAGCAAGGGGCACAGTCCCAAGATGGTAACTATACCATATGAATAAAATATTAAAAATGAGAAAAATTAATACAAATGTATGTAAAAAAATGTTAAATTTTTTTTATATATATATATATATATATATATATATATATATGTATATAGCTACAGAAAAATGGTGAAAGTAGACCGGGGCAAGAGTATTAGCATACCCCCTCTGAGTAAACAATAAGGACAGAGGAGCCCTTTGGTGAGGTAGCCCCAACCCCTGGGGTCGCAACTCAGCTCCAAAGTGCGACACCTTAGGGGAGAGGCACTCATCGTTGGTCTATGCACCAATTAGTATTAGACCCTAATGGTCTGGGAGCCGGTGAACGAGCGAGGAAAAACGAGCGGAGGTGTAGACGCGATGCCGGCGTGCGTTCCACTTTGCGCTCCGTCTCAGCTCGTCAACCCGGAAGTGGTGTGCGTGGTACGTCAGACGCGTTTCGTCATAGGACGTCTTCAGCGACGATCCCACGCCACCGCACACACACATCCTGATATTCAGGAAAGGGGCCGCCCCTAAGCTGAAAGGAGGCAGAGGATAAGTCAGCTGGCTGAGAAATCCCCACCTACCCGGTCCATTGACATGGTATACGTAATATGGGGCCGCCCTCCTTTTAGTTTTTAGAGGGAAATCCAAGCATAAATTATATATATATAATATAGGCAATGATATGAAATAAAGGATAATGCAAGTTATAAAGGTACTTCTTCCACGTAGCACTATAAACGAGTAAGAGGGAACAAAGAAAGAAAGGTTAGGTTATGATTGTTATTGTGCCAATTACAGGTTAATGTCCAGGTTAATAATATAATGGTAGATAAGGGGAAAAAAAGAAGAAAAGACCGGGGAAGAAGGGGACCCTCTAGTGGCCATTGGTCATATTACAAAAACATTTATATAAATGTCAACTCCAGCTATTATCTTGTAAAAAGTGTCCAGATAGCTAAATAAATAAGAAAATAAAAATTGAAATAAAAAATTAAAAAAATTATTATTATTTTAACCCTCTGGGCAATAGGGAAGTTGTAAATAAGGCACAATGGCAGAGGAACACCGCATGATGGTAAAATTGTGCCATAGTGGTATATTAAAGGAGTACACTGTGTGTGTAGTACTGAAATCTAAAATGGAGAGGCTATTTGTTTGTTCTTGGAGATATTGAGGAATAAATGTCCCAAAAATGGAAGAAGAAGGTGCTCATAGGGAAAGCAATTGCTGTTTGTTGTTTAACATAGCAAAGTTTATGGTTATAAACTTGCAGGAACAAAAGGATAGAAGATGGATAGAGGCTTAGAGGGATAAAGAAAGTTATCTTTTAGAGAGAAATATTCCCTAAAAAATAATAAATAATTCTCTAAAAAATAATTCTCCAAAAAACATATAATTCTCTAAAAAATATAATTCTCCAAAAAATAACAAGTTATGGGGAACAATGGTCATAGCAAGGGTGTACTTTTCACAATAGGTCCAGGCCAGACCAACTGGGTTCGCATCAAGTCCCGCATTCTCCCTAAAATGATGGCCCATGGGAGGAAGAAAAAAATAAGGATAACAATACCAACAACATATGAAGAGCAAAAAAAATTTTTAAAAATAGATTCCCTATGGGTTGGCTATAAAACAATTAAGGTCAATATCCAAATTCAACCCCCTCGGAGCAAGGGTGTCAAAGCGATATATCCAGGATGTTTCGTTTTGGGATATGAGTGTGGTACTATTACCACCCCTCCAATTTTTCTTAACACAGTCAATCCCATAAAAGACTAAGTTAGATGGGTCTCTATGGTGGAACAGGTCAAAGTGACGGGAGAGGTTATGGTTGGGAAAGCCTTTTTTGATGTTATTTATGTGTTCTCTTATCCGTACAAATAAGGGGCGTGTGGTTCTCCCAACGTATTGCAACTTACACGGACATTCAATCACATAGGTGACATGTGTGCTCCTACATGTAATAAGGTTCCGTATTGCATACTCTTTATGGTTTGTTCTAGACTTAAAAATATAAAAAACCCGATACACACTTCAAAATACGCCAACTTAGTGTATCATCACAGCGCTAAACACACCCTGCCCCCAGCTGCTACTTAAATATATGAATACATAAACCAGAAGGTGAATAAAGAAATAAAATAAATTGTCACATAAATCACCTTGTAGCGCTTAACTACTACTGAAATAAATAACAAAAGTTATCAGCATTAATTGCAAAACTGTGTTAGCCCCAAATCTATATAGATTCACATGTGCATAATCAATAGTGACTCAATAGTAATAAACTCTAATGCAATACACTGCAAATGTGAAAAATTAATAAAGCACAAGTGTATAGAGAGCAAAATATATATATATAGTCCATAAAAAGAAATCCAGAATGCGGAAAACTTTTTCTTATGTGAAAATTCAGTGTCCATATAACAAAAGCCTTCACCACACCCTTGGTGTTCGTGACCCCCCTCGTTTGGAGCACTCACCAGCTGTAGCGCTCAGCACTCTCGTGTTGAGCCAGAAAAGCGTTTTAAGATCTTATTAATGATGTTGATAAATATCCAGCAATCGCTTGCAGTATAATTCCCTTCAGATATCACTAGAATTTCATCTCAAAATACCTCGGGGAGACAGAAAGACTTTCCATAGTGTAACACTGTAAAAATCTTTTAATCTCAATAAAAAACACTCATTATTACACTCGCATGAACCAAACTTGAATGAAAGCACTTCAAAACACTTCACTTCTCAACAACAGCTTCCTTTCCTCCGAGGCATCGGTGAGCACACTAGATACTGGCAGGATTAGCAGCATAAACGCTGTCTCTAGTTCTTAATGATTGCTGTATGGTACCTGACAGCAAAGCATCGAGCCAAAAATCAGCACCAGAAAATCACGTCCAGTCCTCTCTCCTGTGTCTCCTCCTCTCTCCGCCTCAACTGTGCTCCTTAGTATGTCAAAAGATAGTTGCCAGATAGCCACGCCCCCGACATGTTTCGTCACACGACTTCCTCATGGGATTGGCTATCCAGCTCTCAGTTCAACCCTTTTATTCAAATTGAATGGCAACCATCCCTTAATACCCCACGGGAACCCCCACCTCCACCATTAAATCCGATTGGGTGTCGGCATCGTCTGGCGAATCAATCGCCGTCCAGTACAGCCCCCTTTTTCCCACGTGGGTCCAGTCACCGAACGTGTCTACCGAACCAAATTGTTAAGAACATCCGCCGCCGATCCCCTATTCGATATGCGCGTCTGTCGCGCATGCGCGGAGGCCCGCAATTTCCCATTCAAACCACATAACATTCAGTCCTTATTAACTGCGCAGGCGTTACCCATCTCGCCGTGCCAGCCCACAATCAACATAACACGGCGGAGCTCCCAGCGTTTTCCTCATTAACATTACTGGTCACTCAGATATGTCCGGTTTCTATTCGCTAACCAGCGCAGAGGGGCAGACATGTTCCCAAGACCAGCCCCACATCGAAACCGCACACAAATATATTCTAGACACCTCCCTCCCCCCTGGGCAGACGGTCCACCAAACACACATTACCCAAGCCCAGCAAAGCTATACTCAGGGGCACCCTCCCAAATGTCATAAGTCAGACAAGTTGAATGCTGTGTATGAATGTACTAATCTCCCTAATATTTGGATCAATGCACTACAACCCACACGTACGTAGAGCAAGCCTTGAGTATTTTAAAAATATATATACGCCTGCAGACAAGGCACTGAGTGTTTAAACAGAACTAAAACTTAAAAAAGAACAAGGAAGTACGGGGGAGGCAAATGTTAGACAAGAGAATAAGGTAAAACTAGCCTCATCCCTCCTACACTCCACATCCCATATTATACATATTGCAAAAAGCAATATCTAAAAAGCTTATACCCAATTCTCCCAACTGCCATATCCCTGTGTCACCAATGCCTGAGAGTTTACATCAGCATAAATAAATCCAGATATAGTGATAGTATACTCTAATGTTTCCTCACATCCCAGAGGATGCACCTTATCCAAAACCAGTTAAAGTCTAAATACACTCTAAGAGCAAATACGGCAAGCATAAATAAAATTATAATTAAAATAATACACATTTTATATAGGTGAACCTCCTCAAACAAATGTAGTTATTTGTACATAATGAGTGTACATATTATTAAAAATGTACAGATATATGAGTGGACACAGACATATAGCTCCACATCTAAATCTATCACAATAAAAGATAAAAAATACAAAATACTATCGACAAATTATAAGTTCATCTCCTAGCCTAAAATAGAAACAGATGAACATGACATGAGTGCCATAGATAGCACCCCCAGATTACTCCTAATACACATCTTTTTATCAAGGATCTCTATAATTATATGTGCATATGCCCCCCAAGCTTTCTAATGTTAAGATCAAATAAATAAAAGGGGGTCCTCTACCCATAGGTTGTGCCCCATTAGCAATAACTCCTATTCCGGGTATTCCCTCCAAAAAAGAATCGAATCCCCTTAAATGGACATCAAGAATTGTTAATGAAGCTGTTGACATCTAATTCGATGTTCATTCCCATTGGTGTCAAACTCCTCATCAAAAATATCCATTTCGTTTCCCTTTGGGAAAGATCCCTTATTCGGTTTGAACCCCTCCAAGAGGGATGGACATGATCTATGCCACAGAACTGTAAAAGGCTTGGGTCCTGTTGGTGACATTCCTTGAAATGCATTGATACACTGTGATATTTATACCCCTTACGTATATTGGCTAGGTGTTCAAAAATCCGAATCCTCAGCAGCCTCTTAGTGCGTCCCACATAAAAGAGGTTGCAGGGGCACCATAGCAGATATAAGACATATGACATATTACAAGTCATAAATTCCTCTATCTTAAAAGTATCCCCCATTCCATTGGTTACTGAGGTAATACCTCTGTTTACTTGTCGAACAGTTCTGCAGCAAATGCCTCTTCTGCACGCATAAAACCCTTTTAAATCCCCAGAAATAGTTTGTCTTACCGGGGGGTCTAATACCTTCCTAACAATTTTGTCCCCAATATTGGGTGCCCTTTTATAGATACATTTGGGACAGGTTGGTAAAATTGGACCCAGATGCTTATCCCTACCTAAAATATGCCAATGTTTGGCGAAAATCTGTTCTATATCTCTATATTGATGATGGTAGCCTGATAAAAATTTAAATTGGTGTTGTGCCTCCTCCCTCATCTTAGCGTGTCCCTGAAGGCATACACTCCTAGGAGTATTAACAACCTCCTCTATGGTAGTATCCAGACAGGTGACATTATAACCCTTTTGTATAAACCTATTCATCAAGACACCAGATTGAATAACAAAGTCCGCATCTGTGGTGCAATTACGGCGGACCCTCAGAAACTGTCCCTTCGGGATGTTTCTTATCCAAGCGGGGTGATGACCACTCATCGTGGACAAGTAACTATTTCGGTCTGTGGTCTTGAAAAATACAATTGTCTTCAACTGGTCACCATCCCTTTCTATGGTGAGGTCCAAAAAGTTGACACTTTTAGGGCTGATATTGAAGTCCAATCTCTCCATGAACAATCTAGCTGTTTGTTCAGTACCCACCCAAATAAACAACACATCATCTATAAATCTCCGATAGAAGATTAGTTGTTGAGGTTTATTTGAAAAAACAACCCTGTCTTCCCACTCAGCCATAAAAAGGTTGGCGAGGCTCGGAGCATACTTAGCCCCCATTGCCACGCCAACACGCTGGGAATAGAATACACCTCCATACCAAAAATAATTGTGGGACATACAAAAATCTAAAGCATGTCCCACAAACACCTTTCGGGCATGAGGGACATCCTCCCTTCTACTCATAGCCCAATTTAGGGCCAACAACGCATCCTGGTGTTGGATAATGGTATATAAGCTCGCCACATCAGCTGTCACCAAATACAGTTCAGCTTCAGGGGGGACCTTTATCTCACTTAATGCTTGTAAGAGGTCGGTTGTGTCCCTCAAATATGCCCTCGTGTTTTTTACACTAGGTTGAAGAGCTCTATCCAAATACTCGCCCAACCTTGCCGTTACTGATCCTATCCCATTTACAATTGGATGTGGTGGAGGGGCCTCCTGGTCCTTGTGTATCTTGAGTAGGGTGTAGATCACTGGTATCCTGCATGCGCTAGGGACTAGATATTTAGTTTCTTTAATATTCAAGACCCCCTTTCCATATCCCCATTGGATTAAAGCCTCCAATTGATTTTTATATTGATCCGTAGGATCTACATCTAATCTCTTATATGTAGTAGTGTCACTTAGTAGTTCTTTTATCTGGTTGTCATAGAAGGCAGGCGAATGCTCTGGTTGAAAGGAATGTCCAGGGGAACCCTGATGAGGGAAACGGAGGAGGGGAGGCCCATAAACAGGGTGTTAAAGTGAAAGAGGGAAAAGGAAAGATCACTACTAAGACCACTAATAGAACACCCATACCTCAGATTGGGGATTCAAGATATAATAGTGATCATCAGAGGAGATCAATTCCCCAGGGAGGATACCTTTCACCTAGAGTAGCACCGGTGGAGAGATTGGAAGGTTATCCACCAAGACACTATGACCTTCAGCCACCACAGATGAATGGGTACCCATATCCAACACAATATGCACCCTATGGGGACCAGAGGTGGCCACAAGAAGGGTATGAGAACAATAGGGGTTTCCCGATACCACTGCACAATATGTTTGCACCATTGAGACAGGAAGATATGGGAAGAAGGTATAGTGGCAACACATACCCGCCATACCACCCTCCTCCTCCACCTTTTTTGAATCAGAGGGGGAAGGGAGGGAGGTACTCCAAGGGGATGCATATTGGTCAAAGGAATGCACCTCTCCAACACAGTGGCCCAGTGGGAAGAGACGGAGAGGATGCCGGGCAGGAAGGCGGAAACAATACAAACAATCCAAGAAAGAGAATGAGGGACATGTAGATGGTGGCATATTCAAATTAAGTGAGGTTCAATTAAATACTAATGAGCTAAACATTCTAAAGGCAGGGCTTAAATGTGCCCCGAGAAAAGTGATGAATAAATTTGAGGTATATATGGATGTGCATAGGTATGTACGGACTTTAAACATCAAGAAGCACTTCTTGATGCATCCCGCTAAGAGACGTCCAATAGATAGATTAACTGTCACACAAAGTGACAGTGGATTGAAGAATCGGTCCCTATTTAACCCTCAGATTCCTAGTAACCATTTTGTAGAAGTATTTAAAAACTTAGTACTGAATGATTTAGATGTATTACCCCTTAAGAAAGCTGTCAATGCTAGACACTTTAGAGACGGGATCAAGTCCCTTGAGGACAAAAAAGAAATCATCATACGCCCCGCTGACAAGGGGGGTGGGGTAATCATTTTGGATAGATCCTTCTATGACAACCAGATAAAAGAACTACTAAGTGACACTACTACATATAAGAGATTAGATGTAGATCCTACAGATCAATATAAAAATCAATTGGAGGCTTTAATCCAATGGGGATATGGAAAGGGGGTCTTGAATATTAAAAAAACTAAATATCTAGTCCCTAGCGCATGCAGGATACCAGTGATCTACACCCTACCCAAGATACACAAGGACCAGGAGGCCCCTCCACCACGTCCAATTGTAAATGGGATAGGATCAGTAACGGCAAGGTTGGGCGAGTATTTGGATAGAGCTCTTCAACCTAGTGTAAAAAACTTGAGGGCATATTTGAGGGACACAACCAACCTCTTACAAGCATTAAGTGAGATAAAGGTCCCCCCTGAAGCTGAACTGTATTTGGTGACAGCTGATGTGGCAAGCTTATATATCATTATCCAATACCAGGATGCGTTGTTGGCCCTAAATTGGGCTATGAGTAGAAGGGAGGATGTCCCTCATGCCCGAAAGGTGTTTGTGGGACATGCTTTAGATTTTTGTATGTCCCACAATTATTTTTGATATGGAGGTGTATTCTATTCCCAGCGTGTTGGCGTGGCAATGGGGGCTAAGTATGCTCCGAGCCTCGCCAACCTTTTTATGGCTGAGTGGGAAGACAGGGTTGTTTTTTCAAATAAACCTCAACAACTAATCTTCTATCGGAGATATATAGATGATGTGTTGTTTATTTGGGTGGGTACTGAACAAACAGCTAGATTGTTCATGGAGAGATTCGACTTCAATATCAGCCCTAAAAGTGTCAACTTTTTGGACCTCACCATAGAAAGGGATGGTGACCAGTTGAAGACAATTGTATTTTTCAAGACCACAGACTGAAATAGTTACCTGTCCACGATGAGTGGTCATCACCCCGCTTGGATAAGAAACATCCCGAAGGGACAGTTTCTGAGGGTCCTCCGTAATTGCACCACAGATGCGGACTTTGTTATTCAATCTGGTGTCTTGAAGAATAGGTTTATACAAAAGGGTTATAATGTCACCTGTCTGGATACTACCATAGAGGAGGTTGTTAATACTCCTAGGAGTGTATGCCTTCAGGGACACGCTAAGATGAGGGAGGAGGCACAACACCAATTTAAATTTTTATCAGGCTACCATCATCAATATAGAGATATAGAACAGATTTTCGCCAAACATTGGCATATTTTAGGTAGGGATAAGCATCTGGGTCCAATTTTACCAACCTGTCCCAAATTTATCTATAAAAGGGCACCCAATATTGGGGACAAAATTGTTAGGAAGGTATTAGACCCCCCGGTAAGACAAACTATTTCCGGGGATTTAAAAGGGCGTGCAGAAGATGCATTTGCTGCAGAACTGTTCGACAAGTAAACAGAGGTATTACCTCAGTAACCAATGGAATGGGGGATACTTTTAAGATAGAGGAATTTATGACTTGTAATATGTCATATGTCTTATATCTGCTATGGTGCCCCTGCAACCTCTTTTATGTGGGACGCACTAAGAGGCTGCTGAGGATTCGGATTTTTGAACACCTAGCCAATATACGTAAGGGGTATAAATATCACAGTGTATCAATGCATTTCAAGGAATGTCACCAACAGGACCCAAGCCTTTTACAGTTCTGTGGCATAGATCATGTCCATCCCTCTTGGAGGGGTTCAAACCGAATAAGGGATCTTTCCCAAAGGGAAACGAAATGGATATTTTTGATGAGGAGTTTGACACCAATGGGAATGAACATCGAATTAGATGTCAACAGCTTCATTAACAATTCTTGATGTCCATTTAAGGGGATTCGATTCTTTTTTGGAGGGAATACCCGGAATAGGAGTTATTGCTAATGGGGCACAACCTATGGGTAGAGGACCCCCTTTTATTTATTTGATCTTAACATTAGAAAGCTTGGGGGGCATATGCACATATAATTATAGAGATCCTTGATAAAAAGATGTGTATTAGGAGTAATCTGGGGGTGCTATCTATGGCACTCATGTCATGTTCATCTGTTTCTATTTTAGGCTAGGAGATGAACTTATAATTTGTCGATAGTATTTTGTATTTTTTATCTTTTATTGTGATAGATTTAGATGTGGAGCTATATGTCTGTGTCCACTCATATATCTGTACATTTTTAATAATATGTACACTCATTATGTACAAATAACTACATTTGTTTGAGGAGGTTCACCTATATAAAATGTGTATTATTTTAATTATAATTTTATTTATGCTTGCCGTATTTGCTCTTAGAGTGTATTTAGACTTTAACTGGTTTTGGATAAGGTGCATCCTCTGGGATGTGAGGAAACATTAGAGTATACTATCACTATATCTGGATTTATTTATGCTGATGTAAACTCTCAGGCATTGGTGACACAGGGATATGGCAGTTGGGAGAATTGGGTATAAGCTTTTTAGATATTGCTTTTTGCAATATGTATAATATGGGATGTGGAGTGTAGGAGGGATGAGGCTAGTTTTACCTTATTCTCTTGTCTAACATTTGCCTCCCCCGTACTTCCTTGTTCTTTTTTAAGTTTTAGTTCTGTTTAAACACTCAGTGCCTTGTCTGCAGGCGTATATATATTTTTAAAATACTCAAGGCTTGCTCTACGTACGTGTGGGTTGTAGTGCATTGATCCAAATATTAGGGAGATTAGTACATTCATACACAGCATTCAACTTGTCTGACTTATGACATTTGGGAGGGTGCCCCTGAGTATAGCTTTGCTGGGCTTGGGTAATGTGTGTTTGGTGGACCGTCTGCCCAGGGGGGAGGGAGGTGTCTAGAATATATTTGTGTGCGGTTTCGATGTGGGGCTGGTCTTGGGAACATGTCTGCCCCTCTGCGCTGGTTAGCGAATAGAAACCGGACATATCTGAGTGACCAGTAATGTTAATGAGGAAAACGCTGGGAGCTCCGCCGTGTTATGTTGATTGTGGGCTGGCACGGCGAGATGGGTAACGCCTGCGCAGTTAATAAGGACTGAATGTTATGTGGTTTGAATGGGAAATTGCGGGCCTCCGCGCATGCGCGACAGACGCGCATATCGAATAGGGGATCGGCGGCGGATGTTCTTAACAATTTGGTTCGGTAGACACGTTCGGTGACTGGACCCACGTGGGAAAAAGGGGGCTGTACTGGACGGCGATTGATTCGCCAGACGATGCCGACACCCAATCGGATTTAATGGTGGAGGTGGGGGTTCCCGTGGGGTATTAAGGGATGGTTGCCATTCAATTTGAATAAAAGGGTTGAACTGAGAGCTGGATAGCCAATCCCATGAGGAAGTCGTGTGACGAAACATGTCGGGGGCGTGGCTATCTGGCAACTATCTTTTGACATACTAAGGAGCACAGTTGAGGCGGAGAGAGGAGGAGACACAGGAGAGAGGACTGGACGTGATTTTCTGGTGCTGATTTTTGGCTCGATGCTTTGCTGTCAGGTACCATACAGCAATCATTAAGAACTAGAGACAGCGTTTATGCTGCTAATCCTGCCAGTATCTAGTGTGCTCACCGATGCCTCGGAGGAAAGGAAGCTGTTGTTGAGAAGTGAAGTGTTTTGAAGTGCTTTCATTCAAGTTTGGTTCATGCGAGTGTAATAATGAGTGTTTTTTATTGAGATTAAAAGATTTTTACAGTGTTACACTATGGAAAGTCTTTCTGTCTCCCCGAGGTATTTTGAGATGAAATTCTAGTGATATCTGAAGGGAATTATACTGCAAGCGATTGCTGGATATTTATCAACATCATTAATAAGATCTTAAAACGCTTTTCTGGCTCAACACGAGAGTGCTGAGCGCTACAGCTGGTGAGTGCTCCAAACGAGGGGGGTCACGAACACCAAGGGTGTGGTGAAGGCTTTTGTTATATGGACACTGAATTTTCACATAAGAAAAAGTTTTCCGCATTCTGGATTTCTTTTTATGGACTATATATATATATATTGCTCTCTATACACTTGTGCTTTATTAATTTTTCACATTTGCAGTGTATTGCATTAGAGTTTATTACTATTGAGTCACTATTGATTATGCACATGTGAATCTATATAGATTTGGGGCTAACACAGTTTTGCAATTAATGCTGATAACTTTTGTTATTTATTTCAGTAGTAGTTAAGCGCTACAAGGTGATTTATGTGACAATTTATTTTATTTCTTTATTCACCTTCTGGTTTATGTATTCATATATTTAAGTAGCAGCTGGGGGCAGGGTGTGTTTAGCGCTGTGATGATACACTAAGTTGGCGTATTTTGAAGTGTGTATCGGGTTTTTTATATTTTTAAGTCTAGAACAAACCATAAAGAGTATGCAATACGGAACCTTATTACATGTAGGAGCACACATGTCACCTATGTGATTGAATGTCCGTGTAAGTTGCAATACGTTGGGAGAACCACACGCCCCTTATTTGTACGGATAAGAGAACACATAAATAACATCAAAAAAGGCTTTCCCAACCATAACCTCTCCCGTCACTTTGACCTGTTCCACCATAGAGACCCATCTAACTTAGTCTTTTATGGGATTGACTGTGTTAAGAAAAATTGGAGGGGTGGTAATAGTACCACACTCATATCCCAAAACGAAACATCCTGGATATATCGCTTTGACACCCTTGCTCCGAGGGGGTTGAATTTGGATATTGACCTTAATTGTTTTATAGCCAACCCATAGGGAATCTATTTTTAAAAAATTTTTTTGCTCTTCATATGTTGTTGGTATTGTTATCCTTATTTTTTTCTTCCTCCCATGGGCCATCATTTTAGGGAGAATGCGGGACTTGATGCGAACCCAGTTGGTCTGGCCTGGACCTATTGTGAAAAGTACACCCTTGCTATGACCATTGTTCCCCATAACTTGTTATTTTTTGGAGAATTATATTTTTTAGAGAATTATATGTTTTTTGGAGAATTATTTTTTAGAGAATTATTTATTATTTTTTAGGGAATATTTCTCTCTAAAAGATAACTTTCTTTATCCCTCTAAGCCTCTATCCATCTTCTATCCTTTTGTTCCTGCAAGTTTATAACCATAAACTTTGCTATGTTAAACAACAAACAACAATTGCTTTCCCTATGAGCACCTTCTTCTTCCATTTTTGGGACATTTATTCCTCAATATCTCCAAGAACAAATAGCCTCTCCATTTTAGATTTCAGTACTACACCCACAGTGTACTCCTTTAATATACCACTATGGCACAATTTTACCATCATGCGGTGTTCCTCTGCCATTGTGCCTTATTTACAACTTCCCTATTGCCCAGAGGGTTAAAATAATAATAATTTTTTTAATTTTTTATTTCAATTTTTATTTTCTTATTTATTTAGCTATCTGGACACTTTTTACAAGATAATAGCTGGAGTTGACATTTATATAAATGTTTTTGTAATATGACCAATGGCCACTAGAGGGTCCCCTTCTTCCCCGGTCTTTTCTTCTTTTTTTCCCCTTATCTACCATTATATTATTAACCTGGACATTAACCTGTAATTGGCACAATAACAATCATAACCTAACCTTTCTTTCTTTGTTCCCCCTTACTCGTTTATAGTGCTACGTGGAAGAAGTACCTTTATAACTTGCACTATCCTTTATTTCATATCATTGCCTATATTATATATATATATATATATATATATATATATATACACACACAATTTATGTTTGGATTTCCCTCTAAAAACTAAAAGGAGGGCGGCCCCATATTACGTATACCATGTCAATGGACCGGGTAGGTGGGGATTCCTCAGCCAGCTGACTTATCCTCTGCCTCCTTTCAGCTTAGGGGCGGCCCCTTTCCTGAATATCAGGATGTGTGTGTGCGGTGGCGTGGGATCGTCGCTGAAGACGTCCTATGACGAAACGCGTCTGACGTACCACGCACACCACTTCCGAAGGAAGGAAGGAAGGTCGGTTTTCCCCCTTGGATGTACCTCCCTGTGGAGTAACCAGATCCTACACCGCGAACCATACAGGCCTGCTTGCCCCGTGTGGGCATAGAGATTCGGTGAGTGGGGAGCTGAAGGGGTGAGCACGGAAGTCATCTGAATTTTATGTGTTTGAGCACCAGTCACTTTCAACTGCATCCGCTTGAAGATTTAAAGTTCACCTCTGTTTTTGATTTTTGATTTTGATTTGGACTGCACTTTGTGGTTTTTGGTTTTGTCTGCGATTTTGGTTTTATCTTTGCCCTCTATAAGGACTGCACTAACTGCTTTGCTTTGTATAAGGACTGCATCAAATGTTTGTATAAGATTACCTCACTGATCAACTTTTGTATTCATTTACGGACTTTATGCATTAAGCTAGATTTATATACATATACATACATATTTAATTTTATTTGATCACTTATGGTACTGTAATTCTTTGCACTTTTTTGCCATTTTTTGTCATTTTCTGCTATTTTGCACATTTTTGCCATTTTGCACTGTTGCACATTTTTGCTATTTTGCATTTTTTGCACAATCTCAACACTCACTATATACTGGGTATACGTGTTTATCTGGATGATATAGTATTTGGATGTTTTAGTGCTATTATGTATGTATGACCTTTTCACAGTGTCACTTGAATACCCTCTAGTACTAACTGTATCAGTATTGTAGGTCTCCTTTCCCTCCTGTAAGTAGCCATACTGGAGGTACACCTTCCTGTCATCCATTTATTTTAGGGCGAGTATTATATATCACTACTACCTCCCTGTAGCCTGTTTTGCCTGGCCTTCCCTTACTTGTGCCTGTTGGGTATTTAACCACCACTTATCCTGGTGGCCAGTCTCTCCATTTTCCATCGGCGGGGGTACAAGGTGGCGTACCCATATTTGTCATACTTTCTAATAATTTCTGCATATGGAGCCTATCAAGTTATGTTAGGTAGCGCCTGGGCCCCTCTAACATAATAACTCTTTTACAAAGATTTTAGTAATGAGAACAGTATAATTAGCAGTAATCAGCATGGATTCATGATTCATGAAAAATCGTTCTTGCCAAACCAATCTATTAACCTCCTATGAGGAGGTGAGTTGCCATCTAGATAAAGCAAGGCCCGTAGACACAGTTCCCCATAAACATTTACTGTACAAAATAGGGCAAGTTCAGAGGGTGATAATAAATGGAGAGTACTCGTAATGCTCAGGGGTGGGTAGTGGAGTCCTCCAGGGTTCTGTGCTGGGACCAATCCTATTTAATTTGTTCATAAAACGACCTGGAGGATGGGATAAACAGCTCTGTCTCTGTATTTGCAGACAATACTAAGCTAAGCAGGGCAATAACTTCTCTGTAGGATGTGGAAATCTGGCAAATGAGGTTCAATGTAGAAAAATGTAAAATGCATTTAGGTGGCAAAAATACTGTATGAATGCAATTTATACACGGGGGGGGGGGGGGGGACCTCTGGGGGAATGGGGGAATATAGGATGGAAAAGAACCTGGGAGTTCTAGTATGTAATGCCAAGCTGCTGCTAACAAAGCAAACAGAATATTGGCATGCATTAAAAATGGATTCATTCCAGAGATAAAACGATAACTCTCCTGCTCTACAAGGCTCTGGTCTGGCCACATCTATGCTGTCCATTTTGCTGTCCAGTTCTGGGCACCAGTCCTGAGGAAGGATGTACTGGAAATGGAGCAAGTACAAAGAAGGGCAACAAAGCAAATAAAGGGTCTGGAGGATATTAGTTATGAGGAAAGGTTGCGAGCACTGAGCTTATTCTCTCTGGAGAAGAGAGGCTTGAAAGGGGATAGGATTTCAATATACAAATAACATACTGGTGACCCCACAATAGGGATGAAACTATTTTGCAGAAGAGAGTTTAACCTCTTGGCATCCGCGCTATAGTCAAATGATGGCCACAGCGTGGACCTGACTTTCCCCTTTGTACGTGCCCCCTGCAGGGCGTGTGTGGTGTGCGATGTGATCATCGAGTCACTGAGACTCGGATGATCACAGATCCAAGTAAGGGGCCAATGACAGTTGATCACATGATGTAAACAAAAGCTCGGTAATCATTTTTTTTCTCCAGGGTGAGGAGAAAAAAAAAGCTGATCACCGGCTTATGTGCAAGGGACATCGGTCCCGAAGAGGAAGAAGAAATTCTGCCTCATCTGTGCCACCAGTACCCCCTGCCAGTGCCACCTAACAATGGTCACCAATGGTGCCAATCAGTGCCAACTAGCAGTGCTGCCTATCACTGTAACCAACCATTGCTGATCAGTGCCCATTATTGCTACCCATCAGTGTCCATCACTGCCACCTCATCAGCGTACATCAATGTAGGAGAAAAAGTACCTGTTTGCAAAAATTTGTAACAAAATATATATATAAAAAAAATTTTTTTTTAAATTCGGTCTTTTAAAAAAAAATTTTAACAACAAATAAATATTGCAGAGGTGATCAAATACCACTAAAAGAAAGATCTATTTGTGGGAAAGAAATTATAAAAAGTTCATTGGGGTACAGTGTTGTATGACCGTGCAACTGTCATTCAAAATGCATCAGCTCTGAAAGCTCAAAAATGGTCTGGACAGGAGGGGGGGGGGTTTAAGTGCGCAGTAAGTAAGTGGTTAACAAGACTCATAGCCACTCATTCAAATTAGAAGAAGAAAGGTTTAACCTTAAACTACGTAGAGGGTTCTTTACTGTAAGAGTGGCAAGGATGTGGAATTCCCTTCCACAGGCGGTGGTCTCAGCGGGGGGGGGCATCGATAGTTTCAAGAAACTATTGGATAAGCACCTAAACGACCACAACATACAGGGGTATAGAATATAATACTGACATATAATCACACACATAGGTTGGACTTGATGGACTTTGTCTTTTTTTCGACCTCACCTACTATGTAACTATGTAATAGCCACTAGAAAGACAACCTTCTGAGAGAGCGTAAGGGGATCTCCCTAATGTTCTCGAATGGTGACTTCTGAAGTATCGAGAGCACCATGTTTAGCTCCCACGGAGACAGTGGCGAGCGTACCGGGGGAGTCATGTGCTGAACCCCTTGAACAAAGGTATGCACCAATGCGTGAGTAGCCAACGGCTGCTGAAAAAAGATGGCAAGAGACGATATTTGCCCCTTGATAGTGCTCAAAGCTAGCTTCTGATCAACCCCACGCTGCAGGAAAATAAGGATCTTAGATACCAAATAGGAGCGCAGATGCCACCCCACAGCCTCTCACAAAGAGAAACCTTCCAAGTGCGATGATAAATCCTCACTGAAGGACTTGCCCCTTCAACATAGTAAGAATCATAGAAACCGGCAACCCCCGGTCTCTCAGCACCTAGCTTTCAATAGCCAGGCCGTCAAAGACAGACAGAAAAGCAGGGTGGAATATCGGTCCCTGAGACAGAAGTTCCTCCTGCACCAGCAGTCGCCACCATCTGTACCATGTGAGCGTATCATGGATGCCGAGGCCAATCTGGAGTGATTAGAATGACCAGAATCCCCTTGGCCTCTACCCTGCGCAGAAGATGAGGGAGGAGCTTGAGAGGAGGGAAGGTATAAATGAGCTGATAGTGCCCCAATGGTGCCACCAGCGCTTCTGATGCGTCTGCCAAGGGATCCCTTGTTCTGGCCATAAATCTTTGCACCTTCCAATTGAGACGGGAGGCCAGAAGATCCACGTCTGGCATGCCCCACCGCAGGCAAATAGATGAAACACCTCCAGATTCAGCGACCACTCCTCCTGATCCAGCAATTGACGGCTGAGGTAGTCCGCTTGCCAGTTTTCTACACCCGGGATGTAGATAGCAGAGCCGACACGTGAAGTTCTGCCCACCGCAGAATGTAAGAGACCTTCAGCTCCACTGCTGAGCTCCTCATCCCCCCAGGTGGTTGACGTAACCCACCGCCGTGGCATTGTCCGACTGGATCCTGACCGGACGACCGAGCAGCAGAGTCCAAATAGAGAGGCTTAAGCTGATCGCACACAAATCCAGAAAATTGATCGATAGACAAGACTCTTCTGACTTCCAGTAGCCCTGGGCCGATCAAAGGCCCAGAACCCCCCCCCCCCCCAGCCCGTCAGGCTGGCATCCGTTGTGATCGCCGTCCAATGAAGAGGGAGAAATTAATTGTCAGTCCATGGGGCCAGAGATCTTAGCCCCCAAAGAAGCGGGCCCTGGTCAGATGCCCCATGCAAATCTGACAAACCAGAAATGCCGGGGATTTGTCCCATTTGGACCCGCATGCAAAAATAGAGACTACCACTTGAGGGATAGCAGTAACCACACCGCAAAGTGAAGGGTCTGAAGTTTAATCGGCGGAAGAAAAACCCTCGCCCATGTAGAGTCGAAAACGGACCCCAAGTATTCCAGGCGTTTGGCTAGGAGCAACATGGACTTCTGGAGGTTCAACACCCAGCCAAACTCTTGTAAGGCTTGCATGGCGATCTTCACATTGTCCCTCAGTTCTGAAGCTGTTGCCGCTCACAGGAAGAGATTGTCCAGGTCGCCCACGACCACGATCCCTCCACTGTCTCAGCAACACCAGAACTAGTGCCAGCAACTTAGTGAAGGCCCGGGGAGCCCAGGCCAGGCCAAAGGGAAGTGCCACAAACTGTTAGTGTGCGTCCCCGACCTCAAATCGCAGGAAACGCTGGTGCCTGACACAGATGGGGATATGCAAGTGGAGAAGGAGAGAAAGCCAGGTCGGGCAAAAGTTTATCAGCGCACCTCATCCCAATTTAAACAGAGTGAAGAGAATGAGAGGTACTGGGCGGGATTATTGCGGTGCTATAGAAATAGAAAAACTATATAATATAAAAATGGAAAAAGGTTTTATTTAATATAATGATAAAAAATTTTTTTTTAAAGAGTGAAGATAAATTCGAGATTTTGAAAACACAGATAACAATATCAGTACAATAATTAAGAGTACAAATAACCACAATCCGTCAATTAGTTCAAATCGAAAACTTCTTGGCTATTCTGATGGAATCCCGACATGTTTCGCCTACACATAGGCTTCTTCAGGGGAGCCAGTGAATTGACATAGATTAGTGTATAAAACAAGAAAAGAGATTCACTGTGAAAAAAATACAACAAATTTTGTCAATTAGGTCATGAAAAACAAAAGCAGCCCAGACTCTGAACACGCTCACAAATTTCAAGAAATATTATTAGGCTGGAAAAGCCAGTTGTGCATTAGATTGAAAAACTGTGCCTACCTAACTCCAAACAAGAACCCCACCCTCACGATATGACAGGGACAACTTTAGTACGTGGAGAGCGGACCAGTCCCAAAATTCTCCAAATGGTGGCTGCAGGAGATAAATGGAACAGACAGATGTCCACTATCAGTTAGAATTCAAGAGGCCAGAACGGGCTCCCAAGATCGATCTACCGGATTTAGAGGAGATGCCAATATCACTTAAGGTAAAACAACAATAAGAGCCTACCTGAGCAAGTTGGTATTTGGTGTGTTTCAAAAAAGGAACAAATAGCTGCGGATAAGCAGGTCCAGAATAGAATGTAGTATCAAAGTGTGGACCTAGATTATGATTGAATTAATAAGGAGTTACCCTGAGAAAGGCCAATATATGTATGTACAAAAGAAATAAAATATATGGATGGATGAAATTATTCATAGATAATATTTGGTTAAGCTATGGTTTTAAAGATGGCATTATGCTCAGATTTGTTAAATAGATCGCTAAAAGAAAAACGCTTACCATAGGCAGACAAAAGAAAAAAATTTCAGTGTTCCACTGGACTTGATATAAGCTTGCACTGTGATGGAGGAATTTGGCAATGGGTTACAGCAGGCAGGTCAAACAGCCAACGTATGTAGACCCTATAGGATCAATATGTGACAGATAAGAAATAAGGAGACCCCAATAGAAAGACAGGGGGAGGAAAAGGAGAAGGTATAACTCAAAAGTAGGACAAGAAACATGGGCTGTGTGGAGAGACCATGTTCTAGTCAAAAAACCAACCTTTAGAAAAAAGTATCCACGCTGTAGTGTCTTGCAGAGCCGACACACCTGCAAAGTGGGTGTGCCTTTTATCTCCCAGACACTCAGCGTCAAATCAATTACGCCGGGTGAAAGCGGACGAAAATGCATGACTGCGCATGAGTCCCGGGAGGTTGAGCCTACAATCCCCACAAAGCAATGCGGCGGCGGCTCCGTAACCACGGAAACTCGAACGCCGCAGCAAGCATATGCGGAGATCGCAGAGATGACAGCGTAGAGGTTCGCTAAGCGTAGCAAGCCGCTACCTCACAATGACCACCACGGGACACAATACTCTCACGAGGCAGCCTGCATTCAAACGGGTCGGGCTTCCACACAGCTCGACCCGTGCGTCCATACAGGCACCAATCCCGGGGATGAGGGAGACAGGTACGCTCCCACAAAAGAGACCCAATCAGGAGGATGGGCTCCAGGAGAGGAGAAATAAGTGGCTACAAGTGCTAAAAGGATTTTTTGTATAAAAAAAAACATTTATTATTAGGAAGTAGATAGGTGTTGGTAAAATAAGTGAGTGAGCAGAGTAATGGGCTGCAATGTGTAGACCAAATCCACAAAGATACAAAAATACACAATAAAGGGATGATGGTAGGATAATCAAATGAACAAGAAGAAAATAATCAAAAAATAAAACGTTATTATGAATATACAAGGGACAATGAATTAATCAGTAACTTATTTTGGTAAATATAACGCAACAACAAGTAACAGAAAAATGGATAATAAGGTCCGTTTAACAATCTTATGACATCCTTACAACAATGTGACAATATAACACTATATAGTGATCCAAAGGAACTACAATTAAATACAGAAATAGATAAATATACGTAAAAAAGGATCAATGAGGTGAACACATACGGACATAAAAACATACCATTCGCACAAAAGACAAAAAAAAATAAGGGTATATTATCTTTAAATATGGGAAGTACAGGGAAGGGAAACAGTCAATCATATAACAATTATGTGAAGCTGGTACCTAAATTTATGAAGTATGGATTTTTATAGAGTACTGACAAAAATCCATTCTTGAATAATGTAAATGCATAATTCTAAGCAGAGGGTTGAACAGAATTAAATTAAAGGAAATGCTTATAGGTTATATATTCATTTAAGCCTGGATTATTTGTGGCCTCTAGAGTGTATATCCATTTTGTTTCTAATTGAAGTAAACGGGTATCGATTTCACCCCCTTGAGCATGAGAAGGTACAATAAATATACAGAAATATACAACATTGGGATCAAAGTTGTGAAAAATACCTATGTGTCTATTCAATGCTGTAGTGCACAGTCGTTTGAATAGTGGTGACATATGGTCTCTGATCCGTTTAAAAAACGGGCGCTTGGTTTTACCAATATAGAAACTTCCGCAGGAGCAGCTTGCAAGGTATACTATTCCTACGGTTTTGCATGTCACATTATATCTGATGGTGTGAAGAGACCCATTAGGTAATGTAATGTGTGGTGATTTAGAGATGAACCGGCAAACATCGCAGTGGCCACAAGGATATGTGCCAGTGCGATTAGTTTTAATAGGTTGTCGAATATCAAAATGACTTGTGACTAGTCGGTCTTTCATAGACTGGGACCTACGATATGTAAATTGAGGAAATGGTTTTATATATTTGTGAATTGTTTGGTCCGCCAGCAATAAAGGCCAGTACTTGATGAGAATTGCTCTCATTTGGTTGTGTTGCCGGGAGTATTGCGTAATGATGCGTAGAGGTGAATTGGAAGTAGGTTTCGGTTTCGGATAAATTAGGTCAGTTCTATTTAATTGAATCACTTTATTATAAGTACGTTTAAGTAATGATTTACTGTAACCACGTTGATATAATCTAGTGGACAAATCTTTGACAGCTAATTGAAAATCTGAATCTTGAGTGCAGTTTCGGCGAAGACGCAAATATTGGCTGTAGGGAATGCTATTTAGAAGTGATCTAGGATGTGCACTTTCGGCGTGTAAGATAGTGTTGCCTGCTGAGGGCTTACGGTAGAGAGATGTATCGATTACACCCCTATCATCTAATTTGATGCATAAGTCAAGAAAATTAACCTGAGTCTGACTGTATTCCATTGTGAATTTCAAATTAAATTGATTGTTAGCCAAACCATCAAAAAATTCATGTAGTTCGTCAAGGGTGCCTGTCCAAAGGATCAGGATATCATCGATATAGCGATGCCAACCCAGGATGAACTGATTCCAATCCTGAGGTTGGTCGCTGGAAAAAATCTGTCGTTCCCACCCCCCCAGGTACAGATTGGCATAGGAAGGGGCACATTTGGTGCCCATTGCTACACCCTGTACCTGGAGGTAGTGGGAACGATCAAACATAAAAATATTATGAGTGAGGATGAACTCCAAAAGTTGGAGCACAAAACCATCATACGCTTGAGAGGTTGGTCCTCTTTCTTTCAAAAAAGAATGCATGACTTTAATGCCCGCCGTATGCGGAATGGAGTTGTAGAGACACTCCACATCTAGGGCAACCAGCCAAGTATTCAAGGGAAGCTGTTTTCCATCCAAGATTCTTAGTAAGTCAATGGTGTCCTTTACATAGGAGGGCAAAGATAATACATGCGGGAATAAATGTTTGTCAACTAGTGCGCTAGCGTTTTCTGTTAAACCCTGGCACCCTGATACAGTGGGTTGGCCCGGGGGGTTAACAAGGGATTTATGCAGTTTTGGTAACGAATAGAATGTGGGAATTTGTGGATTTTTTACATTTAAGTATTTCCACGTATAAAGGTCAATGATGCCCTGTCGATAAGCTTGAAAAATGAGTTGGTAGTATTCCGTGTTGAAATTTTCAATGATGAGTTTAGATATCGGACGATACCACTCTTTATTGTTAAGGATGTCGAGACACATTTTTTTGTTTGCCTGGGCATCCATAACGCACACATTACCGCCCTTGTCTGCAGGTTTTATAATCAAATTTGAATTGCTCTGAAGATTTTGGAGTGCCTGGCGATGTTTGAGAGAAAGATTATTAGGTTCTTGTGCATCCAGGGGATATGCAAGTACGTGTCCTTGATGTCCAAGGAAGCCAGGAAATCCCATCGATGAAGCGTGGCCACCACAGAACGAACTCCATCCTGAAACTCCGTACCTTCACAAAACAATTGAGGGCCTTGAGATCCAGGATCAAACAAACTCCTTCCTTCTTTGGAACTATTTACAGATTGGAGTAGAAGCCCCGAAACCTCAGCGAAGCTGGTACCGGAATCATCACCCCCCCGAAGAAGCAAGTCCTGCACTGACGAGACGAGACAGAGGAAGAAGATGATTCGAGAAGATTTGAGAGAAAAAAAAAACCTGTCTGGTGGACAGGAAAGAAACTATTTTCTGGCCAGACAAAATTGGTTTGCAGACCCACTAGTTGGAAAGTAGGGAAGTCCACTGGTCGGTCTGTCGACCCACCATCCGCAAGTCGGGCAGTACATGCGGAAGAGGGCGTGTCCGTGGGCTTGCCATGCCAAGGATGCTTTGGTCTGTACGCCGACCAGCACTTAAGCCAAAGCAACCAGCAAAGAACCACGGCTGACACAGAGATTTTAGAAAGTAACAGGGTCCTGCCCAAGGCCGCATCACAAACATACTTGAGCCCTTGCACTAACTGGTCTGCCAGTTCCACATAGATCAGAGAAATGTACTCATTACCCAACTCGCAGTGTAATAGCTTAGCCCACTCAGTCAGCGTCTGTGACACCAGAGCCATGGCGAACACCGGACGAAGGGCAGAACCTGCCATTGTAAACATAGAGCAAGCAACCACCTCTGCCTTTCTGTCCTTTGCTTTCTGTCAATCATGGCTTGAATCAGTTCCTCGCAGCCAATTCCTTAGACTGCGTAGGAATTGTAGAGATATTGATACTTATTTTGTTCAGGCTTCTATTCTTAAACAAAGGTTTATTGAAAAGGGCTATAATGAAATCTCATTAAACTCGAAATTACACAGGGTGGCGTTGATAGACAGGGAACTCTTCTCTTTATACCAAAACCTCCACGTGAATCCAATGATGCCTACACGTGTTCTATGCTCATGGCTTTTTCTGTTCAACACAAAGATATAAAGATGATTATTAATCGTCATTGAGGTATTCTTAAAAATTACCATATACTGGATACCATTCTTTCAGAATGTCCTAATGTTATCTTCAAAGGTGCACCTTCACTTTGGAGTAAAAATTGCCCCCAATATTATTGATTTCCCCCCCCCCCCACACACACCTGTCATTTTTTCACAATATGGTTGGTTACTTTCCCTGTAAAAAATGTGTGGTTTGTAAACACAATTCATGTGGGAGAAGTAAGAGTTTAGAATTTAGGTCTAACGTCACTAACAAGACTTATCCCATCAAAATATTCTGTACTTGTGCCACTACACACATTGTGTATATGATCACCTGCCCTTGAAGAAAACAGTATGTGGGACATACTATTCGTTCCTTTTCCACAAGGGTAGGTGAACATATTGGTGATATCAACCGAGACCCCAGTGGTTCCCAATTTGTCATTATTGACAAATACACCCCCCCATGGAGAGGGGGTGCTATGACCAGGGGTGTCTCGCATCTTGAAACTTACTGGATATACCAGCTACCCCCCCATTCCTCATTCCCCTCTTGGTTTAAATATAGAGTGGGATATTAATGGTTTTATAAATCAAGGATAACACACTTTTTGTTAGGTTTGGCATATCTAGGTGCAATCGATATTTTTCCATTTCTTTATTTTCTCATTTTTTATTCAGTTAATTTTATCACCCCTATTTTTATTAAGTTTTTGTAAAATAATTAACAATTTTTTAGATTTTGCGCATATTTACAGTATTTTCTATACGATTTACTAACTATGATTGTACTGTTTATAAATTAATATGGGCCACCACTCTGCACATCAGCTCTGAGATATATTATTTCCATTGAATTTTTTAAATTTTTTAATAGAAGACATTGCTATAGAATAATGTTCATTAATATTCCTTATTGTCGTTTAAATCACTCAATTTCACATATTGAAGTATTTGCATCCCTTTTAAAATGGATGCCATTGTTTTGGTTATTACTATACTGCAATTTGGTCCTTTTTTAATTTCTTTTTTATTAAGATTGTTTTTTTTCTTTCAAATAACATGTTTATTTATTTTCAAAAAGTGCATTACACGTCATGCATTACTACATCAGAATAAAACAGCTAGAACAGAAAAGAGTAGGCCGCAGGGACCACCCACCTCTTGGCCCATCCCAGTTGGCCCCCCAGGGCCGGCAAATGCCAGCCCGGGGGGGCCCCCCGCGAACAACCGGGCCGACCCTGAGAAATAAAGAATGGCTTTACCCACCATAGGGTCCAGTGGAGTAGCCCCGCATCAAGTCATGGACCTCTTCTTACAGTATCAATCTCTCATGACAAACAGCATCCACAAAGTAGTGTGCTAAAAGAACAACAAAGCACGTACATGCACCAGCCAAGATAGAAAAGGAGAGAGAGGCTGGCAAAAAAGAAATAGGGGTACTAAGCAGCAGAGAGAGAAGAAGAACGAGAGCAGAGGTGAGAAGTATAGGAGATAAGAGGGATAAGAAGAAAGAAAGAGAGTTTAGCAAAGGCTAAAAAGTAAAGAGAAAGGGGGGAGGAGAGTGTGGGGGAGGAGGGGTAGGGAAAGGTAGGGGGTATAGTCACCGTGCGTGGTCTCTGCTTCTTTTTCACAGTTGGATCTCCCGGGAGTTCCATGGACTCCAGACCACATCGTGGGCCTCGAGCCTGTCCTGTATCCTGGCGGTCATCCTCTCCATCAACTCCATGTCCTGAACTCTAGCATGGAGTGCTCCCAGAGCGGGGGGCAGCACCTTTTTCCAGTGTAGGGCTATTAGGCATCTCGCCGCAGTCAGGATATGCCGTGATAATTTCTTGCGGGACTTCGTCAATGTAGGGAGAGGGATGCCCAACAAGAAGGTCTTAGGGTCCAGGTCCACCCGCCGATCCAAAAGATCAGCCAGGAGGCGCCGGACCCCTTCCCAGAAGGGGACCACTAGGGGACACTGCCAGAAGATGTGGAACAGCGTGCCTTTGTGGGTCAAGCACCGCCAGCATCTGTCAGAGGTGGTAGGGTAAATGGCGTGAAGGACGTCCGGGGTCATGTACCAGAAAAATAAAATTTTGTACGCGTTCTCCCTATAGAGCGTGCATAGAGAGCTTTTCGAGGCCTGGGACCATATCGTCTGCCATTGCCCATCCGTGATCTCCTCCCCCAGCTGTTCCTCCCACTTGAGCATGTAGGCATGTTTACCTACCGGAGCTAGCGGGGGTGCATTAAGGATTTTATATATAGCCGACATCAATCCCCTTTGGGCCGTGCCCTCAAGGATTATGGTCTCAAAAGCGGAGGGAGGGGAGAAGCGCAAATCAGAGGATATGGTCTGGGCAAAGTGTCGTATCTGCAGATAGCTGTAGAAGCTCTGTCTCGGGAGGTCAAATTTGGACTGAAGGTCTGCATAAGACAACATTCTCCACGATCTGGGGTCCACTAAGGTCCCCAGGTGAAAGAGATTCCGGGAAGACCACGGGTGGGACATCGCACACGTCAGGCTGTCTGGCATCTTAGGGTGGTACAGGAAGGACGTCAGGAGCGTTTTGTCCGAAGCCAGGACATATATCTTAGAAAGCTTGCGCCATAGGCCCTGTAGGTAGGACATAGATCCTAGCAGTTGGGTCTGGGGGGTTAGTGCTGGGGCGCTCCATAGCATACTATTAGGGTGCACTGGAGCCAACCAGAGCTTCTCAATTTCCGTCCATCTGTTGTACGACCTCTGGGTGAACCAGGAGGTCACTGCCCGGAGCTGAGCCGCTTGGAAATACTTTACCAGGTCCGGAAACGCCAGTCCCCCGGCTGAGCGAGAGGCTGTCATTACCGAGCGGGGGATTCTATGACGTTTGTAGTTCCATGTAAAATCTAGCAGGTCCGCCTGTAATTTTCTCAGGTGGTGATATGGTACTGGGATAGGAAGGGTCTGGAAAAGGTAGAGGAGTTTCGGGAGAATCGTCATTTTCACCGAAGCTATCCTACCAAAGAGGGAGATCTGGTGCTTCCGCCATTGGGAAAGTAATTGCCTAATGACGCTATATAGGGGCGGGAAGTTTGCCTGATACAGAGAAGCGAAGGTCGGGGTGATATGAATCCCCAAGTATTTCAGGGAATCAGTTTTCCAGTGGTATGGAAAAGTGGCTCGGAGAAGTTCGACCTCCGGGGACGGCATATTTACCGGGAGGGCTTCCGATTTGGAAGCATTAATTTTATAGCCCGATAGGGCGCTGTAGCGGTCCAACTCCTTATGTAAGTTAGGCAGGGATATCCTGGGCTGGGTCAGGGTGAGGATGACATCATCCGCAAACAACGACACCTTAAACTCCCTGCCTTGAACCGGGACGCCCCTGATAGTCGGGTTCCGCCGGATGGACGCCGCCAGGGGTTCCACGCAGATAGCAAATAATAAAGGCGACAGGGGACAGCCCTGGCGCGTGCCATTGGAGACCGAAAATGCCGAGGAGGTAGCGAAGGGGGTCTTAACCTGGGAGGACGGGTTGGAATAAAGGTGGCGTATTGCCCGCAGGAACGGTCCCTTCATCCCCATGTGCTGCAACGTGGCGAACAGGAAGGGCCACCCCAGTCTATCAAATGCCTTTTCCGCATCCAAACTCAGAAGCAAAGACGGGATGCCCCCCCTATTCGCCACGTCGACTAAATCTATGACCTTTCTAGTGTTGTCGCCGGCTTGGCGAAGAGGGACAAATCCCACCTGATCTTTATGGATGAGGGAGGGTAGGACCCTAAGATTGTTTTTTTTATTTCGCAGTCACTCCACCTGGCTGCTTATGCGGTTAGGTTTTAGTATCAACGCTTATATTATTATCTATGTTGTATATTCAGATTGGTTTTCTTTTTGATACTGGGCCACTTCCTGTTCCATCATTTCAGAATGAGGCTTGCAACACACATGTCAGAGCAATTTTCTAACCGGAAATGACCTGTTAACCATCTGGATCCACTTCTTGTGTTTCAGAATGAGGCTTGAAACAGGAAGTGACCTCAGAAATGTCGCTGCTGTTCATTATGGGGGGCTTATAGATCTATATAAAGGTGGTAACTACCATGGAAAAGCAAAAAACCCCAGATGATGCCTATTTAGGCGAAACGCATCCGTTTGTTACGCTGATCCCCTGGTTACTGTCTAATTTGAAGCACTTGTTTTTACTCTGGAAAATGTAAGTGCAATTCTTATGTTTCCAACAATAAATATTCCTTACGGAATTACGCTATGTGCCCTGTTCTTCTCTTTTCCCTTTATGGTTGGGCTTATTTGCCCATTTGTTTTACCTGCCTTAGCCATCGTTTTGGAGTGTTTGCCTGAAGACCGCATCCACATAGTAAGCCTGAATTCCCTGGTCATCCTGTAAAGCCTGTTTGACCCATCAGGTGTACACCCGTATGAGTCTATCTTTTCTAGCAAACGACTGGTGCTTTTGGTGGCAGATCTTCTATGTTACCTCTGTCACATTTTGGATGTTCAGTCTGGATTTTTGTGACTGTTACCCATTTATGTTTTGAACTTCACCCCTGTGGAATACATTTGGGACTTGTCTGCATCCCTTTTTTTGTTTACACCTTGGACATTAATTTCTCACAGAACACGTCACTATTTATATTGCATTTTTTCATATGTCAATTTTATTTTTGATATTGATCATTATTAGCTTAGCAATGCACATTTTGTACTTACCCATCCAGTAGGAATTGCGGGTCAAACTCCCAAGACAGATCCACCTCTCATCTAAACGGAATGACTGTCGGCTATGGTGCCACTGTGACCCAGACATCGGGTGCCTGGTCACGTATGTCCCTGCGAGGCATCTAGCCCGCTGGCCTCCCCAGAATCGGGTTTGTCACGGCCGAACCAGTGTGGAACTCAGATCTGCGCGCGCTCGGTAGCCAGGCTGGGGAGACTACCAGGATATAATATCCAGCCCAGCAGTTGAATGCAGATGAAGATAAAAAACAAAAAACGGGGGCGTGGCCTGGACGGAGACCGAGATGGCTGCCTAGCTTAGGAGCTCCTGCGTTCTGGGGACATATTACCTGTTTGTACGGGAGCCTACCACCCTTTCCTGCTATGCACAGGTCCACCAGAAGCTCGTCCACCTCCCGCACCCCCAAGGACTCCCAGACCCATCTGGGGAGAAACATTCCGGAGATATTCCGATCGCAGAAACTCCAGGCACACGCGCCACCACAGGCCCAATCCCCGGCCTCGCCTGACGGATCATCGCCCGCTCACATGCCTGGGGCGTCCTCATCTAGCCTCTTGGACTTAGAGAAAGTTGCCCAGGACATTAACAGCATGGTAAACAGCGGCGATTGTGGATCTAAAGGCTGACCTGCTTGCTGTCGCCCACCGCATCGACAATGTGGAACAAACGGCCCAGACTCATGCTGCAGCCATTCGTCAGGTAAGATCTGCCTATGACTCCCAACTCTCCCAGGTCTTTGAACTCCATAGACATGTGGAAGACCTGGACAATCGAGGGCGGAGGCATAATATCAGGGTGCGGGGAGCCCCTGAAATCATTGAGTCTGATGCAATTCAGCCAGCTCTATGTGCCATATTTAATGACCTCATGGAACGCCCGGCGGACTCCCCCATCGACATGGAAAGAGCCCACCGCGCCCTCCGTCCCCTATCCAGGGACTCTGAGCCACCTAGAGACATTATTTGTTGTATTGTGAACTTCCCCCTTAAGGAAGAAATTCTCCGCAAGGCTCGGATACGGGGTCGCATCCTTTTTAATGGGGCAGAGGTGAAACTGTTTCAAGATCTCTCGCAGATCACCCTCCAGAATAGGAAGGCCCTGCGACCACTGCTAGATGCTTTGCGCTCTAGAAATATCCAATACCGCTGGAGATTTCCCTTTGGCCTGTCTGCATCCTCCAGAGGGCGCTCCGCCCTCCTCCGCACTCCTGAAGACCTTCCAGCCTTCTGTGACGAACTCGACCTTCCACACATCGAGCTGCCGGACTGGTACGCGATCTTCTTCCCGACAAAACCCTGGCATACTGTATCTCTCAACCTCTCACCAAAAGCCTCCCGGCAGAGATCCCGATGTCGCAGGCCGGGACCAATGTCACCGAACGCCCGCTCATCACGCCGCGACCTACGCCAACGTAGCCCTTCTCCTCCGCAGGCGCGAGGCGAATCCTTGGAGGACTGAAATACTTCGGTGCCCACAGAGGCCTGCCGCATGTGAGTAACCCCTTCAGCATGCCAATCCCACCTGTTCCCACCCCACCCGAGACTTTTGTGGCCCCCTCTATTATTTTTACCTATGCCATGGCAGCTTTTTCCTGCTGATCATCCTGGCCGACAGCCTCTCCCAATCTCCAGCCCATGAGTATCCGAGACCTCCGGGACTTCCTCACAACATCTCCTACCGCCTCACCTGCACCTGTTGACATATTGCTGCTCTCCCTGCCCCCCGGCAAAGGCGATGCTGCTCTGCCGGGTGTTGCTCCGACCCCCCGGGTCTGGAGGTCGGCCGGAGATGCCCGGGACTTACCATGTAACACCCACTAAGATGCTCTTTGTCTCCGACCTGCTTCTGCATCCATGAGGGCTTCGCCGGGACACCCTTTGCCCCCGCCCGGATCTTCTGCTACATTGATATATTCTGCACCCCTCTGTGAATATCATTTTTGTTGAACCTTTTCTACAACATCTCCAGCGGATCCTGGGTCCTGGGACCTAGCCGGCCCCACGATTCCCGGTGGGGGGGGGGTCTTTGCTTCAATCTCCCATGCAGTTCAGTTTGCTCACCAGACTACCCCCACACCCCCTCCACTGGCGCCGGGAGGGGGTGCTTCCAGCTGCCTGACGCCTCCTCCAGCGACCGCTCAGTGAGCGGCCTTCTCCGGCTTGATCCATACTGTGTATGTATGTTTCTGCTTCCACCCCCCGGACTGGATTTTTGCTTCACTGAGCTTTAGGACGCCAGGCAGAGCTATAACATACAGCTGCTAAGCTCTAACGAGGCTGAAAACACCGGGTGGGTCTCTTGCAAGCTCACTGTATCACCCCTGACCCCCCTACCTACCCCTACTCCCCCTATTCTCCCTCCCTCCCCTTCTCCCTCTCCCCCTTTCCCCTCCCTCCTTTCCCCCTCTCCCTCCCCCTCGGGTCCCACGATCCATCCCAATGTGGATGGCTCCTCTACCCCTCTCTCCGGAGGGATTGGTACCCGGTCAGGTTACTTCACAGGCCTTCCTTATTGGCCATAACTGTCTTTTTTGCTAAGGTTCCAAACATTGGCCGAATTGTTTATACACGGTTTATATATTATTGATACTCTGTGGCCCATGGCCCGAGAATCCTGCTTGTTAAGTTATATTGTTCTCACTGTTTTATCTTACTGTTCATATGTATGTTTTTTTTTTTAGGCTCTCTCCCATTGGTAGGCTCCCTACTACGCTATGACCCACCTCATTTTAGGTGAGGTCCTCTTTATCTTTATCAGGCCCCCCGGACCGCGGCCATCCCGTGGTCCCCGCCCTTTCTACAGTCCCCACACAGCGGTCTCCCCGAGACAAGGCTGACACTCCAGATTATCCCCTCCTTCCCCTTCAGGTGGGTAGCCGGGGACTAACCCCACCTCTGGTTTACTTCCCCCGGACCTCTACCCTCACCCTCCCTATCCTCTTCTCCTTCTCTTTCCTCTCCTCTCTTCCTTCTTGCCTTCCCTTTTCTCCTCCCTCACTTTGATCTCTCATTTCCCCCCCCCAGACCCTACATCCCCCCCTTTTTTATGACCTCCCCTTACCCCCTCCACCCCCCTCCCCCTTCACCTTTCCTTGGGGGTGTGGCCCTCGACCCCTCTTCCTCTGTAAGGAACCCAGCATTTACACTGCCGAGCGTCAGCCTCTCCCACCGTTTAGCCTCTCACAATGCAGCCCACCCCCCAAGTTAGCAGTCCGCTGAAGTGTGTATCACTCAATGTGAAAGGTCTCAACCTGCCGGAAAAGAGGTCTCAGGTTCTCTCCTCCCTCACTAAATTCAAAGCTCATTTTATTCTCTTACAGGAGACTCATTTCCGATATATCGAACCACATATCGAACCACATATACTGGTCTGCCTTCCATGCCACCAATCCTGATGCGAAATCGAAGGGCGTCTCCATCCTTGTTTCTAAACACGCAAATTTCCATGTGACCGACTCCCTAATAGATACAGAGGGCAAGTATGTCTTCCTTAAGGGCACTTACGCTTCCACACCGATCACGTTGGCCAACATCAACTGCCCCAATGAACATCAGGGGACTTTTTTCCGCAACACCTGTGCCCTCTTATTCTCTTTCCAGAGTGGGCTACTTCTTCTGGCTGGCGACTTTAATGTACCCCTGAAACCCCTGTTAGACACGTCCACAGGGACGTCCTCATTGACTTACAAGGCCCTACACCAGATCAAAGCCAAACTCCAAGCCTCATCTCTCCATGATGCTTGGCGCACTCTCTATCCTTCCACTAAAGACTACACCTACTTTTCGGCCCCTCACTAAAAATATTCCAGAATTGATTTATTTTTTCTGTCCCAGACTGACCTCCCCCTTTTACAACACTCCTCCATTGAACCCATGTTCCTCTCCGACCACTACCCCATCACAATTACACTGTCTTTCCCCGAATCCTGTCCCAAACCAAGATATGGCGCTTTAACCCATCTCTATTAAAGGACCCACTTGCCCTGGAACGCATACGCGCTCGTATTCAGTTATATTTCCAGGAGAACACCAGCTCAGACGTTTCTCCGGTTTCCCTCTGGGAGGCGCACAAGTGCTGTTAGCTCTGTCCTCACAGGCCAAAAAACGTCATCAGGAACGTGTTACTACTCTCCTGAGGAAGTTGAAAACATTAGAACTGTCTAACAAACAAGCACACGCACAAACTACACTTCAAGAACTGATCCGCACTCGCACTCTACTCGCGGAGGAGTTAGGCAGGCGCACCAGAAGACGGTACATCCTTGGCCAAAAGATCTTTTATGAACATGGCAACAAGTGTGGCCGCCTCCTGGCGCGATCAGTTCAATTGGCCAAGCTGCCCATAACTTACGCAACCCCAGAGGCTCTCTCCTAGCCAAAAACGAGGACATTGCAAATGAATTTGAAAACTTTTTTTTTTTTTGGTTCAAAGGACAATTTTATTGAGCATAATGAACAGGATATAGTCACGAAAACGCAATGCAACAGGCACTACGCAAACAAACTTGTGCATTTTACAGACAGGTACAGTAAATATACGAAAATGTTTTGCAACAAAAAATGTGTGATACAGTGATCAGCAGAGGAACCTAAAGGGTATACAGTGTAGGGAATAGTCCCTTGAAAAGACATAAAGACATACAGTACAGAGGTCAGCTAAGTCACGGCATTGCAGGTAGAGGCATTCTCCAACCATCTATCCCATATTTTGTTGTATTTATGGGGACAACCCCTATGAGCATACAACAGCTTCTTGAGGGGAAGCGTGTCATTGATCGCCCTAATCCATTGCTGTAGCGTGGGGGGGCGCCCTCTCAACCACGTCCTAGCAATCTGCATCCTAGCCAAAAACAAGGTCTCCTGTAAAAAAATGTTGAGGTACTTCTCACTGTCGGGTAAAGAGAGGAGCCCCAGTATACACTGTCGAGGGGACAGGGACACCGGGGAGCCCATGCGGTCGTGAAGAAATCGGACCACCTGCGCCCAGTATCCCTGTATGATCGGGCAAGCCCACAATAGGTGGTAAAAGGATGCAGTCGGGGAGTCACAACGGGGACAGTTGGGGTTGAAATCAGGTCTGTATTTAGCTATGCGTTGAGGCGTAAGATAGGACCTGTGCAGAATGTAGAGGTGGGTAAGGCGGTCCGGGAGCCTAGGTGACATGAGCCTGTGATTCGCCAGAGCTTCATCCCAATCCGCGTCCGACACCGCACCCAAATCACCCTCCCACCGAGAGCGCACCTGATAGGCCACGCTCAGGGCAGCGGGGGATAGCAGATACGCGTACAGCCGCGAGATCAATTGCCGATGGTCGTCACCCAGCACCAGGTCAACCACAGCTGGCGTCTCAACCCTTGGGATACTCCCAGGAAACTGGGTTTGAAGCGCGTGTCGGAGTTGGAGATAGCGAAACAACATGTGGTTGGGCAGGGCGTAGGTATCCTTGAGGGCCTGAAAGGATCTGACCACCCCATGGGAGACCACCTGTGACAGATAAATAACACCCTTATGCACCCATAACCCGGGATCCGGGACAAGGGCCAGTTCTGGTAGCTCGGAATTATTCCACAGAGGTGTGTGAGAGTGAGGAGAGGGGGCCTGTCCAAGGCGCATAGTAAGCTGCCAGATTCTACAATGATGGGAGAGGAGGAGGTGTCTGTCGTTAGGGAGGGGCGGAAGGCGGGAGCTACTAAACAGCAGTTGGAAAGGGTGAAACAAAGGGCCTGAGGCCCGTGAACACACTAGGGTGGTATAGCGGGCTCTGTCCGTTTGATTGAAGTGAAAAAAGTGGGATAGTTGAGAGGCTATGTAATAGAGTTGGAGATCGGGCAGGGCGGCTCCCCCCAGGGTTGACGGACATTTTAAGACCCGCCACGACAACTTGTGTCGAGACGAGCCCCAAACAAATGTGTTAAGGATAGACTCCATAGCTTTAAATAGGCGGGGAGGGAGGTACAGCGGTGCCTGCCAGAATACATAAAGCAGCATGGGAAGGATAATCATCTTAACCAAATTTATTAGGCCCATCACCCCAAGGGGGAGACGAGACCAGACTTGAGTTTTGGATTTTAGAACGTCAAATAGGGGTTCAACATTAAGGACGAGATAGTCGGAAAGGGACCTAGAGATATGTACACCGAGATATTTAATGGAGTCAGTTCTAGCAAGTGGGAGCGCTGCCTGTTCAGCGGTGGGGGGCCCCAAATCTAGCGGGAGTATTTGAGATTTGGACCAATTAATCTGGAGCCCAGAGAAGGCTCCAAAGGCCGTAATGAGACGCAGGGCTGTCTGCAATGAGGGACCAGCATCAGCTAGATACAACAGCATATCGTCTGCATATAGGCTGATCACCTCATGCAGATCACCACAGCGAAGACCCCTAATGTCTGGGTGAGACCTAAGGGCTATGGCCAGGGGCTCTACAGCCAAGGCGTACAGCAGCGGGGAAATGGGGCAGCCCTGACGGGTCCCCCTGGAGAGGGCAAATGAGGGGGAAGTCCTACCATTCACTTGAATACGTGCCGTGGGGGCGTAATATAGGAGCTGGATCCACTTAATAAACTTGGGGCCTATTCCGAATCTGCGGAGGCACTCCCAGAGGTAACGCCACTCCACAGAGTCAAACGCCTTGGCGGCGTCCAGGCTGACCACAACCCTGGATCCAATATCAGCGTGCTGGGCCTGGAGGTTCATGTGGAGCCGCAGCAGGTTAAAGGCCGTGTTTCTTTGGGGCATGAACCCAGTCTGGTCCGGATGTATAAGGGAGTGGATCACTTTGTTTAGTCGTAGGGCGAGGACTTTGGCCAAAATTTTAACGTCCAGTTGGAGTAAGGATATGGGTCGGTATGAGTCGGGTAATTGCGGGTCTTTGCCGGGTTTGGGTATGAGGACTATGCGGGCCTCGCCCATAGATCTGGGGAGAATGCCGGTGTCAAATATATGCGAGTACAGTTTAGCCAATTGGGGGATTAAAATTTCGCTGAATTGGGTGTAAAACTCCAGAGGCAAACCGTCAGAGCCGGGGGTCTTGGACGTTGGGAGCTGCGACAGGGCTTCCATAATACAGTCAGTGGTGATAGGAGTCTCAAGTTGAGCTTTTTGCGAAGGGGTGAGGGAGGGGAAAGGAACGTCACCAAGAAAAGTGGTAAGTTCGTCCTGGGTGTAACATGCAGCGGAGGAGTACAGGCCCGAGTAGAAGGACCCAAACTCCTCCGCCACCAGGTCGGGGTCCACAACCACCGCACCAGACACAGTTCTCAGGGACACCACCACTGGAGGACGATGGTCAAGATGGGCCATGTAGGCCAACAACTTGCCCGCATGTTCGCCTTGTTCAAACAGGCGTTGTCTGTTGAAAAAAATACCCTGCTTGGCCTTCTCATGATGAAGTTGGTCTGTGAGCCTAACCTGCAATTTCAACAAAGAGGCGTTAGTCACCGAAGGATCAGCCTGAAAGGCCACCTCAAGAGCACGCACTCGCTCCTCCGCCTGCCTCAGCAGGCGCTTAGAGGAGGCCTTATGTCTAGATATGCGCATGGTGAGGATCATGCGGGCATGCATCTTGAAGGCCTCCCAGACGGAACCGAACGATGTGGAGCCGGCGTTTATGTGGAAGAAATGTTCCCACTCACGCTGGACAGAATCCAAGTCTGGCAAGACATTGAGCCAGAAAGGGTTGAGTTTCCAGTCTCGGGGCCCAGGGGGTGTTGGCAGCCGCAACTTGATCCAGTATGGGGAGTGGTCGGATAGCACCCTAGCTTCAAATCCTACGTCAAGAAGGTGGGGAAGGAGATGGGGCGAGAGTAGTATGAGGTCAATGCGGGACAGGGCCGATCTAGAGGGTGTGTAGCATGAAAAGTGAGTCGATGTAGGGTGCCTGTGTCTCCACGTGTCCGTGAGGGCGAACTCCGCTATAAACCTCCCAAACCGCGTGATACCCGAAGGCGGGGGCGAGGAGACAAGGGGGCTCAGCCGGTCAAGTGAGGGGCTCACAACCATGTTAAAATCCCCCGCCCAGACAGCCGGGACCAGGGGGTAGCGAGCCATAAATGCGACACCTTGCTGCAGTGCTGCAAAGGCAAAGGGTGGGGGAATATAAAATGCGAGAATGAGAAGCTCCAAGCCCCCTATAGTGGCATATAGAAATAGGAAGCGTCCCTGGGGGTCCGACTGCAAGTAATGCAGCTGGAATTGAACAGTCTTGGCTACCAAGACCGCGACCCCCCGGGAGTTCGTGGTGTGCGGAGCCTGGTACAGCCAGCCCACCCACGGTTTTTTAAGGCACAACTGTTTCTGTCCCGCCAGGTGGGTCTCCACCAAGATCGAGACGTCCGCCCTTTGGGACTTAACATGGGACAAAATTGCGGCCCTCTTAGCCCTGTCACCCAGACCTCTGACATTCCATGTCAGAAGTTTAAGAGACGCCATAACATAGGTAGATGCCGTAACAACAGGTATATCCCCCCAATACCATGAACACACAGATTCTTAGAAAAGTCCATCCCATCCAGTGCGGACCCTGCTCCAGCCATCCGGGGCCAGCGCCAACATGGCGCATAGCAGGGGAGGGCGCAGACGCCACAGAGACGCCTGGCAACATGGGTAGGCACCGTCGGGAGGGCAGAAATACAATATATAGCATAGCGATAAACCAGTTGCAAACAATAATGTAAGGCAGCAAAATGCACAGAAAAATAATAAACAAAAATACTGCATCAACTCTGGACCGACTAAGCAGGTTCAACGCTCCAACCTCCTCCGATGGCAGAGGGGCAGAGGCCGGCCAGGGAAACTGAAGCTTAGGGGTGCTGGGCAATCGCGGCATACACGCCAGCGTCCTGGAATCAGCCACAGCAAGAGGGGCGAACAAACTGAAGGGCATACAATAGTCACAGGAGGGATCAACCAGACCCACATCAGACGTGCAAGCAGGAGCCGCTCGAGGCATGCACAAACGGTTCGTGTTGGACAATGTCATATTGGGGCGTGCTGCACCCGCACAGGAGTGCAGAAGCGCTGGAAAGCCAAGAAGAGCACCGGGAGAGGAAGGGCAAGGGCAACAAAGGGGGGCACAGGTAGCTCACTCACATGTCCCAACGGCGTGTATAGTCCAGGGGTCAAACAAGGTCGGTGTGAACGATCGTTCCAGATAGCATGTAGCAAGGATCAGGCCGGGCCAGCCCCCCCACGGCGCTCCATCCAGGAAAAGACAGCCTGCGGATCGTCAAAGAAGTGTGCTTTGCCTTCGCTGGTCACACGGAGACGGGCCGGAAAGAGCATTGCATATGGCAGGTGGAGCACGCGGAGCTGGCGCTTCGCCTCAATAAACTTAGCCCTCTTTTTCTGCACCTCCGCGGAGAAATCCGGGTACACCGCCACGGTCCCGTTGTCGATCGGTATGTTGCCCCGCTCCCGGGTAAGCCGAAGGATAGTGTCACGGTCGCGGTAATTAAGAAACTTGGCGATGAGGGTCCGAGACGGGGCCCCCGCCGGAGGCGGCTTGGCAGCAAGACGATGAGCGCGCTCCACCACAAATGAGGAGGAGAACGCCTCACGACCATAAGTCCGAATTAGGAGATTCTCAAGATAAGTGGGGGGATCAGCACCCTCACATCTCTCAGGCCGACCCACAAAACGAAGATTGCACCTCCGGAGACGGTTCTCCATATCGTCCTGTTTGGAGAGGATATTGTTCAGCTGGTACTGTAGTTGCTCAGTGGTGACCTGGAGAGGATGCAGGCCATCTTCCACCTGGCCGACCCGCCGCTCAGTCTCTGACACCCGCTCCCGGAGTTTGTGCATGTCCTGTCTAATTAAGGATATGTCGACCTTCACTTCTTCAATCCTGGAGGTGAGGGTCGATTGACAGAGGGCGATAGCCTCTAGCACGCGGGCGGTATCGCTTGCAGGATGGTCGTCTGCCTCAGGGCACGGGCCGGCGCCATCTTCCTCGGGAGGGCCGCGCTCGTCGCGGCGGTATTTATCCAGCTTAGCAGCGGCACCTGAGCGCTTAGAGGGTGACATAGTGGATGGCAGGGTTGCCCCGGGCCGATGTGACATCCAAAACTGGCAAAAAGGTTCTCAGGATCGGAGAAAAGGATAGGCCTCGAGCGGAGCTCCTACACAACGCGTCCTACTCCATGTAGCACCAGACCACGCCCCCCCAATTTGAAAACTTTTACACCAAGCTCTACAACCTTCAGCCACACCAACCGTCCCAGACCGTCCGCGATGCACACAACTCTTATCACAGACTTTCTCTCCCTACATGGCCCCAAATGCATTTCCCCCCAGTGCATGCAATCTCTAGAAGCACGGTTTTCACCCCTTGAGCTAGAAACTGCTCTGAAACAAATGAAAATTGGTAAAAGTCCTGGGCCCGACGGCTATACACTCCAATATTACAAGACCTTTCTAGATATCCTCTCCCCACACCTTCTGCACACTTTCAATGTCCTGGCCGACCCACAAGTGCAACCAGGTAGGATGTTGGCGGCTCACATCATCGTAATACCTAAGGAAGGCAAGGACCCCTTTCTAGTAGCAAATTACAGGCCAATATCGCTGTTGAACGTGGACATAAAAATTTATGCCAAGATCCTTGCTAATAGACTGTTGCCCCTGATCTCTGGTCTGATCCCCAATGACTAGATGGGTTTTGTTCCAGGCAGGGAAGCCCGGGACAAAACCACCCGTGCGCTGAACCTACACCACTGGCTTACTTCTTCCAAAGCCCAAGGCTTCTACCTCTCACTAGATGCTGAGAAGGCGTTCGATAGGGTGGCCTGGGACTACATGCGAGCAGTTCTGGAAGCGATAGGACTGGGAGACCGCATGCTCGCTTCCATAATGGCATTGTACTCCAGGCCCACTGCGGCGGTGAGAGTTAATGGCCACCTGTCGAACGCCTTCAACATCAGCAACGGCACCCGCCAAGGTTGCCCACTTTTCCCGCTGATCTATGTTCTCACCTTAGAGCCCCTCTTAAACAAACTTAGAGCAAACCCAGATATCAGGGGAGTGCTGGTGAGGGGTAGGGAGTTCAAGGTCTCAGCCTTCGCTGATGACATCTTGCTTTCCCTGACGTCTCCGCGCACCTCCTTGCCATCACTTCTCCAGGATTTGGAGGCCTTCGGGAAGATCTGGAACCTCAAAATCAATTACACAAAATCTCATTCTTTAAACGTAACCCTCCCCCTCCAGGAAGTAGCCCACTGCCAATAATCCTTCCCATTTCAATGGGAACGAACCGCAATTTCCTACCTAGGGATTAAGATTCCATCCTGCCTTTCAGACCTTTACTCACTCAACTTTCACACTGCCTTGGTCCAGGCCCAAAACTATCTTAAGGACTGGCTGCATTTAAATGTATCATGGTTTGGCCGCGCAGCCCTGATCAAAATTATTGTTTTGCCTCGTTTGCTACACCTGATCCAAACCGTTCCTATTGCCTTACCTGCTTGCTTTTTCTCCTCCTATCGGAAGGCTTGCTCTTCCTTTCTTTGGAGGAACTCCCCCCCCCCCCCCCAAGGATCAAATACACCCGACTCACCTTACCCAAACCCAAAGGAGGCATTGCGCTTCCGGACTTACATAAATACTATGTAGCCTGCCATCTCACAAGAATTGTGGATTGGAACATCCACCCCTTCGAAAAGGTATGGGTCTCCCTTGAAAACGCTTTTCCCCCCACTCCTATCCACCTTTTTCCCTGGCTGCTCCCGAAACAATGGCCGCAAACACTCGCCGCCACACACCCATTAATTTACACTTCGTTAATGTTATGCAAGAAAATCCCCGTTAGCAGAGCGCTCGCACCGACTCCAGGCCCTCTAACCACATTGAGAGGGAATCCCGATTTCCCCCCTGGAAATTCACCTAATATCCTCAGGCAGGAATGGCCTTTCGAGGACGTTCTGGTCTCCCACTTTTACCCAGAGGGTAGACTCAACTCCATAGATACTCTTAGAAATCTCTCGAGGACCTTGTCCTTCTCGTTGTGGATGTACAGACAAATATGCCACTTTTTATACACCCATGCTGCCCCAGACAGTTGGACGAGACGGCTTACTCCATTCGAGGACCTGTGCAATCGTAAGACGGCCCAAAAACATCTAATTTCCCTCCTGTATGCTCTTCTCCTTGACCCCGGTGACTTGGCCCTTTCTCCATCGCAATCCTCCTGGAATAGGGACCTGACGACTCCTTTATCTGCTGGAGATGTAATTCAGAGGTAGGGACCATGATTCACATATGGTGGGACTGCCTAGGCATTCAATCCTTCTGGAGGGAGGTCCATAGACTTACCTCAGCAATCACCACCTTTACTCTAGATTTTACACCGGCACAATTCCTCCTTCATCACACGTCTTTATCTAAAAAGGCTTACTTCAAGTCCTTGGCCATGCACATGGTCAATGCTGCAAGACTATGTATCCCCAAACACTGGCGCCCTTCCCACACTCCAACTCTTAAGGAATGGTTTGCGACCATTTCAAGGATTTCAAGGTCACATTTCACAGGAGAGACCGGAGAAATTTTCTCTTACCTGGGCTTGTTGGTCTCACTTCACAACTACCTCTGAATACAAGCAACATGTCCCTCCGGATTGAGAGATGACTCTCTCATGGGGAATTGTAACCCCACCCCATCTTGACCTACCCCCTCCCTATCCCCCACCTGGCCCTTCCGTTCCCATCCCCACTGCCCCTTTTCCCTTTACCCGCTTTCCTTTCTCGCTGTCTTTTTCTCTCTTCTTCTTTTCCTGCCACCCTCCTTTTCGCCTCCTCCTACCCTACCCTCCTGCCCTTAAACCTTCTCTCTGATGATGCAGGCACGTGCTGGTAGCCACCTGTGTCACCCTTTCCAACAGTAATGGTCATACGCATGTGAAATTAGAATTAAGACAACAAAGACTTCAGGTTGGGTCTCCCTCCCCCTTTATCTAACTGGGTACACCCAGGAGACTCCTCCTGGCTTATCATATAATGTTCCTCTGTATCTGTATCATACGCTGTATCAGTTTGATTGTACATACCTATTTCTATTTTTATTGCAACCTCAATAAAATCTTTATGGAAAAAAAAAAACACAAAAGAACCACAGGTCTCAACAGGGAGCCAAGTCCTTCTAGACTAGGCAGAAAAAAACAGCTGCCTGCAGCAGAGTGGGGGGTTACTACTAGTAAGGACCGCCCCTAGGCGGTGCTGTGCTTGTTCTTTTTTTCTGCCTAGTCCTACTCCTGAAAGTAGTGATATAACCCCAAGGTCAAGAATGGAAGTGCTCTGTCTGTCTATGAATGAATGAGAAATGAAAAATTCCTTTAACCACTTGCCACCCAGGCCAATTCTGCCACTTCTCTACTACATGTAATTAGTTTGTTAGAAAATAACTCTAAACCCTAAACATTATATATATTTTTTAGCAGAGGCCTTAGGGAATAAAATAATGGTCATTGCAACTTTTTATCTCACAGGGTATTTTCACAGATATTTTTCAAACTCTTTGACAAAAAAACTGTTTCATGCATTAAAAAAAAGAAAAAAAATTTAGCCCAATTTGTTTGCAAAATGTGAAAGAGTATGTTACGCCGAGTAAATAGATACCCAATATGTCACACTTTAAAGAAATACAATGGATAGTGGCGTAGGTTAGAATATATAGCATGAGATTAGAGTCCATACAAGAGTCCTTTGAGCTATTAAGCTCTGTGTCTATGCAGACAGGGCAGTCTTACAGGGGGAGCCGAAGCAGACTCCAAACATGTAGAGCGAGAACAAAATAGGAAGCAGGCACCTCTTAGTTAAGACTGTATAATTTTAGTAGACAAAATGCATTAAAAACACTCACATATAGGTTTCAGAAATCAGGCACAGGATAGTCCGGTTACACCGATCTCCGTCACAGCTTCCAGCAGAGGGAGTCATGTCCTGTGAATCCTTCTCATGGTCAGTGTCCTAACCAGCATGAATCTTCTGAGTCCAAAGCGAGGCTTGGAGAGCAGCTGGTGGATTACATGGAAGCACTGGAACACAGAATGTGGCGTGATGGCGTCAGACAAAATGGTGACTTGTTTCCAAGCATGCGCTCTAGGGGGATGTCTGTAGTGCGTGCTGCTTTCTCAAGCTGAATTGAATAGGATGTGAACAGCCTTTTTATGTGCCATGGTTGTGCTGCCACTCAGAGGGGAAATGGAAATAGCACTCTATACATACACATAGAGGCTTACATATTCATAAAGGAAAAAGGAAAGGGGAAGTTTAGCTATTATACTGGTTGAGGTACAAATAAATAATACATTTTTCTTTCAAGATTACTTACTATGAAATGAAGAGGCCCACAACCCCCGTTATCTCATATATATGTTTTGTGTGCGACATCACATCTAGAACATCACCTGAAGGGGGGGGGGGACGTATGGTTAGATATAATTTTATAATATAGTGGATATTTCTAAATTCTTTGTTAAAGTGGTTGTAAAGCCTTACAAACCACTTTGACCTACAGGCAAGCCTAGATTGAGGCCTACCTGTAGGTCCAAGAAATATCTCCTAAACCGTGTAGGTTTATTTTACTAAAAACAGTGACAGCTGTCTATGGTGCATGCGCCATAGAAAGTGTCGCGAACGGCAGCTCCCGTGCGTATGCGCAGGAGTGACATCATCGCTGCTCCAGCTCTGTGAGTGGCCGGAGCAGCGATACCAGGAAGAAGATGGACTCTCCGGACTACAGGGTGACTTCGCTGGCTCCTGTGTTAGGTAAGTGAAAAAAGAGCGTGAAGGGCCCCCACGTCCAGAGCGTGAAGGGCCCCCTCCTTAGGGTGTTTTGGCCTAGGACAGAGATATGGTAACACAATGTCCTCATTAATGTGAAAAGCCGAGACCACCTTCGGTAGAAAGAACGGTTGTGAACGCAACACCACCTTATCCTTATGGATAACCAGATAAGGCGACTTGCAAGACAAGGCCGCCAGTTCCGAAACCCTCCTGGCCGACGTGATGACCGCTAGAAAGACCACTTTCTGGGAAAGAGTGAACAGGGGAAACTCCCTGATAGTTTCAAGCGGCGGTTTTTGAAGCCCCGATAATACCAGGTCCAAAGCCAATGGTGATAACAGTGGACACACCGGAGGGACTACATGACAAACCCCCTGAACAAAGGTACTCACTAATGAGTGAGACTCCAGGGCTCGCTGAAAAAAAAGACAGTCAAAGCTGAAATTTGCCCCTTAATAGTGCTTAACACCAATTTCTGGTCTACTCCTTGCTAAAGAAACAGCAGGGTCCTGGATATGGAAAAAGAGCGCAGATGCCAACCTTCTCCTCACACATGGAGATATAGGCCGTCCAGGTACGATGATATATCTTCCAAGAAGAAGATTTCCGTGCTATCAACATAGTTGGGATCACCAAGTCCGACAGACCCCAGTTCCTCAACCCCTGGCTCTCAATAGCCATGCCGTTAAAGCCAGCGATGGTAAACCCGGATGGAGAATCGGACCTTGAGACAGAAGGTCCTCTCGTAATGGCAGTCGTCAGGGAGCGTATGCCACCAGATGCACCAGGTCTGTGTACCAGGGACGCTGAGGCCAATCTGGGGACACCAGTATTACTGGATTCCCCTCAGCTTCCACTCTGCGATCAGACGTGGTAGCAACTTCAGTGGAGGAAAGGAATAGATCAGCTGGTACTGATCCCACGGAGCCACCAGCGCGTCTGACACGTCTGGCCACGGATCTCTTATCCTGGACACGAACCTTGGCACCCCCGATTGAGACGGGAGGCCAGAAGATCCACATCTGGTGTGCCCCACCTCAGGCACAGTAACCTGAATATCGGATGCAATGCCCATTCTCCTGGGTCCAGCATCTGGCGACTCAGATAGTCCGCCTGCCAGTTCTCCACTCCAGGAATGTAAACGGCCGACAAAACCGGTACATGACGCTCTGCCCACTGAAGTATGTGAGCGACCTCCCGTGCCGCGGCTGAGCTTCTTGTCCCCCCTTGGTGATTGACATATGCCACTGCAGTGGCTTTGTCTGACTGGATCCTGATCGGACGTCCTTGCAGTCTCATTGACCATGTGGAGAGGCACAGCCTGATCGCTCTCAGTTCGAGTAGATTGATCGGCAACTTGGATTCTTCCGTCGACCAGAGGCCCTGCGCCGACTGAACCCCCATCACTCCACCCCAGCCGAAAAGTCTGGCGTGAGGTGTGATCACTGTCCACTTTATAAGTAGGAACGACTTTCCAGCCTGAATCACCAGGGACCTCAGCCACCAGATCAGTGATTTTCTGACTGACTGGCTCACCTAAACCTGACGATCCAGGGACAACGGAGATTTGTCCCATTTTGACAAGATCTCCTTCTGTAAGACTCTGGTGTAGAACTAGGCAAACAGTGCAGCCTCCAGGGAGGCCACCATGAGCCCCAGGACTCGCATGCAAAAGCGAATGCGACGACCACCTGCGGTTCATCAGCAGTTTTACCGCAGATCTGAAAGTCTGCAGCTTGTCTGAAGGGAGAAAAACTCTCGCTTCCATGGAGTCTAGCAGAAATCCTAGGTACTCCAAAAGCAGAGTTGGTACAATCACTGAGTTCTTTAGGTTCAACAGCCACCCAAATTCTCGCAGAGTCTGCATGGTGATCGCCACATCCTCCTCTAATTCTGAGGCGGAAGATGCTCTCAGGAGGAGATCGTCTATATATCCCACGATCGCGATCCCACGTTGCTGTAGCAAAGTCAAAACTGGAGCCAAAACCTTGGTAAAGACTCGGGGGGCTGATGCCAGACCAAAAGGGAGAGCCACAAACTGGTAGTGGGCTTCCCTGACTGCAAATCATAGAAACTTCTGCTGCCACAGGCATATGGGTACGTGCAGGTACGCATCCTGGATGTCCAAGGACGCCAGGGAGTATCCTTGATGGAGTGCTTGATGGGCGAACTGATTCCATTCTGAACCTCTGCACTTTAACAAAGTGATAGAGGGCTTTTAGGTCCAAGATTGGACGTACCCCTTCCTTCTTGGGAACGACAAACATATTTGAGGAGAAACCCTGGAAACGTTCCGATTCCGGAACTGGTACAACCACCCTGCTACTCAGCAGGTCCCTTACTGCCCCCAAGAGGGCCTCCCAGCGAGCCTGAGATACGGGTATGCTGGAAGGGAAGAATCTGTTTGGCAACCAAGAGCGCAACTCTATCTTGTAGCCTGAGGAAATCAGATAGCAGGAACTGAGGGGACCACCGGGCTGAAAACCCCCGAAGGCGACTCCCCACCCAAGACATGGGTGGAGGCAAACCTTCTTATACCTTATAAGAACCTTATACCCGCAAGCTTGTTAGGCTTCGGTTCCAGGGATGTGTTTTTTCCATCCGTAATCGTCCTGTCGGGCTGGGGACGTTATACCAAAGCTCAAGGTGGACGGAAAAGCCGTTAGTGAACGGAAAAAGATGCTTGGCTCCTTAGCCTTCCTGGCCTGTGGGAGTAGTGCACTCTTACCACCGGTGGCATGTTTACTAATGCCATCCAAAGAGGCTCCAAAGAGCCGGTCGCCAAGGAAGGGAAGATCTTCAGTGCTTCATTGGATGCTTGGTCAGCAGACCAGCATTTTAGTCAAATCAGGCGTTTCAGCACCACAGCTGACACTGAAGCCCTAGATACAGAGGGAGGGTATCCAGGGTCGCATCACAAACATACTTAGGCCTTGCACTAGTTGGTCTGTTCCACACTGACAGGAGAAGCCTGCTACTCTCCCAATTTGCGGTGCAAAAGGTTTGCCCACTTGGTCAGTGTCTGCGACACAAGTGTGGATGCCAGTACTGGTCGCACAGCGGCCCCCGAAACCGTAAACAAGGAACAAGCTACTGCCTCGCGTCTTCCTGTCTGTGGGATCCTTAAATGCACGAGTCCCCACTACCGGGATCATGGTTACCTATTTAACCTGGATACTGGGGGTCCATGACCGGAGGAGCCGACCACTTCTTGAGAAGGCTTCCCCCAAAGGGGTAACGCATCGCCATTTGGGGACCGAAAAGGTCAGTTGCCTGCGACCCCATTCCCTGTAAGTGAACTTGTCAAAATAAGTCAGATATGGGAACACTTTAGGTGAACGTGCTGGCTTGCGGGACCCAAAAGGGACCGTTACATCAGCAGGGAGACCTGCTGGCTCCTGAATTTTCAGGATATCACGCACAGCTGTGATAAGTGCTCTAACAAGTGCTTTTTGGCGCCTGGACCCGGACAGGGACTCATCCTCACTGTCCGAACGGTCCTGGTCAGCGTCATCTGACAAGACAGAGCAGGGATCACCAGCCTCACCAGCCTCAACAAGGCCTGAGTCTGCTTCAGGGCTCTCCCCATAGGATGGGGGGGGGGGGGCAGGGGCCGCCTTATTGCACCTGTCTTCCCACGCACATATTTGCAACAAACTAATTGAGGACCGCCATCAGGGTGTCCATGGGCACTGTGCAGTCTGCAGGTGACCCGGTTGCAATTGCCTGGATTTTGGGGAAAGAAACACTCGTTTCTGAAGCCTTGCTGACCCTACCCTGCCTGCCACCCAAAGGGGACTTAGGACAGTGACAGTCCCACCCTCCCTGCTGCCGCTGACTGAGGGGCTCATTCCAGCTGGACTCACGGCCCTGAGGAGTTCTGCGCTGTCCACTAGTGGTGCCTGTAGTCCCTGAGTGATCCCAAGTGCAGAGGAAACTGTGTCGGTGGCAGCAGCTAGAATGGTCGGTAAATGATCTAGAAATATGCTCAGGTTTCAATAAAATGACCGCCCAGCATCTAGTACACAAACAGGAACATGAGCTATGATACTGCTAGAGAACACTGACAACGTGTTCAGGCTTCCAGAAAATGGCCACCAGTGTCCTAAATAGGATATCACTCTGAAAATGGCCACTGAAGCCCAGCAAGCCATGCTGCCCTGCCCACACCTAAAATGGCCGATGGACATGCCATAAGGTGAAGAATACACAGCGCTGCCCCAGACCACAGCAGACCCTTGCAGGCACCTCCAGATAACAGAAACACAGGACTCAGGACCAACGCTATCCAGCCAGTCCCCCAATCCAGGTGAGAGCCCTCAGAGATCCCCTGTATGGGTACACACACACACCGCTCAGCAGTCACATGCGGCATCACCACCTGAGGGGGGAGGGAGGGAAGATAGGGACAGGGGAGAGAAGAGAGGGGGCTCCCAAATCGACCTCCCAGGGAATGCCCAGCTGATCAACCCCACGAGGCAGGGTGAGCCGTACTTACCAGTCCTGAAGCGCTGGGAGACATTCCATGGCAGAACTACTCTCTGATCAGTACAGGGTAGACTGCTGGCCCGGCATACTGTGAAGCTGACATCAGTAGCTCGGTCATATGTATGCCCCGGAGCATAAAAGCTCACCAACAACCTCTGGAGCTGAGATTTTGTCGTGGCCTGCTGAGCCGTAGCTGCGACCTGCACACGATCGATGACTGGGGAGACTACAAGGATAAGTGAACCAGCCTGTCACCGAGCTGGCTGTTGATAGAAGATCACAGGATCACTCATCTTGCGCAAAAAGAAAAGCTTCTGCATTAAAAAACACAGACCTATGGGCCCGCAGGGTTCCTAGGTCTTTCCCCTTCACTAGGCAAAATAAAACTGAGGTCTGCTGGCAGACAGGAGGGTTGATACCTAAGGGACCGCCCCCTGGGCGGAACTGAGAGTTTTGAGTGTTGTATTACAACTTTTTGCCTAGTATTCTCCTAGAGGTGAAGTATACAACCCAATGGCTAAAAGAGGAGCTGTGTTGGTCGATGAATATAAGAGAAATCTTTTTTACCATGTTTAACAAAGAACATGTTTTGCACAAAGATTTTTTTTTTTACACTGGAACATATCCTTTAAAGGGATCAAAAAGATGTGTGTTGAAGAAGTTTTTTGGAGAGGTTTTAATTTGCTAGATGCAATTTTATTTTTTAAGTTGAGTGTTCTATATAGGTTACCCTGGGTGTCTCTGGTAAAAGGTTTGATGTGAGAATCTTCTAGTAGTATTTGCCAATGTTTTTTTAGGATTGTTTCCATTTTTTTGGAGGCTATGTGGAATTTTGTGATAAAGTGAGCAGACTGATCAAAACTTTTTTTAGTTGTGGGTAAGTCAAATTGTAAATAATGCTTGGTCAACTAAAGATTTGGGATAACCTTGGTCTTTGACATATACCATACCAATTATAAGATGCATGCAAAAAAATATTTTAAACCCACGGCTGGTAAATCTTTGCTTCATTACAAAAGTTGTCACTGTCAGAAATGGACCAATAACATTCCCAAAGGACAGTTCGACAATTGCAGACTAAGACGCAATTGTACCAAAATATGTGATTATATGGAACAAAATAAATTCAAAAAGACAAAGGCTATCCCAAATCTTTAGTTGACCAAGCATACAAGAATTATTTACAATATGACTTCCCCACAGCTAAAAAAAACAGGATTTTTAAAACAGCTAACCTGTAAAATCCTTTTCTTTGATGTACATCAGGGGACACAAAGCCATAGTACTTACTATGTGGGATGTCCCATAGCAATGGCAACTGAAGGGAGGGGGACTCACAAAAACGCATAGATCAGTAAAAACTGATCCCATGGGAAGACTAATGCGGTTGTTCCGCATGCTAGCGTATCCCTCGTACTCGACACAAAGTTGTCGACTTTGGACGCGAATAGGTCCAAGTCCGGAATACCCCATCTCTGACATATCGCTAGGAAGATGTCGGGGGTGAAGAGACCATTCTCCTGGAAATAATTGTTGGCGACTCAAGTGTCCGCCTGCCAATTCTGTATTCCTGGAATGAAAATTGCCAATAGGCAAGGAATGTTGTGTTCTGCCCAAACTAGAACACGATTCACCTCTTTTCTTGGGCTGCATGACTTCTCGTGCCCCCCTGGTGATTGATGTAAGCCACAGCCGTGGCATTGTCGGACTGAATCCTGACAGGACAATCCCATAGTCTGACCGTCCAAGATTCTAGGGCCAGACGTACTTCCCGAATCTACCAAATGTTGATAGGTAAGGTCCCCTCTAACCTGGACCATCTCCCCTGGACAGAAGAATCTTAGAGAACACCTGCGGTGCTGTGGCTAGACCGAATGGCAGGGCTGCAAACTGAAAATGATTATTTTTTCTGCCGATTCAGATCTTTGAGATCTAGAATGGTCTTACCTCTCCTCTCTGGTTTTGGAACCGTGAAAAAGGTTTGCATAAAAACCTGTGTCCTGTGGGAACCTCTGATATCACCAACTGGGATAATAGATGATCCAGAGCTAAAAAGAGAAACTTCTTTTTCTCTGGATCCCTGGGAACATTTGACCTTGGAAAACGAGGAGACAGAAACTCTCGGAACTCTAGTTTGTAACCTAGAGAATCAGAAGAAGCCACCCATCTGTCTTGACATTGTTCCTACCAGATCTTTGAGAATTGCAGGAGCCTTCCCCCCACCTGAGCGAGCGGGGGTGCCCCTTCATAAGGAGGCTTTAGCATTCAGCTTTGTGGGCTTTCTGCCACAAGATCTCTTTTGACCCTGGTGCTGCCCTTGAGGTCTTCCCCTTGTAACCTGACGGTTGAGGCCGTCGAGACTGCCTAGAGCAGGGATATGCAATTAGCAGACCTCCAGCTGTTGCTGAACTACAAGTCCCATGAGGCATAGCAATACTCTGACAGCCACAAGCATGACACCCAGAGGCAGAGTATGATGGGACTTGTAGTTTTGCAACAGCTGGAGGTCCACTAATTGCATATCCCTGGCCTAGAGGCTGATGCCCCTGGCACAGGTGATGGAGCATGCTAAAGGAGAAATTTTGAACTTCTTCTTTGCTGGTAAAAGAGAACTTTTTCCCATTAGAGATCCTTTGGAGGTATTTATTCAAATAGTCTTCAAATAGCTGTTCACCATGTAAGGGGAAACTGGCTAAGAGCTTTTCACACAGTGCTTCGGCTGACCAATTTTTCAGCTACAGAACTCTGAGAGAACGCACTAGTCCAAGCATAAGCCGTGAGGCTTGAATGATAGAATCTTTCATAGCATCTACTGTGAAACATAGTGCGTCTGATACATCAGCCCATTGCTGGGCCTACTGATCAGGCAGAATTTAAGTATCTCCAAAAACTGTTCCTTAATGGACTGAGATACACCGATTGCCACAAGAACAGGCTGCGCTATTGCACTTGCTAAAGACATATTGCTTTTGGAAAGAAGTTCCAACGTTTTATCTGTTGGATCCCTTAACATTAGCACATTATCCACCGAACACGTGAGACTTTTTGTTCACTGAGGCAATTGCAGCAACCATTGCTGGAACTCCCAGTTCTTATAGAATATCCACTTCCATAGGTTAAACTGTGGAGAATTTTGTAGGAGGATAATATTGTTTATCAGGATGTTCCCATTCAAAATATATAAGCTTTATTAGCCATGAATGAATGGGAAAGGCATCCCCAGATGGGTTCATCAAGAGCCTGCGCTGCAGGCAGCAAAAAAAAGGTTTGAACCAAACTAGTAAGAGTGCACAAGCAACCAGTCTTGTGATGCTACTCCCTCTATATTAGGATCCTCAGAAGAGGATTAGTATCTTCCAAATCTTTTGGAAGATCTTCCTGATCCCCTCCCCCTTGCACCTCAATAAGAGGGTCCTGAGCATTGCATGGGGATCTGCTATGTTTATACCCACTATGGAGAGATATCATAGCATCAATCTTCTTTTCCAAATTACAAATTGTAAAAGAGAATAAACCTCCTTTAGAGGAGTTCCTGGTTCCTTTTTCACTCATAGCCTGAAGCAAAAAAGCAGAGGCACTACCAAAAAGAATGTACACTGCCAGGTTATAGTTCAGCTCTATAAGCTGCTATTAATACCTAGCCTGGTAAAGTAATAATGTGTCAAAGGAAAAAAAAAGCCTGTGTCACCAACCTGAAGCAAGCCAATCTCCTGCTCATGTGTCCCTCCATGGCCAGCAGCAGCTACACATACAGTGCTTTGAAAACTTCCTCCACATGTGGCTGGCTTCTGACACTTAAGGGCTCTGAAACCTTCAGGAACAGGGGAACCTAGAGGTTACCCACAATCTTGGACCTGCAACAGCACCCTGCCAGTAAAACTTCATGGCCTTACTACCAAAAAGTACTGGATCCCAGGGTCCAGCTCTCTAAATAAAGAAGCATTCAAAAGCAAAAACCTTGTTTCTTCGGATACGAGGCCAGAGTACCATTCCTTTAGCCCATGAAAGGGCACTCTGAACGGATCTGGTCAGCATGGCTAGCCCCAGCAAGGATTGCTTCCAGTGGAGCTCAGCACAGCACATCTTTACTCATGGCCAACACATTAGACACTGGCGAAAAAACTGAGGACTACCAGTAGTGGGAGGGGTTATATAGGGAGTGCACTTCTTGCCTTAGGGCATGCCAGTGTCCATCACCTATCAGTGGCCCTATAACCCACATAGTAAGTACTATGGCTCTGTGTCCCCTGATGTAAGAAAATAAAAAGTTTTGATCAGTCCACTCGCTTTATCACAAAATTCCACAGACTCCATAAAATGGAAACAATCCTATAGAAAGGCACCCAACTTAAAAAATAAAATCGCACCTAGCAAATTAAAAAACTTCAACACACACCTATTTGATCCCTTTAAAGGTTATATGTTTAAATGTAAAAAATCTTTGTGCAAAACATGTTCTTTCGTTAAACCTGGTAAAAAAAAAAAAAAAAAAAACATTTACCACAAAAGGAAAGAACTACATTCTAGGTGAATTTTATAATTGCAGTTCAGATTTCGTAAATTATGGCCTTGTTTGCCCTTGCCACTTGTTATATGTGGGTTGCGCCATATGACCACTTAGGGATTTAGCGAACACCAAAAAAATAGAGATGGGTAAAGATAAACACACAGTGTCCCTCGCCATTTTGCTGAACATCACAACAAGTCCACAGAGGGTTTGAAAGTCTGGGTCATAGAATAAATCCTAAAAGATTTCATAGACTTTGTGAGCCCGAGGCATATTGGATATATTCATTAGATACTATATCATAAAATGATGTCTAACCATAAGTTTTCATCAACCACCCCCCCCCCCCCCCCCTTTGTTCAGGTGATGTTCTATATGTGATGCCACACACAAAACATATATATCAGATAACCGGGGCGGTGGGCCTCCATTTCATAGTAAGTAATCTTGAAAGAAAAATGTATTTATTTGTACCTCACCCATTTTGCCTGTGACGCCATCACACCACACATGCTGTGTCCCAGTGCTTCCCTGTGATCCACCAGCTGCTCTCCAAGCCTCACTTTGGTCTCTGCACACATGCCTGCTGGTCTTGACGCTGGCCATGACCCCCTCTTCTGGAAGCTGTGACGGAGATCGGTGTAACCGGACTATCCTGTGTCTGATTAATGAAACCTAAATGTGAGTGTTTTTAATGCACTTTGTATATTAAAACTATACAGTCTTAACTAAAATGTCACACTTTAAAACTGCACACACTCGTGGAATGGCGGCAAACTTTGGTACTTAAAAATCCCCATAGGCGACGCTTTAAAAATGTTTACAGGTTATCTGTTTAGAGTTACAGAGGAGGTCTAGTACTAGAATTATTGCTCTCGCTCTAAGGTTCACGGTGATACCTCACATGCGTGGTTTGAACGCTGTTTACATATGCGGGATCAACCTACATATACGTTCGGTTCTGCGAGCGAGCACCCGGGGATGGACGCACTTTAAATTTTACTTTTTTTATTGTTTATTTTACTTTTATTTTTCTAATTATGACACTTTATTCTTACCTTTTTTTATTACTTTTATTCCTATTAGAAGGAATGTAAATGTCCCTTGGAATAGGGTATGACAGGTCCTTTTTACATTGAGATCTGGGATCCATAAGTCCCCAGATCCCGCCTCTAGGCTGGGAAACCTGAAATAAAAAAATTAAAAAAAACGATCTCGGCGTGACAACATAACATCCGGCCTCCGAAAGGTTATAGAGACTTCCAGGGAGTCAGAAACCATGAATCAGACTGAGAAAGAAGTACAGTTAATCACACTAGTTTATTAATAATAAAAAGCTAAACAGAGTAAGCGTAGTCAATACATAGCCAGAGTTCAGTAATCAGTTAGGGTAGTCAGCCAATGCCAATGTCAGAGAGCCAGAGATCAACGTATTAGTACAGCAAGCAGGATCAGGAGCAAGAAGGGATGTCAGCTGAGCAAGTCTTCAACAGGAATGCAGGAGAAAGTCTTTGAGATGTGACCAAAGGCGAAGGCAGAGATGAAGTGAGCTGGATGGCTTTAAGTAGGCAGGACTGACAAGCAGATCATCAACAACTGAGTCACTGTACAGAGAAAGGAGCTGGCAATTAGCCGACAGCTGAGCGGCCAGCTCAGAGAGAGAAGGGCTGAGCCCAGACCTGACAGTACTCCCTACTCAATGACCCCTCCCCCCTGGAGGACTACTGGGCTTGAGCGGAAAATGTCTATGGAAATCACGGAGGTGGAAAAGGGCATGTACGTCCGAGGATGAGACCCAAGAGCGCACCCCTTCCAATGCACCAGGTACTGTATGCACCCACAAAACCTAAGGGAGTCAACAATGGATTGTACTTCATACTCCTTATGGTTCTCAACCTGTATAGGGTGAGGACGTGGCACCAAGGTGGTAAAATGTTTGCAGACCAAAGATTTCAAAAAGTAGACATGAAGAGAAAAGTGTTTGCAGGGTGGTGGTGAGTCAGCACTGGAAACGTAAGACACACACGCAAGACACACTGGAGACGCAAGAGACACTGGAGACGCAAGAGACACTGGAGACGCAAGAGACACTGGAGACACAAGGTGGAACGATTGATGAGATTTAGTGAGTGTGGGGTGACGGAGGTTGTTTTTTGAATTTGTGAGTGTGAGACTTGGTGTGTGCTTGTATTATTTGAGAGGCACGCATTTTGTCTAAAAAAATCACCTCCGTCACCCCAGACTCACTAAATCTCATCAATCTTTCCACCTATAATTTATCTTTGCATGAAATTTCTGTGTTGTTAAAGGGTTTAACCTTTTGTCCTGTTTCACAAATTGACACATTTTCTGTGATTACGGATATACACCTTTTTATCCGTAAACTACTATTACAATGCATATATATTCTCAAACACCGTTCACAGATTCGTCACTACACGTCTACTGAGGCAGCTGCAGTTCAAGACCTCATTGATCTTCTAGATGAAAATGAACCCACTGATTTAATTGACACTTTAGACCTTGACAAAATCCTTGCTGAGGTGGACAGTGATCTTACCCCTAACTCCTACTAGGCCTGATATCACTATTAAAAAAAGTCAAGTCTATACCCTCCCCCCAGCACCAATCCCAATGCAGCTCTTTTTCTGAAATTGGTAACCCGAGAATTAAGCAATTTTAAACCTACATCTCGACATACCAAGAATCTCACATACAATGAATATCTTGCCCTCCAGAGCTTAAAAGAATACCCTTCTATCATCAAGCCAGCCGATAAGGGTGCTTATATAGTCATCCAGAATAGGTCTGATTATGAAGTTATGTGTTTGGATATTCTTTCCAACAAAGACTGGCATAGACCAATTTTGGGCTCTCTCATGGAGGGGTTCACACACCAATTTTATTCCTTTACTGACCAGGCCTACAGTCAACACATCATTGACAAATCCACTTGTGACTTTATTAGGACAGCCTTTCCCCGCGAAGCTACGTTTTATGTACTACCTAAAGTACATAAAAATCTCAAGAACCCTCCTGGTCGGCCTATTGTATCTGGCCGTGGCAGCCTTACGGATAATCTCAGCAAGTATATTGATACATTTTTGCATCCTCTGGTGGTAGCATTACCATTTTATGTATAGGATACTACTCATTTACTCCGGGTTCTTGAGGGCCTCCATGTTGATGGTCGCCATTGACGTGGAGGCCCTCTACAGTTCCATCCCTTATCAATTGGGCCTTACCACTATTCACCATATCTTATCAACTCCTCAGCTATATTCTACAGTTATCCGATTTTATTGTACAAGCCTTAGAGTTTATACTCACACATCATTTTTTCTCATTTAGTCGTTCCCACTACCTCCAGGTGCAGGGCATTGCTATGGGCACCTGTTGTGCTCCGGCATACGCCAATCTGTACCTGGGGGAGTGGGAACAGCTACTTTTCCTGGACCCTGATGTGGCTTGTTTTTGCCACCATGTCACGACATGGTGTCGCTATATTGATGACATCTTGTTACTTTGAAACGGTCCAGTAGATGTATTGCAACAGTTCCTGCATTTTCTGAATTCTAAAATTGCATTAAGTTTGAGTCACCATGTCATACAGTACTTCTAGTATATCCTTTTTAGACCTAACTATTATTAAGGATAATAAGGGACACCTCTAAACAAACTATTCAGGAAACCAACCGCTGGCAACCCCATGTCAGCAGCCAGTTTTCACCCCAAACCTCTACTTAAAGCGGAGGTCCACCCTAAAGTGGACCTTCCGCTCATCGGAACCCCCCCCCCCTCCGGCGCCACAATTGGCACCTTTCAGGGGGGAGGGGGGTACAGATACCTGTACAGTACAGGTATCTGCACCCACTTCCGGGATAGCTCTCTGCGGAAAGGGGCGTAGATTACGCCCCTTTCCGCAAGTGCCCGCCCCTTTCCGCAAGTGCCCCGCTGTCTGCTGGGAAACACACAGATCCCAGAGGCAGCGGGGACCGTCCTTATTGTGCAGCGCGACTCGCGCATGCGCAGTAGGGAACCGGGGAAATGAAGCCGAAAGGCTCCATTTCCTGATTCCCATACCCAAGATGGTGGCGGCAGCACCCGAGAGACGATCTAGAGACCGGCTTCGGGTGCCGACATCGCGGGTGCGCTGGACAGGTAAGGGTCACTATTTTAAAAGTCAGCAGCTGCAGTATTTGTCCCGGCGGACTCCCGCTTTAATTCTATTCCGTTTGTCCAATATTTGCAAGCCCGACGTAATTGTTCAATCAATGCCTTTTTCAACCAGGAGGCTGCTCTACTTAGAGATAGGCTCTTAGCCCGTGGTTACTCTAATAAAATGCTCAAAATAGCATATAAAGAAGCCAAAGCCAGGTCTAGACGTGACCTCCTTTTCCAGAAACGTGCAACTCAACGCTCCCCTTAAGTATTATTACCACATACTGCCAACAGCACCAGCAAATAAAAAACATAATATCTGGATACTGGCATATACTTTACTACAGATAACTGCCTTGCACCGTTTGTACCTGTACAGCCACTTCTCACATACAGACAAGCTCCATCCATATGCGACAAATTGGTTAAAAGTGAATACTCTACTAGTACCTTCAATACTACCAAACCACGCGGCACTTATCAGTGTGGGAGCTGCGGATATTGCAAATATATGGACACCCAAAAGGGTTACTTTGCCCAATGGACAACCCTTCAGTCCACATCACTATGTCAATTGTAGCACTATTGGGGTGGTTTATCGTCTGTCATGTGAATGTGGCTGTTATGTAGAAAAAACGAAGTTGCCGTTTTGGAAGCCGATTTACCATCATACCATCTGCATCAATACTAAAGATCCTGACTTTCCCACTGGCTGCCACTGCCGTTTAGTTCACCCTGCTCACACACCTAAAATACGGTTTCTTTCTTTGGACCATATTCCCCACAGCACTAGAGGTGGGAATTACAATAAATTAGTATTGCAAAGTAAATTGAGGTGGATTTTACACCTCAGCGCCACCTCACCCCATGGCCTCAACGAGGCGTTAAATTTCAAGCCCTTTCTTGATGGCTTCCAACCTGGGGTTTGTGAACTTGATTTACGATATTTGCATTTATTTTCTTCTTTGCCCTTCTCTCTATGCCTTAACTTCAATTATTGTTTACTTTTATATACTACACACCATCCTCTGTATGTATCATACTCCAATACTGTTTGTACCATGCTAATATCAATCTAACTCCATGATATTATATTGGCATTCATATATGTGCTTTATGTGGCTGTATATTTTACTATAACTAAGTAAAGTTTCCTTATTGCATATATGTTGTCATTATGTGTAATTTATGTTCATTTTACCCTACTGTATTATGATGCCTAACTCACAATTCTTGTTTACCTTTTCTGCAATGTATTGCTCTTTACTCCAGCCTGCACTTCCCTCCGTTCACCACTAGGGGGCTATATATATTTTTCTCCTTTCAGATTAAGTCATTATATTTGTGTGACTACTCTAAGTTATTTTTAATTATTTATCCACCAACCATTCCGGATTGTCACTGTGCTGTGCGGCACGCGGGAGACCTACATTCCCCCATGGTTCACTCTGGGTGCCTGTGGTCTTTATGCCTGTTTGGCGCAGCATGACTGCGCCTCTTCCCGTTTGCACTCCATCTTGGAGTGCAGGCAGCCGGGCTCCCTGCGCGTCAATGACGTCAACGCGGGATGTGATCCCGACCACTCCTGGGCGGGGCTCCGCCCCGTGCCGCCTCGACAGGGATCTCCTCAGACGGACTGGCTGCAGCCAGTGGCGTACCAGTCTGTCTCATCGGCCTCAGATGTGGAGGCTGCCGATGGCGCCTGTCCATAGCTAATTGGCATAACCCTTTTGGGTTATTTAAGGCCTGCACTCATGGCGCTCCGCACGCCGTGGGTTGCATGCCGCTGTGAACTGTCTTACAGATTTACTTCAGCCAAGGTGAGGACAGCACCTCTGGTATTTTGATACTTTGTTACTCCCATATTGCCTGCATTTAGGTATTCACTCTCACTCTTTGACATCCTTGTATCTCTTTATTAGACACACTTTTGTGGACATCAGCCGTTGTCATACTGTTCTGGCCACCTATATAGCCAGACAGCTGAGATGCTGCAGTCACAGCGCTCCCGGACATTTTTACTTAGTGCCTTGTTTTGTCAATACTCAGCCCCCCAGTGGCACATACCTACAGGTCAACCCACTGCAATACCAAGCTTTTCTGATTGATACTACAGTACTTCTACCCCCTACTGGTGATCATCGGTGATAATCTCAGGCTTGTGAGTATATTAATTTTTTTCAGCACTACCCACTAAATATGTTCATGCAGAGCTATGCACCTGTTTTCTTTGTTACATTTGTACTAATTTGATCATACTTATATTTTAAACCATGTGTACACAAAAGGTTTGTTATGCCTAGGAATACTACATATGTTGCAAGCCTCCTCCAAACCAGCTTTGTGAAGTACTCTTTTTTTGTATATGTTGGATATTTTGGTATATACAATATATTGATTAGACTTTTTCAATAAAAATATATATATTATTTTAACTATGGACTGGTCCATCTTATTCAAAACATCCCTAGGGGTATGGGCTGTGCTTATTGCACTAGGCCATTTTTTTCTTTTGTTGCAATAAGGAGACATGAAACATTAGAGATGCGCATACTAGGAGGAAGGTCCAACGCACAAGCCACTGGGTTAATCCTGGCAAGTATACGGAAAGGCCCAATAAACCGAGGTGCGAACTGTAGCCAGAATACGATCATGAGGAATCACAGGAACTGGAACCGGCTCCAACTTGGAAGTGGAGGAAAATTGTTGTGACAAGGTTTCAACCCTTACATTTTTGGTACTGGGTACGAATGAGACAATGTAATTAAAACTCGACAAGAAAAGAGCCCATCGCGCCCTTCTGGGAGAGAGGCACTTAGCCTCAGACAAGAATGTGAGATTCTTACAGGGCTAAAATGATCGCCAACAGCTCTCTGTCACCAATCTCATAATTGCACTCTGCCGGTGACAATTTCTTGGAAAAGTAGCCACACAGATGCATAGCGCACTCAGAGTTAGGACGTTGAGACAGAAGGGTGCCAACTCCAGTCTTGGAAGCATCAACTTCTAGGATAAAAGGTAACGTAGGATCTGGGTGTGCCAACACAGGAGCAGAAACAAAGGCAACCTTGAGACTCTCGAAGGCTTTAATGGACTTCGGAGACCAACTCTGTGGGTTGCCGTCTATCCTGGTCATATCAGTCAGGGGCTTGACCAGAGACGAGAAGTTACGAATAAACTTCCCATAATAGTTGGCAAAGCCAAGAAAAGCTGCAGAGGACGTAAACCCATAGGTCGAGGCCACTGCAGGACCGCTGAAATGTTCTCTCGGTTCATCGAAAAACCAGCAGTGGACATGACATAGCCCAGGAATTCCACCTGGGCTAAAATGGAATTTGCACTTTTCCAATTTACAATAGCGATTGTTCTCTCGTCTCTGAAGCACACAACAGACATCCAGGGACTTGGAAAATATGAGGATATCATTGAGATAAACCACCACACATAACTGCAACAAATCTCGGAGGACATTGTTAATGAACTTCTAGAAAACTGCCAGAGCATTATAAAGGCCAAAAGGCATTATTAGATACTCATAATGACCTGCTCTGGTATTAAAAACACAGTTTTCCACTTGTCGCCCTCCTTAATCCTGACGAGATTGTATGCCCCTCTCAAATCAAGCTTTGTTGCTCCCTTGAGGCGGTCAAATAACTCTGTAATCAACGGAATGGGATAGGCATTTTTAATCGTGAAATGATTGAGACCCTTATAATCGATACAAGGTCTCAGTTAACCACTCTTCTTCACAAAAAAGAAACCAGCAGATGAGGATTTTGTATATGAAACCACGAGAAAGTGCGCCTGCAACATACTCCTCCATGGCCTTATCCTCAAAGACCGACAAAGGCCGCGTACACACGGGCGGACTGTTCGCCCAACCTTGTCCGCTGAACAGTGTTTGGGCGGACAGTCCGCTCGTGTGTGGGCTTTCAGCGGACAGTTTCAGCGGACAGTTGGACGGACAAAGTCTTTCGGAAATTCCGAAAAACTGTCCGCTGAAACTGTGTTTGAGCGAACAGTCCGCCCGTGTGTGGGCCTGTCCGCTGTACTTTCGAAATGAGCGGACTGTTCCCGCTCGGAAAGTCCGCCCATTTCGAGCGCGTGTACAGGTAGGCGGGGCCCGCGAGGGAGACGTCGCGGGCTCCGCCGCCTGGAATGGGCTTAAAGGGGAACCCCAACGCCGAAAAAAATCGGCGTGGGGGTTCCCCCCAAGTCCACACCAGACCCTTGTCCGAGCACGCTACCCGGCCGGCCAGGAAAGGGGGGCGAGCGAGCGCGCCCCCCCTTCTGAGCCGTACCAGGCCGCGTGCCCTCAACATGGGGGGGTGCCTTGGGGAAGGGGGGGCCGCGCGGCCCCCCCACCCCAAAGCACCTTGTCCCCATGTTGATGAGGACAAGGGCCTCTTCCCGACAACCCTGGCCGTTGGTTGTCGGGGTCTGCGGGCGGGGGGCTTATCGGAATCCGGGAGCCCCCTTTAAGAAGGGGGCCCCCGGATACTGGCCCCCCACCCTATGTGAATGAGTATGGGGTACAATGTACCCCTACCCATTCACCTGTGAAATAAAGTACAAAAAAAAACACAACACATGGAAAAAGTATTTTATTGCACAGCTCCGGGGGTCTTCCGTCTTCGGGGGTCTTCTCGCCGGACTCCTCCGCTATGTGTGTGTAGCTCTTTTACTAGCGGAGGAGTCCGGCTTTCTTCCTCCCCGCCGCCGGCCTCTTCTCCCGACTTCGGGGGTCTTGTCCCCCTCTTCGGTTCTTCTGCCGGGCCACCGCGCCTGGTCCGGTGGCCCGGTCTTCTGTCGCCGTCTTCCGTTCTTCTGTCGCCGCCTTCGGTTCTTCTGCCGGGCCACCGCGCCTTCTTGTAGCTCTTTTACAGGCGGTGGCCCGGTCTTCTGTCGCCGCTGTCGTCGCCGCCGCCATCGCCTTCCGTTCTTGTTCTTCTTGTTCTTCTTCTTGTTCTTCTCCTGGAGATGTTGACTCGACGATCTCTCCGGCCGGAATGCCAGAGCCGCGCTGTGCGGTCACTTATATAGTGACAATGGGGCGGTGTCACATGGTATATGTCACATGGGTTGGTCACATGGTGACCCCGCCCCCTTACGATGTCATAGTCCCCATGTGACATCAACCCATGTGACCAACCCATGTGACATATACCATGTGACACCGCCCCATTGTCACTATATAAGTGGCAGCGGAGCGTGTCCCTGGCATTCCGGCCGGAGAGATCGTCGAGTCAACATCTCCAGGAGAAGAACAAGAAGAAGAACAAGAACAAGAACGGAAGGCGGCGGCGGCGGCGGCGACGACAGCGGCGACAGAAGACCGGGCCACCGCCTGTAAAAGAGCTACAAGAAGGCGCGGTGGCCCGGCAGAAGAACCGAAGGCGGCGACAGAAGAACGGAAGACGGCGACAGAAGACCGGGCCACCGGACCAGGCGCGGTGGCCCGGCAGAAGAACCGAAGAGGGGGACAAGACCCCCGAAGTCGGGAGAAGAGGCCGGCGGCGGGGAGGAAGAAAGCCGGACTCCTCCGCTAGTAAAAGAGCTACACACACATAGCGGAGGAGTCCGGCGAGAAGACCCCCGAAGACGGAAGACCCCCGGAGCTGTGCAATAAAATACTTTTTCCATGTGTTGTGTTTTTTTTTGTACTTTATTTCACAGGTGAATGGGTAGGGGTACATTGTACCCCATACTCATTCACATAGGGTGGGGGGCCGGTATCCGGGGGCCCCCTTCTTAAAGGGGGCTCCCGGATTCCGATAAGCCCCCCGCCCGCAGACCCCGACAACCAACGGCCAGGGTTGTCGGGAAGAGGCCCTTGTCCTCATCAACATGGGGACAAGGTGCTTTGGGGTGGGGGGGCCGCGCGGCCCCCCTTCCCCAAGGCACCCCCCCATGTTGAGGGCACGCGGCCTGGTACGGCTCAGGAGGGGGGGCGCGCTCGCTCGCCCCCCTTTCCTGGCCGGCCGGGTAGCGTGCTCGGACAAGGGTCTGGTGTGGACTTGGGGGGAACCCCCACGCCGATTTTTTTCGGCGTTGGGGTTCCCCTTTAAGCCCATTCCAGGCGGCGGAGCCCGCGACGTCTCCCTCGCGGGCCCCGCCTACCTGTACACGCGCTCGAAATGGGCGGATTTGCCTCCTCCTTACGTGGGCGAGTCCGTTCATTTCAAAAGTTGAGCGAACTGTTTGCCCAACCTTGTTCGTCAAACAGTCCGCTCGTGTGTGGGCAAGTCCGCTCATGCAAATTTTGAGCGGACTGTTTGCCCAAACTGTTTGACGAACAAGGTTGGGCAAACAGTCCGCGCGTGTGTACGCGGCCAAAGGGTAAACCCGGCCACGAGGGCGTATGGCACCAGGTTGAAGGTCAATTGGGCAAACATATGACTGGAGTGAAGGAAAACTACCGGCTTGACCTTTGTCAAAGACATTGCTAAAAGCTCCTCCAGCAGGGAGGAGAGTGAAGAGGTGCACAGGACCTTGGCTACCTTCTGGAAGCATCTCTCACTGCACTGTGGCAACCAGGACAGATCTAATCAAAAGAAGGGTTGTGCCTCTGTAACCAAGGATAACTAATAACCAGCGGAAACTTAGGTGCGGAAATAGCTTGGAATTGGATTATCTCATGGTGAAGGGCCCTTACGGCCATGGACAATAGAACAGTCTGATGAGTCACATGGGCAGGCTGTAGAGGTTTCCCGTCAAGAGCCTCAATGGCAAGTGGAGTGTCATGCAGCTGCAGTGAAATCATGTGATTCAATACAAAGGCAGCATCAATGAACAGGCCTGCAGCCCAGGAATTGATTAGAGCCTGTATCTCGACGGATGACTAAGCCCAAGACAGGGTAACCAAAACCAGGGGCTTATCTTTCTGGAAAACTGGAGACGAAACAATGCTACCTAAGGTCTGTCCATGACAGGACATCAAGGTTCGGGCATTCTCTGGACGGGTAGGAAAAGACTTGAAAAAGTGACCAGCCTGGCCACAATAAAGGCACAATCTCTCCCTCCTCCAAAGGGCTTTGTCATCCACAGAGAGACGCGTGAAGCCCAAGTTCATCTTCACAGACCGACTCCTACAGGAGGCTTGCGCCAGCGCTCCTTAAAAGAGTCTTTCTCTGAGTCTGGAGTCAATGAGGATGGCAAATGTGATCAACCTCTTCAGCTCAGTGTGTATATCTCGGGCTGCCATCTCATCCTTGATGTTATCCGGGAGACCATGCGAGAAGGCAGCAATGAGGGCCTCATTGTTCCATGCAACCTCTGCTGCCAGAGTAAAGTATTCAATGGTGTAATAGGCAACAGTTCTCATACTCTGATGGACATGAGGCTCTTGGCAGCAGAAGTAAAGAGTGCGGGAACATCAAATAACCTTTTGATGGAAGTCACAAATTCTGGGTAACTCCAGAACCACAGAGGGTTTTGCCCAGGCCAAGGCTCTCTCAGAAAGCAAAGATATCATGAAACCTACTTTGCTTCTGTCTGTGGGAAATAAGTTTTATTAAACACCAACCAAGGAAAAGATCCCGACATTACAGTCAATCTAAAGATACAAATTATGTGCATATACCGTGTTTATCATAACAAGCTTACATATGGTACCACATAGTCATACATTGTCCAACTAACATCTAGTAAACCGGTAACGCATAAGGCTATGTAATACCCTCTCCAGATTTGCATCTGGTGTCCAGCGGCTCTACTCCCTACATTTTCCACTTTTTCTGCGTGAAACAGTTGAAAAAGAGAGGGGGAGGTAGGAGAGACGTAGAAAGATTAGAAATTGAAAAGGGGGGGGGGGGGACAGAGGCAGAGGTGAGAGGAGGGTGTAGTGGGGGGAACAGCAGGAGCGAAGGTTATCATGGGTGAGCGACCCAGGTTTCACTGTGCCGTAGCTGGTAAATTTAATGTTTATGGCCCTAAAAGGGATTTACCCTCATCTAAGTATATATAAATGTTCGAAACAGACCAGGTAGCAGCACATTTTTTCACTTTTGTTTTGCGCAGTGAGGACCAGGTCTTCCAGTTTCATGATTTCCTCCACCTTGCGTATCCTAATCTGACACCATCTGCGGGCATTGTTGTTTCCAGTAAAGCGGAATACATGCCTTCTCTGCATTTAGGAGGTGGCGGATCAATGACTTTTTGTATTTTTTAAGGGGGATTTTTGATAGGTGTAGGAGGAAGAAGGCAGCATCATCTGGTATGACATATTCCATAAATGTTATAGGATTTTAAATTGTATAGGATTTTATAGTTTGTCTCCTGTGTTCTAATACATATGGACGTTTTTACAACTGATAATTAATAAGATGTTTTTGTGTGTCAGAGAATGTCTGTCCGAAATCTCTCTCCCATCTATCTAGGCCAAGTAGACGGGGTTGTGTAGGGGGTTGTGTAGTTAAGTAGTGTGTACATTTTGGATTTTCTCCAGTGGTTCAGTACCTGTGCAGTGATCTTCGAAGGTTGTCAGTTGGCGGGAAAAGTCTTGAGGATCAGGGATCGAGTGAAGGAAGTGGTGCAACTGCACAGATTTCCAGAAAGGGAGTCGGTATGTGCCTGTCACTTCAGTCAGTTCCAGCAGTGTAGGCCAACGTCCCACCACCACAAACTTGGCTGCATGATCAGAGCCTGTGCTCCTCAGCTCACCAAACTCAGTGGACTGGAGGCCCGGTGTAAAGTCTGGATGTCCCAGTATTGGATAGAGTGGGAATTTGTTTGCGGTAAGAGAATATTGTGCAGTTGTCTGCTTACCATGATATAATGTGGTTCCCAGAAGGGGGTGTGATTTCAGTCTAAGAGGGAGGGAGTCGTAGCACCATAGCGCCATGGCGCACTCTTTAGTGGGATGTTCGTCTGAGCCTGCTCTGCCTGCAGCCAGAGCTTAGTTGTTTTGCTTTGTCTGCAATCTAATATACAACCTAGTTATGTGGCCTGTAAATATTGTCGGATATCCGATATCGCTAAGCCTCCCTGATTTTTGGGGAGTGACATCTGAATTCTGTTTCAGCTGGGCTTTTTGTTAACCCAGATGAAACGTGTGACGAGGGCATGTACTTTTACGAAAGTGGTATATGGACGGGGAGGGCTTGAAATAAATAGAGAATTTTGGGTAGGATACACATTTTTATGAGGTTGCATCCGCCAAACCAGGAGTGCCAGAATGGGAGGAAAGTTCAGCTCGTACGTGTGTTTGATGTTCGTGGGGATGTGGGTCCCTAAGTATTTTAAAGCTATATTCGTCCATTTGAAGTGGAAGTGAGCTTGCATGGAGTGCATGACGGGGGGGGGGGGGGCTATTCCGATAGCTGTTGATTTTGAGAAGTTGATTTTTACGTTTGACAGCATACCATGAGTCTAATTCTTTCAGGAGATTTGGCAGGGAAATCGTGGGATTGGTCAAGGAGAATAACAGGTCGTCCGCTTACACCTATATTTTACAATCAATGTCATCTACCTGGAGGCCCTGAATGTCAGGGTTACCTCTTATTTTGCACTGAAATGGTTCTAACGAGAGTGCCATTTGCCTTCACTTGTGCCGTGGGTTTAGAGTAAATTTTGTTACTCCAAATAAGCATTATGTCCCCCAGGGTGATGTGACGGAGTACTGAGAATATGAAGTTCCAACTCACTCTGTCAAACGATTTTTCAGCGTCAGTGCTTAAAAATACGCATGGGGCATATGGCAACGTGGAGGAGATTTAGTACTTTGATGGTATTGTCACATGCTTCCTTAGTGGGTATAAAGCCCACCTGGTCCAGGTGGATTAGGGACTGGAGATGATGCGCCAGTCGAGTTGACAGTATTTCCGTAAACAATTTTAGATCCGTGTTTATCAGGGAAATGGGTCTGTAACTCCCGCACACAGCAGGGTCTTTACCCTCTTTGGGAATTAGAGAAATGTGGGCTTTCAGCATATCTCTGGGAAAGACAGCTTTCGCTCCAATAGCATTGAAAAATGCCATCATACGTGGGCCTACGATGGGGAGGAAGGTTTTGTAGTATTGGATGGTGTATCCATCCGGGCCCGGGGCTTTACCTGGTTTCATGGTTTCAATGGCAGTCTGGAGCACTATTAAGGTTATCGTGCGTCTAATTCATCTCTAACGTCCAGGGAAAGAGTTGGCAATTGGGAGGTCGCTATATAGTCATCTATAGTAGTAGAGGGTAGTTTGTGTGGTAGATTATATAGCTTAGTATAAAAGTCGCTGAACACCTGCGAGATTTGTTTCGGAAGAGTAACCCTCTGACCATTTGGGCCTGCAATATGGGGGATGTAAGCTGCCTGCTTTTGCTCCCGGACTGCTCTAGCCAAGACTCGTAAGTAATTTGTCGGATGCGCTGTATTGCCGCCTTGGCCTTGTAGTGCAGAAGGTCTGTAATCTGTTTGCGTATGCTCCCTAATTCTGACTCCAGGGCTTGGGAAGGGGCGTGTTTATGTCGTGCTTCTGTAGTTGACAGAGTGCTGAAGAGCTTGGATAGCTATTCAGCTCGTTCTCTTTTGATACATGCTCTGTGACTAATTAACCACTTGCCGACCGCCGCACGACGATATACGTCGGCAGAATGGCACGGGCAGGCATATGGGCGTATATATAAGTCCCTGCCTGCCCGCGGGTGGGGGGCCCGATAGGGCCCCCCCCCAGTGCCTGCGGCGGTCGGCATTCCTTCGAGAGCGATCCGGGATGAGGGGGCGGCCATTCATTCATGGCCACCCCCTCGCGATCGCTCCCGACGAATAGAAATCCCCCGTGACATCACTTCCTCTCCTGTAATGTAAACACAGGAGAGGAAGTGATGTATTCTCTCCTCCGTGTCGGTATTTTTCGTTCCGACACGGAGGAGAGCGGATCGGTGAGTTGCACCAACACTCTACACACACAGTAGAACATGCCAGGCACACTCACACCCCCCCTTTACCCCCCGATCACCCCCCCAATTACCCCTGCCCCCCAGTCACAGTGACACCAATGTCATTTTTTTTTTTTTTTTTGCATTGGTGTCATTTGTGACTGTAATAACTGTTAGGGCAGTTAGAGTTAGCCCCCTTTAGTTCTAATGTACCCCCCTAACCCCCCCAATAAAGGTTTAACCCCGTGATCACCCCCCGTCGCCAGTGTCACTAAGGCTGGGTTCACATTGCAGCGGTTTATGAGAACGAATGTGATTCGCACCGCACTGCAGTGCAAATCACATCCGATCTCTGTGCGATTCGAGTTCAGCCATTCGCCGCACCCGCCGCAAATTCGCACGGGACCCTTTTTTTGGCCCGCAGCAGAATCGGATCGCATGGGTGTTCACACCATGCGATCCGAGTTTGCAGATCGCACTGCGATATGCGAACTGATCTGGGGGTGTCAGTAACATTTCACTGACACTCCCAGCAGTTCGCATAGGGCAGTGTGAACTGCCGCCGGGAGGCATGCGATGCGGGAACCCGCCGCGGATTCGCGGCGTTTCCGCATCGCTCCAGTGTGAACCCAGCCTAATAAGCGATCATTTTTCTGATCGCCGTATTAGTGTCACAGGTGACGCTAGTTAGGCAGGCAGCTTTTTATAGCGCCAGGGACCCCCATATACTACCGCATAAAGCCCCCTGATTGCCCCCTAGTTAACCCTTTCACCAGTGATCACCATATAACTGTTACAGGTGACGCTGGTTGGTTAGTTATTTTTTTATAGTTTCAGGGCACCCGCCATTTATTACCTAGTCTCACTAGTGTACCCCTAAATTTAGGGGTGTCTACTTTCCAAAATGGGGTCATTTGGGGGGGGGTTTGTGCCATCTTGGCATTTTATGGCCTTCAAAACTGTAACGCCCTTAGAAAGCCTGAAGGCGGTGCTTGGTTTTCGGGGCCCCGTACGCGGCTAGGCTCCCAAAAAGTCCCACATATGTGGTATCCCCGTACTCAGGAGAAGCAGCAGAATTTATTTTGGGGTGTCATTTCACATATGCCCATGGCATGCGTGAGCAATATATCATTTAGTGACAACTTTGTGAGAAAAAAAAAAAAAAAAAAGTTTGTAATTTTCCCGCAACTTGTGGCAAAATATAAAATATTCCATGGACTCAACATGCCTCTCAGCAAATAGCTTGGGGTGTCTACTTTCTAAAATGGGGTCATTTGTGGGGGTTTTGTGCCATCTTGGCATTTTATGGCCTTCAAAACTGTAATAGGTAGTGAGAAGTGAACTCAAAAATTTACGCCCTTAGAAAGCCTGAAGGCGGTGCTTGGTTTTCGGGGCCCCGTACGCGGCTAGGCTCCCAAAAAGTCCCACATATGTGGTATCCCCGTACTCAGGAGAAGCAGCAGAATTTATTTTGGGGTGTCATTTCACATATGCCCATGGCATGCATGAGCAATATATCATTTAGTGACAACTTTGTGAAAAAAAAAAAAAAAAAAAAAAAAAAAAAAGTTTGTAATTTTCCCGCAACTTGTGGCAAAATATAAAATATTCCATGAACTCAACATGCCTCTCAGCAAATAGCTTGGGGTGTCTACTTTCTAAAATGGGGTCATTTGTGGGGGTTTTGTGCCATCTTGGCATTTTATGGCCTTCAAAACTGTAATAGGTAGTGAGAAGTGAACTCAAAAATTTACGCCCTTAGAAAGCCTGAAGGCGGTGCTTGGTTTTCGGGGCCCCGTACGCGGCTAGGCTCCCAAAAAGTCCCACATATGTGGTATCCCCGTACTCAGGAGAAGCAGCAGAATTTATTTTGGGGTGTCATTTCACATACGCCCATAGCATGTGTGAGCAATATATCATTTAGTGACAACTTTGTGTAAAAAAAAAATAATATTTTTTTTTTTGTCATTATTCAATCGCTTGAGGCAAAAAAATAAAATATTCAATGGGCTCAACATGCCTCTTATCAATTTCCTTAGGGGGTCTACTTTCCAAAATGGGGTCATTTGGGGGGGTTTTGTACTGCCCTGCCATTTTAGCACCTCAAGAAATGAGATAGGCAGTCGTAAACTAAAAGCTGCGTAAATTCCAGAAAACGTACCTTAGTTTGTAGATGTGACAACTTTTGCGCAAACCAATAAATATACAATTATTGACTTTTTTTTTACCAAAGACATGTGGCTGAATACATTTTGGCCTAAATGTATGACTAAAATTGAGTTTATTGGATTTTTCTAATAACAAAAAGTAGAAAATATCATTTTTTTTCAAAATTTGCGGTCTTTTTACGTTTATATCGCAAAAAATAACAATCGCAGAGGCAATCAAATACCATCAAAAGAAAGCTCTATTTGTGGGAAGAAAAGGACGCAAATTTTGTTTGGGTACAACATTGCATGACCGCGCAATTACCAGTTAAAGCAGCGCAGTGCCAAAGTGTAAAAAGACCTCTGGTCATTTACCAGCAAAATGGTCCGGTCTGAAAGTGGTTAAGAGCACCCTGAGGACTGCTTTATGAGCCTCCCAAAGAGATCCAGGATCACAATCTGGGGTGTCATTCTCCTGAAAGTACAGATTAAGTGTTTTAGTCACTCCTGCCAGAATTTCAGGTACCTGGAGAAGGCTCTCATTTAGTCGACAAAACTGCGAATTGGCCGTTGGCCTCCCAGTGAGTGTGTACGTAAGGCATGTAGGGGCATGGTCCGACCATGTAATGTGTCCTATGGAAGAATCTATTACCGAATGTAATTGATTGTGGGGAATTAGGAAGAAATCAATTCTGGTGTAGAGTTTATGAGTTTGCGAGTAAAAAGTGTAATCGCGTTCACCAGCGTGCTGCAAGCGCCATATGTCAACCAGTTGGGCTTTATGAAGAGAGTTAGCCACCCATTTTCTGTGGAACGGAGGTATTGAGGAGTGTCCAGAGGAGGTGTCTGAGGAAGGTATTAGAGGAATGTTGAAGTCTCCCCCTAAGATCAAGTCGCCCGTCGTAAATTCCCCTAATTTGACTAGGATGTTTGCGATAAAAGTGTTCTGACGTTTGTTGGGGGCATACACCGTTGGCAAGTGTGATTGGAACTTCGCCAACCAGTCCTTTAACTAGTTGCTGACCGCCGGCCGTCAAATGACGGCCAGGCGGCGCAGCTATTGTGGCGGGAGGCCGTCATATGACGGCCTCCCGTTTAAACAGGGATGCGCGCGATCGTGCGCGCGCATCCCTGTTTCTTCGGTGGCGGCGTGTCACGGAGACACCGCTCGCCACCGAAGGGGGTGAACAGCCATTCGTTATGGCTGTTTACCACGTGATCGGCCGTGATGAAGTCACGGCCGATCACAGATGGTCACACCCCCTACGTGCACGGCGCATGCGCGCGATCGCGAGCGCGCTGCGCGTGCACGTCGGTGGCGGCGTGTTCCCCGGGAACACTGCTCGTCACCGACACTGGTAAACAGCCATTGGCTGGCTGTTTACCCACGTGATCGGCTGTGATCCTTTCACAGCCGATCACTAAAATGTAAACAAACCGCGGTAACGGGATGTTACCGGGTTCTCCTCCTCACACACCGATCGTGTGTGAGGAGGAGATTGCGGTAACATCTCGTTACCGCATACAGTGTACACCAAACATACTGATTGCCCCCCCCCCAATAAAGAGGACCTGTCACCACCCCTCATAGTACCTGTCAATCACAGTCCATCAGAGTATCTGTCACAGTCCATCAGAGTATTTGAGTACCTGTCCCAGCCCATCAGAGTACCCGAGTACCTGTCCCAGCCCATCAGAGTACCCGAGTACCTGTCCCAGCCCATCAGAGTACCCGAGTACCTGTCCCAGCCCATCAGAGTACCCGAGTACCTGTCCCAGCCCATCAGAGTACCCGAGTACCTGTCCCAGCCCATCAGAGTACCCGAGTACCTGTCCCAGCCCATCTGAGTACCCGAGTACCTGTCCCAGCCCATCTGAGTACCCGAGTACCTGTCACAGTTCATCTGAGTACCCGAGTACCTGTCACGGCACATCAGAGTACCCGAGTACCTGTCACGGCACATCAGAGTACCCGAGTACCTGTCACGGCACATCAGAGTACCCGAGTACCTGTCACGGCACATCAGGGTACCCGAGTACCTGTCACGGCCCATCAGGGTACCCGAGTACCTGTCACGGCCCATCAGGGTACCCGAGTACCTGTCACGGCCCATCAGGATACCCGAGTACCTGTCACGGCCCATCAGGGTACCCGAGTACCTGTCACAGTCCATTAGAGTACCGAGTACCTGTCACAGTCCATTAGAGTACCGAGTACCTGTCACAGTCCATTAGAGTACTGAGTACCTGTCACAGTCCATTAGAGTACCGAGTACCTGTCACAGTCCATTAGAGTACCGAGTACCTGTCACAGCCCATCTGAGTACCCGAGTACCTGTCACAGTTCATCTGAGTACCTGTCACCGCCCTTCAGAGTACCCAAATACCAGTCACCAAACCATCAGAGTACCTGTCTCCAGGCCATCAGAGTACCCGAGTACCTGTCACCAGGCCATCAGAGTACCCGAGTACCTGTCACCAGGCCATCAGAGTACCCGAGTACCTGTCACCAGGCCATCAGAGTACCCGAGTACCTGTCACCAGGCCATCAGAGTACCCGAGTACCTGTCACCAGGCCATCAGAGTACCCGAGTACCTGTCACCAGGCCATCAGAGTACTCGAGTACCTGTCACCAGGCCATCAGAGTACCCGAGTACCTGTCACCAGGCAATCAGAGTACCCGAGTACCTGTTCCAGTCCACCTGAGTACCCGAGTACCTATCTCCAGCCCATCAGAGTACCCGAGTACCTGTCACCAGGCCATCAGAGTACCCGAGTACCTGTCACCAGGCCATCAGAGTACTCGAGTACCTGTCACCAGGCCATCAGAGTACCCGAGTACCTGTCACCAGGCAATCAGAGTACCCGAGTACCTGTTCCAGTCCACCTGAGTACCCGAGTACCTATCTCCAGCCCATCAGAGTACCCGAGTACCTGTCACCAGGCCATCAGAGTACCCGAGTACCTATTTGCAGCCCATGTCTCATAGAATATACGTTGGGGTGTTTACTTTCCAAAATGGGGTAATTTTGTGGGTAATTTCACTGTCCTGGTGGTCCAGGACCTTCAAAAGTGTGATGGGTAGGAATGAAATGAGATGTGTCATTTATGCTCCTAGAACGCCTGAACGTACTACTTCAATGTTTGGCCCATCTATGTGGCCAGGCTGTGTAAAAGTCCTACACATGTGGTATCGCCATACTCGGGAGGAGTAGCAGAATGTATTTTGGGGTGTAATTTTTGCTATATACATGTTATGTGTTAGAAATATCTTATAAATTGACAATTTTGTGTAAAAAAAAAATGCGTTTTAATTTTTGTCCACATATTCCAAAAACTTCTGGAAAAAAATGAACCGTTCAAAAGACTCATGATGCCTCACAGATTATACGTTGGGGTGTTTTCTTTCCAAAATGGGGTGATTTTATGGGAAATTCCATTGTCCTGGTACTCCAGGGCCTTCAAAAGTGTAATAGGTGGTTGAGAAATGATATGCGTCATTTTTGCTCGTAGAACGTCTGAAGGTACTACATCGATGTTGGTGCTCTGTATGTGGCCAGGCTGTGTAAAAGTCTCACACATGTGGTATCGCCGTACTCGGGAAGAGTAGCAGAATGTATTTTGGGGGGTAATTTGTTGTATGCATATGCTGTGTGTGAGAAATAACCTGATAATATGACAATTTAGTAAAAAAAAATAAAAAAAAATAAAAAATCTTCATTTTGCAAAGAATTGTGGGAAAAAATGACAACTTAAAAAAACTCACCATGCTACTTACTTAATACCTTGGGATGTCTACTTTGTAAAAAGGGGTCATTTGGGGGGTATTTGTACTTTCCTGACTAGTTAGAGTCTCAAGAAATGAGATACACCTGATGTACTGAAGGCCTGATCAGAAGTGATGAATTTTCAGTGATTGGCACCATAGATTGTAGACTCTATAACTTTCACAAAGACCAAATAATATATACTAATGTGGGTTATTTTTACCAAAGATATGTAGCAGTATAAATTTTGGCCAAAATTTATGAAGAAAAATTACTAATTAGCAAAAATTTATGACAGAAACGAAGAAAAAGGCATTTTTTTCACAAAATTTACGTTTTATTTTATTTATAGCACAAAAAATAAAAAACCCACTAGTGATTAAATACCACTAAAAGAAAGCTCTATTTGTGTGGAAAAAAGGACGCAAGTTTCATATGGATACTGTGTTGGATGACTGAGTAATTGTAATTCAAAGTGTGAGAGCGCTGAAAGCTGAAAATTGGTCTGGTCAGGAAGGGGGTGTAACTGCACTGTACTGAGGTGGTTAAGGAACAGGTAACGGCCATCCGGGTCTCCAAGCACTGTCTGGCACTTCCAGGGAAGTTTACTAGAGATCAGTATAGATACTCTTTTAGATTTGGCTGATGAGTTAGTGGCATGGTACGTTATGGGGAAGGATATATTTTTAAGGAATGGGAGTTTAGCATGTTGGAAATGAGTTTCCTGAACAAAGGCGATGTCTGCATGGGATTTCCGGAGGTCATTCAATAACATACACCTTTTTTTCCCGGAATGTTTAGGCCCTTATTTATATGGAGTCCATCACTCTGGCTGAGGGAAGGGAGGAGGAAGACATGCAAGGAGTAGAGGAGGAGGAGGGGGGGGGAGAGGAGAGTGGGATGTGAAAGTAAAGTAGGTGGGGGAGAGAGGAGGAACCAGAGGAAGAGAGAGATAGGGACAAGAGAGTGACCCGAGCAAAGGGAAGGAGCAACTCTCCTGAACATAGGAGGGTGGTTACAGAGTAGGTCTTAAATAGGAGACCTAGCGCTCTATTTAGATAACACGTCGCCTCCAGGAACCTGGTGTGTTGGAGGATGGGTTGGACTATGGCCAAGAAAGAGGAGCCCCAAACCTCCCACCCCTCCGAGCCTGAATGCCAGTAGCTAAAGAAGCATGAAAGAAATAAAAAATAAAAAATAAGGACAAACATACAAATCGGTTTACCAAACACACGTTAATACAAGATGTACAACCCCACTGATCTGGGGTTAGCACAAAACAGAGAAACATATTTGTCTACCCGGCCACACACATGGCTATAGCAAAATAACTTTATAATATACTCTTCCACTGTTCCCTCCTGCACCGTGCACAACTCCTTGCTACAGTTTAGTTTAATTAAATTTGTAGACGGGGGGGGGGGGGGTTAGAGGCGCAGAGGGGGTGCCGGGGGAGGGAGGAACTATGTACCCGCCCAGGGTTCACTCAAATTGGCGGCACACCCGTGCCTCACACCGTTAACAGAGCAAACCTATGCTCCCCCCATCCCGCACCCCACTCCCTCCAATGTGCGTCTGGTCCAACCCGCCGGCGCCTACCATACACTTAGGCATCCTCCGGTTGCTTTTATGCATGATTACAATGATTACATGATTGATTGCTTTTATACAATGATTACTTGTACTCTTTCAAAAATATGAGTGCTCACAATTTTTTTACATTATACTTAGTATACCTACGGGTTTACACTATGTGGATTTTTCCATTTCCCTGTCGGTTATACTGCATGTTACAAGGTTAAAGACACATCCCACCGAGACTTGTGGACACCGGTCTTTCTTAACCGAGTCAGGTCAGAGTCCTTTTCAGTATATGGAAGCATCTCCCACCTTGGCATAAACCATACAAGTGGATGATCCATCCTCTGGTGTTTACAACACAAGCTTTGGTGACTCATTGGGCATATGCCCATTTGTTCCAGTAAGCCTTCCTGCAAATGGATGATGGATGTCTTTCACATCTATTAACGCCTGCTAGTTTTATCAGCGCTTTACCGTCATTTCAGTGGCGACATTTGGCCGCTAGCGGGGGGGGGGGGGGGGCGCTTCTGACCCCTGCTAGCGGACGAATAAAGGATTAAATGCGCTTGTGTAGCACCGCTCATTTCAATGGGCAGAAGCGGTGTATACACCGATCCTTCACCACCGCAAAGATGCTGCTTGCAGGACTTTTTCTTAACGTCCTACCAGCGCATCGCCCCAGTGTGAAAGCACTCAGACTTTCACACTTGGACTGCAGGGAGGTGTTTTTCAGGCGCTATTTTTAGCCAAAGAGCACCTGAAAAATGCCCCAGTTTGAAAGGGGACTAAAAGGATTATCATTTTCCTAATATATCCAGTCTGATCATATATAATCACAATTTTTTAGTTCTTGCACTATATGAATTTTTTTCACGGACATTATTACTATATACATATGATTATTTCTTTTTATAGAAATTAACAGTCTTGATTTCTGTAGCATTGCAGATTTTGTTTTTCAGTAATGCTGCACAATTGTTATAATCACTAGTTTTGCATTTTTGTCTATTGCTGTCTATTTGGGTGTCAGCACGATATATTCCTTACATAATTAAGTTACAGATAAGTATTGTATCCTTGGATCCCACGTTGCATCAAATTTCTTAATAGAGTTGCGAAGAATACAGGTAAGTCCATCATTAACCATGATCAAGTTAGGTTTATTCTTCAGGTTTTCAAGGGGAATCGACTGCTTCTAGCTGCTAAAAATATATATGTAATGAGTTTTATCATTTTGGGGGACCTCATCAGGAAACTTTAGAAAAAGCGCTGCTTCCGGGGATCTACAGATATTAACCCATGCCACTGAGTATATCAAATTAAATATTAAAATCCAAAATCTGGTGAATACAGGGCTCTGCCACCAAACATGATATATTGTCCCATCTGGCCACAATGCCTAAAGCAAGTGGGGGATGCAGATGGGTGCATCCTCGCAACTCTGGTCGAGACCAAATACCAACTTAGGAGTGTTTTATAAATTGCTTCAATTAGTGTTGTGTTAATAGATACTTTGGATAAAGCATAGGCAATATCTTGCCAGTCAGATAATTCAAAAGAGGTATTCAAGTCCCATTAGCATGGATTCACATAATGGAGCTTAGTAGTCTGGTCAGTAAGAGTGGCGTATACCGTAGATACCCATCTCCGTAGGAGGCCTTTTGTTTGACAAGATAATTCAAACTTTGTGAGTGTACTGAGCTCCAAGATGGACGCCTGACCTAGGAGCTCCGCTCGGCCCCCGGAGAAATCCGAACACATCGGAGCGCACCGATCCGATACACGAATACAAACTACTCCGTGACACTGCCGAAGCTTCGTGGGATGACGAGGCGAAGGAAGAATCCACCACAACCGAACAAAATGCCAGATTTCTTCTCACAGAAGTCCCGCAGGCTTTTCGCAAAATGGTGGCGGTTTCCACACACAGAGGCTGGAGGACAGGGCCACGATTCACAAAACTGGTCAGAACGGTACTGCCGATCGGTCTTCACGAACGCAACCACACAGCGGATCCTCCTCAGGCACTTCCAGCCCTTCCACGAGAAGCCCGGCTAAGTCCAAACCGAGGATGACATCCCCTCACGGGCGGCAAGAAGCATCGGATATGGAGGTAAGCAGGCCGCAGGCCTCCAATACCTCACAAACCACCTCTCTGATATACCCAATAGCAGATTTTCCAACTGCAGATAGGCCAATCTCTGACACCATGCTCAAGGAGATGCTGCTTTCCCTCAGATCATCCCTACAAGTCGACCTGTTGAAAGGGATCAATCAGTGCCACAAAGAAGTGCAGGCCTTGGGGGTCAGAGTAGACCAAATGGAACATCAGATGGATACCTATGCCTCCACATATAATACTATGGTGGATGCCCATACAGCACAGGGAGAGGACATAACATGGTTGAAAGACAAGGTCGCTGACCTTGAGGACAGAAATAGGAGGAACAATACAAAGCTACGTGGGGTCCCAGAATATGTCCCAGCCATACAGCTCATACAATATGCACACACCTTATTCTCTACTCTGGTCCCTGAAGTAACCACACAGGACCTCATAGTGGACAGAATCCACAGACTTCCTAAACCCTCCTTCCTACCAGAAGGTACTCCAAGGGATGTACTTTTGAGAGTCTATTTCTATCATGCCAAAGAACGGATCCCTCAGGCTGCACGTAAGTATTGCCGCGTACACACGAGCGGACTGTATGGCGTACTTAGTTCGTCATACAATCCGACGGACAGTCCGTTGTACTTTCCACTGAACGGACTTGACCACACACGGATTCACAAACAGTCCGTCGAAAGCTTTCGCGATGACGTGTACAGCACGTACGACGGGACTAGAAATAGGAAGTCCAAGCAAAGCACCCTTCCGCCGTGTAAATCCTTTCTGGACATGCACCATTCTTAGTCCGTTGAACTAGCATACTGACGACCGTATTGTCCGCTGAAACCAAAGTACGACGGACAGAATTTCGAAAAAAACGAAATTCTTAGTACGCCGGACTGCACGCTGAAAAAGTCAGCTGAAGCCCACACACGAGCGGATTGTCCGCTGAAATGTGTTTCGTCGGACTAAGTATGCCATACAGTCCGCTCGTGTGTACGCGGCATTAGATTCTCCTCTTCCACAGTATGCAGAAGTCCTCCTGCTACCAGACATCTCCAGGCACACTCTGCAGGAGGCGCCACAACCTAGCAATGATTACAAATGCCCTGAGAAAGTACAAGATTTTACACAAGTGGAAATATCCAGCAATGCTAACCATTACACACAACGGAACCACAAAATCCATCACCAGCTTAGAAGAAGGTATGACGATCCTGCGACACTGGGGGATTCTAGCAGACCAGGCAGTGCCGCCCATCTCTTCGTCTCAACCCCAAGCATTGCACACAGAATGGCAGGTGGTGTCACATAAACGTGCTAACAACAAAAAGCATGCCGGTGCTAGCTTATGATCAACATACGATGACAACCAACTATTTCTACGGATGCAGGAGTCTAATGTATAGTCTCCTATAGCCCCGTTATGTTACGCAGCAATGTCTGCACACGGACCAGTTTTAAGGTCCTTTCTGACAGAACCACAGTTCTTGCTTTACATGTCTTGTCTTTTTTTGTTCCTTTAGTTATCTCTTCTTTACACACAGCAACCTCAGTCGCTTAAAACTGTTACCGGAAGATGAAGATGAACAGCCGAACGCTCCACCCCATCTCCCAGTGGACTCTAACATAGTACCTGGGGTCACAGTGAGTACTTGCCTCCCAATCTTAAGCACCACACCCCTCTACACTATAAATGACTATTAATTGTTTATCTATAAACGCACAGGGCCTGAACCACCCAGCGAAGAGATTCTCCCTATGGAAAGAAGCCCTTGCACAAAAAGCGGATATCCTTTATGAGCAGGAGACCTACTTCCAAATGCACAAAGCGCACACATAGAGAATAACCACATGTATTTCTAGCATGCACACCTAACAGCAAAAAAGGTGGTGTGATGCTGGCTATAAGACACTCCCTATGGTTCCAACTCAAAGACTTATATCAACTCCAACCCGCACACAATAGTTAGTTATAGTGTACACCCCGAACACCCACCAAATACGCTTTTTACAGAAGGTGTTCAAAAAAGCCAAGTCCATGCTTTATGGAAACCTTCTAATTGGAGGGGACTTCAACCTTATTGTGGATCTGTCCTTAGACACCACCATGATCAAGCCACATAGACCGGCAACCCTCCAACACCTTCTACACACTCAAGAACTGTTCGATGCATGGAGATGCCTTCATGCCAACGAAAGGGACTATACCTTCTTTTCTACTAGCCATAATTCGTACTCCTGAATTGATATATTCCTTGTGGATCAATGGCTTTTGCAACGCATTAGCTCTACGCAGATATATGACATAACGTGGTCCGACCACGCCGCTATATTAATGTCTATTAATGAACAGGGTGTCTCCTCCTCACCTCCCATCTGGCGCTGCAATACTAGACTTTTAAAGGAACCACACAAGTTCTCTGTGATCTCTCAGCATCTCTGTGACTCTTTCCATACTTATGACACACCTACAATAGACCCTTTCATCTTGTGGAACTCTCATAAAGCTTATATGAGAGGCATACTAATACAGTTAGGAGCTCAGGAAAAAAAAAAAAAAAAGATTCTCCAAAAAATTACACACCTTAATATCAGACATACACAAAACAGAACAACAAAATAAAGACTCCCCGTCCGCATCTAGGTCACACACCCTGTCCAAACTCAGAGAATCCCTAAGGGAACATTTATCTCAACAATATGACAAACATCTCAGAAAACTACAATAAAATTCATACGCTAACGCTAACAGAGCAGGGAAATACGTAGCTAGTCGAATCAAAAAAGCACACATTAAAAACAGGATAGCCTACCTTCACCACAAAACCACTAATCCACAGGACATAGCGAATCAGTTTGCAGACTACTATAGTGTGTTATACAACTTGAATACAGATGCCTCTATTCCACAACCAGACATACCCAAAATACAACAATTTTTACAAAAGAATTTACCTGCCATCACTGACAGAAGAACACCTTGTACAACTGAATGCTCCCTTTTCCACAAATGAAATAGAGAAAATCACGATAACACTACCTAATGGTAAATCACCAGGCCCTGATGGCTTTATTAACGAATATTACAAAACACTCAAAAACATTTTGGCTCCACGCATGCAAGATGTTTTTAACCAAGCAAAAGATTCTTCCCCATTACCCCAGAAGACGCTGAGAGCCCACATTGTCACGTTGCCCAAACCGGAAAAAGAACCCACTATCCCAGCTAATTTCAGACCAATATCTCTTCTCAACTCGGACATCAAAACATATATGTGAAACTATTAGCCAAACGTTTAACGGCTATAGTTCCATTGCTCATTAAGTGAGACCAGATGGGATTTGTTCAGGGGAGGCAGACCTCTGATGCCACCAGACGCATTGTTAATATTATTCACCATACTGTTAAAACTGGAAGCCTTCTCTGCTGCTCTCCATAGACGCAGAGAAGGCGTTTGATAGGGTTCACTGGACATATATGCAAATGGTGCTGTCCAAATTTGGCTTTCAAGGCCCAATCCTGGCAGTCATACTGACACTGTACTCGTGTCCTTCCGTAAAAGAACATACCTCGGGGTTTCTCTCCAAAATGTTCAATATTTTCAACGGTACCGACAAGGATGTCCTCTCTCCCCCACAATAATGATAGAACCACTAGCCAAAACCATTAGATCCAATGCTAACATCACAGGATTCACCTTTAGCTCTAGCAACCATATAATTAACCTTTTTGCAGACGATGTGATACTAATGATGACACATCCACAAACCTCCCTACCACAGGCACATCAAATTTTAAAATACTTTGGGGAAGTATTGCATTATAAAGTCAACTTCACCAAATCCATGATATTAGATTTAGGGGTCTCTACATCTACTAGAAACCTACTACAAAAATCTCTACCTTACTCCTGGTCACTGAAAGGTATCCCATATTTAGGCATTACTCTTACCAACACGACCTCAGCTTAACTTAACCACTTCAATACCAGGCACTTAAACACCTTCCTGCCCAGACCAATTTTGAGCTTTCAGCGCCGTCGCACTTTGAATGACAATTGCGCGGTCATGCTACACTGTACCCAAATTAAATTTTTATAATTTTTTTACCACAAATAGAGCTTTCTTTTGGTGGTATTTGATCACCTCTGCGGTTTTTATTTTTTGCTAAACAATTAAAAAAAAAACGAAAATTTTGAAAAAAATATGTTTTTTTTGTTTCAGTTTCAAATCTTTGCAAATAAGTAAGTTTTCTCCTTCACTGATGGGCACTGATGGGGTTACACTGATGGGCAATGATAAGGCGGCACTGATGGGCACCGATGAGGTGGCACCAATGAAGTGGCACTGATGAGGTGGCATTGATGGACACCGATATGTGGCACTGATAGGCGGCACTGATGGGTGGCACTGATGGGCAACACGGATGGGCACTGATAGGTGGCACAAATTGGCACTGATAGCTGGCACGGATTGGCATGGATAGGTGGCACAGGTGGGCATGGGTTAGTCGGCACAGGTGGGCATGGGTAGGCGGCACAGGTGGGCATGGGTAGGAGGCACAGGTGGGCATGGGTAGGCGGCACAGGTGGGCATGGATGGGCACTGATAGGTGGCATGGATGGGCACTGATAGGCGGCACAGATGGGAACTGATAGGCGGCACAGATGGGAACTGATAGGCGGCATTGTATTATAATATATTGTACTAATGGATGCCAATCAGTGCAAATCAATAATGCATGCCAATCAGTGATGCCCATTGTGGGCACTGATTGGCATCCATTGTGGGCACTGATTGGCATCCATTATGGGCACTGATTGGCATCCATTGTGGCACTGACTGGAATCCCTGGTGGTCTAGGGTGGCATACCTTATCCTGGGCATCCCTGGTGGTCTGGTGGCGTCCCTGGTGGTCCAGTGTGAGCATCCTCGGGGGGGCTGGGCTGATAATCGATCAGCACAGACCCCCCCCCCCCCCTGTCAGAGGAGCAGCCGATTGGCTCTCCTCTACTCGCGATCACCGGCTTTTCCTATTTACACTGTGATCAGCCGTGTCTGATCACGTGGTAAAGAGTCTCCGTCAGACTGACACCCCGCAACATAGATTGCCGCGATGCACGCCCCCGGGGGCGCGCATCGGCTCATAATCCTGATCACGTCATATGATGTCCGGTCAGGATTATGCAACCACTTTTCCACCGTCTATGTGTTATAGGGCGGGCGGCAAGTGGTTAAAACCACTTGTAATTAAACTAGAACAACAACTCACTAATATCTCCAAAATAGAACTGCCATGGTTGGGCAGGATAGCGGCATTCAAAATGTCCGTCCTCCCACAGATTCATTATATATTCAGATCGCTCCCTCTCCCCATACCATCCACCTACATCCGCACCATGACCAAAATCATCTGGAAGTTTATATGGGGAGATAAGAGAGCTAGATGTCCACGTAATAACCTCATACTACACAAGACCTCTACAAAAGATCAACCTCCAAATCTGCAGAACAAATCACCCATCCACCCATCACCTACCCAGCAATCACATATTCCCCTGCTTACGCATTTCCCACTTCTTAAAGACCCGACCATTACCCAAATTTCTGTTGCCCTCCACAGCATGGCGTTTTTACAAAAAACGCGCCCGCACCAATAAGGGTATATCACTGTTCTATAACCTAATGCATAACAAACGCACCTTTAGTAAAAACATCTGCCATTAAGAAGTGGGAAACAGAGCTGAATACTATCTTTTCAGATGAACAATGGCTACACGCTTTCAAAGTAATATAAAAAAACTCACACTGTATAAGCCATTGGGAAATGACACTTAAAATCACCAACAGGTGGCATTATACACCGTATAGACTGGCTACATTCTTCCCAAATACATCTACCTCATGTTGGATGCAATGTGGACAAATTGATAATCTATTACACACACTATGGAAATGCCCGAGCTTAACCAGCCTCTGGAATTATGTTTTTCGGATAATATCATCCACCACAGGAATTCTAATCCCAACAAACCCTGCAATGGCACTCCTTAATATTGGGTTAGAGAACATTCCACCAGAATGTAGAGCAGTCACCACTCACATATTATTAGCAACCCGCAATCTTATCATCCGTTATTGGAAAAACACATTAGCCATTAATACCTCAGAGGTGATTGCACTAGTTAACAGAAACCAGACCTTTGAACGCCTATTAGCCATCAATTCCTCAACATGTAAATCTTTTGACTCGCAATGGAAAATTTGGACAGATAAATATAAAAGCACCTATATTGAATAATGATAAATATGCTTGGTAACAACACAAAATCTATTTCAAATCTATTTCAAACTCCAAAGACATGCAGGTAGGTTAATTGGCCTAGTATATGAATGGGGACCTTGGATTGTGGGCTCCTTGAGGGTAGGGACAGATGTGAGTGTGCAATATACAGGGATAGGGACAATTGTAGGACACTTACTCAGGTTGAACTGGATGGACTGTTGTCTTTATTCAACCTTACTAACTAACTATGTAACTATTGAAACATAAAAAAAAACAAAAAAAAACACTTTGTGATTGTAAGGGGTCCCTTTAGCAAATTAAGTTTAGATCGTACAAAAGCGATAAGCTGATTGTACCAAAATATTTCACTAGAGGGCATATGCAATATATCCTTAAATAATGCAAGGAGTATGGTTTATCCCCATTAAGCTACCCTAAAAGGCCCCTTGTTAAGCCACCATAGGAATGGCATCAGAGTCTCAGTCCAGGGCAGAACTAAGGGTTGCATAACAAGGGGTCCAGCGGGTTATGTGAAGACAACAGGGGTCTTTGATGTTTTACCCCATCCCTTACCACTAGTGAATGAGATAGGGTAGGACACAAAATAGGGGGGGCGAAGACTGCTAGGAAGCCACATTAGAGAACCAATGGTATAAGGGTGGCACAAGAGAGCTTCAATAGAGACCCAGAGGGGTATAGATCCCTTGGCCGAAGTGTAGGAAAGCTGAGTTATTTGAGCAGCTTGATAGTAAGCCTCGGTTTTGAGACATACAACTACAATTTATTCATTCTGGGTTTTTTATTACCTCAAATAAAGCAAAGGACATCTGATTGTAAACACTGTACATCTCCCCTTGGGACAGCAATTGGTAAGGTTCTAAAATAATAAAATATCATGGGTAGAAATGTCATTAATAGAGTTGATTCTGCCAAACCAAGAAAATGGATAGTCTGCCCATCGTCGAAGATCTTCCTGATGTCATCGAAAGAGTGTAGGATAGTTAGCTCGATAAAGCGTTTCGATCAAAGGTGTCAGTTGGATGCCTAAATATGGAAGGGAGCTTAATGCCCATTGAAAACTATAGGCATTTCATAAGGTCAGTACCGTTGAGGGAAGTAAAGAAACATGAAGGGCCATTGTTTTTTGGGTATTCAAAGAAAGCCCTGAGAGCTGGGAAAATTAGTGTAACAATGTTAGGAAATTAGGTAGGGTAATTTGAGGATTTACAGTGCAGTCACAGAAATCTAAATTCCCATGAGCAAACAGCTCTTGCTGTTAACAAGTGAAACCAAACTTGGTTAAATGCGCAAACACAATGTATAAATTAACATAGATTGATACTAAACATATATACAGTAATACATAAGTCCATATACAGTGATGAATATGCGACTCCTTTTGCCAGAAGAAAAGGGCATGTAGTCCGTTGAAATCCCCCACAGTAGTAATTAACAGTTGAAAGTGCTCCCAAAACGACTCATATAAATAGGGTGAAGATCCGTACTCACCAAATGTAGTTGACCCTCACTGTTATACAACAAGAGAGGTCAAAAAGAGTTTGTGTTGTCTCATTGACCAGAAGATCCCCGAACCAACTCCAATCGTAATCTCCTTACTGCAATCTGTAATCTAAGGGTTAATCCCGTGGTAATCAAAAAATAAAAATGGCTCCCCATAGCATAAAAATGTTTTTTCTCATTATTTTAAAAGAAACGTTAAAACCAAGTACAGTTTCCAAACATGATTAGTGTAAACCTTTGCCATACAGGCATACGTAACATCAAATATACCATAAAAGGCTTAGGTTGATTAGCGTGCATTCCACCTAAAGCCCTACACACCGCACTGTGTGTCCTAACGTGACGTGTTTTGTCATGAGAAATTACGTCATCAGAACCTGGGAATCGCAGTGCTTATGTATCTTTATATACCCTCCGTAGTGGGTTCACTGAATCATCGACACCAATAACAAAAAAATGTATGCATAGGACAAAAAAACAATCTCCCATTGCATTCATTCATACTACAATAACTATTACTAATGAAATTAAAAATAAAAATATAAGATTACTTTAAATGTATAGCAAAATAAAAACCAAACGCCATCTTGTGGAGATATACGATATTTATAAAAAGACCAACACTGGTCAAAGAGAACTCTTAGTATCTAAAAATTTAACAATCTATATCAGGTTTTGTTTATAAAGGTGCCCAAAAAAGGAAGATTTCATGAGTATTTTGAATAATATTGTAACATAGGAATTAAAAAAATGTATTAAAAATAATCAATATGTGAAACCCATGACCTGGAAGCATCCTACTATGCAAACATTAGTAATTGGTAATAAAAAAGTTAATATCAATATCTAAATTCATTCCCTGTGGAATCAGTGTTTCATTCTGTAATACTGCTTCGTGCATGTCTCTACTTCTCCAATGGTTATCTATTTTTATCTATTTTCTCTATAGCACAAAATGTAAGCAACAAGGAGTCCCTGTTACGAAAGAGCCTAACATGATGGGAAAGACTATGCTTTCAAAACCCCTTTATGTTATTAGCCGGTTCCCAACCAGCGCACGCCGATGTACGTCGGCAGAATGGCACGGACAGGCAAATGGGCATACCTGTACGTCCTTTTAAATTTGCCGCCCTGCCATCGAGAACATGCAACTGGTCGGGACCCCCGTGAGTCCGGTTGCAGGTCCAGCGGACTCGATCGCCGCGGGCATACCCGTGATCGTCTCACGGGGTGGCTGAAAGGAGAGATGCCGTTGTAAACAGCATCTCCCCGTTCTGCCTAGCAACTAGTGACGCTGATCTCTGCTCCATGTGATTGGAGCAGAGATCAGTGTTCACTAAATGAAAGCCTAGCCCCCAACAGTTAGTAACATACCCCTAGGAACACTTAACCCCTACACTGCCACCCACTGGTTAACCCCTTCACTGCCAGTGTCATTTACACAGGAATCACTGCATTTATATAGCAGTGATTGCTGTATAAATGACAATGGTCCCAAAAATTTGTCAAAAATGTCCGATGTGTACGCCATAATGTCGCAGTCACAATATAAATTGCTGATCGCCGCCATTACTAGTAAAAAAAAATATTAATAAAAATGCCATACAACTATCCCCTATTTTGTAAACGCTATAACTTTTGCGCAAACCAATCAATAATCGTTTATTGCAAACATTTTTTACCAAAAATATGTAGAAGAATACATATCGTCCTAAACTGAGGGAAAAAAATTTTTTTTTTATATATTTTGGGGGATATTTATTATAACAAAAAGTAAAAAATAATGCATTTTTTCAAAATTGTCGCTCTATTTTTGTTTATAGCGCAAAAAATAAAAACCACAGGGGTGATCAAATACCACCAAAAGAAAGCTCTATTTGTGGGAAAAAAAATTACATCAATTTTGTTTGGGAGCCATGTCGCATGACCGCGCAATTGTCAGTTAAAGCAACGCAATGCCGAATCGCAAAAAGTGGTCTGGTCTTTGGCCAGCAAAATGGTCCGGGGCTGAAGTGGTTAAGGTGCTCACCCAATCTAACCGCCAACCTGTGTATAGTACGGCCAACATATTGCTGGCCGCACGGACAGGATAGAAGGTAGGTTACTTGAGTACCCTGGCACGTAATCAATTTTTAATAGGGTATTGTTTGAGGGTAGCATTGGTTCGGAATGTGTGGGTACATCTGTGTTTCTGTGTTGTACATGGCTTACACTTTCTGCAAGAATAAAAACCTTTGTGATCCAAGAAAGTTCCAAACCTCCTTGGATAATCTGGTACATTATGCACCAAACTATCTCTTAAGTTAGGTGCCTTTCTGTACACAAACACTGGCTTATTTGGCAAAAGGGATGCCAAAGTGCTGTTCCTCATTGAAAGTGGCCAGTGTTTAACCACTTCGCGCCCGCCCTATAGCCGAAAGACGGCTACAGAGTTGACGCTAACTGCCGGGATGCCGTCCCTGGACGTCCTCCTGTTTACTTCCCCTCTGCGCGCCTTGGGGAAGTTCTGTGCTGGCCATGTCCCCCGGACACAGATATGAGATCATCTCTCATCGCCGCTCTCCCTCCTCACACAGACAGCGTGTGAGGAGGGAGAGATGAACCGCTGTGAGATCTCAGCGGTTAGTGTAAAAAAAATAAAAATAAAAAAAAATAAAGGAAAATAAAGTGCCCACCTGTCCCCACTGCCCCTACTGTCATCTGCCCCCACTGCCACCTGTCAGTGCCATCTGCCACCTGTCAGTGCCATCTGCCACCTGTCAGTGCCATCTGCCCCCACTGCCATATGCCCCCACTGCCATATGCCCCCACTGCCACCTGTCATCAGTGCCACCTATCATCAGTGCCACATGTCATCTGTGCCACATAGTGCCATCTGTCATCAGTGCCATATCAGTGTCATGTGTCATCAGTGCCACATATTAGTGCCATCTGTCATCAGTGCCACATATCAGTGCCATCTGTCATCAGTGCCACCTGTCAGTGTCACGTGCCATCTGTTATCAGTGTCACTTCTCATCAATGCCAGGTATCAGTGCCATCTGTCATCAGTGTCACGTGTAATCAGTGCCACGTATTAGTGCCATCTGTCATCAGTGCCACGTATTAGTGCCATCTGTCATCAGTGCCACATATTAGTGCCATCTGTCAGTGTCACGTATTAGTGCCATCTGTCATCAGTGCCACGTCGGTGTCACGTGTCATTGTCCTGGTGCTCCAGGGCCTTCAAAAGTTTAATAGGTAGTCAACAAGTTAGATGTGTAATTTATGCTCCTAGAACACGTGACGGGGCTCCCTGCATGTTGGGCCTCTCTATGTGGTCAGGCTGTGGAAAAGTCCAACACATGTGGTATCGTAATACTCAGGAGGAGTAGCAGAATTTATTTTGGGGCATTATTTGTGGTATACACATGCCACGTGAGCGAAATAATCTATTACAATGACAATTTTGTGGAAATTTTTTTAATAAAATAATTTTTTTTTCATTTTGCAAAGAATTGGGGGAAAAATTGACAGTCAAAAAGCTCACTATGCCTCTTACTAAATACCTTGGAATGTCTACTTTCAAAAAAGGGGTCATTTGGGGGGTAATAAATACTAAAGTGCAAATGCTCAACGTGCAATCACAAGGTGACAGTAGTGCAAATCACAATTCATTCCATAATTGGTGCTATGATTATAGAGAAATGCATATATAAAACAAAACCTTAAAAAAAAAAAAAAAAAAAAAAAAAAAAAAGATCAATGCCCAACTCAAATAAAGTAAGTCTTTCTAAAGGGAAACAGTTTAACAATCATCTGTATCCGGTATATAAAGCTTGGTGCTAGTAGATATCATTCAATAAAGTGCTGTAAGTGGTGGAAATCCCGTGCGGTCCTGGGTGGTAAGTATATGGGCGTCCCCTTATCTTACTGCTGTAAGGTTACAGCATAAATATATGTATCTTGTAGGGTCCTTGGTGGTCTTTATCTTCTTATCAAGGTCCCCCAGATCTTGGTTGGCGTTTTTCACTCTGCCTGTTACAGGCAGTGTGTGGTCCCCTTTAAGAGTGGTCTAAGGCTGCTCAGGGTCGGAGGTCTCACCACAATATACCATGGAAGGGTTAAAGCAAAGAGGATGGATGCCTCATTGTGTAGTAGTTTAAAACGATAGTTTATTAATTTAAAATAGACAAACAGGTACTCACAAACATGTAATGGTAATAAAGCAGTGTATGAACGAGTGACGAGTTCGGTAAACGTCACTTCCGGTAGGCGGTCCCGACGCGTGTTCGTCACGAGTCACGTGACTTCATAGACAGCACAAGACTTTCACTGTTCCTGTAACACATTTGTTCCAAAACCATTATTTCTTAAAGTAATGCAGTGCCACATCGCAAAAAATGGCCTGGTCATGAAGGGAGGCAAATCTTTCGGAGGTCAAGTGGTTAATAATTAACTGTTTCAGCGCATGTTTGCTTTCAAAATATGAGACCATATTTGTACTGTAACCACTTGCTGCCAGGCCAATTTTCAGCTTTCAGTGCTGTTGCACTTTGAATGACAGTTGAGTGGTCATACAACCCTGTACACCACTGGATTTACATTTTTTTGCAAAATGAAAAGACCACAAATTTTGAAAAAAAAATATAGTTTTTCTTAAACAATTTGGAAACTGATAATTTTTCTCCTTCACTGACAAGGCATTGATGAGGTGGCACTGATAATCAGAGCCCTGATTATCAGTGTAGATGTCTCCTTTCGCACTTGCAGCCACTCTTCATGCTGTGACAGCACAAGGAAAGGATGCCATGCCAATAACCTGCAGGTGTGTTTGCATTGTGATCAGCTGTGATTGATCATGTGGTAAAGGGCCACTGTGATTGGCCATTTTCACCGATCAGCTGTATCAGAAAGACACAGCACTCACAGAGCGCACCGTATGCGAACCGCAGGGGTTCTCGGGAGGCATCAATAGACGCCATCCCAGAACTGGATGACTGTGCTGCAGCCGTCATTTGGCTATAGTGTGGTCAGCAGGTGGTTAAGTAGACTTCTACATTAAGCCATGAATGGGCCTATTATACAAGGATTGATGCTGAAGACATAATTTATTTAAAAAAAATCGGTAACATATAATTACGTTTGAAGGCCAAGAGGATGCAGATGTGAGTGCTTGTGATGTGTGAGGGGGGTGGGCAGGCTCTGATCCTGTGGGGCCTCCATCGAGAGATGCTGAGCTCTGTACAGGCTGAATGTTTTCCCCCCATGCTGGCTAGAGGAGAGCATTACACACCAGATGCTGCAGCTGAAATCCTTCTCAGGTGCTGATGGATTCTCTCCCTCCCCTGGCTGTTCTGAGGAGATTATCGGACATTCAGCACAGACAGAAACAGAGGTTGGAGCTGCTCTGTGAGTATCAGCTGAGAACCTTCCAGGCTTGTAAAACAGAGGGATGGATGGATGGATGTCTCCTCTTGTATGCCTTGAACAGAAGCAGAGTTTGCAGGCAGTACCGGAAACACGGACATAACGGTAGGCTGTAAAATTACCTGTTTTTCCTCTTCTTATCTACACTTGGAAAGAGGGGAGAAAAGATTGAAAAGGGAGGAAGGAGGAGAGCCAGGTGAGGTAGACGTGAAATATTTTTTGTTACCTCTATGTTGTTTTGCTGAACAGTGGGGAAGCCTGGAAGGTGTGTGACTAAGTGGTTAAATGGCTCCTACTAAACCACGTGTAAGAGCACAAATTGTTACCCCCGTTCCTCCCCCACAGCAGTGTCTGCAAAGACAGCAGGGAAACCTGCAATAAAATCCTCCCAAAAATCCCCACTGAGGGCGACACCAGCAGAGACTCCGATTGTGATAGAAGGAGAGGTAATAGCCTCCATGATGTCTGGTAAAGACACCATGGAGGCTATTAAAACAAGTAGAGAGACTCTTACAAACAAAATTGATGCATTAGCAGTGGATATAAATCTAATGAGACATGGAGTTTGATAGAATACTGCAAAGGACTACAGAAATAGAAACTCGTATCTCTAAAATAGAGGATGAATTAAAAGCAGATAACAGAATGGCGTCTATTGAGAAAACAAATCAAAGTGTTACAGGACAGGGCAATTGACACAGAAAGTCGTCTGCGGAGAAATAACATTCCTATTGTGGGTTTACCAGAGCGTGTGGAGGGAGACAACCCAATTACATTTTCAGAGAAATTATTGACCAAAGCCTTTGGCCTAGTGGATATGTCCGCAACGTTTGTGGTGGAGAGAGCGCATAGGATCTCCTTTCTCCTCCCAAAATCAGGGGCGCCTCCTCGTCCATTTTTGATACGTCTATTGAATTATAGAGATCGAGATCGCATCTCATCAACAGCCAGGATAAAGGCAGATTTACAGTATGAGAACACCAAATTATCATTTTTTTCAGACTATCCGCAGGAGATACAGCAGAAAAGAGCAGCCTACCTGGATATATGAAAAAGATTGAGAGAGAGAAAGGGTTAAAATATAGCCTTTTATACCCCAGTAAATTATGAGTGATTGACGGGACACACACACTTTTTTTTTTTTTTTTTTTAACCACTTGAGATCCGCGCTATAGTCAATTGACGGCTACAGCGCGGATCTCCTTTTCCGGGACTACGTCTATTGAGGTCGTCCCGTGTACGAGCGCCCTGCGCGCCCCCTGAGGGGCGCGCACTGTGATCGGCGAGTCCATGAAACTCGCCTGATCACCGATCTGTGCAAGGGGTCGATCCCGACCCCTTATCACGTGATCAGCTGTCAGCCAATGACAGCTGATCATGTGATATAACGGAGCCGGTAATCGGCTATTATTCCTCCTCGCGCTGACAGCGCGAGGAGAAGAAAAAAAAAGCCGATCACCGGCGGCCGTGATCGGGACATCAGTCCCAATCACGGCCAGCCCTGCTAGCGACCACCTGCCCCCTGACAGTGCCCACCTGCCCCCTGGAGTGCCCCACTTAATAAAAGTCAGTGCCACCCATCAGTGCCCACAGTGCCACCCAGCAGTGCCACCCACAGTGCCACCCAGCAGTGCCCACAATCTGCCTCAAAGGTGCTGCACCCCAGTGCCGTCCATCAGTGCCCAGCAGTGCCGCCCATCAGTGCCCAGCAGTGCCACCTATCAGTGCCCATCAGTCCTATCTATCAGTGTTGCCCATCCGTACCCATCCGTGCCACCCATCAGTGCCGCCTTATCTGTGCCCATCGGTGCCGCCTTATCTGTGCCTATCAGTGCCCACCAGTGCAGCCCATCAGTGCCCACCAGTGCCCACCAATGCAGCCCATCAGTGCCCACCAGTGCAGCCTATCAGTGCCGCCTAATCAGCGCACTTCAATGAAGGAGAAAAATGACCCGTTGGCAAAATTTTATAACAAACTATTAAAACATGATTTTTTTTTTTTTTGCATCTTTTTTTGTTTGTTTAGCAAAAAATAAAACTCCAAGCTGTAACTAAATACCACCAAAAGAAAGCTCTATTTGTGGGAAAAAAATGATAAAAATTTCATTTGGGTACAGTGTTGTATGCCCGCGCAATTGTCATTCAAAGTGCATCAGCGCTGAAAATTGGTCGGGGACTGAGGGGGGTTTAAGTGCCCAGTAAGCAAGTGGTTAAACACCGCTCTTAGCAGCAGAATGGCTGGACATTAGATTGATTTTTTCTGTGTCCCTTTTTTTTTCTCCATATATACTGGTATAGATTTGAGTAACAACAAAACATTATACTTTAAGGGATCAATTTACGGGGGGACGGGGTTTGGGGGGGGTTATTGTTTAATTTTTTTGTGTTTTTTTTTCTTGGGGAGATCACATATATGGAATTATGGGGGGAGGGGGGAAAGGGAGAGAAAAGAAAGGAAAAAAAGACAATAAGCACTAATGATGTAAAGAAATTCTGAAAACATATATAAATAGGATAATGGCACATGGGAATAAAGGAGGGGTGGTTGGAAATAGATTGCTACACGGAATGTAGAATGTGTATTTATTTATCTATTTCTTTTCTTTTTCCTTCACTAAATATTATCTAAAACATGTTAAATATTTTTTTATATAGTAGGATACAGGGAAATATACATAGGAGAATGGCACCTGGGAAACAAAGGAGGGGTGGTTGGAAGAGGAGCGTTGCACAATTATAGAGGGGGTTTTTTTTGCCCCCTTTTTTTCCCCCCCTTCTCCCTCTGAAAATATATAAAGCGATAAATTGTGATAATTATTATATATATCAACAACACAAAAAGAAAGAAAAATAATATATATATTTTTGGGGGTTTCTTTTATGTACAATTGTGATATGGTAAATTATGATAATTGTTATATAGATTGATAATATAATTTTTGGAATGATAAAAGGGAAGGACAAAAAAAAAAAAAAAAAAAAAAAAAAAAAAAAAATTATATATATATATATATATATATATATATATATATATATATATATATATATATATATTTTTTTTCCTTTGTATAACGGTGCGGTTTGAGACTCACTAATAGAAAGCCCGCGCCACAATGGAATGGAAGGGTGACAGTTTTTATGTAGTTTTTTTTGGATATGTTGGGTACTGAGCATGGAATATATACTATGTTCAGTGAAGAAGGGGTAAGGAGATGTTCCTCTCCATTCCCATCCATGAATGTATGGGGTTGCAGAACAGGGAAGGGAGTGGAAAGGGACAGGGTGGGATGGTAGGAGGGGGGTGAAGTGAATGAGGAGAAGGGAGTGGAAGGAGAAGGGAGTGGAAGGAGAAGGGAGTGGAAGGGGATGGGGTGGGATGGGGGAGAGAGGTGAAGGAAGTGGAAGGGGGAAGTATGGATGGGTGCAACAAGGGTGTTGCTTAAGAACCCTATGGACATCCTCTATGATATGGTGGAGGTGTTTAACCTCCCCACACTTCCAATATAATGACAGGTAAAAATAATAGCTATTCAATACTCTCATGGGATGTCCGAGGGATGAACTCGAAGTTTAAGCGAGCATTAATGTTTCAATATATAAGAAGATATAGTCCTCAATTGATCATACTTCAGGAGACATATTTAATGGGTAAAAGACTAACAACTTTAAAAAAAAGACTGGATAAAAAAGCATACCATGCTACGTATTCCTCCTATGCTAGAGGAGTATCCGTTTTAGTAAATAAAACTTTTCCGGGAGAAATAAAGAAGGCCTTTATAGACATACAAGGAAAATATGTTATTTTATTCTATACAATTGGGCAGCAAAGATACATTTGCGGTGGGAATTTTGAATGAGATAATAGAGAAAATAATCGAATATCTCCCAGCAAAGTTATTATTTATTGGAGATTTTAATTCAATTCTATTGCCAGAGCTGGATAGACCAAAACCTCTTAAGCATTATTCAGCGGACTTGTATAATTGGGCTCAGGATGACAGGAGTAACAGAAATTTGGAGATAGAGAAATCCCAAAAAAATAAAAAGAGTCTATTCCTGTTTTTCTGTCTTCTATAAAACAGCGTCCAAAATAGATTTAGCATTTGCAGATGTAACAATGTTAACGGATATTTCAGAAGTAACATACTTACCGAGTGGCCTATCAGATCATTCTCCCTTATTTTTGTCAATACGTGTCCCCACCCCGAGGAGTGCATCATTGTGGAGGTTAATTCAGCAATGGGGGTCACACCCTGAGATAGAAGGAAAAATGGAATCCCTAATAGTAGAGTACTAGGAAAATAATGCAGGGTCCTCCTTGGTGGACATTGTCTAGGATGTGTTTAAAGTGTATATACGGAGACAATACATCTCAAATATCGCCACAGTTAATAAAAAAACAGAAGGTTAGGACACAGGAATTGCAAAAAAACATAGAAATATGGTCAAGACTCCAGTGTATTAAATTTTGAGCAAATGAAGGCTGCACAAAGAGACCTCTATTTACACATGGAAGAAATAACAAGGTTGGAACTACATAAAAACAGACAAAATAATTTTGAGCAAGGAGATAATAGTGGGAGATTTTTAGCAAGATTAGCGCAACTATAATACCAAACTACAACTATATCAGAAATTGAAACCCTACAGAAAAAGAGTAAAAGAACCGGAGATTTTAGAAACTCTCTTCCCTCCGACTTCCGCCCGCCGGCTATGGCGGACCCTTTGGACCGGGTAGCTCTCGGGTGGTTGTTGGATAGGGAGAGAGGCATTGATATGTCCGATTACAGGTGAGGAGATCATAAAGGTCATACATTCCCAGGGGAGAAAGCACCAGGCCCAGATGGAATTCCTATGGAATTTTATAAGAAATATGGAGCTATATTAGCTCCAAAATTAGCAGAAGTAATGAAAATATTAACATTGAGATTACAACCTTTATTAAAGAATATCATAGATTCGGATCAGACAAGATTTATGCCAGAGATAACAACAGATGTTAGTCTACGTAGATTACATACACACATACATACATACTCACCACGTCTATGAGGGATCTAGAACGATGGCCTCTCTGTACATAGAGAAGGCCTTCGATACAGTCGAATGGCCTTTTCTTTGGGAAATACTTAGAAGGATGGGATTTCCATTCATATTTATTAAATGGATACAAACAATATATAAAAAACCCATGGCATCGGTAAGGAAGGCTCTCGTCCCCATTTCAGATGCATAGAGGCACAAGGCAGGGCTGCCCTCTCTCTTCGTCACTCTTTGTGATTGCAATAGAGCCAGTGGCAGAGGCTCTTAGGACCTTGCTGAATATTCAGGGACTTCGGATTTGGGGGCTGGAGGAGAGTAGCCCTGTATGCCGATGATATGTTGCTGTTTTTGAGAGATGCAGGTCCTTCATTGAAAGGAGCTCTAAAACTACTAAATATTTTTTCAATGTTTACAGGGCTTAAAGTGAATTGGGATAAGTGGTTGTTATTCTCTATTGACAAAGGGGCACAGGACACAGCTTCCCCAGATCTACCGTTAAAATGGGTATTAGAATTTAAGTATCTAGGCATAACAATATCTTAAAAATATCTTTAAAATGCTAAATTTAGATCCAGTAATACAGGAGTGTAGGAAAAAGTTAAGGATCTGGGAGGCATTGCCCTTATCGCTGCTGGGACGTATACATTTAATAAAGATGAAGATTCTTCCTAAATTTCTGTATTTATTTGGAAATTCTCTGCAGTGGTTGCCTAAGAAGTTTTTTACACAGCTACATGGTATGTTTTCCACATTTATATGGAAAGGCAAAACAGCTAGAATTAAACTAAGCGTACTTATGCCTCCAGCGGTACAGGGGGGATTGGCTTTCCCAGACCTTTATAAATATTATATGGCTACACAGTTAGTGATGATAGGGAGATGGCTGAATACGGATGGATTCGACTCTGCCACGATGGCAGAGGCCGCAGTGGTCCAGTCGTGGGAGGCGCTGCAGTCACTGCCGTTCACGGATTAAAATATAGGTCAGATCTGACTCCCTCAATGATTACGACAGTAAAAATATGTAGAGCAGCCATGGCAAAAGAGGATCATTTGAGAGGGGATTTATCCCCAAACACTCCATTATGGAGAAATCCAGAGCTCCCACATTTGGATTCCATCCAAGATCCAGAGGCATGGACTAGATTTGGGTTTAAAAAACTATCACAAGTTGTACCCGAAGGGAGAATTATTTCATTTGCCGAAGTAAGGAAATGTTGAAATATACCTGGGAACTATACTTTTTAGATACATGCAGTTGGTCCATTCTTTATTGGTTCAGTTCCAGGGGGGAATCCCACAATTGATAGAAACAGAATTAGAGCAAATGGTAAGGAAAAAGAACAAAAAAAAAGCACATTTCAATTTTATATAGCTACTTATTAAAAACTACATTTTCAGATATATCTGAAAATGTAGTTTTGGATAAGTACTATTTTTAGTAAGCTATGTGAAAGCTGGACAAGAGATGTTCCAACATTAGCAGATAAAAACTGGGAGGAGATATGGAGATCTCCACTCCAAATACTAGTATCTCTGCGAGATAAATACAATTTAAAATATCACACAGAAGTTATTAATACGCCATACAAATTACATAAAATATTTCCAACAAATTCTCAAAACTGCTGGAGAGTTCATCCACATATTCTGGTCTTGTCCAAAGATAGTGATATTTTGGAGGGAGGTTTTGAGAGTAATTACTATAGTAACATCAGTCTCTTTAAATCAAAAGGCAGAGATCTGCCTATTAGAACTAGTAGGGAATAATATCACGCCTATAGGAAGGAGAATACAGGTGGGTCTGTTGCTTTTTTATGCTATAAAGACAATATTGCTGAATTGGAAGAAGGCGGAAGTCCCAACGTTAACACAGTGGAAAAAAAATAAGTAAATAGTAATCTACCACTATATAGGAAAACATATTGGAGTAGAGGACATGGAGAGAAATATGAGAGAGTATGGGCAAGTTGGATAGAAAATTCCATAACGGCATCAGGATAAAATAGCATGGAGATAGAGCAAGCTACACCAAAAGGGGGGACAAAAAAGGGGTAAGAGGGATATGAATGTAAAAAAAGTGTATGTATAATTTTGTAGTATTTGAGGATATGACTATGAAATGACTTTATGGAAGCTTATAAGAGAACGATGAATGTAAATGGTAAAATGTATAATGGATATGTAAAAAAACAAATAAAGAGATATTAAAAAAAAAAACATATACTTACGTTTGCAGAATACAACCACAATACAGGTGAACTAGGACTATACTGCCATTTATATGTTAAAAATAATGTTTTTACCTTGAGGTTTTGAAAGACGCAAAATCCTTTTATGACGAGACTTAACTTGTGGCTGGGAAACAGACTTGAGGACTTCAGTATTTGTGGCTTGTCTGTTTTGTTTCATTCTAAAAGGCATTTTTTTTCTGATTTCTTCTAGGGTTTTAATTTTTTCCACTGGCTGTAAAATTGCTTTTGTTGCTTTTAAACTGATAGAACTGCTGGGAACAATATCAGTGAGGTGTGATGGTTTAATCTCTCTTTCACAAAAGCGTTTCCAAATAATGCAAGCTTGACCTCCCAGTTTTTTTTCCGATTCTGGCAAATTCTTATCTTCAAAGTTTTGATTTGTGTGCAAAGCTCTACCCACTCTGCAGTCAGCCTTGTCTACATTATTTTCATCTTTCTGTTCTCCATCTTTTAGTTGTTTTAGCTTCTTTTCTGCATGTATTTCGTGTAATGATTTAACATGAATATCAGCCTGGGGCTTGATGAAAATATGGCTTTTTAAACAGAAATGGTCTTCAATTTTGATAGACCGACACTTAAGCTGTTGCTCCGGTCTTTGGCTGGCCTTTTCCTTTTGGATTTCTTGAAGGGTCTTAATATGAAAGTTTGTCGTTGGGTTAGCAGCGTTCTCTGCAAAAAGATAAGACACATATATCTATCAAGATACACGCAAAAGGAAAATTACAAAGGGATGCAGACCCTGTAACTTGCCTCAGAGCCCTGTGGCTGATAGATAATATAACCACTCACAGAACCCACGCAGATTCACTTTTCGCATAGAAACAGACACACAAACAGCTATTCCTTCAGAATAAAAGGCAGAAATCTGCAACAAAGTTTGTTAAAATCCCTGCAATGTACACAGATCACCAAGAGGGGAATATTTTTTCCCATAACAGTAGAGTTACTATTTAAGCATATCAAAGTTCAATAATGTGCCAGGGGGGCGTGGCTAGCGCGCAGCGGAATGGACGCTTAACCTGAGAGCTCTGCTCCAGCGAAGGGATTCAGCATATACCGAGGCGGCAATCCCGGATTTGTCTTCACCGGACCGCAGCTAAGTTCTCACCCACCCTCTGGAGATGACCCGTAAGCGAGCTAACGCCGCTCAACCGAAGAAACTCCGGGACTTTTTTACAACTAAAGGCCGCGAGGTCCAAGATGGCGCCGGCGGCGAATCTCCGTCCCCTGCAGGCGGGTCTCCATCTGCGACGCCGAGCCCGGGATCCGACGGAGGCTCACAGAGACACTCCCCGGCTGCCTCGACTCCTCTCTCAGGCAGCCCGGCTAAATCGAGGCCCGACTGACGAGCGAACCACCGGGAGATAAGGTCAGTGCACAGCACAGTTTTTTGGATGACACGAGAGAACTAGCTGACAATATTAACTCCTTCCCTACTGTGAGTCAACCTATAACGGACACTACTTTAAAAGACATGCTTATTTCCTTGCGAGGTTCGTTACATTCTGACCTAATGGAATGCATGAGAAATTTCAAATCTTTAGTGAATGAACTGGGGAGCAGAATTGACCATGTTGAGAAAAAAATGGGGGAGTACGCGACCTCTTACAATACACTGGTAGACTCCCATAACGATCAGGCTGATGAAGTAACTTGGCTTAAAGCTAAACTTGCCGACCTCGAGGACAGGTCTCGCAGGAATATTATTAAATTGCGTGGCATACCAGAAACCGTTTTACCTGCCCATCTACAGCAATACGCTAAAGATCTCATGCTAGCGCTTCTTCCTACAGCCCCGGTTAATGAGCTGGTCATTGACCGGATCCATCGTTTGCCCAAACCGTCTCATCTCCCAGACAACATCCCCTGAGACATTCTGATGAGGGTGCACTTCTACCACATAAAAGACCAGCTCATGGCGGCCTACCGTAAGAACCCTAACCCCCCGGAACAATACTCCACTCTGCAGCTGTTTGCGGATCTTTCGCAATATACTATGCAAAAACGCAAATCCCTCCTATCGATCACGAAGGCACTCAGGAACCATAATATTGCGTACAGATGGGGGTACCCAACCAAACTTCTTGTCACGCGGGAAGGCAGAGTATCCATAATATCCAACTTGAAGGAGGGCCTCGACATGCTTCGTGCGTGGGACATCCTGCCGGCCCAAATCTCTGACACTACAGTGGCTACTCCAGCGCTACATACTAGCGACGACTGGCAAGTTGTATCTTGCAAAAGACACACCAAGAATTCTGCCAACTAACTGCCTCGGTTAGTCTACTACATCCACTTAGCCAACAAGATCCCTAGCCTTGGAGCTCCTAGCCCCTGTATTACCCCTCGTTTTCATACACGTGCAGTATACCTGCCTCCAGATTCCTGATGGAATCTACCTTTTTATTTCTTTACCAGTTGTCTTTTTGTTCCTATTTGACTTTTGCCTTTCTTTCATCTATTTTTCTTACTCTTTTTTTTTTTACCATCCCTCGGAGATGGATACGGAGGAACGCACATGGAGATGATATATCCGACATCTATACTACCAGCCCACCATACTTGGTCTTCCTGGAGCAACCTGGACTCATTGAGGTACTTTCAATGGCATTTCCCTTTACTTAAAATATGTCTATTAAGATAACATCTTTTAATGTTCGTGGTCTGAACCACCCCGCCAAACGTGCCTCGCTATGGAGAGAGGCTCTCCGGCTGGGGTCTGATGTCTTATGTGTCCAGGAAACGCACTGGTCATCCCTTGGTGAGTCCACTTTCAAGCACAACAGATTCCCACATATTTTCAGAGCCTCTGCCTCTACAAAAAAGAAGGGAGTACTAATTGCCATAAAAGATTCGGTTTCCTTCTCCTTACAGAAGACCTTTACTGATCCTGAAGGACGATATTTGGCCTTGCTAGGCAGCTTCAATAACAAACCTTACACGATTCTTAATGTTTACGCACCCAATACTCACCAACTACGCTTCTTGAAAAAGCTCCTCCGTAAAGTAGATTTACTGAAACAAGGCGACCTGATAGTATGCGGAGACTTCAATGTTATACCTAACTACGAAATGGACACAACTTCTAAATCGCAGCGTCCACGACCTACTCTGCAGCCGTTGCTTCATACTGAGGGCCTATTTGATGTCTGGCGCTGCCAACATTCTACTGAACGAGACTATTCTTATCACTCCCCCAGACACAACTAGTATTCCCATATAGACTTAATTCTAACTGAAAAGCTACTGTTACAAAGAATTGCATCTTCGTCCATTCATGAAATTACATGGTCGGACCACGCTTCTGTGTCCATCACGGTGGATGGGGAGCGCCCTCTGAC